>NC_137501.1:21984665-22734665 GCF_041902795.1 Electrophorus electricus
ACGACTGTGAAGACACAAAGCAGACAATAGGGGACCAATAAAGATTTTTGGAAAAGTTTGCAATACATTTTCTTCCATATACTGAATAAATAAATCTCTCCATTCTTGTGCAACAAGCATAAAGCCAAAAATTCCGCACTGCTTTCCTGCAGTGTAAATACCTTAATTTGTTTTTAATATAAATAAACTTCATGGTTACAATCAGATATCATGCAAGAGGAAAAAAAACAAACAAAAAACAACAACACACACAAAGATTTGTCCTTAAACTGCTAAATAAGACTTCATGTAGTCACCAGTTCTCTCACGCTTAGAATGTCCAGATTTGAAGAAAATGTACAAGTGGTGCAAACGTGACGCACCAGACACGTATGGCTGTTACCCAAAGTAAAAAAAACAAACAAAAAAAACCCCCAAGAAAACACAGACAAAGACTGCTTCAGTTTTAGCTATGCATTTTGGTAGTGTGAAGAAATTGGCACTGTATAAACGCAACTTTATTAAACTTCAGATTAAACTTCATTAATATGATGAATGTAGTACTAGTAGTCGTGAACTTCCTTCTGCGACTTTCTCTTTGCTATCTAAATCAGAGCGACAGCCACTCATGCCTTCTGACTTCTTTAAAACATCACAATCCTTTAACCTCCCTTCACAGTTGGTGATGGTCTGATACTGAAGTACGTCCTCTGCCCAGGACAACGTCTCAGTTGTTATAGATCTTAAACGGAGCGCGCGAGTCCGCCAACATGCGTTTCCTAGTCCTCAGTCTTGGCATCTTTTTCCACTATCGGTGTGATACATTTTCATTCACTTGCGTCTGATAACCTGAAGGTTGTTCATTTTAACCGCATGTGGCTTTTTTTTTTTTTTTTTTAAATGACGATCATGGACCAATTGGGCGCTTAGCCTTCTATGGCAGGGGTGGGGCGTCAAATACACTAATAAATACACAGTTTTCACAAACTGTTGTGCACAGAGAACTGTTTACGAGAGTCATTTTGGACAAATTGTTGAACTTGCAAACATTTGCTGAATCACAGTGCAGTCATACAAAATCAACTTTTACAACAGGAGTATGCGAGCTTTAAGATAGTAATGCCCAGTGCATTAACTTAAACAATTCTGATTAAATAACAATTTGTCTACTTGAAAAATAAAGTAATTGTATTAACCAATCATCTTAAATAAATGCTATCTGTCAGAGACACCAAACATGTTCAGTACCTTCAATTACTGCATGACTTCACTAAATGTCTCAAGTCATCAAGTGGGATTAATTAAAGCAGCAGGTAGGATTAATTAAAGTAGGATTAATTAAAGCAGCAGGTGAGATTAATAGGTGAAAAAATTGCAACACACCTTTTACTCTATGAAGATTAACATATACACACTTCAGGCTCAAGAGTCAAGGGTCAGGGACCACAACCGCCCCCCCTCCCCACACTCACCTGTCCAGGTATCTCCTGGCCTCCACATTGTCAAGCGCCGTGACAACCACGCTGAGCTGTGAGTAGAAGGTGTCATTGTACGCGTCTTCCGTGGCGGGACACACCTTGTTCAGGTGAGCTTCCAGACGCAGCTCCGGGTTTATGTCCAGCGTGGCAGCCGCTGCCGTAATGCTCTTCGGCTTCTACAAGACCGAGAGAAAGCAGAAGAAGAGAGAGAAAACACTACAGCTACTGTAATTGTAATAATACTAAATACTAACAGCACGAAAACATGAGTGACAATACATAAGGGAACGAATAAATGAATAGATTACCTGTATATGTTGAGGTCTGAAAAGAAACTGGCGATTGAGGTTAGACTTCTCTATAAGATCTGGATCAGTGATGCAAATCTGTGACAAACACAAAAGAAATCCTCATTAACAAGAGGTCAATCGCATACAGCTCAACGGCAGAGCCCAATTGAACCATGACCTTCGAAATTGCTCTCCCTTATTTCAGTGTGACCTCTGACCCTACCTCCCCTGAGCATCTGGCCAATCCCACACCAAGTAGCGCAAAGTTCTTTAGCATCTCGCAGCCAATGGCACCACAGCCCACCTGCAAATGAGATGGCTAGATCACAATCGCTCAACGTTCACACACGCTACATGCTTCGAGAGCTTATCTGCACTCACCATGAAGACTCGTAACTTGTGCAACTCCGAAAGCAAGGACTCGCCGATACACACCCTCAGCGCGTCGTAGCGATCCCCCCTTGAAAGCACACATGCACACAAACACACAGATCAGCAGGTTTGAGAAATGCTCCTCAACATGACATATTACATTGAGACGTGTGTGGACTGGTAAACTGCTTGAACCCACTGTCCTATGGGTTGCCATGTATTGAAATACTCACCTAGAAGCAAACTCCTCTAGAGGAAGTGTCTGGAGTGGCTGTACAACCTCTAAAGCATCGAGATAAAACTACACACAAACACAAAAAGGTTGGAAATATTTAAACCCATCCCCTAAAATCTCGTTTATTAATGACATAAGAATATCGGGACAACTTCTGGGTGGATTTGACCTTTGACCCACCCACTGTTGAAGAGGCATAAACTTTCCGGTAAGAGCCTTCAGCACTTCCTGGCTGGCGATCCCACCCACGGCCGCCGCAAGCGGGGCGAGGCAGCCCCTCGCGCAGCGCGACACACAACGCACCAGTGCCGCGTTCATGCATGCCTGGCCATGCCCCCACACATGCGCGCGCACACACAAACAAACAGGAGAGATAGGCAAGTTGTGAGAAATTGTGTTAAAGTCACCAAGCAGTCTATTGGTGAGACTATTTAACAAAATGTAAAATTAAAAAAACAAAAAAAACAAACACACACACACTTACTTTGCTTTTGAGTGTCTCATTGACCTCCTCCACGAGTTTCAGCAAGTCTTCAGAGTCCTGAACACAGCTGCACATGGCAGCAACCCACAGGTGTGAGACAGGGTAGGGGGCAGATACAGGGTGAGAGAGAGAGTGCGAGAGCATGCAGGACAAAAGCATGTTACCCTGCAATGGGGAGCCTGCTGTGATGCTCCTGGAAGAGGTCCAGAGCCATCATGGTCGTGTGGATCTGCAGTGGTACCTGGTGGGAAATGGAGTTTTATTAATAGACCTGCCTGGTGCTGGAGTTTCATGGATTGCCGTTTATTGAGGGGGGATAATGACCTCAGGCTTGCTGAAGTCTGGGATAAGAAGCTTGGGGTCATGTAGCTGCTGCTCCATCGTCGCCTAAACACACACACACAATTGGAAGAGAGATTTTGAGACCAAGGCTGAAGTGAGCACAGCCTGAACGTGACAACACTGTTTGAGGGGCCTACGTACAAAGTGGAAGGTTCTGGGGACCCTGACTGTGCGCAGGATTCCACCATGGAGATACGACTGGAATGAGGATGTGTCACCTATGGCGAAGCTGTAGGGAGACAGAACTGCACACACACAAGCACGCACACATACACACCCACGCATGCACACACCCATCCACCCACAAACCCCAACATCATGTCCACATTAGAAAACACATGAGGTGAAATAGGAATTTCACTATATGTTAATTGCACAGTTTAGATTAGGAATCTGTGGGTGTACCTTTAATTTGGTGAGTGGTACCGTTGAGCTCCGTCATGCCGTTAACCTCTCGGAAACACACGCTTTGTCCTGTCTGCAGGCCGTGCATGCGGTTGTCTAGGCACATTACCACCCCGGGGTTTTCCTTGATTGGACAAGGGGAAGTTGCCGGAAGCAACAAAAAACCATTTACATCCCACAAAAGGATGTTTAAAAGAAAGTGAACAGGAGGTGTACTGGAACTATAGCAAAAACGACAGCAATGCATCAAAACGAGATACCGATATTCTGAAGAAATCCAGATTAATTACACTTAAGATCACAGCTTGTTAGGTTAAACAGAGCCCTGCTCCTAGAAATATGAGATTGTCAGTGTGTGCTCTGAAAGGTATTTTACTGGCCCACCAATTTTTCTATTATTTATTCTGTAGATGCCTGTAATAGTATAACAGTAAGTGTAAACAATTATTTTATGTAGTTTTGCCAACTTGAATGTCAAAATAACAAATCATTGTCCAAGCCGAAAGGCCAAGATTTTAATGTCAAGGGGAACTCACGTGTGGCATACAGTCCAAATACCACCACAAATTTGGTCCAATACATACAAAAGAGCTCACATTCGACCAAGTTGGGACTAAATCAGACAGTGACAGTCTGATGAGAGACTACATTTACAGCATTTAGCTGACACTTTTATGCAAAAAAAAAGTCTTACAATTCTCACTAAACACAACTTGAGCAACTGAGGGTTAAGGGTCTTGCTCAGAGGCCCAACAGCTGCAACCTGGTGGGGGTGGGACGTGAACTGGCAAACTTCTGATTTCTGAGTACCTTAACCACTGAGCTACCACTGTTGGTTTATATCCAACACACAAAGCCTACGTGAATATTAAGACATGTGTGTGTGCAGTATCAGAGCCACACAGAAAAAATTTTGTGTCTGTTACCTGAGTGATGTTTTGAATGAAAAGCTCCTTAGGCTCCTCCCCTGTTGGGTCCCACACCTCAAAACTCTCGCCGAAGTCGCAGAACACTCGTGAGCACATGCCAAGCACATCGCAGGCAACGAACTGCCGGAACAGTCACACACACACACACACCCTGTCACTAAAGCAGCCTCTGTCATTCAGAATTCGAGTGGCATTCTCAGTTTGAATGCTTGCTGCTATTTTCAAGGGGTATAGTTTGGGGTGGTGAAGCTAACCTAGATCCGGTCTGGGTTTGTGTCTACGTACCTTGATGGGAGGACGCTGAGAGTGGCAGAAATGGTCGATCCGCTTCTGCAGGTTCAGGCTCGTCTCGGTTAGCACCACACACTTTGGACCAAAACCACACACACACATACACACTTCATCAAAACATACTGTGTTCAGTATCTGAAATAATTTGGCAAGGACCAAACAAAAAGGGGTGGAGCTGCAAACAGCATCTGAAAGTCACCCAGGACAAAAGAGGACTTTTATCTTGCATCTGCTATGAACTGAAACCCTACCTGGTACTGAAGCAGGAAGCTGAGGTCAGTGATGTCATCGAGGGCAACGGTCGACGAGTTTACCTGAACATACGGGTTTAACTCAGCCACCCGAGAATGGACAGCCTCTACCCTGCAGGAGAGATGGGGAGGGGGGATTTTACAAGTCTAATAGACGCATCTCAATGTGAGGGCCAGAGAGTTGCAAACATTATTTCACAAAACAACTTGGCCCTCTGAAATCACAACATGTGCACATGTGGTGTAGCTGCTATACGAGCAAAAATGTAAATGTAAAAAATTTATCGGCACTGCACGAATCAGGCCAGATCATAAACTATGACAACTTTGTGTAATGTTTTTCGTATCGCTTCATTTCATTTTCTGTTCATATACCATGCACATGTGAATTGGTTTGCACTGCCTGGTATTATATCACATGTGAAAGCATTGTCGTTCTGCGCTTTGAGTTCATCTGTACTGTGTTACATATCTGACGTCGGATGTCACTGTGCTTGTATATGGTTGCCATGACGAAGTCTACTTGACCATTCTGAATTGAAGATGTTCAAGATATCTTCCAAAAATCAAAAAGGCCTGAAAGCCCAAGGAGAAATTATTTTGTCAGCAAAACAGTTTAAACTAGAATGTGACATTTCAGTGCTGGTTCACTAGAAAGGAGTCTAAACCCTGCCGGAAGAATGGCTCTCTTGGGGGGGCTGGCAATCCCAGACACACACAAAGATCGGTCTCACAGCGTAACAGGAGCTAGGCTAGGGCCTACAGCATGGCAGGGTGTGAAACACTGCTTCACCTTTTCTTCTGTTTCTGAACGTCCTCCTCTCGAATGAAGAAGTTGGTGCCGAGGTCCCAGACATCACACAGTCTGCTATCGTGCAACGTGACCACCTATGTACACACACACATTGCTACCTTTCAGAAAGTGACAGAGTTATTGCACACAATCCAGAACAGACACACCGGCACTGTCTAAATATATATCCCTAATGCCACGTTTTCATTGCAGAGCATTACCCTTAAAGAGGCAGCCTTTAGAAGAATAAGAAAATGCAAGACCTGACAGAAAACCTGTCTTCCTACCTTGACTCCAGCCAGTACGATGTTCTTAGCTGCAAGAGGGCAGACAATTCATTTAATCCAGTGTCAATCTTATCCTGGCTCAAGAGATATGATCTTTCTGATGCAAGCTCTCGTGCATAATCACCCACCTATTTCCACTCCCAGTGTGCCCATTCCACTCAGAAACACAGAGGACTGAGCCATCTGATGCATGGCACTGTCTCCCAGAACATACCTCTGCCGACTGCAACACAGGGCCACGTATCAGCCTACATCCATTCCTTTTCTGGACACACACTTGCATGTGGAAAGACGCAGGTTTATTAATCCGGACGCTGTCGTTCAGATTAAGACCTGGGTTCAAATTACCTGTACAATGAGTCATCTATCTCCATGGAGTCGGCCATGTTGGGTGGGGGAGAGGGGACACCTTGCTTTTCCTCTGGACTCTGCGTTACACATAGGTTATGTTACCGTGACAGGCCGACCAGTGCTCTTAACACACATTAGCTAGCTAACAGTTTAACAAAGTAGCTCGCTAGGAAGGTAACAGCAGCCCATCTGGTCAGTAGTGTGTGTGGCAGAGTCAGCAATCTGTATTAGCTAGGCGGCTATCTTAGCAATGCTAGCTTGCTAAGCAGCAGACTAATATAGCAGGGTAAATTAACATTCCCTATTGGTATAAGGGAGTGATCGTAACATGGTGTAGTGGTAGATGTGACACTTAAGCATGATCAGGTAAATTTGTTATAGAAAAGAACATTAGGCTATAATTGTACCACTGTGTAATATCCGCTCATTTAGCTAGCTAGTTAGTAAATCCAGACTCTCTTAAAGTAAGATATGCTAGCTAGTTTAGCTAAATTAGCTATCTAGCTAACCTAGCTAGCTGACTGGCAGTTTTTGTGTCTTTTCATTAAGATGCCTATCTAAAGCATCGTTTATGACTGATGATCTCTAAATCCTGATTGCTTTATTCCACATACGCAAAACACTTTTGTCTACACTTGGCAAGAGAAGCTACCATCGAGGATCCTCACTATCTTGGCGTATAGTTGATCATGAGAGTCAGACTGCTTACACTATCTGTCCTAGCTAACCGGCTAGCGCTCACATGACTGGGCCTGGCTCTTCAACAGTCTACTGAAGGAAAAATATATCAAACTGACGTGCTCCATTGCGTCGCACACATTTGGTGGCGAGTGAGAATGCTTGCAAGTCATTGTTGGTTTGCTGTCATTAAGAGCGCAATTTATGAGACCAAAATAAATTTAGACTTACCTACTTATCTGTGTATGCGAGGGGCCGAAAGCATTAAACTTATTGTTTACTGCTCGTTCATTTGAAGGTTATAGATACCTACTGCCACCTAACGTACAGGAGCGAATAACGGCGCTGGGTCTTCCCAGATCCCTCCATACAATCTCGCCAGTGGGACCTAAAGTCCTAGGTTATGGGTAAAGTTCACTGCCCTGTTTTCTGCATTTTAACTGTTTCACATGAAGTGTAAAAATTCAAGAAAAGCACTTTAAAGTTATAAATATTTCCTGTTTCACATGAAATCTGAAAGGACTTTAGAGTCCATCTGAATCCCATTTGTAAATAAGACTAGCGTGTTATTGTTTTATATTTATATACTAAGAACAACAAAAATAAAAATAGACAGATGTATTGTGTGTGTGTGTGTGTGTGTGTGCATGTGCATGCATGCATGTGAGTATGGGAGGGACATTTTGTTTGTCAGACCTGTCAAATATTTACTACAGATCTTTAGTAAAAAATAAACTGAGAGAGAGAGAGAGAGAGAGAGAGAGAGAGAGAGAGAGAGAGAGAGAGAGAGACTTTATAATATACTTACAGTTTAAATACATTTGGTTGGTCTTAATCTGTTTTGTATGTCATTCACACACACACACACAGAGACACACACACACACACACACACTCTCTCTCTCTCTCTCACATACACACACACACACACACACACACACACACACACACACACACACACACACACACACATTCATTCTTTCTTTCATTCATTCATTCATTCATGGACTATGAATTCTAAAGGTCACAGTCCACATAACCACTCCGTCCTGGTCACTTCTGAGATAAAAGATCCATCCAGAATCGGATTCTTCTGATAACACAGTCTATTGATAGGCTTGATTTAATTGTAACTGAAGGTTTCTGGAAAACATACGTAGTGTTTCAACTGACCAATTTATCAAATCAAATAACCTTGCCTTTATTTGAACAGTTTATTATAATTAATTCAATAGTTGCCATAAATTTAGGAATTCTTACGTCTTGTTTACCATCATTCTGTCGGATAACTAAACTTTTGGCATAGTTGCTGTATATTTTGTCACCAATTCCCCTTCTTGTTTCATATTGGCTGAGACGATCGGGCAACGGTTACCGCCTCCCGTGGGTCTGGTGCAAAAACATCTCACGCCCCCCACGATTTCTGTAGGACCGTCGGCCAAGTTCCGAAGTCCTTGAGTAAACACGCTGCCGTCCTTTGTCAACGGTCCCATCCCGTCCCGTTGTAAGTCGGTGCACAATGTGGTGGAACAGAGTCGCGTTGCGGAGACTCCAGCGGACTGGGGTGGAGGTAGCTGTCGCAGGAATTCAGCGGGAGATGTCCTCGTTACCGCGGGTGTACGTTACTCGCAAGGTGCCCCCAGACGGACTGCAGATTCTTCGGAAGTCTGGCCAGTAAGTTCATATAGCCTACGATTAATCTTAAAAAGCGAGCATACATTTATGATGTATTTTCAGTACCGAATAACAAACACACAAACTATGGGATGTACATCCAGCCAAAAATGGATATAATTAAAACAGTAAAATGAAAATGCAAACCAACATTTACCATTTCATTTTTTTCTCCATTCCATGGACAAGAATGAAAATGAAAAAGCTACATTGTAAGTCTTGTTTTCCATAAAGGCATGAGTCATTTATCACAAATATAAAGAGAAAATGGAAAAAAAAAAAACGTTTGCTATTTCGTTTTCATAATCATTGTGGTATTGCATGACTATAATTGAAATGGCTAATAAATAAAAGAAAATCTAATCTTCAGTTTGGCTTGACTATTTCTTCATGAAATGTATAAGTCAAAACTAAAATAAAAACTAAATGGCAAATGTGGGTTAGCATTTTCAGATTATGGCGCTTTAATTACAATATTTTTGGCCGGATCTACCTCCAGTAAAAACCCAAGACAAATATTAAATAACGTTATCAACAAAGTTGCCTCCGAATTTGTGGCATTTTTGAAAATCATTTACCAATAGTGTGTTTCACATAGCCAATGCACTTCAGAATTAGAAATCTAGGCATACTTCAACGCTATTCTCTCGTTATAAGTGCAGTGGGCCATTCTACGTAGAAGGCTGTCAGCCTACATGTTAACTCCGTGTGTATTTTTCTCCTCATTCGTAAATGTCTAGAGTGCAACTGGAGCTGTGGGATTCTGACGACCCCGTTCCCCGCCGTGAATTGCTTAAGAAGGTCAAAGGCTGTGATGGCCTGCTCTGCGTTCTGACGGAGAAGATCGACGCTGAAGTATTAGACGCCGCAGGTTGGCCAAAGCAAACGTTCAGCCGGTAGTGGTGGTTTTGTCGTGGGTACGCGTACGCGACTTAAATGAGCGGTTGTTTTTTTGCGTGTGCAGGTCCAACTTTGAAGGTGCTCAGTACCATGTCAGTGGGGTTTGACCATCTCTCACTGGATGAGCTGAAGAAACGGTCAGCGGCAGACGTTTATACGTGTACATGCGTATTTCTTTGTGTATGTTTCTTTGTGTAAGTTTCTATAATCAAAAAGCGAGATTTTGATGACACGACGCGTATTTGTCTTCTTTACATGTGCATTCAGGAGGATCCGCGTAGGTTACACTCCCGAGGTGCTGACCGACGCGGTGGCGGAGCTGACCGTTGCCCTGCTGCTCGCTACGTCGCGAAGATTAATTGAGGCTGCGCACGAAGCCAAAACGTACTTAGTTCTTTACTCAGATATAATGATAGAAATTAATGTTCGCTATAACCCCACGGAGTGAAATGTGAGTACTAAAATGCAAGTTAATTAATGTGGGCCTGCGTCGTTGCAACCTAGTAAAGATAATGTGCTTATACATATGTATATATAAACTCATACATTTAATGTGTGTATCTAAACTTACGAGAAAATGATGCACATCAAAAAATGATACATTAAAATAGCACAAGAAAGTGACAAAGATATTTTGCTTAGAAATTTTTATTTTTTATTTTTATTTATTTCTAATTAAGACAGGATAAATGTCCATTGCCAATGCATTTCGCCAGATAATGAAAGTCAGTTGTTCACACCTCCACTCTACTGTGCCACCCTGACCTGGTTTGTTTGTGTTTAGCGGGGGCTGGGGAACCTGGAGGACCCAGTGGCTGTGTGGGTACGAGCTGGCCAACAGTACAGTTGGCATCCTCGGACTTGGAAGGATCGGTGAGTGACCCACAGCACGAACCGCTCACAGTATCAATGCCTTCGCTGCCCCTCTGGCTCTGCCAGCTGTCCACCATCTTTTTAAGATCTACTCAGTAGTCCAAACCAAATGGTGGAGAACAAAATCAATGAATTAAGTAAACCTGTTACTCATTACTGTTGCTTTCTGAAAAAGTATTAGCAAGTTGTAATAATAAGCAGGTAGAGATTAGTGGTGGTTGGGGTATATTCACAGTTTCAAATGGGGTGTGTGTGTGTGGCAGGAGTGGCCATAGCGGAGCGTCTAAAGCCCTTTAAGGTGAAAAGGTTCATCTATACAGATGTTGAACCAAGGCCAGAGCTAGCAGAGATGATTCAGGCAGAATATGGTAAGGAGGTCATCTTTACTGATATAAATGTGTAATTTTATTATATATATATATATATATATATATATATATATATATATATATATATATATATATATATATATATGCCAGTTGTCCACCATCTTTTTAAGATCTACTCAGTAGTCCAAACCAAATGGTAGAGAACAACATCAATGAATTAAGTAAACCTGTTACTCATTACATATATATATATATATATATATATATATATATATATATATATATATATATATAAAACCTTTTGCCCCTTAAAATAGAAAGAGGCTGCTTTACTGACAAATCTATGATTCAAACAGCTGTTAGAGCAAGAAAATAATAAAAAAAAAACCATTCATGAGTAGAGGCTGATGTGTGTGTGTGTGTGTGTGCGCACATGCAGTTTCCATGGACGACCTGGCAAGGCAGTCGGACTTCCTGGCGGCATGCTGTGCCCTGACTCCAGAGACTCAGAGCATTTGCAACAAGAACCTTTTCTCCAACATGAAGAAGACGTCCATCTTCATCAACACCAGCAGGTAGGGCCCCTGCAGGAGCTCACGGGCTCCTCGCCTCAGAGAAGCTGCTCGCAGCAACCACTCCTGGAAGCCAACAGCCAACAGCCCGTCATGTTCATGCCAACAGCCCGCCCACTGCGCGTTAATAGCCGACACCCATGGCGAGTCAACAGCAAATCATGCTGCTTCTAAATCAATGTGCCAAGAAACCGAATATGGAGGCCAGATTTCCAGTTAGGCCAAGCAATGAGATGGTCACGTGAGCCATGCTGAGATGTGCACAATGTACTTTGCTGTTAAACAGGGGAGGAGTGGTAAACCAGGAGGATCTGTATGAAGCTTTGGCCACAGGGGAGATTGCTGGGGCTGGACTAGATGTCACCACTCCAGAGCCACTGCCTACCAACCATCCCCTCTTCACACTCAAAAACTGTGGTGAGTTCGTGTGTGTGTGTGCGCGTGTGAGAGAGAAATGACCATAACAGACATATTTCTCAAATGAACCATTTGCCAGGTGATTACATGTGAATGTGATTTCACCCTATAACAAATACCATGAAGTGTTCGCTTAGCTATATAGTCCAGTACTTGACTGAGTAGTTTCAATGTTTTTCTCAAAGTGTGTGTCCTGTTGTGATCATAATCCTGCTGTGTGTGTGTGTGTGTGTGTGTTTAGTGATCCTACCCCACATTGCAAGTGCCTCCTACACTACACGGAACGCCATGTCTGCTCTTGCGGCCAATAACCTGCTTGCTGGACTCCGAGGAGATCGCATGCTGAAAGAACTTCACCTATAGAGTCTACGCCCTAGAAATGATGCCTTATTCACAGACATGCATGAACCCATACTGAATTCCTGTGTCGTTAAGCCATCCCACTTGAACGGACCTGTGAGCTAACTATGCTGAGAAAGCTACAGTGAACACGGTTTGTTAGCATTCACTACTGAACCGTGGTCCTGTGGGAATGCGATTGGAACAGTTACTGTCTGTATTCCGAACTGTTTGGCAAAGTGGGAAAGAGGCTATTGTACTGAAAATAAATTAAAAAATAAATAGTAACATGCCTTTGTCAGTACACAGAGCATAAGGGCAAAGTCAGAGATCACTGATCTACACTGAACAACTTAAAGCCCATCTATACTACAGACGTGAAAACCTTTAACTTGTGGAAAATGCAAAAATGTATGTGGCAAGTCTTAACATTGATGCACATTAAGATTGCTGAGAATATAACATTGTCTTTTCAAGACTCATCAGTTTCATTAAAGAGATCTTTCTTTTCTTTTTTCATTTTTAAAAGCATTTTTTAAACACTTAAATTTCAGTAAATTTGTCAAGTTTTGATGCTACTCACATAGTGCCTGAAAGTAGTGTTATGTTTGTTATGGATAGTTAGCGTGGATTATGTAGCATTATCAACCACAACTCTGGTACCAGCTCTAAACAGGTGTCCTTTAACACAACTGTTTCACTTTAGCTACAGTAACCAGAATTACGGAGTCTGTGTTGATCTAGGGATGACACATATAAGCCCTATCTCATTTAAAGTACTCAATCATAAAAAAAAAAAAATCTCAGAAGAGCATATGTATAACAGCTATTTTAATTCAGAGCTACATCTTTCATTGGTTTAACAGATTAAAAACAATTAGTCCTACAGTGTGATTAAAGATACAGTAAGTGCACAAGAACTCATAAAAAAGCCCTTCTCTTCTAACCCGCCATCCTGTAGGTAAAAGCTCATAAGGCAGTCACTGTTGCGCACTGATCAGCTATGAATTTACTAATTTTTTCCCTTGCATTAATCTTTTTATCTTTCAGTCCTGCTTGAGTTTAGAAACCCAGTTAACACAATCACCCCATGTTATGAACACACAAACGCACAAAAAAAGTCAACAATAACAAGCTGACTTTCTGCCAGTGTGCCTCAGCGAAAACGGGCTCTCAGGACGTGGAGGTCCTTCCAGGTGCTTCAAGTTTTTGAAGATAACTACTGGGCATGTCTGACTGTAAATATATACAACTAAAATAAATGAAGTCATATTAAAGAACATGGATCAGAAATATCAACACAATGATGATTACAAAATGAGCATTCAGACTAACATGAATAATGGTGATGTTAGCACGGGTGACCAACTGCAAAGGGCCTGATTTGTGTTAAAAGTCTTGTCAGTTATATCCTTCTGCCTAATGTTTCCTGTTTTAAACCTATTACACTGGCAATGTACAGTCATTTACAGAGTTTTTCTAAAACAAATATTCTAATAAAAACTAGCACAGCTCAAGTGAAATGAATAGAAAACCCTTAGCAAAATCATATCCAATTGGCATCTATTAAAGCAAGTAGTCTAATCCAGGGGTTCACACTGGGAGGGCAGGCTGCCACCTTCAAAGTTCCAGTCAATCCCATCAGGCCTGTATGTACAGACTTTTCTACAACACAGACATTGTATGGCCCTCCTTGTGATGACTGTCTGAAACCTGAATAAAAATTTAATGACAGTTGTGCAACCCTGTCGTTTTTGTTCAAATGACTCCCTTTTGTAACTTCAAGTTTGTGGTTACTTTGTAAGACTTGTATCATAACAGGACCATTGTAACAGGTTAAAAAAAGAAAACAACAACTGTATTTTCACCATGAAAACAACAAAACGCTTACAGCTAAAGGACAGAACAAGCATTTATCTTTCTTTAATGCCCCCCCCCCCCCCCCCCCCCATCTTCTAGAGGAATTTAGGAAACAAAGCCACAATCGTGCAAAATTTATATGATGGGGCATTTTCCCATGAGATAAGAGAGAAAGAGTGTAGATTCAGCTTCTGGCACTGGCTGTATACCCATCGTTCTGTCCAATGTCAAGTCCTCTGATTGAGCCCTTCAAAATAAACGCTTGTTCACATGCTACAAACATAGACAAGGAACACAATCGTATGCACGCAGACACGCACGCGCACACACACACACACACACACACACACACAAAACATTCCTAACTTACTGACCAAATACAAGAACTACTACAATGAAATATAACAATTTTACGTGCTATGTATAGTAAAGTAATTTAAAAAAAAACAACAAAAAAAACCAACTAAATAGCATGGCAATACTCCGCTCAAGATTACAACACAACACAAGTTTCTGTTCAAGAGGGGAAAAAAACAAAACAAAAAAACATTCACCACTGCAAGCAACACACAACAATCGACAAGCAGGTACAGAGGCTGAAGCCAAAATGTACATTGTGAACCCGATCTGTACTATGACTATCAGGCTCCTATAGTCACTTCATCAAAGGTGCATTCGTTCAAAAGGAAGGCAAGAAATTCGCTCAAGAATCTGTTAAAATTCTTGTTCACCATCATTTCACGATCCCTTCTTTGACCGACTGCGGTCATTACGGTCCCAAGGCGAGGTCTACTGCAGCTGATTATCTCAGGTAAAATTAGCCGGTGCTTTCTAAAGCAATTCTGAAAATCGTTTTTTGTTTTTTCATGGACTCAATGAGATCAAGCATGATTGGGCAAAAACACCCACACGTGCTTTATACATCTTGAAAGTTGGTAATTTTTAATAGGAAATCAATTTTCAGACCAGTTTTACCAAGTCAATATTATATCTAACTCTTAAGCCACACTCTTGGAGTGCATGTGCTTATGTCCATTAAATGCTGACTCCGAGCAACTAGACGGGAAAACAAAGAACACCAGTTTTCACTGTCTATGGGTAGCTCCAATAATTGAACTGATCTTTGTTGATGTTCATCCCTTGAACTTCCTTCTAAGAGAAGGCTCCTTGTTCTGGATTCCAAACGTGTCAAGTGCAACAGAGAGTCAGAGCTGGAGTAACTTCACAGTGGAACTTGAGTTATCTAGAGCTCAGTGGTGGGCTTCTCTGAAATGGCAGGAAGGAATCTTGACCTACAGCGGCAGTCTGCCACATAATGCTGCTGTGGATATGAGCTGTTAGACAATGATTTACAGAATGTCCTTCCAGCACACAGCTCTGAAAAGGGTTGCCAGATTGAGCTTTAACAGTGCAACGTGTCAAAGAAGCAATATTGACCTTAACTTCGGCTCAGGATTCTTCTGACACTTCAGAGAGATCTTAAAAAGTTCAAAAACATTCAGCAGGGATGCTTCATATCTTTGAAAGCAGACAACTTTCTAGTTCTTAATTCAGGGGGCTTTGCCAACCCTTCACAAACACATCTTAAAAAGTACACTATTTTCATGTGTTTACAACACAGGAGCTAACTTGTGGCATTACCACTGAAGAAAAACTTTTTTTTTTTTACCCAGCTTAAAGTTCTCACTACTTACTGTGAACCACTGTTCATTGTTTATCACCATTATAAATATTTCTTAAAAAGAATACAAACAAAAAACAAACATGACACTTGAAAAAAAGATTACTTGAGCTTTACCTTGGTTGGCATGAAAAACTTGGACCCACATATACATACATACACACACATTATTTTATATATATCTATCTATCTGAAATGTGTGTATATACACACACACACACACACACACACACACACACACACGCACGCATATATATACATATACACACACACGACAAAAATCATATAAACTGCATCACAAATGCTAAAAAAAAAACTAGACAATGCATTATCTTTATCAACATTTCAAACTACATTAGTAGCTACAGTACTGGCGAGTAAAGTGTTCTCACTCCTGAAAATGTGAGCTTGTGTGTGTACATGGTGAGCAGGTTGCTGTGTAATATGAGTGAGAGATTACTTTTTTGGCACTGTGTTGACACTATAAACCTTGGTGCGTATACAGGGTGTGTGTGCGTCTCTCTATGTTAGCTAGCTAGCTCATGGTTGCACGTCTGTCAACACCTTAGGTGCAGTTGCACCTCCTCTGCAGTACAGTGTGGACGACACAGTGTTTGCGATCAAAGCTGGCTGGCTGGCCCAACGCACTGTTTCCATACGCCATTGTGGGGTATGTTCGCAGAGGGCTTTGTGCAAGGCAGTTAAAGCAAGGCATTAGACATGTTACTGTTCTGCCACCTGAGACACGTGGTTTTCGAGTGCTTGTACAGGTGGCTGGACTGGCTGAAGCGCTTGCCGCACTTCAGACAGGCGTAGGGCTTCTCCCCCGTGTGCACGCGGATGTGCTTCTTGCAGTCCGTCAGTGTCAGGAAGGTCTTGCAGCAGATCTTACAGGCATACTTGCGCGCACCCTCCACCACCAGCACGTTGTGCTCTGACAGAGCCTTCTTGCATTTGGACAGCACGTCGGCGGACGCACGGGTCAGTGGGGGGGGTGGGTTCAGGCTTGAGCCACCGCCCCCTCCACACGCCGGGCTGTCGAAGCCAGCGTTGAGGAGTGCCGATACTGCTGGTGAGGAGGTGGAGCCTGGTGGATGGGCGGCATCCACACGCCCAGCCCCGCTTCCTGGCCCCATTTTTGGGGCGATGCGGCGATAGGCGGAGATGCCCCCTGCGCCAGCCCCGATCCCACCCCCGGCTCCACCCCCTCTAGGTGTACGTTGGAAGGTGTGGTGCAGGCCCAGTCCGCTCCTCTGGAAGTCCAAAGTCAGCTGCTCGTGTGCGGCGGTAGTCCGGGGAGTCACCAACGAAGAGGAAGATGGCGCCATGCCATCATGTAGAGGGCGGAGGAGGAGTGCATCTGCCTGCAGGGTGGAGAAATCCGCCCCCTCCCCCGGATAGAGGCTCTGCGAGGGAGGGAGGAGCAGGGATGAGGAGGGGCCGCCGGCCAGGTCGGCGCCAAACAGGAATCGGGCAGGTTCGCGCTCCAGCCGACACTCCCCTGTGGTTGTGTTGGGAATGTTGTCGCTGCCCCCACCATCAGCTCCCGGCAGTGTGCCACGCTCAAAGCCCTTACCGCTCAGGAAGCTGGTGGCACGGAACAGAGCGGTTGACTCCAGAGCATCGGCGCATGAGCCCAG
Source organism: Electrophorus electricus (assembly GCF_041902795.1). Classification (NCBI taxonomy): domain Eukaryota; kingdom Metazoa; phylum Chordata; class Actinopteri; order Gymnotiformes; family Gymnotidae; genus Electrophorus; species Electrophorus electricus. The sequence goes on from NC_137501.1 coordinate 22,002,115, forward strand.
CTCCTCCCGCCCTGCTCCACCCCCTCCTCTTTCTCCACCCCCAGACGGCCCACTGTGATTGCCCAGGAGAAGTAGTTCGGAGCTGGGTTGGGGCTCTGTGAAGCTATGTTCACTGCCTTCGGGACTCAGCTCCAGCTTCTCTCCTACTGGCTCCACCTGCCGACGCAGGACAACCCAACTTAGATTTAGGACATTAAACTTAAAACATGCAGGGTCAATTAAGTAATCTGATAGGAAAGATTTAAAAAATAACCCATTTTTGATTACAAACTAGGCCCAAATTCTATTAATGGAATCCAATTAATGAAATAGGTCAATGTAGTCTGAGCTACATAATCACAAATGTAGAAACTTGTGTCCTACACAAACAGCTGCTATGGTTATTGAGTAGTAACACAATCAGTGCTACCTGGTCACTGCCCTCGGCCTGCGAGGTGACATCGCTGGTCTCGTCGGCAGGTTCGGGTGAGCTAAGCGGTTCACTCTTTACCACCACCTGCATGTGCTGCGGCTCCTCTTCCTCGCCCCCGTCCTTGATCTGCAGCCCCTCACCATGGAGACGCCCCGCATCTGGATACTCTTCTTTGTGTGGCAACAGCAGAGGCTGCTCTGCTCCACTTCCCCTACCCCCATCTGATTGGCTGGGCAGCTGCACGTCTTCGTGGCCCAGGCCCCTTCGGAAGTCTCGTCCATCTAGTAAGCCGCCATCATCCCCAGCATCCACCCCTGCGACCACCACATCCAGTTTGGAATCCTCATCCACAATTTTGTTGTGAGAGTCCGGGGACAGAAGCTCCTCCCCTCCTGTTCTTCCCTCCCCTTCCTGCACAGCCCCCTCAGCCTGTGCCCCGAGGCGTGGCCTCTGCCTCAGCCGCTCTGCCTCAGAACGAATCAGAGAGAAGGCCTGCTTGCGCTTATGGAAGCGGCGGGCAGAGTAGGCTTCCCGTTGGTCCGCCAGTCCACTTGCCGATACCGACCCCGCCCCTCGGCCCGCCCCACCCCCCTCCTCCTCTGCCCCGTCGAGGGCAGAGCTGACCAGGCTCAGCCCAAGCTGCTGCAGCAGGAACGAGCGCTGGAGGCGGGACCCGGCAGCAGCATGGACAGCGGTCTGCTGTTGCTGGTGCTGCCGGCCGGCACGCTCAGCCGGGGGTGACGCCGGCAGTGTCCGTGTAGTCAAGTAGTGCTTGCAGGCCTTGACAACCGGGTTGAGGTGCAGGTGCGAGGCGGCCAGCAGCACGTCCATGACGTTGCTTGCGCCCAGCGTCAGTGCTGACGTGTACATCATGTCAACAAGGGCAGCGAAGGCTTCCGCTGTTACCACCTCTGAGTCCAGCTGCACCATGCTCATGCTGGCATCACCCTCGGCAACAGTAAACAACGCGCGGAAGTGTGTGCTGCAGGCAGCCAGCACAGCACGGTGCGCCTTAAAGTGACGGCTGCCCACCACTATCACACAGTCGCACAGTTGCCCGTGCAGACGCTGGTAGTTCAGCTGCTGGAAGATCTGCTCAAAGTGGCCTGGGAAGTCCATGATCTGAAGGAACTAAAAAGCACAACAATAATTAAAACTCTCCAAACATTTCAAACTATAAGACTTGGTCATAATATTTTTTAAAATGCATCGCTCTAACGGCAAGCAAGTTAATTATTAAAGTGCAAAAAAGGCAACAGATAACTACTGTACTACTATATAGCTAGCTATTTGTCATTTACCGCCATGTCGTACGAACGTTACAGGTCAATGACAATATAGATGAACTAACCTAGCTAACTAATAAATCGAAGACAGCACAAGGGATAACTTGCTCCTTTATGTCTGAATCATGTACGGGTTCAACAAAGCTAGCTAGGTTAGCTAGCTAGCTACGTAAAGTCAGCATTGCAAGATGCGTTCTTAGGTTACCAACTGTGTTCAAATGCAGCTACCAGATTATATAATTGCAGCAAAAAGACTAAAAATTGGTTACAGGCAGATAGCTAGGGTTAACAGCGGAGAAGACACGTCTACTTTTCGGTTTGTTATCTAGCTAGCTAGGTTAACCAACTATAAGGCTAGCTAACCTATAGCTAACAAGTCTAACACTCATTACAGTGTGATCAATCCTGTTCAAGTGTTGGGTTACCTAACAACAAGATTCGCATCCTCGCTAGTCAACAATTTTGAGTAAAAAATTGTCAACTAACGTAGGTTAGCTATCCTCGCTTAGCTAATCTTATATGCGTGTCGTTATTTTAATAGCCTTAAATATTGCTAGCTAAACAAAATACTAAACACATTACTGGTATTTAATATACGTAATATCAAACGCCCTTAACGCAAATTATGTGAACAAAAATAAACAGCTAGCTAATAAACGGCACTCACCTTTACTTATATGCATACAACCACAAGCTTGTTCCTCTGTCCCACAAGCAAGCTAGCTAGTTAGCCTACCAGCTAGCTAGCAAGTAAAGTTGGACCTTCAGTCGACAGATATCTCGCTAGTACATTAGGTTACCTAATAAATATATAAAAGATACTAAGCGGAACCACAAATATTTTATTACACAATAACATGTCTATTATGGTTTAATTATAAAAACAGATTAACAGGCAACAATGTCCCATAGTAACTGTGCGCTACTGTAAGTTAGCGAAAGCTAGTTAATAGTTACGGGTGGGTTGCCAGATGCCCTGCATCAATCCCCTCATTAACCAAAATACCCTCCGTTACGACAGATGTAATTAATATCCAGTAACAGAGTCTCGCACACATTGTACATTTGTATAAGTTACTTGTTTTATCAAGGGAGAATGGGGGTCACGGTTAAACTCGCATTAAACGCACATTGGTGGTGAACATAAGAGACAACGTAGAATAGAAATAGTATTTAGATGATGCATAGAAATGTTATAATTTGGTAACATTTCATATGAGGAATTACTGAGTAGTGGCCTTCATCTAACATAACCCTTCTGTCTGTTTGTCTGTCTGTCTGTCTGTTTCCATTACATTAGGGCTGGTTGAACTTCATGCCTTAATGTCTTATTTTTTGCATACTTCATTTCAAATAAATACCACCATTTTGCTCTTTCAAGAAGAAAAATTCAACAGTCCAAGACATTCAGAGACTTCTCATTATCTAAGGGGTTACAGAGCTAGCGTTCTCTCCTTCTACGTCTCACCGAAAGTGTAAATAAATAAAAATAAAAATTATATATATATATTTCTCCTTAAAGCTAGAGAATTGTTTTGATCTACATCTTTGTACGTGCCTACTTAAGAAACACTTTTAGCAGTCTGCGCACCATAAAAGGCAACTCCGTTTAACAGTGGCGCCATGTCTCTGTGAAACATTTACCGCGATAGAGGGTAAAAGACAATTTTAAAAAGTATTCATTAACAAAACCGTTTTGAATCATGTTAATTTGCGAATATATTTTTAAAAACCCGGTTTACGCATAAAATATAAATTAGTCCTTATTTTCAACAGTAACTAAACACACGCTATGATTACATATTACATCCTGCACACACACACAAGGCGAGAGTGAGGATGACGTGCAATACCCAAACATGTTCAAAATGTTACATTTCAGCATAGCCCTAGGAGCTGTGTGACTTTTTAAAGAAGTAAAATTCCTGTAGTGTAAACAAGGGTAGTGTAAGGACTGGGTCACACTTGACATTATATTGCAGTGTTACAATGTCTCTTGTATATATCACACTCTATTCTATAATACACCAGCTATCACTGAACAACTTTGGTCTTTTTGGTCTTCATTTACACTACACAATTGACCAGTTGTATTCCTCACACTTCGTGTTCTGGCCTGGAACTTAGACAAGGTCACAACACCTTGGATGGAGTAAATCAGGAATTTGGTGGAATGAATTTGGGTTTCTGTGGAGGTGTGGCATACACTTCAACAGAACACTGCTGTCGTGTATTGAGAAGGTGAACTGGACTAGTGAACACTCTTCTGTTACTTCTCCATAGGGGCCATCTCTGCTTATAAAACGTGCATCCTATAAAATGCACACAACATACATTTGATCTTGCATGAAGACAGATTGGAATTACAATGTGTAAACTTTCCCTGCACCTTTGCGGGAAGCCATTGGATGTAGCTTTTTCATTCTGAAGGTGCACTGTATCAAGAGAATAAAGCAGGACATTCAGTGTTGTGCCATTGTTCTAGATCTGCAGTTCAAAAAATGAAATATTACAAAATAATGCACAGTTTTATCTCAAAATAATCCCATAATTTGATTTGTGACCAAACGATTAGTCCTCTACTCTGTATAAAATATATAACTTAAGAACAACATTTATCTGCTCATAATTAGTCCAGTGAAATGGGTAAAACAATAGCACAAGGTAGCTAGCAACTTGCACAACTTCCCTGTTGTCTTTATTTGAGAGCTTCCTCTTGTACTTGCGCTCATACTCAGAATACCTTTATGACTTTGGTTATTTGAAACCCTTCAGCCAGTGTTCTGCCACAAGAAGCATCACCCTCTTGAAAACACTCACATGTCTTCTGAAAGAAAGAAAATTTGTTGTACTTTAATCACTAAAGAATAGGAATTCTGCAAAACTAGCCATTCTTCAACTAATGCATACTAAACAAACACATTCCAGTGCTTTGGGTTCTCACATAACTGAAAATCATGTGTTGTTAATCTTGCTCTCGATTAATACATTATTTAGACAAGAATGAATAATTAATTGTTCTGTTGGTGTGCAATCAGTGCAACATAATCACCATACCCCTACCTCCCAAAAACAACCATATCGAAAATCTTATGAGAAGGGAATATTATTTGAGGTGTGGCCCCTGAAAAAGACCAATGCATGACACACCTGATGACAACAAATGCTTTTTAAGTTATGAGTTTGACTCATTCTAGAACTGGAAACTGCCCCACTTCATCCTGCTTTGCTCAATTTCCTCTCTTGAGGGTCTTCACTCTCTCTTTCAGACTTCTCTCCTTTAAACCCTTTCCACTGTATCTTGAAATTTTTGCTTCTTCCCTGAGAAGCCATTGGGCTTTGCGCAAATCTACTTTGCTCTGTAAGCCACTCTTCCTCCTTATTCTTTTCTCCAAGGTGTTTTGTGGTCCCACATTTTCTTGCTTCCGTGGCTCCCTTCTCTTCTTTAGTTCTCTGCTCTCTCTCTTTTTGCTGACGATTCAGTTGCTTCTTCACGTTTCTCGTTCTCCTTGAACAGCTTCTCCTGCTGCTTCGGTTTTTTCCTCAGCTTTATCCTTTTTATGCAGTTCTTTCATTCTCTTTTCCTCAGACTTTTCCCTTTCCTTCTTCTTTCTCTAGGGCTTTTTCAGTAGTTCTCTCATTCTTTCCCAGTGCACTAAACTGCGTGCTTTCAGCCTTCTTAAAGTAGGAAATCCAGCCTTCCTGATTGGACAAGATTAAAAAGACTACTTTAGAAACCCAAGAGTCTCCTGGATACATTTCACTCACAGCAAATCTCAAAATTCAGCTACTCATAATGGCAAGAGCTTGACCATACTAAACCAAGTGAGAGTGCATCGCTTGGCATGTAAGCCGGCATTTTTGATGCAGCAGCACAACACTGAACTGCTATCACACGCTCCAAAAGTGTGTACGTGATTTAGATTCTCACCTGTGCGTTCGTGTTGGCCTCACATCTGAGTGACAGGAGAGGGGAGGCAGTAGTGGACGGCAAGGCCTGTAGGGTCTGGATGATGGGGCTTCTTGGAGCCAGTGGGACTCAGCAGGTGCAAATCTGGTAGGCTGTCTGAGGGAGAGTGAGGGAAACCTGTTGTCTCGTGGTTTGGGAGACTCCAGGGGGAAACTGGGCCTTGGGCTTTCCAACTGTGCAAAAGCATTTAATTTAGCATCACTATTAAATACATGCATGTGCACATACTTTGATATACTATCAAAAACATAACGCAAGTTAGACTGTGATATTATAGTACCATAGACGATCCATTTGTTGATATGCCCTAACACATTTATGCTATTTACCTGGACTTTAATTATAGTTCCTTATTTCAATCTAAAACCATCTCCTGTGTATAGCAGAACATTGCTTCATTGGATGTGCACTGCAGTGTAACTAAGTGTTTCCCTTTTCCTACTTTCTCAAGCTGTGCTCTCAGCCTGCTCAGTTCAGCCTTGATCTCCACATTTTCTTCATAGACAAGCCAGCTGAGCCCACTCCCTTCTTGTAATGGGCCCGGATTGACAATTAAATACCACATATTAAATACATATTAAATTTCACATCAAACACTGATGTCGTGTTTTTCTCTAAACATTACGCAGTGCATGTAGAATTTTAATATTTGTTTATTTCTCCCCAATTTGTTTGAAGTAATCATCTTATTTTTGTCTTAAGGAGAAAAAAGGCGAGAACCGAGAGCTGCGACCGCAGGGGGAAGTCATAGATCAGATGATGCCTCACACCAAGTCACTGTGGAAACAATACCAGGTACATGTTTTAGTGTCAGGAATGAGCGCAGGAGTGTTTTGAAAGGTCTGAAGTTGAGAAAAAACTTAAGGGTCAGTATAAATACCCCATGGAATAGTTTTATGTGAGGGTTTGCCTACTATTGAACTACAATGGTGCTACTGAATGAGGTGTTTGCAGAAGTACCATTCAAAACAAGAGAATGAGAAACGTTAACACTATACATGTGAAAACATGCAAGGATTGAAGATGTCCATGTACTTTTTGTCAATACCTCATGCAGACTGAATCCCGTGCACTTACAGCGAGTTTTAAATAAATGTTTGCACTTTTGGGTGATGCAAGGTCGAATGGAGATAGTGTTACCCTTTCTGAATGTTTCTATGTTAGATGTAAAGGAAGCAAGACAAACAAAGAGGGCTTTCCAATTATGGGAACATTTATTTGATGCCAGCTCTCATCCATAATTCCCTTTAGACAAATGTGTAACCCGTATAGTTTTGTTCGAAGCAAATCCCTACACACGCCACCAACAGGTGAACAGCCCCAGATGTAATAACCGAAGCATTAGTGTTTCTTTCTAAATGCACACTGGCGTTCTTCCACTTCCTGTAACACCTGTCTGGTGTTACCACACAAGGCGGCGTTGCACGGATGGCCAATACTTCACACCACTGGTCAAGACTGAAGGACACTTTTGAAAGCCATCTTCTGAGGTAGAGCTTAGTGTACAAAAATAGTTTAAAACCAAGTTTTCATTCTGTCTTTTTTTTAAATATTAAAGAGATCAGAGCCATAAGACAAGAGTTGAATTAGAATAAAGTATTTGACTCAGTATATTCTGTGGTGTCTGTCTCTCCATATGTGATCCCAAAAAAGGTGTTAGTGAAACATTATGCTAAAAGATAATAAAAAAGTATATGTTTTAATATGCCTTAACACAGTGTACAAGAGAGCACCTGATAGAACCGAATGATCGACCAACATACACACACGTAATTAACAGCTGCTTAATTACTAGACTAAGTACACCTCCTTAAACTCCATTAAACATCCGCACCTCTGTCTTGGACTGATGAACAAGCACACTCGCGCACACACACAGACACACACACACACACACACACACACAGCTATTAACCGCTGCTCATCTATATGTCTACCTACACTTACATTACATAAACATTCCCTGCTTACCCTACATTCTTTCACTTTCTTCCTTTCACTCACGCATACACAGAGAAAGAAATGTGCATACTATAGGCCTACTTGATGTTGATATAAATAAGACATCAGTAGTACACAGCACAAGGATGATCGCAACATTTTCAGAACAAGTGTTCAGCTTACATACATATAAACACATACAAATTCAAATTTGACCAAAGGCATCTCTGCTGTGGAGTTGTGGCCTTTGTGAAAATCCTGAACCGCCATCTGCCATTACACCACAAGGGGCAGCCACACAGAGCAAATCAACTCAAACTACAGAAAAAACAAAATGAGCAAAAATTGGGTCATCATATAGGCCCATACCAACTGCCTCCCAAGACAAATACTAAAGACTTATGCAAATTGGAATTCTCTAAACCATCGCTCTTTAATGATTTCTGTGTGAAGAGGGAAACTTTCGACATGCTTAACCATCAAGCATGCATCTCTCAATTTATTTGATACTACTGAAGAAAATATCAACTTTAGAACCTTCCAGATGCTCTGGATTGACTAGGTGACCTGTGCGCTGGTCAATTCCCAGAAAATGTTGGAATATGACCTCTCTCTCCACCTTTTTCTAAACTAAAACCATACACTGTCTACTTGCATAACACAGATTTAACCAGTATGTATTGCCTCAAGCATTTTGGAAGGATGGATTGTTTCTTTATATATGCCTTATCGAAGAGCCGTTTACCTTTTTTCTCATTCGGTACCCTGATTACACCAGTTTCAACAGTGCCTTAGCGGCAACACACATATTTCTAACTCAGTGCTGGGCAGTCTCTTTATGCCTCCCTTTTAATTAAGACAAACAAAACCCATTAAAAACCCCTGCAAATGCAAAAAAAGAGACTTGGAATGTAAACAAGTGCCTAATAAAGTGTGTTCCATTTTGTGAAGGCAGCATAAATAACATAGGAAAAAAATTAACACAAAACATACTTAGGCTGGTTCCTGTCAAACAGAGAGGATGTAAACCTTCTTTCCTCAAGGGGTAAGAGGATGATCCTGATTGGTCCAACTACGGCTGAGTCTGGGCTATGATTGGTCTGATAGAGAGCTTTGATGGGTGTGTTAAAACTGGGTGATCCGGTCCTTGGGGGGCTGTTGCAAGCTGGAACACATTCTGATCGGTTAGTCCAGTGAAGTGATCTTCCCTGGTCCACTCAGAGCAGGATCTGGGCTACATAGGGCGAGTGTGTGCTGGCTACCGCCGTAAGTAACGGAAGATCATTGGACTCAATCCTACATGGGCAAATACACAAACACACACACACACACACAACCCCATAAACGGAGCACATTAAAGAAATTAAATGAAAGGAAAGAGTGTAGAGTGTGTGTATATGTATGTGTGTGTGTGTGTGTGAGAGAGAGAGAGAAAACATACCCCAATGTTAATGTCAGCTCCTTCACATTGGCTCTTGATTGGCCTCTCAAATACTCAGCCAGAGAACAGCTCTTAAAGTACAACTCCTGCAGGCGATCCTCCAGATGCATCACACACTGCCAGACAAACACACACAATGAGTTCCTTATAGAGCGGAAGCTGTTATTCGAACAAGAAAACATTCATTAAAAACAAACAACCAAACAAAAAAAAGTTTTGCGCCATACAAAGTCTGCAGCAACGTTAAGCGCGTGCAGCTGGAGCGTGGACACCAGAAGCGCGTGGACGAGGCTGGACACCATCACATCCTTCCCGAAACGGCTTGTCTCACACATGCGGTGCTGGCTGGTGGCCAGCTGGACACACAGCCGGTCCGTGTCTGCCACAATACACACCGCCTCGGCGACCGGCTCATCCAGAGCAGGATGCTGTGTGCGTGTACACAAACACACACACAAGCACATACACACACATACGTATACCAATTATACCAAATAACCATCATCAAGAATAATGAGACAATTAGGACAATTAGTTCAGTGTCTTGGCCCTACATAGTTTTTACTCCTCTAACAATCTGCAGCACTAGACAACACCACAAGACTTCAGGGAAGTCAGTCAACAAGACGGATATTAGGAAGAAGTGCTGTACACTACTTTAACACGAGCTTGTTAGAGACCTCAGCCACCACTAGGGGGGAGTAGCACAGGTCTGAGACCACATGTGAGTGCAGTTCACAAGTGACACATTCAAGCCATAACAAAATACAACCCACTCAGTCTCACACGCATACAGGCATTGGAATAGTCACAGCAAGTGAAGAAGCCACACACACACACACATACACACACACACACACACACACACATACACACACTTTCCCCTCTGTACTCACAAGGACTGTGTGCTCCAGGTCTGTGGGCAGGCACTGCCTGAGGTGGTGGTCGGAGCTGACACCATGCAGGGCGAAGTCAGGCATGTACTGGGGGCAGTATCCTCCGAGAAGGGAACGGCCAAAATGGTTCAAGCTGGGGCGGCATTCCGTCGGACAGCTACATGCACAGACATGAAAGTGCGTATACACACACACACACACACACACACACACACACACACACACACATCTTTACAAGAAGGCATGTCTTCTCAACAGCGGTCGAGTTTAAGTCAACAGTTAGCATTATACACTTCATGAATGATGGCTATGATTTGGTGTAGCATTTGCCAATTAGCATTCCGTAAAGGTGAACCGACCTTTCATTTACATTTGTACTATGTACTATATACCTATATACTACAGGTATACCCATATACAGCCATGTTCTATATTCCTATGAACTGCACACAGACATATGTAATTTAGTGTTTGGAATATATATTGGTACTGTTTATTAAGCTTAGTAATGCCTCAAATAACTGAATCTAAGTCCTGCTATTGAGAACTGCAGCACTGGGGAAGAGATAAGAGATAGAGAGAGTTAAGAGAGCGTGTGAGTGTGTGTGTGTGTGTTCTGGTAACCTCAGCAGGGGCACTTCATACTCCTGCATCTCTGACGCTTTGTACGGCCGTTGGGGTGTTGACTCCTCTTCATCACTGTCGCCCAGAGAGCTGTCCAAGCTCGTGTTCCGTTGTATGTCTGTCAATATCCTATGAGGTAACTTCCTATGGACCTCCTGCCCACATCCTGTCCTGACCAAATCTCTGAGTTGTCCATCATTCTTCCGCTCCTTAGGGCTGCCAATGGTGAACTGCACCCTGTGTACAGGAGGACTCTGACTGGCCAAAATGTGCTCTAATCCCACCCCTACAGAGATGTTACTCTCCCCAAAACATTCCAGTCCAACCTCTGCACCCTCCAACATGTCACTGGTCATTTGGGGAAATGGGGTAGTATCAGCTGTCACCGTGGCCCTTTCTGATTGCATGAAAGGCACTGCAGAATCCAAGTCAGGTCTTAACATTTTTTCATTGGTCCTTTCAGGGCCAATGTCAGGCTTTACAGCCCCTGAGCCAGGGGTGGTGAGCGGTTTCTCACTGGTCCTTTCAGGACAGGGGATGGGATTAGATGGCTGAGCAGGGCAAGGATTGGCTGGACTGTCCATCTGTCCCTGAGGCTGGGTGTTTTCCTGCAGGTCGGAGCATCGGATGAAGTAGGACATGACGTAAAGCACGCGCTGCACCAGCTCCCTCCTCCGCCCAACAACCACTGTGCGACACACGCGCACCGGAGAGCCCAAGGCACCATAGAGATCCCCTACACAACAAACACCACAACAACCAGGCTCTCACACACACACAATGGATTGACAGAGTGAGTGCACGTGTCCGTGCTAATAGGGCGTGTGTCCCTACTATAGCTAAGTTCAGAGTACTGTGTGTGTGTGTGTGTGTACCCAGCTGAGCCCACAGAGCATTGTATGGGTGAGACTTGGCCAGCAGATCCACTGTTGGGGAGGCATGCTTCTGGCAGACAGGCTTGATTGGCAGGTGGTTACTAGGCATCACAGTGGGAACCCAGGCCAGGTGGTACATCAGGACAGCAGTGAGAAGAGCAGAGAGGAACCTGGGGAGAACAAAGAACCAGAAAGGGCTTTCCCATGACCCACACCTCTGTAGTAATGCTATGATATGGCATTTTTGCAGTTTGGTGGGAGAAGATAAAGTAATAAAACAAAATGCATAAAACAAGAGCTTTCATGTAATACATTTAAATTAATATGCTAATGCACCGATTTGCCTAGACATAATAACTGAGCCTTTGCAATGATAAACCATAATATCAGCTCTTTTTATGTAATAAGTTATTTTAGACTTGGATTTTGTACAACTTTTACTTTTAAAAATGATCTTATGTTAAATATGCTTTATTTAGATTTACCTTACTTCATTCATGTGGACATTTAAAAAGAAAACTTCCAATTAAGCCCATTAAGTTTCTATTTTGGAGAATGCAGAAGAACAGTTTATGGATGTGCATGTGTGGTTTATTGTTGCAAGGGCTCAGTTGTCCATGACTGGTAAAGGTTAAAAAGGTTAAAAGTTAAAGGTTAAAAGGGGAAGGGAGTACTAACTGGTTCTTGGCCCCATGCTCCATAAGCAGGCTCATCTCTTTCAGGAAGCGCTGACACAGTGGGTTTCGCTCGGCACTTTGGGATACCATGGTCAGCCAGACAGGCTCAGTGATCCGTGGTGCCATGTACAGGTTCCATACAGTCATCCTACATTAAAGCAAAGGGAATGGCACCCACAATCAGACCCAAGTCAACGATCACAGAGACACTGATCATGAGCCACAAGGCAAATACAAAGATCAGACATCAGCAAATGACCAAAAACACACAGATCAAGTATGGAAGAAACATCTAGCAGAGAGAAATTGAGTAAAAAGGTAGAAATAGAACCAGGTTCAATTGATTATTGGCCTGACGAATAATGGTTACGGACATTTATTATTTTCCTGATTATCAGAATCGTCCCTTGAACTTATTTCCTTGCTGATAAAAGGATCATTGTTGTGTAACCACACAAATTAGTTCTGTAGCCTGGTTCAATGTCCCATCTGCAGCGCCTTTAGATTTACAGAAATGTGGACATGTTGAGTAAATCTAATCAAACATGCTCTTTGAAATTTGTGAGGAATGTGGGAATCAAGCCAAGCCTGCATTCACTTCTACATTGAGGGGAAGTCTGAACAATGCAGTTGGCAAAAAGCACAATGCATTCAGTCATATAATTTTGTTTACTTACTTGTGCACACACACTTTGAGATGATGGATGTCATCATATATTTTGGTGTAATCTAAAACAACGCCTGTTCTGAGAAGTTGTCAGTTTTGTCAGTGCGTGCCCAGAGGAGGGTGAGTGGGTATTTTTTTAGACTATACATCTGATTAGGTCATCACGTGAAGCAAATCTTATTTACTGAGCAATGTGAAAGACTGCAGAACAGCATGACACGGGGGCAGTGGTAGTTTATTGGTTACGTTACTCGTCTTGTAATCAGAAGGTTGCCAGTTCAAGAACCACCACTGCTGGGTTGCTACTGTTGGGCCTGAGGCAAGGCCCTTAATCCTCAATTATTCAAGTTGTATTCAGTCATAATTGTAAGTTGCTTTGGATAAAAGCATCAGCCAAATGCCCTAAATGTAAAATATAAATAGCAACCTTTCTTTGCTTATTTGAGGTCTGACGACACTGCATTTTTTTAAACGCCGTTATTTTGACCAGTTGTCATTTTCTGAAGATAAGTGCTCAAAATGACAATATTGTTACTTGGAACTTGGGAGAAATGTCAGTAGTTTATGGAATATAACAAAAATTTTAAATAGCAAAACCAGAGAAATGAATAATTTTGCATTGGTCTCTTAGCTTTTTCCAGTGATGTATATATGAAATAAAACAGAAATTCCTTTTTTTAATAATGTATTGGATATACAGCATGTAATTTAAACATAGTTTCTATGCAATAACTTTGTGTAACTCATATTGACATACTGAAGATTGCAACTTTAAAAAATCTTTTTAATAAATTTTGCATTTTACAAAATTTACTTATTGAGTTGTTGTCATTCCATTTGTAATTTGGGAAGCTATTTTTACTATAAGAGAGCTATTATTTAATTTTATTTTATCTATTTGAAATTGTTTTTAAGTTACTGTTTTTCAACCTTTATGTTATGTAAAGCTGAAAGCATTTTTGTTGTAATATTAAACATTATGTTCATTTAATGTCACTTGTGAGTAAATTGTGCATTCTTATAAAGGTTTGAGCTACAAACATCAAATTCAACCAGTAAATAAATAAACTGATGCTACTGTATCGTCACATGGGCTGTGTGTGTGTATATATTTATATCTCTCTCTCCTCAAGTCTTGGTCCTCTCAAGGTTCCTTCCTTAATTCCTTGCCACTGTTGCTATTGGCTAGCTCATTAGTGATCTGGACCCAAACATCTGTAAGGCTGCTTTGTGACAACACATGTAAATAAATTTGACTCTGACTTTGATTATTAACAATCAATATCAACCCTGAAAAACCATATAGGTCGACCCCTAAATAGAACTGAAGTTCCAACATATTAGACATAATAAACCATGCAGATACACAGACATGACACACAAAAAACACATTTATGAAGAATATGCATATATCCTCACCTGAACTCTCCCAATGCCTCCATAACTCGACACAAATACACTTGCACTCGCTGACTCGCCTCTGCTACTCTTCTGCATACAATCATCGCCTGAAACACACACACACAATCTGAAGATGTCCACTTGCATCACTCATTGTTCTCCAACCATCCACTTGTTTGAAAAGAACAAAGGCTAGCACAAAACTTTCTAGTGTCCCGCAATAGCACAGCTCACCCTCTCGATGGCACCCTTGAGCTTGTTCATGTGTGACTCAAACAGGGGGAAGTGGGAGAAGAAGAACCCCTGGAAGCTGATGCTCTCCTCCTCTTTCTCGGGCAGGCTGATGATGATACTGACGGCGATCTTCTTCCGCCGGCCCACACCTGGGTTTGAGCCACAGCTCTCATCCGATAGGCTGAACATCTCCTCGGTGCTGCTGCCAAACACACACACACACACACACACACACACACACACACACACACACACACACACAAGAAAAACATATTATCAACATACAAGACCATAGAAGATCATAAACAAGATCACATAAAAGCCAAAGATGAGGGAAGCCATTTGGACACTGTGGTTCCACCTTAAAATCACACACACTCACCAGCGAGGGATAGGGCCATGCTGCAGGCTAGTTGCCTGGCTACGAAGCCATCGCCGCTGGTAACTGCTGGCGCAGCCACTGCTGGAGGAAGAGCCAGGAGAAGGAAGCGGCGTGGCCAGCAGGCTGCTTAGTGATGCTGTAAAAGGTGAAATTCAACTTACAGATCAATAAGACTGAAGGAATAAAACAATAAGCATAGCATTAAATGCATGCACATTGAACTGCAAGGAAACGGTGATGGATCTAGAAACTGGTAGCTGGTAATGCAGTTTCATTCTTTTATTAGTGAATATAACATAGTTACTCTGATCTACATGTATTTACAATATAAAAGGACAGTTCAAATGCATGCTACACAATGCAAATATACATAACAAGCCATGAAAATCTGTTCAAAATACACGATAAACACATTCCATTGGGTTACTATACTAATTGACCATTACACCAAGGTCAATCAATATTTTCACAAATGGCCTTCACAGTTAACAGGTAAACAGCGATGTTTACCTAAAACTGAATCAGCATGTAGAGTAGCTAGAGGATTACTAGCAGTTTTCAAGTTGCAGTTCAGAACACATTCACTCAACTTCCCATCATGCATTCACACAAATGTAACTAGAAACATGCTAAATATCTCATTAAAATCAAACACAGCTCTATTGAAGCTATCGTTTACCTGCTACCACATTTGATATGTAGCAAGCCAGAGCGTTTGTTGCTACTACTACATAATGTGATCAGTACAGAATTAAATCAAATATATATGTTAAATGTTAGAAAGTTGAACCTTAGTGTAGATTGAAAAAGGGCAGTATAAAGCCTTTGAGACTCACACATCTCTCAAACAGCAACTCAATTACAAACACAAAGCGCTGCCAGCTGCGTGTGCACCGATGTGTGTGTATGTGCGCTTGAGTATTCTGCATTTGAGTGCACTTGTGGGTACTGGCGAGTGTGTGTGAAAGTGTGTTTGTGCACATGCATGTACTGGTATGTGTATATGCAAGTTTGTGTGTATTGATGGGTGTTGTGTGCTTGTGTCTTTTGTAATGTGTGCATGCTTGTGTGCGTTTGTGTGTATTGGTATGTGTTCATGTGCACTTGTCTGTGTTTGCGTGCAGTTGTATGTATTGGTGTGTGCTTGTGCTTCTCTCTGTATGTATGTATTAGTGTGGACTTGTTTGTGTGTGTTTGGATGCATTTGTGTGTGCTTGTGCTTGTCTGTGTTTGTGTGTATTATTGTGCACTCGTCTGTACTGATATGGGTGTGTGGGTGTGTGTTTCAGTTTGTATGCATTGCTCTGTGTTTGCATACATTTGTATTACCATGTGCTTGTGCTTGTCTGCATTAGTATGTTTTAGTGTGCAATTGTGTGTACCAGTATGGGTGTGTGTTGTGTTTGTTTAAGTGGTCTGTGTTTTTGTGCATTTGTGTGCATTGGTCTGTGTTTGTGTATGTTTGTGTATATTTTTGTGATTGGGCTTCTCTGCATTAGTGTGCATTAGTGTGCACATGTGTGTGAGTTTGTGTACCTGAACGGGCAATGCCAGAATCCCCGTCTTCGCTGCAACCTCTACCTGGCATGTCCACAGGATTACTGTGGGCTAGAGCAGAAGACACCGATAAAATGAGTATGAGCGCAGACACACACACGGACACACACACACACACACGCGCGCGCACACATTTATATTTGTTTTTTTTATATTTGCATCACACCTATGTCACAATGTATTGCATGAATGTAAATAGACAACAAGAGTCCTAAGCCTAACATTAACCTCATGAACTAAAAACTTTACTTTGGCCAGATAATTTTGCTGGTCCTAACAAAGTAGGTTATCGCATTTTTTTTGGTTGGGTTGTCCTATTAATACCACACCACGCGAGTGCATCATGAGTGCTTTTAAGACCTCAGCAGCTGTTTTGGTTTACTGCAGCCGTGCATTAGGTGTTACAGGTTTAGAGAATAACAGACAAAGACAGAGAGAGAGAGAGAGAGAGAGAGAGAGAGAGAGAGAGAGAGAGAGTGGGGGGGGGGGTGGAGGACACTAGAGAGTCTCTGCAATAGAGAAATGTGAAAAACTGTTAGTGTAACATCAACCGCATGTGACATCATGCATGTGCTGCGTGCCACATGAGCTCATGATGCATCTGTGCCAGACACACACCTGCAAAGAATGATGCACTCTCGGAGAGTAGCTGAGGGGTGGAGCCTAGTGAATAACCCAGGGTAACAGTGCACCTATATAATCTCCAAACCCCTGAACCAGGAACACCTTTAACATTGAAGTAACATGTGTTATTTGGACACATCAATTAAGGCCATGTGACCTTGGCCAGTAACACAACACGTGTGTACACGCATCTTACCTATGCTACTGCTGTGACTCGGACAAGTCTGGCTTAGAGATTCAAAACTGTCTTGTAGACTGCAGAGAAAGAGAGGCAAGAGTTAGGGTTAAATACCCCCAAGCAGGTTCAAGCATGACTACACTGAAACTGCTGCCAATCAGAACTGGTGAAAAAATGAAGGCAAAAGTGTCACTTTATGTTCATTCAGCTAAAACTACGTAGTTAACAAGGACTGCCTGTAGCTATACATTCCATGAGTTCTGTAAAAAAAAAAAAAAATCACTTATAGATAACTCGTGATTAAAGAATGATTTCATGAGATATACTTAGTCTAGATCTGAGAATGGATTATTTGGCTTTCAGAGATTTACAGTCTTCTTTGGGTCAAGATGCTTACACAAAGTACTCAAGTGCCTAAATCTGGACCTTGTTGTTCATCAGTTCGAAGTTCTGGAAGGGGTTGTGGTAATATAAAAAAATAATTTGTAGGTCTGGGCATCGAATAAGACCCTTTACCCTAAGGTAAAGCCTAGGAATTAGAACACAATAGAGGCCCTTGTGGGTCTCTGGGTGCAGAGCAGAGTCTTTGATGCAGGTGGTTTAAAGGTCTCTGTGCAAGTCTCTGTGACTGTTTCTGTGAGTATTGAGAAAGATTATTGTTTTTAAAAGACTTGAAAGCTTCTTTGAGAGTTCTGTGGCTAAGCAAGGTTCCTTATCTTATCACCAAAGGACAAAGTGGTACAGAGCAACTTTATCTTGCAGGTGTTTGGTGGTAAGAGTTGAAATCATCTTTGTTGATAAAAAAGAAAAGAGGATATGGTGTCAAGCTTCAACTTGCTTCAAGGTGGGGTGATTACATAATCACTCCTGAAATCTGTATAAATATTTGGGTTCTTTGTGTGATTTACATTCAATATGCCTCAATATGCTTGTTAATATTGACCTGCAATAAAGAACAGGACCAGCTATTTTCTTTTACTAATTCAACTCAATTCAAGTCTACATTTTTATTCTTGAATGAAATATAATAATTCCTATCAGGATATAGAGGAATTTAGGAATGACAGGGTGTTGACAACAGATAGTGATTCGATGCAGCATGACCCACGAGCCAATCAGACAGACTCACGTGGTGGTGCTCCCAGTGTTACTGCTGCCATATCGTGTGGAGAAAACTTTACTGACCATCAGCTGAGGAGGAGACCTGATTAAACACACAGACACAAAGACATGTGCGCAAGCAAACACACACACACCCACCCACCCACCCCCTTCTTAAGAAAATGTACCATCACATAACCAATGAATCACACATACATCACCAGAGACCTCAAAATTTGTGCAGATGTCAATATAAAGAGTTAAATGACCCATTCTTTGATAGACCTGTCTTAACCTTTGTTTTGTTTATTTTATACATACATGTATTTTAAAGGAAACAAATGACTCATGGTTAGCCTTGAAACAGTACAGTTTGAGGTGAATACTACAGTACAGTTAATTATTATAAATTATTGAATGAATTATTGCATCAGATCAGAACCGCTGAATAATAAAAAAACAAAAACAAAAACAAAAAAACTTTCAGCATCTTCCATCAGGCTCTCACTACAGACTTCCAAAGACACATGATAACTGATTAAATATTCTTTTATACCCTGCGCAACTGTGTTGCGCAGTGAGACAAGTCAAGTGAAATAGAGTCTGTTCTGGTTTCTGGACATATGTTTTGATTTAGTTTTGATTTATTATCTGCCATGGTATTTAATGTGAACATGCCATCTTATGCTCAGTTCATAAATTGTGTCTTATGGAGACTGTGTTTATAACCCACAGTCTTCCAAAAAACTGTATTCATGTCAGTGGGCCAATCTGCCAACTGTACCCTGCAAAAAAGCCAAATTTGGACCAAGACAGAGATGGTTTCAAAGCACTACCACCACCACACATTAAATAAAAAAAATTATGATGTGCATATGGCTTTTATAAAACAAACCCGTTTGTGTCCCCCCAACAACACACACACACACAAAAAAACATTTATACTCACCGTATATGGTGAATCTTTAGCGTTGAACCCTTGTAGCTCATGGCAACTGAGCCAAACATCATCTCCCCAAGCATGTTCACATCTGAAGCTGGTCTGGTGTACTGTATGCAAATACAGCACAATTATTCTTCTACTGAACCTTCAACATAAGAATGGTTACTTTGGTTGAATTTGTGAGAATTTAACCTGATATATAGGTTGAGTCTCTTTCTGGTTTTCTCTGCTGCTGATTTGACAGGTGCCACTTTTGCTGGGCGGGGCTTTTGTCTCTTCTGCATTCTGCTGGTGAAACAACCAATTGGTATAGTGAATCAACCAATCAGTTCAGAACAGATACTTTTTATTGGCTAGCATAATAATTTTTAAATATGCATAACCAAATAATAGGAGTAAGGCATTTTTGCAACCCCACATCAACAACACAGGAAAGTTTTAGATCAGTCCAAATCTCAACCCCCAAAACTTACAAATCGTACCCTGGAACCTTGCAGGCAGACATTACCATTCACTGTTGAATAGTACAATTTATCTCTCTCAACAAGGGCCTTTAGGATAGGAACACATAGAACTAACACTGAAGAACTAACGCCAACAGAGACTGATCGCTTTCTATTGGCTCACTATCGTCCCTCGTCACCTATGTGTATTTACACTTAAACACACCAAACAGGCTATAGCTGATGCACGTATGCTCTGTGCCTGTGTAAAATATATTAACTCTACCACGCTAGGAGGTGCAGCAGTATGTGTTTAGTAATCTCAAAGAAAACCGCTGCTTCTTGATATTTTGAATAAGAAACTGCAGAATAAGCCAACTTCAAACAACTGTCCATAGATTTTTATTTTATTTTATTTATAGGTGAGGAGGAATAACCATCTTGTAAACATAATTTAATCTGCTTTCTATTGGTTTAAAGCAGAGCTCAAGTGAAGAGAGAAGAGTAGTACCAGTAGTTTCTCTCTGTCTGCTCATTTAGTGCCTGAAGTGCGATCGGTGTGTAGCATGTAGAACAGTGATTCACTGCTGAAATTCACAAGGACTGCTATAAAATTATTAAGTTGATGTGGAATTACACTAAAGAAAAAAGCAGACAAACTATAGTGTAAATTTCAGCAGTGAGAGAATGAGGCAGCCGTACTGAGCAGAGACAGCTAGACAGAGAGAGAGAGAGAGAGAGAGAGAGAGAGAGCGCGAGAGTGTATACTGAGGGTGACTACAGTAAAGCTGAGAAACAAACAGGTGATGACCAAGGCTGTAAATATGATCTCAGCAAGAGAGACACTAACTGTAAGGCAATGGAAAGACAAAAATTAAATGCTTTAGCTAATTGCAAAGTGTTTTGTTTTTTATAATTTTACTTATTTTATCTTTCATATCTACACATAATATCTGTAAAATAGTGTAATATATATATATATATATATATATATATATATATATATATATATATATATATATATATATATATATATATATATATATATAAAAACCACATATCAGACAGTAGCATATATAATTCTCTCAAATAACTAAACTACAGCCCAACAGTGGTTTTTAAGGAAATAAAATTGGTTCGGTATCAATATTCCAAATGCAAGATATCTGTATCGGACCAGAAAAACTGGCATCGTGCCATCTATAGTTGCCTTCAATAAGCCATGATCTTCTCAACCTAATCCAGGTGCAGCACTCAAGCTCCTGCTTCTTGACAGTCTTCTCCAATCAGCTTGTGTGCATAACAGTAGAACCTACATATAATCAGTGGACATGGAAAGTATTAACGTTTCCAGCAAAAGATTCCTACAAACAAGCTAGTGATGCAAAATAAAAGTCCTTCCTCTGGTCTTTGTTTTTCTGTACACACTGAATCCAAGGAATTTCTATTTGTCTGACACCTGTGTCTGTGTTGTAGTCAGGACTGAGCTTTTTTCCTTTCTTTTGCATTTCAAATGCCTGAACAAATGGAAGCAAGCCACTACTGGAAATACCTTTTCTATTATTTTAAATATTTTCTACATTTTAGAAAAAAAAATAAAAATAAAAATATTATTTTAAAAATATTGAAATAGCACATGTGATTATGCCATGATAAACAAAAATTGACTACATTTGATTTTAGATTACTCAAAGTTCTTCAACAGCATTCATTACTTTGGCGTCCTCTTACCCAGTTTCATGAGGCAGCCATCTAATATGTCACCTATGAAGTTCTGAATTTATATGTCTTTTTTTTTCTTTTGGAGGAGGAGGAGGTGGATCATTTCATACATAGACCACCAACTCTGACTATATTTGTCATAAACATAAGCATAAAACAATTAAATTAAAATACTATGAAAAACATACGTACAATCAGTCAGTTGTGTCCAAGCTACTGACTGGTAAAGAATTATTTCCTATAATGTAACATATTTTTTCATATGTGGCACCATCCACACACTTAAAGCTAACAGCATGTCACACACACACACACACACACATATATATATATATGAATGAGAGAGAGAGAGAAGACCTAAAAAGAGGAGGGGAAAAGCATAAACTGAGAGACACAATCAAGTGTCAGGGATCCTGTACAGGAACATATGCAAGGTATATGTCCTGAACACCCCTCCAAGTCCAAATGGGAGGAATTCCATAAAGTGGTGGAGATCAACGTTAATCTCTCATAGGACCTCCAGATCCAGACAGATAAACAACCAAGATGCAGAAAACAGTAGTAGCAATAGATATGGCACTACCAACTGATGAAAACATATAAAGGAAGGAATTTGAGAAATTAGATAAATACCAGGGACTCAAAGAGGAAAGATTGGGAAATGTGGAAGGTTAACACCAAGGCTTTCTCAGTAGTAACAGGGGCACTTGGGGGCCATGACCACTAAAGTTGGAGAAGTGGCTCCAACAAATATGTGCATATATGTAAAGTTTTCCAGAGAAACGGGATGTTCAGACAGAGGTCCTTCATCGGCTGTGCCGGCAAGATCATATATAGCGTATACACGCCTTTTGCAATTGGACCAGCTTCAGCAGCACCGTGGCGACAGAGAGAGCGGGTGTGGCCGGCACTGGCCAAGGAACCTGAGCTGCTAGCTGAGTGTGTGGAGAATGGGGAGTGTGCGAGTGTGGTCACAGGTAGTTTGAACTGGACATGGTCAAAACTTTCCAGGTGCGGTGCAGGGGATGACCAGCACCCTACCTTGTGACACAAGAAACCCCAGGTTGGGCTGGGTGTGAAATTCGAGAGCTTGAGTTCAAGGGTCATTCCACTTTGCACGAATGAACAAAACGTCTCACCGAGTCACGTGCAATGAGTGCACATTTTGTGGGTTGTAAAAACACGCCTATAAGTGACTCCTTTAAAACAATCAACAGCTCCCTCTCATACACCAGGTCTGACTGTTGGCCACAGTTGATCAAAAACTTATTAATGGTGTGGTTTAAAACACCCCGTGTTACTGGCTGATTCAACCAAAAGAGGATTTGTGCCCCATGTGCCTGCAAAGCAGGAACTAGCTTACTGGAAGGCTGCAGGGCATATGGTCTGGAATGATGATGATGATGCCCTGATGTGATTTACTCTGCACCACATTCATGGCCAGAAATGAAGGGGTTTGTTTCAAATGGTCGCAAATAGTTTCAAATAGGGCAAACAGACCATTTTACTCCTGCTGGCCAAACTGCACAGCAGATGAAGAGCCGACTGATGATGCTGCTTATGTTGGGAATGCTGAGGCTCATAATCCGGTAGCTCACCTGGCGGAGCAGGCAGAGCAAGAATGTGGGATCAGTTCCCAGGGAGCACATGAAACGTGATACATACTGATACATATATGCAAGCTTCCCTGGATGAAAGCATCTACCACATGCAATTTAATGTACAATAGGATCTTTGACAAATACTATGCACAAAGAAAAGGACATCTTCATACAAAATAATATGCAGTATTATTAGAGATTCAACACCTTTATCCAACTAAGACTATAAACACACTTGAGAGGTGCCGCTGGTTAAAACCAATGCTTTGGAGTTCCATCAAAAGTGGCTCATCACATGAGCAATGGAAGTGGAAACGGATAGCAGCATCACTGGCCTCAAAAAGCACTTTGAGGTAGCAATGTTGTATAGACATACACACACACACACACACACACACACACACACACACACACACACACACACACACACACACACACACACACATACACACACACACCTCTTAAGAACAGATTCTCATGTGACCACAACTTAATGACCATAAAACACATTCTGACTGGAGAGAGTTGGTGTGGAGGATTCTGTAATATCTGTAATCTGATGCATGGAAACATTGAATTGTAAAACAAATGGATTGTCTGGACAACCAATAAGTAAGCCTGATATAACTGGATGGCTTTATCTCATCAACAGACTCTGTATATACTGCTATTATAATACACATTTTATTACATGTGGGATACAATAAAATTCCCAACTGCTTCCACTTCTAAAGGATAATAAGCATAACATCCAAACCAAGAACCAACAGAAAGCAACTATAAATCTGATACACATAACACATTAAAAAAAACCTCTCGCACAGACACACACACACAGACACACACACACAGACACACACACACAGACACACACACACAGACACACACAAAACTCTTTGACCCCGTTATCGAATCAGTCACATCTGTCATAAGATCCAAGCAAGAGGGATTGCAACATGTGATGTCTCCTGAAAGAACATTGTCACACTGAAAAACACCATCTCTCTATCCTTCATTTACACACACAGAATGAAGCTAGATACCTGTTTTAATGGGTCCAGCTTCTGTATAGCTTTGGAGTCAAACAGAACCTGCCGACCCCTTCTTTCGCAATCTTGATACACAATCAATCTGATCTGAGCAAGATCGAACTCTGCTGTTGCCCAGCTGAAAGAGAGAGAAGAGAGACAGAGAGAAAGAAAATGTAATATTAACAGCTACACATTGGCAAGAAGCGCTTAATGAAACAAGCTAAAGTGTCAAAACATGCATTGGAATACATAAGAAAAGCTGTGACCAAATCAGTGCAAGCATAATCAGCTGTCAGCCAGTATGGAAACGAATGCAAACAAGCACATGCAACTAAATATCAGTAAGCAATCAGATATTAAATGTGAGATGTGAGCTACTCTGGAGCATTGGTTTAAATTACAACATGTGTAACTTGAAAAGAACCAAACAGTTTTCTTTTAAGACAGTTTCCTTGCTCTAAACCCATATTACAGTGTAAATATCTTGAGGACAACGCCCATGCATGCACACACCACATACACGCCAGCCCACATGCATGCACCACACACACACACACACACACACACACACACACACAGACCCCAGCCTGCCATACCATTCCACCACAAACAGATGCACCATTGCCAAATGCACAAATTTACAGTACCTGCTCTCCATCCTGTCCAGTCAACACACATCCATTTGTTGACTTCAGACTTGCCCATAGACACATACGCCCCCCCCCACCCCACACACACACACACACACACACACACACACACACACACACACACACACACACACACACACACTTCCAGAAATGTCCTGACACTGGGAAAGAGGCTACATAAAGGCTGGCTAGACCACGCTCTCATTTTTTGTTAAATAATGCTGCATCAGCAACACACCCACACCCACTCCTTCTTCTGATGAACCCACATGATGCAGAGGGCTTTTTTCTTGGGGGTCTAGAGAGAATGCAGTGTTATATCACTTACTCCTATCACAGGCTGTGTGTGTGTAAGCAAGTGTGTTATTATATAATTACTTGCTGCTGAGTGTGTGATCTTCAGCTCAGACTACGTTATGGAAACTTTGTGTCTGTGTGTGCATGTGTGTTAGAGACAACTCACTAGACCAGCTGCAGAACAATGCACTGCTTCACATAGGCAATGCTTACCCACCCACCCACACACACACACACACACACACACACACAAGATCTCTTTATCCTCATACACTGTGTGTGTGAGTACCACTAACTTGGGCTGGTACTGCCACTACACACTCGGATACACACTGGCGCTCACACATGCACATGAGCGCCAAAGAAAACACACAGCCTGAAAAAGAGCTGATGTAAAAAGGTCTATAAAAGAACTTAACACATACAGTCATATGACCACAGTGGCAAGCAAGCACGCTCATGGCCCTAAGTGAATCACACAAGCACATCGGCTCCTTCCTGTGCTGCGATTCCATTTTTGAACTCTTCTGAGTACACAGGGGTGCATGCTTCTGAAGCGTTCCTGCTAGAGCAGCAAGGTCCTGGCAACACCAAGATCGTGGGTTCGAATCCCAAGGAAGCCTGTGTACTCTGGATAAGTGTCTCAGTGAAATGCTGTAAACATCAATGAAATCAGATCCTGTGTGTCCTAAAAATTCATCAGGGGACTGAGGACAGCCCTGATTCTTTCTGATATACCACTATCTGATATTTAGCATAATCAAATCAAATTTTGCTTATACTCTCACTGTGGTTCATACAGTAATGTTATCTTTTGTAAATGCGTACCATGATAAAAAAAATCCCGCATAATGGACTACTGCGTGGTGTGTATTAATATCCTACAAGTTGTATGTGAAGGAGATCCAGAATGAGGTGCATCCGAGTGTGTCTGTAAGATTAATCTATGGTTGCTTTAGAGTTTCTACCCAGTCAGCATGACTTGTAAGTGTATTTTGAGAGAGTGTGCATGCGCACACACACACACACACACACACACACTACCTGTCACGTAGAAATGCCTCCATATTATAGTGCCAGGCGGAACCAGATTTTCTTTGACTCTTAATCTTCATTTTTAAAATGCAAAAAGAAAGAAAAAAAGAAGGGCAAAACACCATATGCACCTTGTACTTTCTGTGTTCTCCTATATTCTATACGGTCATCTAAAGTTACACTAGAGAGAGAGGTGCACACATACTGCCAAGCATGTAAGGAGGGTCCTTCTTATCTATCTGATGATGGATTTAATGGAACATGAGCATCATGTGACAGTGTCCCTCTCATTCTTTTTCACCACTCACCCCCCCCCCCCACACACACACACACTCACTCACTCACTCAGCATGTGATTCAACAGTCATATGACATTCCCTGCAGCCAAAGTTGCACACCTCAGCACCCACCCATCCGAACCACACACTCATCTGAT
The DNA here is from genome assembly GCF_041902795.1 of Electrophorus electricus. Classification (NCBI taxonomy): domain Eukaryota; kingdom Metazoa; phylum Chordata; class Actinopteri; order Gymnotiformes; family Gymnotidae; genus Electrophorus; species Electrophorus electricus. Next base: position 22,028,539 of record NC_137501.1, read on the forward strand.
GACAGCTGAGGCAAACAATACTGTAACATATCATAATCACAATATTAGATGTTGTATAAAACCCCCCCCCCCAAAAAAACCCAAAAAAAACCCCAAAACATATCAGGTCAAGTCATTTGACCAAGTATGTGACGCATAGTGAACAATTCATGTGTAATGTGTAGGCTGCGCTTGAAAATGCTACATACTGCAACTCTAATTACTGCTGTTTTAGGCCAGAGAACAAGCATGGCTGTTAAGGCATCAAATCAGGAACAGTTACACCAATATTACAATATACCAATATTACAATATTACAATATTACCAATACACCCCATATGAATAGTAACTAGAGGTTAGGATACAGAAATCAGGAATGAAAAATTGGTGTTTTACACACCAAGTATAGCAAGGAGAACACATCAGACCAAAAAACTCCATTCTTAACATAAGATACAAGCCATTTTGGTACACATAAATGATCTCTTCATTTAAACGAATAAAAATGTTTAAAACAAGCCTGTGGTTGCACAAACTCCACCACTCAATATTCTCCAAATATAACAACCAAAACCAAGTATTCTCCATTTCACATATTAACATTAAAATTTTGACTTCACGACTCAAATGAGGAAGTATGAAATATTTTCCATGGCAGATTCATATATGATGAGGTGACCAGGTGACGGTTTCCTCTGTCTGGCCCTCGCACTAGTACAGCAAGCTAGCTCTCGCACACACGCCTGCTGGCCGCACTTCAAAATCAAGGGGTCGTGCGTTAAAAAATGAATAAAAATTTGCATTAAAAAAGAAAGATCTACAGTAATAAAAGGTTATGGGAGAACGTCGCGCTAATTTTCTGTAAATAATAATTTTGAATGGAAAAATAGCGTAAAATGTATTACATGGGTACATTTCAACATAACGTTAAGGCATCCAGCCAGTGCTGCTGAACAGTGCAGACGTTACGTCACGCGCAGAACCTCTGGCCGCACGTGAGGTTGCACGCGAACAAGCGAACACTACGGGAATCGGGGTGTTAACAACCGCGTGTGGAATACTGCGTATTAACGGGACTGACTCACACACACTCCCACTGACACACTATAGAGAACATACACAAAATACTTCAACTTCCAGCTGTTCGGAGATGCTGACTAAGAATAAAGCATATTTCATGCGCGCACGCACGGAATTTAAATGAGCACGCTAGGGCGAAATGCGCGTGGATACACGCTGGTAGCCAGCAGAGCGCGTTTTGTTTTGTTTTGCTGACGAGCAGCCCTAACTGTTCGGTTGTCCGCGAGCTAACGGTAACAAAGGCGCGTCCACTCACCACTGGTCGGCAGCTTTTCTACAGTCCCTCGCGCCCCCCGTGGAAGACGCCTTCTTGCTGAAGAGTTTCTGCAGGAGTGTCGGAGCCATGCTGCTAGTGCACCGTCCGTATCGAGATCACACACGCGGGCCTACATACCGGGAACCCCTGTCCACCATACTGGCTAGCGCGAATATCGTCGACACGGTGTTTCAATCATGTGACAGTTAAGACAGGTGGACTTTACGCGTATGGCAGCAATCACAAAAAAATCATACGGCTTTCGCAGTAAAGGATTCACCATTTGGTGCGCCTTGCACGTATAGCTGACGTGCGTTCACAGCAGTCCCACCAAACCAGTGTTCTGGTGCCCTCTGGCGGCTCTTACGTGAAATTGCAAATTTGTAGATGTGGACGAATGGTTCGACATCCTTTGTTTTCCTGTCTTAGTACACAGTAAAGACAAATGCTGCTTTCTGTTGTTGTCATTCTAAAGGAAGCAAACCCCACATTTATGCAACAGAACTGAATTCTAGAAAAGTTATAATTTTGTCACAAACAATAGACTTACTTTGTACAACCTGTTTCTCTCCCCGTTGTATGTATCTGAAGAACTGCGATGCTAGTGTTTTGCAATGTCAATAAATGTCGAAAATGTATTTAGTACATTTTTGTAGATGTGGCAGCAAGCAGCATAATAGTGATACTGAAATAATACTGATAAAAAAATCCAAGATATCTAAATATAGTTAGCGTTTTGTTCAAAACATAAAAATCTCTGCATTTTTTTTGCCATATGCCATATTGAAGATAGAAAAATGTGCGTATAATTATTAATATAATACTTATCTAAAATACTATTAACATCAATAAGCAAATCCAAATGATTTTATTGCCTTAGTCATTTTACTGTCTTTACCATATGTTTTTAACTTAAGCAAAAACGATCAATTCTCAGTGGAAAATTGCAAAATGTCCCCCACCTTGTTTCAGAGACAAAACCATAAAGGTAAGCATTCTGGACTCTGAATTTAGGTATAAGGAATAAAGGTTATTTTGAAGTTTCCAGTGAGTAAGCACTCTCCATTTGGTATGATCTGAGATCAAGCCTAAATCTCTCTGACCTGTCGCGCTTATATGTGTCTTTTTGCTATAAACTATTGTAAATGGCTAGATTGTCTGTTTCTTGACCAGATTTCATGAATGAGCCAAAGCATCTGTTGCCACAATTATGTCGATGCCTGTAGTTGTATGCCTGCATGCTGATGACCCTGGCAAGGTGAAGTTATATAAACTGCACTGATGTCTTAGAAACAAATGACCATCAATATGAGATGTGATAAATGGGAAGCACCCTGCCCTCTAAATCCAGCAAGAACGAGCATTTCAACAAGCAAGAACAAAAGTCGTAAGAACAAGCATTTCCCTTTTTACATTACCAGTTGTTATCAACAGTACCAGTACTGTTTATATATATAAGAATTATATCATTAACTCTTTCCTCCCCTCTGCTATGCAGCCTCCTCAATTCTGTAATTAGTTCTCCCACCAACTTTTTCACAAAGGTTTCCCATTTTCACCTGTTCTTCATGTTATATCTTTGAGTTCTTTTCACAAAAATCTTGCTTGGTTAATAATTTTTCTTTGTTGGTCTTTGTTTGTTGGATATGTAGACTGCCCAGTAACTTTGGTCCACTATGAATAATTTGGGATAATTCTGGTTGGTTATATTGTTTCATCTGTTTACTACAGTTATTCTAGTGCAGTCAGTACCTCTGGTCATTAGTAGAATCTTAGTCAGTGGTTTTTATGCATGTTTTCCTATCTCTGTTTAGTGAATAAACTTAGACATTAGGTCTGAGAGTCAAGAGTGATATTGTATATGTTCTATATGTTCAACCATATGTTCATAAGGCCATATGTTCAACTTTCATTCAAGCATCTCAAGGTCACAGTCTGTAGTGTGTACAAAAGGAAGTGAACAGAAGGGTATGAGCAAGTACATCCTCCACTGACAAGCTTCTGTTCTTTAAATGTAAATGGATTCTTTGACTTGAACAAGTCTGCTTCTTCTCTTAGCCAATATTGAAATTGCTCACTGCACTACAAGAACTACACAAAGTGTAATGAATTTTCAATGAGAATAATCTCAGTAAGTAAGTCAAAAGGGATAGGCTCAGAAGTGTTGATTTTATAAAGTAAGAAGGATTTTGACCTTTAATTCTTGCCAAGAGACCTAGCTACCCTAACCTGGGATATGCACATATGCCAATTACACATTGTCACAGCTGGGGGAATGGGTAGGAATATGAAAGGTTCAAGGAAACATGGGCCTGTTCCCAGACTTAGTTTGACATAGAGGTATTTCAAGAAACTTCTAAAGTGTGGCAAAGTAACAGTATTGTCACCTGAACAAGGACTCGAATGCTACAAATTCAGATTGAAGGTCAGATTCTCTAACAACTGAGCTATCCAGATGACAAATAATGCTTCCTAGCTACTCCAGGAAGGATTCAGGACTCGAAAGCTAAGTCTCAAGCTTTGATATGGTATCTGTGTCAATCTTCTTAAGACACACAAAGGCCCACATGGTCTGGTTTGGTCATCCTCCCCAGTCCAGTACATCTTAACTTACATGACATTTTAAGAGCTTTCCAATAGTGAAGGAGATGAATGGGGAATGCTACAGCGTCTGTCAGCTAACTCCTTTGGCAGTGTATTGTCATAGCATGCTAAGTATCATGTGAGATCCAGTCAGTTTGCATATAATGACTGCTCTTCTTCTCATCTTAAAACTCTGTAGCTCTGATGGCAACATCAAATTACAAAGGTCCACTTCATCTGGTCATTCAGATGAAGATTTTTCCCTGGGTATATAAGAAATTACAATAACAGCTCTTTCCATGTGTTTGTGACACTAGCGTTCCCACTTTTCTTGAGTGATTCCAGATGGTCTTGACTCTTGCAAACTTCATGTTTTGTTTAACAAAACAAAAGATGAATACCTTGCTTTATGGCCTGTTTCTGCTCATGCATAGCAAGTCCAGTATACATTCAAACATCATCAGTATAGAAGCAATACAGACAGATTTGAACCAACAGCCTAAGATAACAGTTTGAATATCTACAGTACTCTACTCTACCAATTGAGCTATCACACGAAGGCTCACATAGGTCCAAACACAAGTATGATGGCAAGAAACACAGCCAGTCGTGCATATTTCAATTTTTAAGTTCATTTAACACAAAGAAGAAACTTCGCATTGTTCAGCTACCAACAGATATCTATTTTCATGACTTTTGGATGCATACTAGACTTTGTGTATATGAAGGGAGCAAGGTCATAAATGGTTAGAATAACATTCAGTTCCTTTGGAGAAAATTTCTAGAGCGTCGTCACTAAGAGAGAGAAATGAGAGGCTGAATTATCAGAAACATTACCAGTGTAATGTGCACATATGGAAAGAAAGGTGAGTTAATGTGTACTGCATTCGAGATGTCAAAGTGCCTGTGAAATATAACACCTCTTAAGAGGCTCGTTTAAACATTAAAAGTGCAATGTGCACGCATTGAAAGAAATTTGACAATTGAGTTGGTGGTATAGTGGCAAGCATAGCGGTTTTCCAAGCAGTTAACCAAGCAGGTTAGCTTCCCGGCCAGCAGATCTCTTTAAATGTGGATCTGTCACTATATGGTAATTGTTTGATCATTTTAGATGTGGCACATGATGTGACTATTGAAAGAAGAAGGGGAAAGACTGTCATCTCCTTAAATGAGGAGGCACTTTGGATGGCAAAAATTCATAAAAATCAAATCAATCATAAAAACTTTGCGTATGAGGCATGCATCTGGCATCAAAACCAGAGATGATAAATCTCATTCCTGTGCATGCTATCAATTTGCTTCATACCACACATCAAATATTGAATATCCAACACATGTTTTTATGCCAGACATCAGGCATGTAAAAACCCTCAGGTCTTCATGATATAGAGTCATGTTTCTCCAGTGGAAAAGTCTTGTAACCAAGCTGCTTATTCCACCATGAAAACCGGCATGCTCATATCAGAAGCCTTGGAACTCTTGTAATCATAGAACATATGCCACTGAAGGATTGGGAACCAAGGGGCTAAGTCAGTGAGCCATAACCTCCTGGTATGCCACACAGTTTGTCGGACTCTTAGATAAAGTTTAGGGTCCTCCCCTTTGGGTAATCAAACCATGACCTTCCACATCAGGCACTACCCACTTCACAAACAAGACTCACAGGAAAGTACATACTACACAGTTCTCTTCAGGACACAATATCTATTGTGCATAGAAATAATGAAAAAGAACATGTTATTGAAATAATCCTACAAGAGGGAACTTTGGTAACTGGGTTGCCTTTGTGAGTATGCACGTGTAAAATGGACATGGAAGCTTCTGCAAAGCTTTGAACAGTATTCATCATAAAAACGATAAGCTCTACACCAAAGCATCTTGGCGTTATTATTTCTTTGGTGTTTTTACCAGAGGCAAGAAAATGAAACTTTAGCAATGCCACTTTCATGTTTAGCTCTTTTAAAGCATTCCTAATAAGATGACCACTCGCAAGACCTTAAAACTTTACAGTGACTTAAAATCCATTTTATATTCTCACTTCAAAAGTTCGTTATTAAAGGACTCTAAAGGACAAATTCTTTTTTATCCTTATGTTCTTTCCTCATTTTTTGGATAAAACAGACTGAAAGTGTTTAAATGACCAATCTTAAAGCAAGGAAAAGTAAATTTAATTCAGTAGTTGGCTGCAGAATAACTATTTGTAGGAGGGAACAATATGTATCAACTTTTACCTATGCTCAGTCGAAAAGTGTACATAATCTTGTTGACACCAAATCTACAATTTCATGGAAAAGAGCCCTTCACTTGCTGGATTTGTGTTTCTTTACAAATTTTGGACATCACAGAGAAAAGTATCAAATCAGAAGCACTTTGGCATTAGTGTAAGGCTCTCTATTGCTGTGTGAATTTGTCAAAAAAACTGTTCCAGAGGCAAGCAGATGAATTACACCCTCCCAATCAAATTATAGCAGGCTAGATGTCTGGCAGTGCCAGGGAGTTCAAATCTTTTAGTCTGAAATGTGTTGGGATCTGATTATACCTGCCACTGAGATACCACAAATTAAGGACTCCAGATTCCAAGACATAGAGTTGTGCAGTGTGAGCCATACATCAATTTAAAAACTTCAAATGTCACGTAATGTGTGCATGGCATTAGTGTATCAGCAGGTCCCGAAAACATTTGCTATCAGAAATGATTTCATCATAGAAAAAAACTACAAATTCTAGACTTGAGAATGTGTGCATCAATCCCACTAACACTCACATACTAAAAGAGCACTCTACCACTTGAGCTAGTTCTCCTAGAGTGGGACTTGTTTGCAGATCATACAAAAGCTGAAGACACAGTGGAATGGCAATTCTCTAGGAGATCATACCAAATCCTGCATCCACCCTAAATATTTCATCTAGCTGTGAAGTCGAAAAAGCTTATTCCTGAAATGACAGGAATAGTTCTTGCAGATTCTGACATGCTATGCAAACAGTATAAAATGTGAGCTATGTTAGATCTGGCAGCCATTGGCTCTAACTGTCTCTTTTTAATGAGTTAACTAATGCTTACAGAATAACTTTCTATGGAACCAGATTTCCAAAGATAGAGGAGGTATGGTTAAAGCTAGACAAAAATGCCTACTTTAGGCCCAGGCAGAAAATCTGATATTTTAAATATGTCCCTAAAAGTTTTATATTCCTTGGCTCGCAGGATCAGACATTACATTTTTGCTGTTATGGCAGATTTCATGGTGTAATAGACTGCATTATGTAACTCACAGCAATAAAGCTCAGTGGACATTGCAATTGATTGTTCATTTCCTCACTGTGTACAAGCGCACTGAATTGCTCTTTAACAGTTTCTGCACATTTGGTTTTCAAGTTTAACTCAATAGTTGGCTGCAGAATAACCATTTGTAGGAGGGAATGAAATGTGTCAACTTTCACCTATGCTCAGTCGAAAAGTGCACGTAATCTTGTTGACGCTAAGTCTACAATTTCATGGAAAGGAGCCCTTCACTGCTGTAAAGAGAACACCTAAGAAACAGGTTAGCTCCGTTTGTCAGAGCATTGTGCTAACAACACCAAAGTCATGGGTTAGATCCCCCTATAAGCCATTTGGCTTTTGGCTCATGAATGACCCCTAACCAACAAGCAGCACATTGCAAAAAAAGGCACGTCTTTGAACTTGTGCCACTTGTAACATTGCTTGAAAATCACAGTGTGCTAAGAGATGATCCAAGAACAGGAAAATGAGATTATAATCTTGACTTCGCGAATAGCAATATTATCCATGGATTTTGGCTTGTTTACAAATTTTGGAGATCACAGAGAAAAGTATCAAATCAGAGGCAATTTCACATTAGTGTAAGTCTATCATTACATCATGACATATAACAATAGCATAAAAATGGCAACATCTCATTCTTAGTAAAGGAATGTAAAGTTTTGTGAAATATACTTAAAAAAGAAAACTATCTGATAAGGAGCTCTGTCTAGCGCAGACACCAAAACCCAAGACTGAACCAGAGACCTTCAGAGCTTCAGTCTAATGCTCTACTAGCTGAACAATTTCAGTGAATACCAGCATGCTTTTGCCTGGTTCTGATTAAAAGGTTACCAATGAATGCAGCTTCATTTACAATAACATGGTATGTATTCAGAAAATAATCACTGTACCGCTGTGAAATCCATGGAGCGGTCGGGCAGGATCTCACAGCGCAGTCATGCCTTGAGGTGCACTTTCACTTCAATTAAATAATTGTGCATAAACGGTATGAAAAGAAAGTACTTCTTGACCGTCTCTGGATTACATTCTTACCAGTTATAGTCACTGCACCAAGTGTCAAGAGATACTGATTAGGAAACATTATTTCGCACCAATTTTTAACACTTCCCTTTACCATATCTTTCGATGGGCAATCAAAGATAAGCTTATGGCTCAAGACTGACTAGATGAACTCCAGTGTAATTTTTCAGCAGATTTTCTTATTTAGTATATGAATGTTGGTCACTGGCTTTGGAATGCAACATTTTGGAAGATTTTTTAGCATTATGCATTAGGGCGCTTGCTTCGCATGAGAGAGGTAGTGGGATCGATGCCCACATTCTCCAGTGCATCTTTTCAGCAGAGTAGTAAAATTATTATAACAATGTTGGCCACTGTCTTTAGAAAACAGCATTTTGTAAGTTTTTTTGGCATTATGAATTCTTCTTCGAAGGTGTGATTTTCAAGAACTTTACTAAGCTAATGATTTATTTGCATCATCTATTTTGGTAGGACAAAGCCCGTACATGATCCAAAGGAAGCAGAGGTAGGGCCCATTCCATGAGAACACATGGAGTGTGTGAACCAGGATACCAACACTTTTGAACCAAGCATACATGCAAGCTGACACATACCCTTCCCTTGTCCAGGTGTTTGGCCAACAGACAACTAATGAAATAAATTGTAAAAGCATCTGTCCAGAAGCCACTGTTCAATAGCCTCTCTGTGCAAGGAGACATATTATAAGGCATTGCAAGATCCACAAAAGTTTAAGTAGGATCATTGAACTCAAAGTCTTCGGCGCGATTACACCTTTACAACTAACAATAGCGTAAAGACGGGAATGTTTTATTCCTTTTTTAGAAAAGGAATGTAAATGTTTATTAAATATACTTATAAAAGAGAACTATCTGATGATGAGCTATGTCTGGCACACACAACAAAACCTGAGAGTGAACCAGCGACTTATAGATCTTCAGTCTAATGCTCTCCCAGGTGACCTCTTTCAGCTCGTAGTAGCATGCCTATGCCTGGTTCCGATTAAAACGTTACCAATGAATGTAGCTCAATTTACAATAATATGGTATGTACTCAGAAAATAATGACTGTACCACTGTGAAATCCATGGAGTGCTCAGGCAGGATCTCACGGCGCAGTCATGCCTTGAGGTGCACTTTCACTTCCATTAAATACTTGTGCTAAAATGGTACGACAAGGAAGTCCTTCTTGACCGTCTCTGGACTATATATCACTATACCAGTGATAGTCACTGCTCCAAGTCTCAAGTGATACTGATTAGGGAAGATTATTTCCCCCCAATTTTTAACATTTCTTATCGTCTGTACCTCACGATTTGGCAATCTGTTTCTTAGCATCGTCTATAAGCAAAAATACACTGAGCACATTTTTCGTCATGACGAGAGTGTAGCTAACCATCTCATCCTAGCTAAGTTACTGTGACAGCTAGTATGGTACCTGAATGCATATAACCTATTTGGCTTAAAATGTCTGGAAATTTTCACTGTTGCAAGTCCACGAAGCTGTGGAAAGGTATTCTGATAGCATTGGCAATTTCATCACAAAAAGAAATCCCGAGACAAGGGCTGCCAGATGTGACATTTCTCAAATTGTAGAATGTTTGGTTGAAATGACAGGGGAGCAGAATAGATTTCTGCATCTTTCCAGAGCAAGTATGTTCGAGTCGCCAGCATACAAAAACATTTGAACATGTTGCTAGATTTTGTAGGCTGTCCTATTCAGTCTTGAGCCATTAGGTTTGGTTTGATAGCCAATGGAAAAAAAAAGCTTACTAAAAGGGGAATTAGCTCAAGTGGTAGAGCGCTTGTTTCGCATGCAAGAGGTAGTGGGATCGATGCCCACGTTCTCCAGTGCATCTTTTCAGCAGAGTAGTAAAATTATTATAACAATGTTGGCCAGTGTCTTTAGAAAACAGCATTTTGTAAGTCTTTTTGGCATTATGAATTCTTCTTCGAAGGTGTGATTTTCAAGAACTTTACTAAGCAAATGATTTATTTGGATCATCTGTTTTGGTAGGATAAAGCCCGTTCATGATCCAAAGGAAGCAGAGGTAGGCCCCATTCCATGAGAACACATGGAGTGTGTGAACCAGGATACCAACACTTTTGAACCAAGCATAAATGCAAGCTGACTCATACCCTTCCCTTGTCCAGGTGTTTGGCCAGCAGTCAACTAATGAAATAAATTGTAAGAGCATTTGTCCAGAAGCCACTGTTCAATAGCCTCTCTGTGCAGCAAGGAGACATATTATAAGACATTGCAAGATCCACAAAAGTTTAAGTAGGATCATTGAACTCAAAGTCTTCAGCGCGATTACACCTTTACATCTAACAATAGCATAAAGACGGGAATGTTTTATTCCTTTTTTAGAAAAGGAATGTAAATGTTTATTAAATATACTTATAAAAGAGAACTATCTGATGATGAGCTATGTCTGGCACACACAACAAAACCTGAGAGTGAACCAGGGACCTATAGATCTTCAATCTAGTGCTCTCCCAGGTGACCTATTTCAGCTCGTAGTAGAATGCCTTTGCCTGATTCCGATTAAAACGTTACCAATGAATGTAGCTCAATTTACAATAATATGGTATGTACTCAGAAAATAATGACTGTACCACTGTGAAATCCATGGAGCGCTCAGGCAGGATCTCCCGGCGCAGTCATGCCTTGAGGTGCACTTTCACTTCCATTAAAAACTTGTGCTAAAATGGTACGCCAAGGAAGTACTTCTTGACCGTCTCTGGACTATATATCACTATACCAGTGATAGTCACTGCTCCAAGTCTCAAGTGATACTGATTAGGGAAGATTATTTCCCCCAATTGTTAACATTTCTTATCGTCTGTACCTCACGATTTGGCAATCTGTTTCTTAGCATCATCTATAAGCAAAAAGACACTGAGCACATTTTTCCTCATGCCAAGAGTGGAGCTAACCATCTCATGCTAGCTAAGGTACAGTAGCAGCTAGTATGGTACCTGAATGCATATAACCTATTTGGCTTAAAAGGTGTGGGAATTTTCACTGTTGCAAGTCCACGAAGCTGTGGAAAGGTATTCTGATAGCATTGGCAATTTCATCACAAAAAGAAATCCCGAGACAAGGGTTGCCAGATGTGACATTTCTCAAATTGTTGAATGTTTGGTTGAAATGACAGGGGAGCAGAATAGATTTCTGAATCTTTCCAGAGCAAGTATGTTCGAGTGGCCAATATACAAAAACATTTGAAAATGTTGCTGGATTTTGTAGGCTGTCCTATTCAGTCTTGAGCCATAAGCTTTTGTTTGATAGCCAGTGGAAAGAAAAGTATACAGAAAGGGGAATTAGCTCAAGTGGTAAAGCACTTACTTTGCCAGCGAGAGGGAGTGCGATGGATGCTGACATTCTCCAGCGTATCTTTTCAGCAGAGTTGTATACTTATTATAACAATTTTGGCCAGTGTCTTTAGAAAACAGCATTTTGTAAGGTTTTTTGGCATTATGAATTCTTCTTCGAAGGTGTGATTTTCAAGAACTTTACTAAGCTAATGATTTATTTGCATCATCTATTTTGGTAGGACAAAGCCCGTACATGATCCAAAGGAAGCAGAGGTAGGGCCCATTCCATGAGAACACATGGAGTGTGTGAACCAGGATACCAACACTTTTGAACCAAGCATACATGCAAGCTGACACATACCCTTCCCTTGTCCAGGTGTTTGGCCAACAGACAACTAATGAAATAAATTGTAAAAGCATCTGTCCAGAAGCCACTGTTCAATAGCCTCTCTGTGCAAGGAGACATATTATAAGGCATTGCAAGATCCACAAAAGTTTAAGTAGGATCATTGAACTCAAAGTCTTCGGCGCGATTACACCTTTACAACTAACAATAGCGTAAAGACGGGAATGTTTTATTCCTTTTTTAGAAAAGGAATGTAAATGTTTATTAAATATACTTATAAAAGAGAACTATCTGATGATGAGCTATGTCTGGCACACACAACAAAACCTGAGAGTGAACCAGCGACTTATAGATCTTCAGTCTAATGCTCTCCCAGGTGACCTCTTTCAGCTCGTAGTAGCATGCCTATGCCTGGTTCCGATTAAAACGTTACCAATGAATGTAGCTCAATTTACAATAATATGGTATGTACTCAGAAAATAATGACTGTACCACTGTGAAATCCATGGAGTGCTCAGGCAGGATCTCACGGCGCAGTCATGCCTTGAGGTGCACTTTCACTTCCATTAAATACTTGTGCTAAAATGGTACGACAAGGAAGTCCTTCTTGACCGTCTCTGGACTATATATCACTATACCAGTGATAGTCACTGCTCCAAGTCTCAAGTGATACTGATTAGGGAAGATTATTTCCCCCCAATTTTTAACATTTCTTATCGTCTGTACCTCACGATTTGGCAATCTGTTTCTTAGCATCGTCTATAAGCAAAAATACACTGAGCACATTTTTCGTCATGACGAGAGTGTAGCTAACCATCTCATCCTAGCTAAGTTACTGTGACAGCTAGTATGGTACCTGAATGCATATAACCTATTTGGCTTAAAATGTCTGGAAATTTTCACTGTTGCAAGTCCACGAAGCTGTGGAAAGGTATTCTGATAGCATTGGCAATTTCATCACAAAAAGAAATCCCGAGACAAGGGCTGCCAGATGTGACATTTCTCAAATTGTAGAATGTTTGGTTGAAATGACAGGGGAGCAGAATAGATTTCTGCATCTTTCCAGAGCAAGTATGTTCGAGTTGCCAGCATACAAAAACATTTGAACATGTTGCTGGATTTTGTAGGCTGTCCTATTCAGTCTTGAGCCATTAGGTTTGGTTTGATAGCCAATGGAAAAAAAAAGCTTACTAAAAGGGGAATTAGCTCAAGTGGTAGAGCGCTTGTTTCGCATGCAAGAGGTAGTGGGATTGATGCCCACATTCTCCAGTGCATCTTTTCAGCAGAGTAGTAAAATTATTATAACAATGTTGGCCAGTGTCTTTAGAAAACAGCATTTTGTAAGTCTTTTTGGCATTATGAATTCTTCTTCGAAGGTGTGATTTTCAAGAACTTTACTAAGCAAATGATTTATTTGGATCATCTGTTTTGGTAGGATAAAGCCCGTTCATGATCCAAAGGAAGCAGAGGTAGGCCCCATTCCATGAGAACACATGGAGTGTGTGAACCAGGATACCAACACTTTTGAACCAAGCATAAATGCAAGCTGACTCATACCCTTCCCTTGTCCAGGTGTTTGGCCAGCAGTCAACTAATGAAATAAATTGTAAGAGCATTTGTCCAGAAGCCACTGTTCAATAGCCTCTCTGTGCAGCAAGGAGACATATTATAAGACATTGCAAGATCCACAAAAGTTTAAGTAGGATCATTGAACTCAAAGTCTTCAGCGCGATTACACCTTTACATCTAACAATAGCATAAAGACGGGAATGTTTTATTCCTTTTTTAGAAAAGGAATGTAAATGTTTATTAAATATACTTATAAAAGAGAACTATCTGATGATGAGCTATGTCTGGCACACACAACAAAACCTGAGAGTGAACCAGGGACCTATAGATCTTCAATCTAGTGCTCTCCCAGGTGACCTATTTCAGCTCGTAGTAGAATGCCTTTGCCTGATTCCGATTAAAACGTTACCAATGAATGTAGCTCAATTTACAATAATATGGTATGTACTCAGAAAATAATGACTGTACCACTGTGAAATCCATGGAGCGCTCAGGCAGGATCTCCCGGCGCAGTCATGCCTTGAGGTGCACTTTCACTTCCATTAAAAACTTGTGCTAAAATGGTACGCCAAGGAAGTACTTCTTGACCGTCTCTGGACTATATATCACTATACCAGTGATAGTCACTGCTCCAAGTCTCAAGTGATACTGATTAGGGAAGATTATTTCCCCCAATTGTTAACATTTCTTATCGTCTGTACCTCACGATTTGGCAATCTGTTTCTTAGCATCATCTATAAGCAAAAAGACACTGAGCACATTTTTCCTCATGCCAAGAGTGGAGCTAACCATCTCATGCTAGCTAAGGTACAGTAGCAGCTAGTATGGTACCTGAATGCATATAACCTATTTGGCTTAAAAGGTGTGGGAATTTTCACTGTTGCAAGTCCACGAAGCTGTGGAAAGGTATTCTGATAGCATTGGCAATTTCATCACAAAAAGAAATCCCGAGACAAGGGTTGCCAGATGTGACATTTCTCAAATTGTTGAATGTTTGGTTGAAATGACAGGGGAGCAGAATAGATTTCTGAATCTTTCCAGAGCAAGTATGTTCGAGTGGCCAATATACAAAAACATTTGAAAATGTTGCTGGATTTTGTAGGCTGTCCTATTCAGTCTTGAGCCATAAGCTTTTGTTTGATAGCCAGTGGAAAGAAAAGTATACAGAAAGGGGAATTAGCTCAAGTGGTAAAGCACTTACTTTGCCAGCGAGAGGGAGTGCGATGGATGCTGACATTCTCCAGCGTATCTTTTCAGCAGAGTTGTATACTTATTATAACAATTTTGGCCAGTGTCTTTAGAAAACAGCATTTTGTAAGGTTTTTTGGCATTATGAATTCTTCTTCGAAGGTGTGATTTTCAAGAACTTTACTAAGCAAATGATTTATTTGCATCATCTGTTTTAATAGGACAAAGCCCGTCCAAGATCCAAAGGAAGCAGAGGTAGGCCCCATTCCATGAGAACACATGGAGTGTGTGAACCAGGATACCAACACTTTTGAACCAAGCATAAATGCAAGCTGACACATACCCTTCCCTTGTCCAGGTGTTTGGCCAGCAGTCAACTAATGAAATAAATTGTAAAAGTATCTGTCCAGAAGCCACTGTTCAATAGCCTCTCTGTGCAGCAAGGAGACATATTATAAGGCATTGCAAGATCCACAAAAGTTTAAGTAGGATCATTGAACTCAAAGTCTTCGGCGCGATTACACCTTTACAACTAACAATAGCGTAAAGACGGGAATGTTTTATTCCTTTTTTAGAAAAGGAATGTAAATGTTTATTAAATATACTTATGAAAGAGAACTATCTGATGATGAGCTATGTCTGGCACCCACAACAAAACCTGAGAGTGAACCAGCGACTTATAGATCTTCAGTCTAATGCTCTCCCAGGTGACCTATTTCAGCTTGTAGTAGCATGCCTATGCCTGGTTCTGATTAAAACGTTACCAATGAATGTAGCTCAATTTACAATAATATGGTATGTACTCAAAATAATGACTGTACCACTGTGAAATCCATGGAGTGCTCAGGCAGGATCTCACGGCGCAGTCATGCCTTGAGGTGCACTTTCACTTCCATTAAATACTTGTGCTAAAATGGTACGACAAGGAAGTACTTCTTGACCGTCTCTGGACTATATATCACTATACCAGTGATAGTCACTGCTCCAAGTCTCAAGTGATACTGATTAGGGAAGATTATTTCCCCCCAATTTTTAACATTTCTTATCGTCTGTACCTCACGATTTGGCAATCTGTTTCTTAGCATCGTCTATAAGCAAAAATACACTGAGCACATTTTTCGTCATGACGAGAGTGTAGCTAACCATCTCATCCTAGCTAAGTTACTGTGACAGCTAGTATGGTACCTGAATGCATATAACCTATTTGGCTTAAAAGGTCTGGAAATTTTCACTGTTGCATGTCCACGAAGCTGTGGAAAGGTATTCTGATAGCACTGGCAATTTCATCACAAAAAGAAATCCCGAGACAAGGGCTGCCAGATGTGACATTTCTCAAATTGTAGAATGTTTGGTTGAAATGACCGGGGAGCAGAATAGATTTCTGCATCTTTCCAGAGCAAGTATGTTCGAGTTGCCAGCATACAAAAACATTTGAACATGTTGCTGGATTTTGTAGGCTGTCCTATTCAGTCTTTAGCCATAAGCTTTGGTTTGATAGCCAATGGAAATAAAAGTTTACTAAAAAGGGAATTAGCTCAAGTGGTAGAGCGATTGCTTTGCATGCGAGAGGTAGTGGGATCGATGCCCACATTCTCCAGTGCATATTTTCAGCAGAGTAGTAAAATTATTATAACAATGTTGGCCACTGTCTTTAGAAAACAGCATTTTGTAAGTTTTTTTGGCATTATGAATTCTTCTTCGAAGGTGTGATTTTCAAGAACTTTACTAAGCTAATGATTTATTTGCATCATCTATTTTGGTAGGACAAAGCCCGTCCATGATCCAAAGGAAGCAGAGGTAGGCCCCATTCCATGAGAACACATGGAGTGTGTGAACCAGGATACCAACACTTTTGAACCAAGCATAAATGCAAGCTGACTCATACCCTTCCCTTGTCCAGGTGTTTGGCCAGCAGTCAACTAATGAAATAAATTGTAAGAGCATTTGTCCAGAAGCCACTGTTCAATAGCCTCTCTGTGCAGCAAGGAGACATATTATAAGACATTGCAAGATCCACAAAAGTTTAAGTAGGATCATTGAACTCAAAGTCTTCAGCGCGATTACACCTTTACATCTAACAATAGCATAAAGACGGGAATGTTTTATTCCTTTTTTAGAAAAGGAATGTAAATGTTTATTAAATATACTTATAAAAGAGAACTATCTGATGATGAGCTATGTCTGGCACACACAACAAAACCTGAGAGTGAACCAGGGACCTATAGATCTTCAATCTAGTGCTCTCCCAGGTGACCTATTTCAGCTCGTAGTAGAATGCCTTTGCCTGGTTCCGATTAAAACGTTACCAATGAATGTAGCTCAATTTACAATAATATGGTATGTACTCAGAAAATAATGACTGTACCACTGTGAAATCCATGGAGCGCTCAGGCAGGATCTCCCGGCCCAGTCATGCCTTGAGGTGCACTTTCACTTCAATTAAAAACTTGTGCTAAAATGGTACGCCAAGGAAGTACTTCTTGACCGTCTCTGGACTATATATCACTATACCAGTGATAGTCACTGCTCCAAGTCTCAAGTGATACTGATTAGGGAAAATTATTTCCCCCAATTTTTAACATTTCTTATCGTCTGTACCTCACGATTTGGCAATCTGTTTCTTAGCATCATCTATAAGCAAAAAGACACTGAGCACATTTTTCCTCATGCCAAGAGTGGAGCTAACCATCTCATGCTAGCTAAGGTACAGTAGCAGCTAGTATGGTACCTGAATGCATATAACCTATTTGGCTTAAAAGGTGTGGGAATTTTCACTGTTGCAAGTCCACGAAGCTGTGGAAAGGTATTCTGATAGCATTGGCAATTTCATCACAAAAAGAAATCCCGAGACAAGGGCTGCCAGATGTGACATTTCTCAAATTGTAGAATGTTTGGTTGAAATGACAGGGGAGCAGAATAGATTTCTGAATCTTTCCAGAGCAAATATGTTCGAGTGGCCAATATACAAAAACATTTGAAAATGTTGCTGGATTTTGTAGGCTGTCCTATTCAGTCTTGAGCCATAAGCTTTTGTTTGATAGCCAATGGAAAGCAAAGTATACAGAAAGGGGAATTAGCTCAAGTGGTAAAGCACTTACTTTGCCAGCGAGAGGGAGTGCGATGGATGCTGACATTCTCCAGCGTATCTTTTCAGCAGAGTTGTATACTTATAACAATTTTGGCCACTGTTTTTAGAAAACAGCATTTTGTAAGGTTTTTTGGCATTATGAATTCTTCTTCGAAGGTGTGATTTTCAAGAACTTTACTAAGCAAATGATTTATTTGCATCATCTGTTTTAATAGGACAAAGCCCGTCCAAGATCCAAAGGAAGCAGAGGTAGGCCCCATTCCATGAGAACACATGGAGTGTGTGAACCAGGATACCAACACTTTTGAACCAAGCATAAATGCAAGCTGACACATACCCTTCCCTTGTCCAGGTGTTTGGCCAGCAGTCAACTAATGAAATAAATTGTAAAAGTATCTGTCCAGAAGCCACTGTTCAATAGCCTCTCTGTGCAGCAAGGAGACATATTATAAGGCATTGCAAGATCCACAAAAGTTTAAGTAGCATCACTGAATTCAAAGTCTACAGCTCAATTACACCTTTACATCTAACATTTTGGCATTATGTATTCTTCTTCGAATGTGTTATTTTTAAGAACTTTACTAAGCAAATGACTCATTTGCATCATCTGATTTGGTAGAACAAAGCTAGCTAAAGGTACTGTGGCAGGTAGTATGGCACCTGAAAGTGTATAACCTATTTGGCTTAAAAGGTCTGGAATTACCTCAAGTGGTGGAGTGCTTACTTAGTATCATTTTAGCAGAGTTGCATACTTATTATAAGAATGTTGGCCACTGTCTTTAGAAAACAGCATTTTGGAAGGTTTTTTTTTAGCATTAGGCTACCAAAATATTACCAAATATCATTTCTACTCATATTGCTGCCTTGAGTGGTTCATGTAGTTTCCAAATCAGCAACTTAATGAAAATCCACCCCTTTCTGTCCAAAAAAGACACTCAGCTACATGTGCAGTGCCTTGTTATCTGAAGAATGGACTACACCAACTTGTTCCATGTAGGCCTACTACTCTGTGCCAGCAGACCCCTGCAACTCATTCAGAGTGCTGTTATTTGCAATTAACCCTGGCGTAGTACTTTTCAAAGGTTTCTGATGAAGTCTAGATGGCTTGGTTGTAATCCAAACCTCCAGTAGCATACCAGTCACTGCCAGTATGTGCTCCATTTGCTTACATCATGGGTGCATGCTAAACAGGAGATAGCAGCAATACCTTTAGCAGTAGAGCCTATAAATCGCTTGACAACAGATTTGGCATTTCCTAAAGCAGCAACCTGCATAGGTGGCTGAAGCTCTGAAGACAGCAGAGAGCTCAGAGATTCTGCCTGAAGTTTGCCTCCCTTTGATTTTTCCTTCCCTCTCCCTAATACTATTCTTGAATTTTTCAACTTTGAGGGAGATGAAGGTAAAAAAGGAAAGTAAAATTCTGGAATGGAATGTTACACTGGTCATTCAACTAAGATGTCAGAGCTTGGGAAATAAAACATACCTCCTCTGGGCATAATTTACCAGTAGTTGTGTTTGCTTGATCTTGTGGCGCAATAGCAGTGTCTTTGACCCCAGGTCAGAAGGTTGCTTGTTCAAATCATGTTTAGATTGCCTGTTTCTTTCTGCTTACTAGGAAAGCTGCATGACCAGCAGTGACAGCGTATAATTTGTCAATTTTATTGTTTACTTTGTTGAATAACGGAGCTTTACCTCAATTTATCTAAGAACAACTTATTCGTCACCATTAATTATGCAGCTGTGAGAAAAGGTCAGTGAAACCAAAACATATTAAAACACCTTTTCTTTTCCCGGCATTCACTCCTCAATCGATCTTGGTTTTTATGACTGATCTTTGACAGCAAAAAGTATCTGGAATCTGGCAAACATCAGCTTTATTTGCATCATGAATTGGAACTTGCATAGTGCATTTTTGGAGCCTGTGTCCACTAATGCATCTTCCACTATTTGGGTCATTGACATTTTATTTTATTGTTTGTTTTTTTCCTTTAGTTCATGTTGCATTTTGTACCATGTGTTCTTGTGGAAGAATATGCCATCCTACTAAGTGCTGTAAGTAGTTTGGATGAAAAGGTAGGCCTATTTGACCTGACTTGATGTGGAGATGGAGAAAGTTGCCAGCAAATAAGTCCTCCACTGACAAGCTTAAGTTGATTAAAATCTAAATAGATTCTTGAAATTGGAAAACTCAAGGCAACTTGCACATGGATGGATTTGTCTTTTTAAATTTCTCTCGGTGAATAAGTTAGGAATCCTTGGCTGTTCATATCTCAGGTGTTGTTTAGCAACGCTGCAACTACCAACTGCTGTCATTTCTGTCTTTTCTTTCAAAAGTTCTTGAAGAGTCTGTCTTCAGTCAGATGTCTGTCTTTTGTAAACAGTATAAATCATCACTGGAATGTAAATCTCACCAACATCAGCTTCTACATGTCCATGGTGCTGCATCACCAAGTCAAAACTTTAGGATTTCCATAGAAGACACTTGGATCACTCTGACAATGCACACAAACATGGGCTACCACAAGATTACCAAATATCATTCTTTACTCATATTCTTGATTTCAGTGGTTCAACATAGTTTCCACATCAGCAACATAACGGAAATCGAGCCTTTTTGTCTGTGTTTCACTGTATTCAGAGTCCACAGTGCTTTCAATTCCATGATAAAACAAGTCCAAAAATGTTTTGTCTTCTGTATTGCTAGATTCAGAGGGCAGAGTGCTTTCCATATATCACATCTCCTGTCTTTTTTTTGTAAGACATGATTTCCTTTTATATAACCTTACCTTGTCCAGCATCATCAGGACACAGATTGGCAAGGCATTGACCTAATTGTGGCAACATCTGCTTTGTCTCATGTTTGTAATCTGGTCAAGTGACAGACATTTTTGCGATTTACAATAAGGTGTTTCAAGAAAACCCATAGTGCTTACTAATCATTACATTGTGGAAACTTCAAAACAATCCTTCTTTATTTTTCTAAATAGGTGATTTCAGAGTCCAGAATGCTTACCTTTACTCCATAACCAAGAAGACAATATGTTTGTACTGCTGGCTTCAGAATCCAGACCTTTCCATCAAGAAAGTAATAGGTCAGGTTTTTTCTTGTCGTAGAAGTAAGGTTACCTAATGGAAGGAACAAAAATGAAGTGTGATGTCTTCGTATATTGATGGTGAATCATTTATCTTCCGTGAATTCTCTTTAGCTTAATGCCAACTATGCTACGATAATCAGCATTTACTTTGCCAAAATCACAGGCATTTAAGAATTCCTCACAAAAGGTTAATCGAATCTGATCCATCAATACAGGCTGCAGCCATTAAAAAAACTTGTTACAAGAAAGTACATGCTAGCTGAAAGGAACAACAAGCATTCAATAGGTTCCACCAAGAGTTCAACTGGGATCACCAAAGACAAGGTGCAGATTCCTAACTATTACACTACAGAAACAACAACAAAAAAATGCTTTTACTCATCTTGTATTGCTGTAATCAAAACCACATGTGTATACTGTTACATCAAGCAAAACAACAAAAATATGTTTTGTGTCTTCTGTATCGCTGGATTCAGCGTCTGTAGTACTTGCAAATATATTATACAAATGTTTAAAATATCTTTTGTGTCTTCAATTTTCCCAGATTCAGTGTCAAGCCTGCTTACAATTAAAATCTGCAAACAACAAATCGAACCTTTTTGTCTTGTGTTTCACTGGATTCAGAGTCCACAGTGCTTTCAATTCCACCATAGAACAAGTCCAAAAATGTTTTGTCTTCTGTATTGCTAGATAAAGAGGGCAGAGTGCTTTCTTTATATATCACATCTCCTGTCTTTTTTTTGTAGGACATGAGTTCCTTTTATATAACTTTACCTTGTCCAGTGTCATCAGCACACAGATTGGCAAGGCATTGACCTAATTTTGGCAACAACTGCTTTGTCTCATGTTTGTAATCTGGTCAAGTGACAGACATTTTTGAGATTTACAATAAATTGTAGCAAGAAAACCCATATAATCTCAAAATGTCAGCCAGGTTTAGAAAGGTGCCATGGAGGCATGACGTCTGACAATATAAAATGAAAAGTTCTTACTAAGCATTACACTGTGGAAACTTCAAAACAACCCTTCTTCAATATAGCTGATTTCAGAGTCCACATTGCTTATCTTTACTCCATAACCAACAATACAATATGTTTGTAGTGGTGACTTCAGACTTTTCCATTATGAAATTAACAAGTTCAGTTTTATTTTTTCTCTGAAACAAGGTAACAGGGACTTCAACAGGTTCCACTGAGAGTCAAACTCAGATGACTGGATTCAGAGTCCAGAGTGCTAACCATTACACCATGGAACCTTAACCAACCACCTGGGTGTCCTGTATTGCTGGATTCAGAATCAAGTGCTTATCCCATTACCTAATGGAAGGAACAAAAATGAAGTGTGATGTCTTCGTATATTGGTGGTGAATCATTTATCTTCCGTGAATTCTCTTTAGCTTAATGCCACCTACGCTAGGATAATCAGCATTTACTTTTCCAAAATCACAGGTATTTAAGAATTCCTCACAAAAGGTTAATTGAATCCTATCCATCAATACAGGCTGCAGCGATTAAAAAAACTTGTTACAAGAAAGTACATGCTAGCTGAAAGGAACAACAAGCATTCAATAGGTTCCACCAAGAGTTCAACTGGGATCACCAAAGACAAGGTGCAGATTCCTAACTATTACACTACAGAAACAACAACAAAAAAATGCTTTTACTCATCTTGTATTGCTGTAATCAAAACCACATGTGTATACTGTTACATCAAGCAAAACAACAAAAATATGTTTTGTGTCTTCTGTATCGCTGGATTCAGCGTCTGTAGTACTTGCAAATATATTATACAAATGTTTAAAATATCTTTTGTGTCTTCAATTTTCGAAGATTCAGTGTCAAGCCTGCTTACAATTAAAATCTGCAAACAACAAATCGAACCTTTTTGTCTTGTGTTTCACTGGATTCAGAGTCCACAGTGCTTTCAATTCCACCATAGAACAAGTCCAAAAATGTTTTGTCTTCTGTATTGCTAGATAAAGAGGGCAGAGTGCTTTCTTTATATATCACATCTCCTGTCTTTTTTTTGTAGGACATGAGTTCCTTTTATATAACTTTACCTTGTCCAGTGTCATCAGCACACAGATTGGCAAGGCATTGACCTAATTTTGGCAACAACTGCTTTGTCTCATGTTTGTAATCTGGTCAAGTGACAGACATTTTTGAGATTTACAATAAATTGTAGCAAGAAAACCCATATAATCTCAAAATGTCAGCCAGGTTTAGAAAGGTGCCACGGAGGCATGACGTCTGACAATATAAAATGAAAAGTTCTTACTAAGCATTACACTGTGGAAACTTCAAAACAACCCTTCTTCAATATAGCTGATTTCAGAGTCCACATTGCTTATCTTTACTCCATAACCAACAATACAATATGTTTGTACTGGTGACTTCAGACTTTTCCATTATGAAATTAACAAGTTCAGTTTTATTTTTTCTCTGAAACAAGGTAACAGGGACTTCAACAGGTTCCACTGAGAGTCGAACTCAGATGACTGGATTCAGAGTCCAGAGTGCTAACCATTACACCATGGAACCTTAACCAACCACCTGGGTGTCCTGTATTGCTGGATTCAGAATCAAGTGCTTATCCCATTACCTAATGGAAGGAACAAAAATGAAGTGTGATGTCTTCGTATATTGGTGGTGAATCATTTATCTTCCGTGAATTCTCTTTAGCTTAATGCCACCTACGCTAGGATAATCAGCATTTACTTTTCCAAAATCACAGGTATTTAAGAATTCCTCACAAAAGGTTAATTGAATCCTATCCATCAATACAGGCTGCAGCCATTAAAAAAACTTGTTACAAGAAAGTACATGCTAGCTGAAAGGAACAACAAGCATTCAATAGGTTCCACCAGAGTTGAACTGGGATCACCAGAGACAAGGACCAGATTCCTAACTATTACACAACAAAAACAAAACAATGCTTTTACTCATCTTGTATTGGTGTAATCACAACCACATGTGTATACTGTTACATCAAGCAAAACAACAAAAATATGTTTTGTGTCTTCTGTATCACTGGATTCAGTGTCCGTAGTACTTGCAAATATATTATACAAATGTTTAAAATATCTTTTGTGTCTTCAATTTTGCCAGATTCAGTGTCAAGCCTGCTTACAATCACAATCTGCAAACAACAAATCAAACCTTTTTGTCTTGTTTCACTGGATTCAGAGTCCACAGTGCTTTCACTTCCATCATAGAACAAGTCCAAAAATGTTTTGTCTTCTGTATTGCTAGATAAAGAGGGCAGAGTGCTTTCTATATATCACATCTCCTGTCTTTTTTTTGTTAGACATGAGTTCCTTTTATATAACTTTACCTTGTCCAGCGTCATCAGCACACATATTGGCAAGGCATTGACCTAATTGTGGCAACAACTGCTTTGTCTCATGTTTGTAATTTGGTCAAGTGACAGACATTTTTGCGATTTACAATAAGTTGTAGCAAGAAAACCCATGACCTCTGACAATATAAATTGAAAAGTGCTTACTAAGCATTATACTGTGGAAACCTCAAAAAAACCCATCTTTATTTTTCTATATAGCTGATTTCAGAGTCCAGAAAATGTTGGTGACACGACAGATCCACGGCTTGCTCCCTGCCAAGTCTCATGTGAGATCCAGTCACTTTGCATCTAATGAATACTTTTCTTCTCCTCTCAAAACTCTGTAGAGTTTTACAAATATATATGTGTTTATAAATATATGTGTGTGAGCTTCTTTACAATGGACTACCATTCCCATTGTCTTGAAACTCTGGAGCTATCATGGCAAGATCACCTAACCCCTTTAGTTCTGCCTGAAGTTTTCTCCCTGTGTGTACGAAACATTACATTAACAGCTCTTTCCATTTGTTAGTGACACTAGCATTCCCACTTTTCTTGAGTGATCCCAGATGGTAAAAAAAGAGTCTTGACTCTTGCAAACTTCATCTATTTTGTAGAACAAAAAGAAAGATGAATAACTCGCTTTATGGCCTGCTTCCTTTCATGCATACCAAGTCAGGTATGCATCCAAATGTCATCAGTATAATAGGAGTGCAGACACTGAAAAATGTTGGTGACAAGAAGGATGCATGGCTTCGTTCCCGATGGCCTAGTGGCTAGGATTCCGTGCTTTCACCGCCATGCCCTGGGTTCGATTGCTGTCAGGGAAAGCTCTCTATTTTTGCACAGTTAAAATGGAAATTTTCGCTTGGAAAGACAAACTTCCTTCAAGTCGGATTTGAACCAACAGCTTATGGATGACAATTTTAACTTCTACAGTCCTCTGATTTAGCAACTGAACTGCTGAAAGTAGCAGGCCAGGAGTTCCATAGGTCCAAACACCCGTATGTTGGCTAGAAACACGGCCAGTTGTGCATATTTGAATTGTCAAGTTCATTTGTCTCAAAGAAGAAACATCGCATTTTACGAGTTGTAGATGTTCAGTTACCAACAGGTATCTCTTTTAAGGACATTTAGATGCATACTGCAATTTTTGTACATGAATGGAGAAAGGACATAAATGGTTAGAATAACATTCAGTGCTTTTGTAGAAAAATTTCTAAAATGTTGTCATGTAGAGAGAGAAATGATTGGCTGAAATACAGAAATATTAAATGTGCAATGTGCACATATGGAAAGAAAATTACTGTCATGTGGATCGCATTGAGATTTCGAACTGCATGTGGAATATACAACCCCTTAAAGGATTGATTTTTACTCACATGCTGCGATGGTTGTTTTCTCATGGCTTCTGAGTGAAGAGGCTGTTGTCAGGGTGGAGTGAGTCTTTGATAACCAAGATTGTTGTTGCTTTGGCTCTCAATTAAGCAATGGCATCACACAGTGTCAGGTTTTTCTCAGTCAAGTGCAGAGAATGAAGCAGAGGGTAAGGACTTGAACATGCACATGTCCTTTACTGAATACAGACACTTGCCGAAAAAACAATTGTCTCGAAGGTTTGTTCCAAAATTACTTCCCTGATGCATTAGCTAACAGGCGGCACACATAAACAAGTGCGCATGTTCAAGTTTCAGACAAGCATTTCTATGGCACAGTCTGTAGTGTGTACAAAAGGAAATGAACAGAAAAGGTATGAGCAAGTACATCCTCCACTGACAAGCTTCTGTTGTTTAAACGTAAATGGATTCTGTGACTAGAACAAGTCTGCTCATTCTCTCAGCCTATATTGAAATTGCTCACCACAATACAACATGTACACAAGGTGTAATGAACTTGCAATGAAAATGTTCTTGGTATGTTGAAGAGGAAAGGCTCAGAAGTGTTGATTATATAAAGTAAGCATGACCTTAACATTTACTCCATGCCAAGAGAACTAGCTAGATTAACCTGGGACAATGGCCAATGCATATTGTCACAGATGGGGGAAAGGATAGAAATGTGAAAGATCAGTTAGTTTACAAGGTCCTGATTCTTGACGTATTCAATGAAAGTTCACAAGCAATGGCAAAGTAAAATGCTTTCACGGGTACAGGGAATTTAACCCTATACCCTCCGATGAAAAGTCTGATGCTCTACCTTCTGAGCTATCCAGGTTACAAACAAAGCATCCTAGCCATTCAGGAAGGATTCAGGACACGGAAACCAAGTCTCAAACTTTGATAAGGTATCTGTGTGCCAATCTTCTCAAGATGCACAAAGGCCCACATGGACTGGTTTGGTCATCCTCCCCAATCCAGGACATTTTAACTGACATGATAGGTGAAGAGCTTTGTAATAGTGAAGGAGACAAAAGGGGAATGCTATAACATCTGTCAGATAACTCCTTTGGCAGTGTGGTGTCATAGCATGCCAAGCCTCATATGAGATCCAGTCACTTTGCATCTGATGAATGCTTTTCTTTTCCTCTTAAAACTCTGTAGAGTTTTACAAATATATATGTGTTCATAAATATATGTGTGTGAGCATCTTTACAATGGAATACCATTCCCATTATCTTGAAACTCTGGAGCTATCATGACAAGAGCATCTAACCCCTTTAGTTCTGCCTGACGTTTTCTCCCTGTGTGTATGAAACATTACATTAACAGCTCTTTCCATGTGTTAGTGACACTAGCATTCCCACTTTTCTTGTGTGATACCAGATGGTAAAAAAAGAGTCTTCATTCTTGTAAACTTCATCTATTTTGTAGAACAAAAAGAAAGATGAATAACTCGCTTTATGGCCTGCTTCCTTTCATGCATACCAAGTCCAGTATGCATCCAAATGTCATCAGTTTAATAGGAGTGCAGACACTGAAAAATATTGGTGACAAGAAGGATACATGGCTTGGTTCCCGATGGCCTAGTGGCTAGGATTCCTTGCTTTCACCGCCATGCCCTGGGTTCGATTGCAGTCAGGGAAACCTCTCTATTTTTGCACAGTTAAAACAGAAAGTTTTGCTTGGATAGAGAAACTTTCTTCGAGTCACAGTAACAGTGCCACCGTGGCTTGTTTACACGCTTCTTGTGTTTTTCCACAAATTAAAAGATCATCAACATATTGCAACAGAGCTGTTCCTCCAGGAAGCTCTAAAGCCTCTAGGCTTTGGTGTAGGGCGGCATTGTAAATAGTTGGTGATTCACAATACCCCTGACACAACCTCGTGAATGTGTATGGCTTTCCTTCAAAAGTGAAAGCAAACCAAAATTGGCTATCCTTGTGCACAGGTACACTGAAAAAAGCATTGGCCAAATCAACTACACTGAACCACTTGCTGTCTGGTGGGATCTGAGAGAGAATGGTGTGCGGATTTGGAACTTCTGGGGCTCTAGGGTGTACTGCCACGTTGACAGCCTGCAAATTCTGCACAAATCTCCATTCATCTTTCCCTGGTTTCTTAACTGGGAAGATTGGAGTACGTACCGGTGAGTCTGGGCACAGCACGATTACTCCTGCTTGCTTTAATGATTGGAACACCGGCCTAATACCCTCTGCTGCCTCTGGTTTCAGAGGGTATTGGTGCTGGTATTTTCTATAATCAGATTTTGGGGTGATGTGGACAGGCTTGCATCCTTTTATTAAGCCCACATCATTTTTTCCCTGTGCCCATAACCCTGCAGGAACTGTTTTCAGTTCCTCCTCCTCTTCCTCTGAGAGGTTAACAGAGGCTGCCATAATTGTCATATTTAGACTCACAAGCTCAACCCCCCTTTTGCAGTTTAACCTATACGGGGCTGGCATTTTCCACGTTTTTATGCTCGGGCTGTACATAATTTTACACTGGGGTTCTTTTACCCAGTCAGTTGCGCTCAACACACGTTTGTTCCATAATCCTACTCTCTGCCAGTCTGCGTCGGCATGTGTGCTAGCCAGCGACACATGAGGCGCTGCATGCGAGACCGAATATAAAGGTTTTTGTTTAGCTGAGAGCTGCACCACTCCTGCAGCCCACTCGCAGTCCCATGCTATAGCTGTGATAATCAAACTCTCGCTGCCCCCTAAGTCAAATTTCTGCTTTAAATCAACGTCTGGTCCCGCAGGGACCTTCATCGTACTGTCAATAGAGTCACTTTGTTTAATAATCGGCTCACCAGGTAGCGTGTTAGTAACTTCAGTCATAAAATGTGTTAGTACTTCCCCAGCAGTGCACTGCAATTCATAAACATACAAAGGGACCCCCACTTCTAACTGGACTCCCTGTGTGGGTGTTTCCCACGTGACAAATAACCCCTCTGGGTTGCTGCTAATTGTGCATCCAAGTGTACACATCAGGTCTCTAGCTAACAAATTAATTGGACACGTTTCTGACACCAAAAAACTGTTTAAATTGGCTATTTCCTAAACTACATTGGAGAGGCTTGGACATCCTTTCATCGATAGGATGGCCTCCCACTTCAATTACTGTTATCCTATACCCTGGTCTCATTCTACATTCTATGAAACCTTCTCTCAACACCGAGTGGGTGGCACCACTGTCAACCAAAAACTTAACATTTTTTCCCTCTACATTCACAATTACTTCAGGGAGGCCTCTTGACCCTTTACTAATCTGCTGTAGTAATTGGTCATTTAAATTTGTTACTTCCCTTTTGCCGTCTTCCTTCAGTGGCCCGTCGCTGCCCTGCCTCTTCTCCTCCTGTCAATCTTTTTTAACTTCCACAGCCATGCTGTCACTATCTTCCCCTTCTTCTTCAGGACAGTCTCTTGCAAAGTTTCAGAATTTTCCACAATTATAGCATTCCCTTCTTCCAAACTCTTTTCCTCGACCTCTTCCTCTCCCTCGTCCGCGTCCGCGTCCTCTGCCACGTCCGTGACCTCTTCCTGTCTCCTACTGTTTGGAGCATTGTCAGCATCGCCTGGTGGGTGATGTCGGCGTGCTGGCACTCCCGTCTAGCATCCTTCTTACCCAGAATAGTTTCATGATGCTTGGCGTGTTCTTCGATAGTTGACAAAGGAGCTCGACTATAACCGATGCAGTTCTTTCTGA
This sequence comes from Electrophorus electricus, assembly GCF_041902795.1. Classification (NCBI taxonomy): domain Eukaryota; kingdom Metazoa; phylum Chordata; class Actinopteri; order Gymnotiformes; family Gymnotidae; genus Electrophorus; species Electrophorus electricus. The sequence continues at coordinate 22,057,767 of NC_137501.1, forward strand.
TGAGGTCGCTAATGTCCTTTCTCATATTCATAAGGAAGCTATTTCTCAGATGAGCTTCCCACGCCCCCACTTCTCCAGGTCCCACTGCACGTTGTGCTGGTGCATCAATTCCACAATGATCAGTATGGACGTGTGTCAAAGGGACAAGGAAATCAGCCACGGGCTCGTCATCCCTTTGTTTGCATGCCGCTATCATATCGGTGTTAATAGTTGTCAGGTATGCTGCTTCCACCCTTTCGATGAGTCCTCTTATCATCTCTCTCTATGGGCCATTTGAGTCAAGCTGGCCTTGGGGCAGTGCATTCCACTCAGGCAGATGGAGGCGAACATCTCCATCCACCCAGTCTCTGTCAATACGGTTATACTGCGGTCCAAGTCGAATCATCAGCAATCGTCTCAATTCAGCCTGAGTTGGTCTGCAGGACTGCAAAAATGCCATAAGTTCTTGTCCAAAGCGTCGTCCGCCGATATCGCCTGGTTTGCTCAGGCCGATGGCCGCTTTCATGATGTCGTCTGTAGTCCAGTGGCGGTGGACCATAATTACTCCATCTGGTCCAGACACCTCCACCATCGGGAACTGCGGGGCACAGCCTGCCTCAAGTTCTACAGATGGCTTTATAGTGGTGTGACTTCGAGTGCGATGAGCCACTGGTGAGGTTATTGCCTCCAGTTGTCGTCTTGGTTCGTCATATGGAGACGGCTTTGATATTAGCGATGAAGTCCCTGGCTCAGGATATGGAGGTAGGTTTGTTAGCGCTTGTGGCTGTTGAATCAGCTGGGGGGCTCTTGGCGGGGTGGCATCGAGGTCAGGATCAGCTAACACACTGAGACACTTCATTATTACCTTTTCTATACCCTACCTGCTGCTTCTGTCTTTTTTCATCCTCCTCTAACCACATTTTTGCCTTTTCCAGCATATCTTCACTATTCATGTCAAAATATTTCTGCGCTTTCTTTTCAGCCTCCCTTGGTTTAACCTTTACTCTTTCAATCAATTTAAGCAAATATGCAACACTCAAGGTCCCCGATGCATTAAACCCATAGTATTTAATCCAGAACGGGACATGTTTATTTACATGTTCCCCATAGTCTTTACTCATTTGGAAGAACAGGCTACTAGAAAACTTGTCTTTGCTAAATTCATATTCCTTACTTTGCCCTTTACCCATTTTTTTTATGAATAATATGGATATGGGTGACACTCTCCCCTTTTTTTTCTTCTTCTGTTAATCACGTCTCTAAAGTTGCTTTAATTTAGTTCCGCTCCACTAATTCGTGATGATTAACAGAGTTTCCTTCTTTCTCTATGTAAGGCATCCTGTCGGCCCGGGCCTATTTTCTCTAACAATTGTACATCTACACAGTGTGCCTAACTCTTTTAGGCTATTGGAGTCCCAGACTCTGGATTCCCAGACTCCTTTTTGAGTGCTAGTATTCCTCTACTACGCTGCTTTCTCTACTCAGGCACGCCCTCAGGTAAACTCTGGTGGATTTCTATATTCGAACCTTTCTAAAAATTAGTTTACTTTTTCCACCACTTACTTTCAGTCCTTTAGAACAGGCAGAGCACACCACCGGAGTCAAGCGGGATGTCACTCCCTGGTTAGGTACTTTCCTGTATTCTTGTAGGTTTCCCTCTTTCTCCAGCTCAGTCGAGAAATTCTCTCTGAGGAGCGTCCTCGAAGTTCAGTCACCGCTGCTCCGCATGGCGCCTCTCGCTGATCCTGCCGACAACGCCAATTTCTGTGGTGGAATTTTGAACAAACCGCAAGTCAGACGTGATTAAGAGAGTAATTTAATAAAGAAAATAGGACAAACAAAACAGCTTTGTGAGGGCTAATGCTTGAAAGCGAAAGCTCTAAAGGGGTAGACTGACCCTACTCCTTATATCTAATCTTCAACCCCCTCCCCGGGGAGGGGGTGCTCTGTGATCTTGTTTACGTACTCCCTGCTCCATTTGGTGATGAACATTCCTGCATATGCCAGGATGCTTCAAAGGACAGACACCATTTGCAAGAAAACAAAAGCCTATTCCCTCTTTACGACCCCTGCAGGTCACAACACATGCAGGTCATAAAGCAACATTACCACAGTCATTTGTTCACACAATATACAGAGACAGAGTTTGCAGACTAAACCATTCATATAGGATTATATGATGGAAAGGATTAACATGATTATATATGAATCATTACATATGAATCACATGATAATACATGATCAAATAATATTTTCCATCACAACACATGGAAAGAAAATTACTTTCATGTGGAACGCATATGACGCTTTCACAGACGTATGGGCCTTTGTGTGTCCTGAGAAGATTGGCACACAGACACCATATCAAAGCTTGAGACTTATTTTCCATGTCCTTAATCCTTGCTGAAGTACTTAGGATATCTGAGTTGGTAGATCTTTGGCATTTTCATCTGAGGATCTAGAGTTCAAGTTTGTCTTCAGGTGAAAACATTGTTACATTGCCAGTGAAGTGTGCTTGAGATCTTTTTTGAAATACCTCTAGATGAAGGGAAGAAACAGGACTTTTCTGAACAAACTGACCTTTCACATTTCTATCCTTTCCCCCATCTGTGACAATGTCCACTATTTGTTATCCCAGGTTAGGCTAGCTAGTTCTCTTCGCATGGAATAAACTTTATAAAATTACTTTATAAAAATTAACACTTCTGAGCCTATCCTTTTTGACTTACTGATATACTTACTCATAGTAAGTACCGGTATACAATTTTTGGGATTGGGCCCCATTCTTTTATATTGCCAATTGACACATATATGTGCGAATGGATGGCTAGCTCTTTTTGGATCCCAAAGCGTGCTAGGTTGCATGATCATCCAGACATGTCTCACTTTCCTTCACTGACTTGATTAACATGATCAATATAGAGGTTTTGGGACTCACTAGGGGCACTCTTGCACTTTCTTGCCCCTCACCCCACCTGAGACCCTAGTTTCACATACAGACTTAACTCTATGAAAGCAGTCTGAGCACAGAGAAAGTTATAATCCCAAATCAGGCATGTTGAATGGTGTCATATATGCTTCCAGTGGGATGGTCCTTCATTGGTACACTACATCCCATCCCACCTCTAAGGGGAGGTTCATCCAGCTGTCCTGTCCACATCTGTCTGTCCATCTCATGGATCATACCCTAAGAATATATGAATGGGCACCAAATGGACACCGGTCAAAAAAGGTCAGGGAAGGCCTGATTGGCCCCAAATCTCATCCATTGGCTCAGTAGCACCCCCTGAGTTCAAAAATGCAAGTGCCTGATTTTTGTTGTTTCTGATCACCTAGGTGGCCACTACCTAAGGTTTGAAGTCTCTAGGTTAAAAGGTGGGCATATGCCGACCCCCAACATGTGCACTTATACTTTCTGACACTCCCACTTCAAATATATTTGAATTATGTCAAATATATTGCATGTGGGATCCCAATCAAAGTCTATTTTATTTGTCAATTATACTGCACGTGAGATGGTGTCAAATTCCAGTATATTTTAACAATGTCAAATATATTGCATGTGGAACAATGTCAAATTCAAATATAATTAATAATGCCAAATATATTGTATGTGGGATCCCAATTGAAATGTAATCCCAATCGAAAACCACTGCCTAAATCTGGGTCACCCTTACTAAAGTTACATCTTAAAGACCAGCAGTAACCAGCAGTATGGCCTTCAACAAAGACAGAAATAGATTCTTGGTGAGTCATAAATCATTTTAATGTTCAAGTTTATTGCTGATGGGATGAAAATCCCAATTCAGTAATTGTCATTGGTTTGTGAAATAAACTGACAAATATATTGCAGATAGGATGAAAATCCCAATACAAGTAAATTTAATTGGTTTGTCAAATACACTGTCAAATATACTACTAATAATATAATATAAATAATATATATAATTTATTTTTGTAAAATAGGATTTCTATGCTTTAATACCAATTTTCCTTGAACCACATCTCTCCCTGACCCCATATCTGTCTTAAGAGTTGTGAAATTCTACTGTCCAAAACCCCTATATATTCTTGAATGAAATATTTTTGAAATGTGAGCATCAGTTCTCTGAATTTGTGGGAGATATGTTGAAACTAACTCCACCAATGTTTAAATCTGCCCCCCCTTACTAAAGGTACATCGTAAAGACTACAAGTAACCAGCAGTATGGCCTTAGACAAAGACAGAAATAGGTATTGGTGAGATGAACTGATGGAAGACAGTTGGTGCCCAACTTCTTAAAGACTAGCAGTAACCAGCAGTATGGCCTTAGACAAAGACAGAAATAGATACTTGGTGAGTCATAATAAATCATTTTAATGATCAAATATATTGCAGATGGGATGAAAATCCCAATTCAATTCAATTTCCTTGGTCTGTCAAAAAATATTACCGATGGAATGAAAATCCCCATTCAATTAAATTTCATTGGTTTGTAAATATACCATAAGTGGGATGGTGTCAAATTCAAATATATTTGAACTATGACAAATATACTGCACGTGGGATGGAAAATATACCATATGTGGGATGATGTCAAATTCAAGTATATTTGAATTTTCACAATTATACTGCACGAAGGATAGGAAAATAATACCATTCGTGGGATGGTGTCAAAAAAAGCTGTGAGAAGAGCCCCATTAAAATAAGTTATATTTGTAGTATATTAATTTATGTATGTGTTGTTACATGTAAAAAATATTCCTGGTTCAGTCCTGAGTTTCAGGGTCTGTTCAAGACCAAGCTTCTCATCAAATTGTCCTCTTTTAAGAATATTTCATAAACTTTTACATTCCTTTATTAAACACGAATAAGACATTACTGTTTTTACGTTATCGTTAGAAGTCATAGTGTAATAGTGCTCTAGACTTTGAATTCAGTGATCCTACTTAAACTTTGGTGGAATTTGCACTTCCTTATCATATGTTTCCTCACTGCACAGAGAGCCATTTGAACAGTGGCTTCTGCATAAATGCTTTTGAAAATTTTTTCATTAGTTGTCTACTGGCCAAACAACTGGACAAGGGAAGAGTAGGTATCAGCTTGCATGTATGCTCCTAAGTTTTCATGGAATGGGGCCTATCTCAGCTTCCTTTGACTCTTGGATGGGCTCTGTCCTACCAAAACAGATGATGCAAATGAGTCATCTGCTTACTAAAGTTCTTGAAAATCACACTCTGCGAAGAGGCATTGCATAATGCGAAAAAAAACCCTTCCTAAACAATGCTCTCTAATGACAGCACCCAACATACTTAATACAGGAGTGACCTCAGGCGTGAACTCATCCAAAGACCACAACAGCAACAACAGGCTTAAGAAAGGACACATGAAATGACCTTGAAACACAAAAGTGAGCAGGTACATTGAGTTGATATGTGACTTCATTAACGTGCTTGGTAATTTCATATGGACCGATATACTTGGGACCTAACTTGCGACATGACCCCAACTTGCAGAAGTCCCGTGTATAGAGTCACATATACCACTCCCGTTTGGTATTCTCCCCTCAGCCCACTCTAGCCAATGACTCCACTCTTCTAAGACCAGTTTAATGGCAAAAAGTTCATGTTCTCCTTTTCCATAGTTACGTTCTGCCATTGATAACATACGACAGAAATAAGCCACTGGGTGTATCTTGGACTTCTCGTATCATTGTGAAAGTACAGCTCCTACGCTGATGTTAGAAGCATCAACTTCCACAACAAATGGAATGGAAGAAATGGGATGTCGAAATATGGGAGCAGTGGTAAAAGCTTCCTTCAGTTTCCTGAATGCTTGATCAGCCTCCTGATTCCAAAGTAGCTTGGTCATTGCTCCTTTCAGGAGGGCTGTGAGAGGAGCTGCAATGCTGCTAAAATTCCATATGAAGTGTTGGTAAAAGTTTGCAAATCCCAAGAAGCTCTGGAGTTTTTTTTTTTTAAACTGTAACAGGAATGGGCCACTGGTTGATGGCTTCGATCTACTTATCATCCATAGTGATTCCACCATGGCTGATCATGTATCCTAGAAAAGTCATAGTTGAAAGGTGGAACTCACATTTCTCTCCCTTTACATATAATCCTTTATCAAGAAGAGTCTTCAATACCACTCCTACATGTTATACATGGATTTCAATGTTGGGGGAATAGATGAGGATGTCATCAATATAAGCAATAACAAATTTTCCAATGTATTCACAAAGAATATCATTGATGAAGGCCTGAAAGACAGATGGAGCCACAGGCCAGGACATCCTGACCACGCACTGAAAGAAATAATATGGACATCCCCAGAAGAACAAATATGGGCATCTAGTGATATAGAATATAGAAGAAAGAAATAGAAGTAGTTCAGGTTGAACATAATGGTACCAAGAACCAGTTGGTGTAAGTATTGAATAATGTATGGTTTGGAGAACAATAGAGGAACATGGAGAAGTATAATGAAAGAATAAAAGTGGTTAAGGGTCCTTGAAGAAAACGTATAAAAGGTGTGCCCACTTGAGACTGTTAGACATTCACTGGATGATGTCTCGTTTGTAACATTGAGCTCAGAATAAAGACGGGACCAGCTATTCTCTTCAATTAATTCCAGAGTCTGCATCTTTATTTCCATTTAGTGTGTACTGAGTAAATGGTCTTGAATTTACAAAGATCTAGGAATGACACCATCATCTTTCTTGGGGACAAGATCACTACCTTGTTTTGTCATGTGGGCTGCATGCTTCTTCTATGGCTCAGTGATGAGGCTCGATTGGGTCTAGGATGATAGTCCCAGATAACATGTTCTGAGGATCCACAGTAAAGACAGAGACCCTCCTGTACTCAGCGCCACCTCTCCTCTTCGGTTAAGCATGAAGAATCGCATTGCATAGGTTCCACTGTATGCTCTCATCTAAGCTCTGGTCTTTAACTGGGAGAGGGACAGGTGGGGTGAGAACTAATAGATCTATGCAGTTCTCGTTCTTGAATAAAATGATCCAGATGGATAGATAGAGCTATAAGATGATTCAAACCTAACTTATCATCTTAGCAAGCTAGTTCATGTAAGTCCTCTGAATTGAGACTGTTCCTGAAAGTGACGATCAATGCTGCCTCATTCCATCTACTATGTGCAGTGGCAGTACAGAACTCTAGTGCATATTCAGCCACAGAACGATTGACTTGGCACAACTTAGTATCTCCCTGCAGGCTCTTCCCTTATGTGCGTGATCAAACACTGCCTTGAATTGAGTGATAAAATCATCATAAGACCATATTTGTACATTATCCCAGATGGCAGTCACCCAATCTACAGTTTTGTCAGATAGATGAGAGGTAATGAGTCCTAGACTTCTCCAAAGGGTCCAAAAACCTCTCCAATGCAAACAAAGTCATTATTCACTATATATCAAGTTTGGATGTTTCTTTTTGCTAAAACATAACAGTAAGTTACTTTAGTAAGTTCCACAACAATATTGGCTTCATAGCACCATTGTTGGCATCATTAGGGGAAAATACTCTACTAGCTACTACTATTATACTAGATAATATTGTAAATGCTGGGGAAAATGCTGTAAATGTTGTTAAGAAATAGTATATTTTCTCATTTATACTTACAAATTTTTCCAGCAGTGAATGGAAACATCCAGTCATTTACTATGCAAACATCAAAGCTATTCCATGCTAGCAGCACCCAAACAACTCCACATAAACTTCAGGTGAAATAAGCCTCTTCCTTTCCATGAGGTCCAAAAGTATTGGCGATCATATCATTCCTACAGTTGTACAAGCGTTAAACCCATGCACTAGGCTATCTGCTAACAACACTGAAGCACTGTAAATCCAAGACAATGGCACTGCAATGTCCAATAGAAATCAATAGAAATGGGCAGTCTATTGTTATATTCAGGAACACTTTTACATCAGTAATGTGCATTTTCAGTTAACCAAACGCTTGTGTAGTTTGGGTTTGTTTATGAAGGAACCGAACATGTGTTTTTACTCAAAAAAGTGAACACGCAAAGAACTTTACTAAGACTCCGTATATCATTTAAACATGTCCCACAGTTGTCTTGATGGTAACTGAATTTTCTATGACAAAATCTGAAGTTATCTTATACCAGAAGAATGTTCTAAAAGGCCATTTAAAAGGACAGGTACATCATTGTGGAAATTTACCTGAAAAACACGATGTATTCAGCATGGGATTTCTGCCGAGCAGATGCATGTAGATGACGGAAGATTGGTAAGCAGGTATTTGCATTAGTTCTAAGATATGTTGATACATGTACTGTACTTTAAGAATATTCAATGTTATCAAGTAATTTATTTGAGCGTCCTAGTTTGGGCATGCCTGCAGGCCTGCTAGGGAGCGTTGGAGGGGGTTAAAGCTACACAAACATGCCTTTCTGTTTGTTTGTGCAGCAATGAACCAGATTTCGAAAGAAAGGAGGTATGGTTAAAGCTAGAAAAAAATGCCAACTCTGTGCTCTGGCAGAAAATCTGATATTTTAAATATGTCCCTAAAAGGTTTATATTCCTGGGCTCACAGAATCAGACATTACATTTTTGCTGTTATGGCAGCTGTTATAAAGATCATATTTATACAGAACACTGTTCAGTTAGTGCTAGTATTGAGGCACCATTGCATAACTAATAGCGATACAGAGTCAGAAACATCATGTGTTCAGGTGAATAACTATGAATGTGTTAGATGAATAATAGTGCAAATTAGAATCATATCCATTATGTGTTCAGACGGCCAGCAGTGTGCTGTGCAATATACACTGTCAGATATTAATGTCTGCTCTGGATGTGTGTGAAAGAGTCTGTGAGAGGTGTGCATTTGTGTGTGTTGCATGACTATGAGTGGGAAAAGCATATAAAGGTAAAAACATTACCTCTGCAACAACAATCTGCACTATTTGAAGGAAAGGTATAAGTTAGACACAGTCTCCACAGAGTAAGTTAAATCTGTCTGTGTTAAGACCAGTTGACATATCAGTAGTTTATCACTGATAAGTTTTGGCTGTGAGATAAATGAATAATATCACTGCAACGTAGAGACTGTTCCCTTGTGTTCAAATGTGTAAATACACAAATGCATTGCAAACACATTTAATAATAAATAGCCTAGTCTATGTTAATGAGTTTGGGTTAGATACTGATGTCCTCTATAACCGTGTGGTTGTGATCGATGGATGAGAGCTGTCACAGTCACATGACACATGTGGAATACATTCATGCTGCATCATGTCCTCATACTTTGGTTTTGATTAATTATACTTCTCTTCCTCTTATGTGTTCCTCTTCAGTATCCACCACTACCAGTTCTGCTGTTAGCTCTTCTGGGGTAGGCACATTGTGTCAGGGGTCAAGTCAAAGAACCTCTGAATTCCTACAACCAGGGAGACCTCCATGTTTTCATATTGGCTGATGTCACAAACTTGCGCTATGCCTTGTTATAATGTGACAGAACTGAGGGTTAGAGCTCTACATGCAGTCTGCTTTGACTAATTTGAAATGAGTTGAGTGTTTGAATGTGGCCAAGAGTTCAGGTTCTAGAAAGTACAACACAAAATATATACAATTCATGTTTGATAGGACCTTAATTAATACACTCTGAACAATATAGACTCCTGGCTATAGACAAAGAACAGGTACAAAGAGAGAGCTGGAGAAAGTGTGTATGTCTGAGAGAAAGGGGATTCCTGCATTCAACCATTAACCATCATCATCATCCCCTATGACCATATCCATTTAAAGCACGCAGTCTAAATTTGACAAGAACTTGAAAGATGTGACACTTGGCAGGCACTGTTACACAGGGGAGACTCCAAGAATGTACCAACTCAGCCACACAGCCAATGTGAGTTGGTAGAAAAACAACTTCTGGGGTACATCTGTGCAAGACATGTATAATAGAAAATAGAATTAAAAACAAACAAGCAGATGCATCCTCCGCATCAAATTATAGCAGGTTAGATGTCTTGCAGTGCCAGGGAGTACAGAACCTTTAGTTTGAAATGTGTTGGGATCTGATTATGCCTGCCACTGAGATACCACAAATTAAGGACTCCAGATTCCAAGACATAGAGTTGTGCAGTGTGAATGATACATCGATTTGAAAACTTCAAAAGTCACATAATGCGTGCATAGCAAGATCAGTCATAGATCAGTCATAAAAACCAAGATCAATTGAGGAGTGAATGCCAGGAAAAGAAAAGGTGTTTTAATATGTTTTGTTTTCACTGACCTTTTCTCACAGCTGCATAATTAATGGTGACGAATAAGTTGTTCTTAGATAAATTGAGGTAAAGCTCCGCTATTCAACAAAGTAAACAATACAATTAGCAAATTATATGCTGTCACTGATGGTCATGCAGCTTTCCTAGTAAGTAGAAAGAAATACGTGACCTGGACATAGCTTGAACACACAACCTTCTGATCTGGAATCAAACAAACTACCATTGCACCACGAGGTCAAGCAAACATAGGTACTGGTCAATTATGTCCAGAGGAGGTAGATGTTTTATTTCCCAAGCTCTGACATCTTAGTTGAATGACCAGTTTAACATTCCATTCCAGAATTTTACTTTCCTTTTTTACCCTCATCTCCCTCAAAGTTGAAAAATTCAAGAATAGTTTTAGGGAGAGGGAAGGAAGAATCAAAGGGAGGCAAACTTCAGGCAGAATCTCTGAGCTCTCTGCTTTCTTCAGAGCCTCAGCCACCAATGCAGGTTGCTGTTGTATAGGCTCTACTGCTAAAGGTATTGCTGCTATCTCCTGTTTAGCATGCACCCATGATGTAAGCAAATGGAGCACATACTGGCAGTGACTGGTATGTTACTGGAGGTTTGGATTACAACCAAACCATCTAGACTTCTTCAGAAACCTTTGAGAAGTACTACGCCAGGGTTGATTGCAAATAACAGCACTCTGAATGAGTTGCAAGGGTCTGCTGGCACAGAGCAGTAGGCCTACATGGAACAAGTTGGTGTAGTCCATTCTTCAGATAACAAGAAACTGCACATGTAGCTGAGTGTCTTTTTTGGACAGAAAGGGGTGGATTTTCATTATGTTGCTGATGTGGAAACTACATGAACCAATCAAGAGAGCAATATGAGTAGAAATGAAATTTGATAATATTTTGGTAGGCTAAAGCTAAAAAACCTTCCAAAATGCTGTTTTCTAAAGACAGTGGCCAACATGCTTATACTAAGTATGCAACTAACTGAAATGATGCTAAGCAAGTACTCCACAGATTAAGATAATTCCAGACCTTTTAAGCCAAATAGGTTATATGCTTTCAGGTGCCATACTAGCTGCCACAGTACCTTAGATAGCTGTGTTATACCAAATCAGATGATGCAAATAAGTCATTTGCTAAGTAAAGTTCTTGAAAAACACACCTTCGAAGAGGAATTCATAATGCCATAATGTTAGATGTAAAGGTGTAATCGCGCTGAAGACTTTGAGTTCAGTGATCCTACTTAAACTTTTGTGGATCTTGCAATGCCTTATAATATGTCTCCTTGCTGCACAGAGAGGCTATTGAACAGTGGCTTCTGGACAAATGCTTTTACAATTTATTTCATTAGTTGTCTGTTGGCCAAACACCTGGACAAGGGAAGGGTATGTGTCAGCTTGCATGTATGCTTGGTTCAAAAGTGTTGGTATCCTGGTTCACACACTCCATGTGTTTTCATGGAATGGAGCCTACCTCTGCTTCCTTTGGATCATGGACGGGCTTTGTCCTACCAAAACAGATGATGCAAATAAATCATTTGCTTAGTAAAGTTCTTGAAAATCACACCTTCGAAGAAGAATTCATAATGCCAAAAAACCTTATAAAATGCTGTTTTCTAAAGACAGTTGCCAACATTGTTATATTAATTATGCATCTCTCCTGAAAAGGTACAATGGAGAATGTGGGCATTGATCCCACTACCTCTCGCATGCTAAGCAAGCGCTCTACCACTTGAGCTAATTCCCCTTTCTGTAAGCTTTTCTTGCCATTGTCTATAAAACAAATCTTATGGCTCAAGACTGAATAGGACAGCCTACAAAATCCAGCAACATTTTCAAATGTTTTTGTATGTTGGCAACTCGAACATACTTGCTCTGGAAAGATGCAGAAATCTAATCTACTCCCCAGTCATTTCAACCAAACATTCTACAATTTGAGAAATGTCACATCTGGCAGCACTTGTCTTGGGATTTCTTTTTGTGATGAAATTGCCAATGCTATCAGAATACCTTTCCACAGCTTCGAGGCCTTGCAACAGTGAACATTCCCAGACCTTTTAAGCCAAATAGGTTATAAGCATTCAGCTACCATACTAGCTGCCACAGTACCTTAGCTAGCATGAGATGGTTAGCTCCACTGTCGGCATGAGGAAAAATATGCTCAGTGTCTTTTATTAAAAGGCTTTTATTGTCATTTCAGATATATACAAGTATACAACAAAAGATGAAACAATGTTCCTCCTGGACCATCGTGCATCATAAAACAAAACTTACTGAATATCTAAAGGTCCCTGCTTCAATCTTGGATTTTGGCATCTGGGCCAGAGAGAGCTTCTCATCAGATTTTTCTTTTTTAAGTATATTTCACAAACCTTAACATTCCTTTACTGAAAAACGAACGAGATGTTCCCATTTTTATGCTATTGTTAGATGTCCTGATGTAATAGATCCTTACACTAATGCAAAATTTCGTTTGATTTTATACTTTTCTCAGCGATCTCCAAAATTTGTAAAATGTGAGGAAAAATGCTTAATGCTTGCTTAAAAGAGGAAGTAAGTAATATGTGACCTTTGTCCTTGTCTTGACCAGTCTGCAAGAAAGGTGATTAGAGAAGTGATGGAGTATGACAATTATCGCTTAGCTGTTGCTGTGTATTTGTTTTTATGAGGAAAGAATGTTCAAGGACTGTTGAGATTGATAATTTTCGATTCGAAATGTTTTCGGGACTTGCTGCTTCGCTAATGCAATGCACGCATTATGTGACTTTTGAAGTTTTCGAATTGATGTATCATTCACACTGCACAACTCTATGTCTTGGAATCTGGAGTCCTTAATTTGTGGTATCTCAGTGGCAGGCATAATCAGATCCCAACACATTTCAGACTAAAGGTTCTGGACTCCCTGGCACTGCATGACATGTAACCTGCTATAATTTGATGGGGAGGATCCTTCTGCTTGTTTGTTTTTAATTCTATTTTCTATTATACATGTCTTGCACAGATGTACCCCAGGAGTTGTTTTTCTACCAACTCACATTGGCTGTGTGGCTGAGTTGGTACATTCTTGGAGTCTCCCCTGTGTAACAGTGCCTGTCAAGTGTCACATCTTTCAAGTTCTTGTCAAATTTAGACTGCGTGCTTTAAATGGATATGGTCATAGGGGATGATGATGATGGTTAATGGTTGAATGCAGGAATCCCCTCTCTCTCAGACATACACACTTTCTCCAGCTCTCTCTTTGTACCTGTTCTTTGTCTATAGCCAGGAGTCTATATTGTTCAGTTTATTAATTAAGGTCCTATCAAACATGAATTGTATATATTCTGTGTTGTACTTTCTAGAACCTGAACTCTTGGCCACATTCAAACACTCAACTCATTTCAAATTAGTCAAAGCAGACTGCATGTAGAGCTCTAACCCTCAGTTCTGTCACATTATAACAAGGCATAGCGCAAGTTTGCGACAGCAGCCAATATAGAAACATGGAGGTCTCCCTGGTTGTAGGAATTCAGAGGTTCTTTGACTTGACCCCTGAGACAATGTGCCTACCCCAGAAGAGCTAACAGCAGAACTGGTAGTGGTGGATACTGAAGAGGAATACATAAGAGGAAGAGAAGTATAATTAATCAAAACCAAAGTATAAGGACATGATGCAGCATGAATGTATTGCACATGTATCATGTGACTGTGACAGCTCTCATCCATCCATCACAACCACACGGTTATAGAGGACATCAGTATCTAACCCAAACTCATTAACATAGACTAGGCTATTTATTATTAAATGTGTTTGCAATGCATTTGCGTATTTACACATTTGAACTCAAGGGAACAGTCTCTACGTTGCAGTGATATTATTCATTTATCTCACAGCCAAAACTTATCAGTGATAAACTACTGATATGTCAACTTGTCTTAACACAGACAGAATTAACTTACTCTGTGGAGACTGTGTCTAACTTAAACCTTTCCTTCAAATAGAGCAGATCCTTGTTGCAGAGGTAATGTTTTTACCTTTATATGCTTTTCCCACTCATAGTCATGCAACACACACAAATGCACACCTCTTACAGACTCTCTCACACACATCCAAAGCAGACATTAATATCTGACAGTGTATATTGTACAGCACACTGCTGGCCGTCTGAACACATGATGGATATGATTCTAATTTGCACTATTATTCATCTAACACATTCATAGTTATTCACCTGAACACATGATGTTTCTGACTCTGTATCGCTATTAGTTATGCAATGGTGCCTCAATACTAGCACTAACTGAACAGTGTTCTGTATAAATATGATCTTTATAACAGCTGCCATAACAGCAAAAATGTAATGTCTGATTCTGTGAGCCAAGGAATATAAACCTTTTAGGGACATATTTAAAATATCAGATTTTCTGCCAGAGTACAGAGTTGGCATTTTTTTCTAGCTTTAACCATACCTCCTCTTTCTTTGGAAATCTGGTTCATTGCTGCACAAACAAACAGAAAGGCATGTTTGTGTAGCTTTAACCCCCTCCAACGCTCCCTAGCAGGCCTGCAGGCATGCCCAAACTAGGATGCTCAAATAAATTACTTGATAACATCGAATATTCTTAAAGTACAGTACATTTATCAACATATCTTAGAACTAATGCAAATACCTGCTTACCAGTTTTCTGTCGTCTACATGCATCTGCTCTGCAGAAATCCCATGCTGAATACATCGTGTTTTTCAGGTAAACTTCCACAATGATGCACCTGTCCTTTTAAATGGCCTTTTAAAACATTCTTCTGATTTTTTGCGTAAAAACATGCGTTCAGTTCCTTCATAAGCAAACCCAAACTACGCAAGCGTTTGGTTAACTGAAAATGCACATTACTGATGTAAAAGTGTTCCTGAATAGAGCAATAGACCACCCATTTCTATTTTATATTGATTTCTATTGGACATTGCAGTGCCATTGTCTTGGATTTACAGTGCTTCAGTGTTGTTAGCAGATAGCCTAGCGCATAAGTTTGACGCTTGTACAACTGCAGGATTGATATGATCGCCAATACTTTTTTACCTCATGGAAAGGAAGAGGCTTATTTCAGCTGAAGTTTATGTGGAGTTGTTTGGGTGCTGCTAGCATAGAATAGCTTTGATGTTTGCATAGTAAATCACTGGATGTTTCCATTCACTGTTGGAAAAATGTGTAATCCTACTACAAATTGTAAGTATAAATGAGAAAATATACTATTTCTTTACAGCATTTACAGCATTTTCCCCAGCATTTACAATATTAGCTAGTATAATAGTAGTAGCTAGTAGAGTATTTTCCCCTAATGATGGCAACAATGATGCTATGAAGCCAATATTGTTGTGGAACTTACTAAAGTAACTTACTGTTATGTTTTAGCAAAAAGAAACATCCAAACTTGATATATAGTGAATAATGTCTTTGTTTTCATTGGAGAAGTTGTTGGACCCTTTGGAGAAGTCTAGGACTCATTACCTCTCGTCTATCTGACAAAACTGTAGATTGGGTGACTGCCATCTGGGATAATGTACAAATATGGTCTTATGATGATTTTATCACTCAATTCAAGGCAGTGTTTTATCACGCACATAAGGGAAGAGCCTGCAGGGAGATACTAAGTTGTGCCAAGGCAATCGTTCTGTGGCTGAATATGCACTAGAGTTCTGTACTGCCACTGCACATAGTAGATGGAATGAGGCAGCATTGATCGTCACTTTCAGGAACAGTCTCAATTCAGAGGACTTACATGAACTAGCTTGCTAAGATGATAAGTTAGGTTTGAATCATCTTATAGCTCTATCTATCCCTCTGGATCATTTTATTCAAGAACGAGAACTGCATAGATCTATTAGTTCTCACCCCACCTGTCCCTCTCCCAGTTAAAGACCAGAGCTTAGACGAGAGCATACAGTGGAACCTATGCAATGCGATTCTTCATGCTTAACCGAAGGGCAGATGTGGCGCTGGGTACAGGAGGGTCTCTGTCTTTACTGTGGATCCTCAGAACATGTTATCTGGGGCTATCATCCTAGACCCAATCGAGCCTCAACACTGAGCCTTAGAAGAAGCATGCAGCCCACATCACAAAACAAGGTAGTGATCTTGCCCCCAAGAAAGATGATGGTGTCATTCCTAGATCTTCCAGAATTCAAGACCGTTTACTCAGTACACACTAAATGGAAATAAAGATGCAGACTCTGGAATTAATTGAAGAGAATAGCTGGTCCCATCTTTATTCTGAGCTCAATGTTACAAACGAGACATCGTCCAGAGAATGTCTAACAGTCTCAAGTGGGCACACCTTTTATATGTTTTCTTCAAGGACCCTTAACCACTTTTATTCTTTCATTATACTTCTCCATGTTCCTCTATTGTTCTCCAAACCATACATTATTCAATACTTACACCAACTGGTTCTTGGTACCATTATGTTCAACCTGAACTACTTCTATTTCTTTCTTCTATATTCTATATCACTGGATGCCCATATTTGTTCTTTTGGGGATGTCCATATTATTTCTTTCAGTGCGTGGTCAGGATGTCCCGGCCTGTGGCTCCATCTGTCTTTCAGGCCTTCATCAATGATATTCTTTGTAAATACATTGGAAAATGTGTTATTGCTTATATTGATGACATCCTCATCTATTCCCCCAACATTGAAATCCATGTATAACATGTTTGAGTGGTATTGAAGACTCATCTTGATAAAGGATTATATGTAAAGGGAGAGAAATGTGAGTTCCACCTTTCAGCTATGACTTTTCTAGGATACATGATCAGCCATGGTGGAATCACTATGGATGATAAGTAGATCGAAGCCATCAACCAGTGGCCCATTCCTGTTACAGTTAAAAAAAACAAAACTCCAGAGCTTCTTGGGATTTGCAAACTTTTACCGACACTTTATATGGAATTTTAGCAGCATTGCAGCTCCTCTCACAGCCCTCCTGTAAGGAGCAATGACCAAGCTACTTTGGAATCAGGAGGCTGATCAAGCATTCAGAAAACTGAAGGAAGCTTTTACCACTGCTCCCATATTTCGACATCCCATTCCTTCCATTCCATTTGTTGTGGAAGTTGATGCGTCTAACATCAGCGTAGGAGCTGTACTTTCACAATGATATGACAAGTCCAAGTTACACCCAGTGGCTTATTTCTGTCGTATGTTATCAATGGCAGAACGTAACTATGGAATAGGAGAACATGAACTTTTTGCCTTTAAACTGGTCTTAGAAGAGTGGAGTCATTGGCTAGAGTGAGCTGAGGGGAGAATACCAAACGGGAGTGGTATATGTGACTCTATATACAGGACTTCCGCAAGTTGGGGTCATGTCGCAAGTTAGGTCCCAAGTATATCGGTCCATATGAAATTACCAAGCACGTTAATGAAGTCACATATCAACTCAATGTACCTGCTCACTTTTGTGTTTCGAGGTCATTTCATGTGTTCTTTCTTAAGCCTGTTGTTGCTGTTGTGGTCTTTGGATGAGTTCACGCCTGAGGTCACTCCTGTATTAAGTATGTTGGCTGCTTTCATTAGAGAGCATTGTTTCGGAAAGTTTTTTGGGTTTTTTTCGCATTATGCAATGCCTCTTCGCAGAGTGTGATTTTCAAAAACTTTAGTAAGCAGATGACTTATTTGCATCATCTGTTTTGGTAGGACAGAGCCCATCCAAGAGTCAAAGGAAGCTGAGGTAGGCCCCATTCCACAAAAACATAGGAGCATACATGCAAGCTGACATCTACTCTTCCCTCGTCCAGTTGTTTGGCCAGTAGACAACTAATGAAAAATGTTTCAAAAGCATTTATGCAGAAGTCACTCTTCAAATGACTCTCTGTGCAGTGAGGAAACATATAATAAGGAAGTGCAAATTCCACCAAAGTTTAAGTAGGATCACTGAATTCAAAGTCTAGAGCACTATTACACTATGACTTCTAACGATAACGTAAAAACAGTAATGTCTCATTTGTTTATAATAAAGGAATGTAAAAGTTTATGAAATATTCTTAAAAGAGGACAATTTGATGAGAAGCTTGGTCTTGAACAGACCCTGAAACTCAGGACTGAACCAGGATTATTTTTTACATGTAACAACACATACATAAATTACTTAACTACAAATATAACTTCTTTTAATAGGGCTCTTCTCACAGCTTTTTTTGACACCATCCCACAAATGGTATTATTTTCTAATCCTACGTGCAGTATAATTGTCAAAATTCAAATATACTTGAATTTGACATCATCCCACATATAGTATATTTTCCTTCCCACGTGCAGTATATTTGTCATAGTTCAAATATATTTGAATTTGACACCATCCCACTTATGGTATATTTACAAACCAATGAAATTTAATTGAATGGGGATTTTCATTCCATCTGTAATATTTTTTGACAGACCAAGGAAATTGAATTGAATTGGGATTTTCATCCCATCTGCAATATATTTGATCATTAAAATGATTTATTATGACTCACCAAGTATCTATTTCTGTCTTTGTCTAAGGCCATACTGCTGTTTACTGCTAGTCTTTAAAAAGTTGGGCACCAACTGTCTTCCATCAGTTCATCTCACCAATACCTTTTTCTGTCTTTGGCTTAGGCCATACTGCTGGTTACTGCTAGTCTTTATGATGTAACTTTAGTAAGGGTGGGGGGGTGGGGGGGGGGCAGATTTAAACATTGGTGGTGTTAGTTTCAACATATCTCCCACAAATTCAGAGAACTGATGCTCACATTTCAAATATATTCCATTCAAGAATAAATAGGGGTTTTGGACAGTAGAATTTCACAACTCTTAAGACAGGGGTTAGGGAGAGATGTGGTTCAAGGAAAATTGGTATTAAAGCATAGAAATCTTATTTTACAAAAATAAATTATATATATTATTTATATTATATTATTATTAGTATATTTGACAGTGTATTTGACAAACCAATTAAATTTACTTGTATTGGGATTTTCATCCTATCTGCAATATATTTGACAATGTATTTCACAAAACAATGACATTTACTGAATTGGGATTTTCATCCCATCAGCAATAAACTTGAACATTAAAATGATTTATGACTCACCAAGAATCTATTTCTGTCTTTGTTGAAGGCCATACTGCTGGTCTTTAAGATGTAACTTTATTAAGGGGGACCCAGATTTAGGCAGTGGTTTCGATTGGGATTAGATTTCAATGGGGATCCCACATGCAATATATTTGGCATCATTAATTATATTTGAATTTGAATTGAGTAAAGACTATGGGGAACTGGTAAATAAACATGTCCCGTTCTGGATTAAATACTATGGGTTTAATGCATCGGGGACCTTGAGTGTTGCATATTTACTTAAATTGATTGAAAGAGTAAAGGTTAAACCAAGGGAGGCTGAAAAGAAAGCGCGGAAATATTTTGACAAGAATAGTAAAGATATGCTGGAAAAGGCAAAAATGTGGTTAGAGGAGGCTGAAAAAAGACAGAAGCAGCAGGTAGGGTATAGAAAAGGTAATAATGAAGTGTCTCAGTGTGTTTCCTTAGCTGATCCTGACCTCGATGCTACCCCGCCAAGAGCCCCCCATCTGATTCAACAGCCACAAGCGCTAACAAACCCACCTCCATATCCTGAGCCAGGGACTTCATCGCTAATATCAAAGCCGTCTCCATATGACGAACCAAGACGACAACTGGAGGCAATAACCTCACCAGTGGCTCATCGCACTCGAAGTCACACCACAATAAAGCCATCTGTAGAGCTTGAGGCAGGCTGTGCCCTGCAGTTCCTGATGGTGGAGGTGTCTGGAACAGATGGAGTAATTATGGTCCACCGCCACTGGACTACAGACGACATCATGAAAGCGGCCATCGGCCTGAGCAAACCAGGCGATATCGGCGGACGACGCTTTGGACAAGAACTTATGGCATTTTTGCCATACTATCGAAGAACACGCCAAGCATCATGAAACTATTCTGGGTAAGAAGGAGGCTAGACGGGAGTGCCAGCGTGCCGACATCACCCACCAGGCGATGCTGACAATGCTCCAAACAGTAGGAGACAGGAAGAGGTCACGGATGTGGCAGAGGACGTGGCCCGGACGAGGGAGAGGAAGAGGTCGAGGAAAAGAGTTTGGAGGAAGGGAATGCTATAATTGTGGAAAATTCTGACACTTTGCAAGAGACTGTCCTGAAGAAGAAGGGGAAGATAGTGACAACATGGCTGTGGAAGTTAAAAAAGATTGACAGGCGGAGGAGAGGCAGGGCAGCGATGGGCCACTGAAGGAAGACGACAAAAGGGAAGTAACAAATTTAAATGACCAATTACTACAGCAGATTAGTAAAGGGTCAAGAGGCCTCCCTGAAGTAATTGTGAATGTAGAGGGAAAAAATGTTAAGTTTTTGGTTGACAGTGGTGCCACCCACTCGGTGTTGATAGGTTTCATAGAATGTAGAATGAGACCAGGGTATTTGATAACAGTAATTGGAGTGGGAGGCCATCCTATCGATGAAAGGCCTCTCCAATGTAGTTTAGGAAATAGCCAATTTAAACATAGTTTTTTGGTGTCAGAAACGTGTCCAATTAATTTGTTAGCTAGAGACCTGATGTGTAAACTTGGATGCACAATTAGCAGCAACCCAGAGGGGTTATTTGTCACATGGGAAACACCCACACAGGGAGTCCAGTTAGAAGTGGGGGTCCCTTTGTATGTTTATGAATTGCAGTGCACTGCTGGGGAAGTACTAACACATTTTATGACTGAAGTTACTAACACGCTACCTGGTGAGCTGATTATTAAACAAAGTGACTCTATTGACAGTACGATGAAGGTCCATGAGGGACTGGATGTTGATTTTGAGCAAAAATTTGACTTAGGGGGCAGCGACAGTTTGATTATCACAGCTATAGCATGGGACTGCGAGTGGGCTGCGGGAGTGGTGCAGCTCTCAGCTAAAAAAAAAAATTCGGTCTCGCATGCAGCGCCTCATGTGTTGCTGGCTAGCACACATGCCGACCCAGCCTGGCAGAGAGTAGGATTATGGACCAAACGTGTTTTGAGCGCAACTGACTGGGTAAAAGAACCCCAGTGTAAAATTATGTATAGCCCGAGCATAAAAACGTGGAAAATGCCAACCCGTATAGGTTAAATTGCAAAAGAGGGGTTGAGCTTGTGAGTCCAAATATGACAATTATGGCAGCCTCTGTTAACCTCTCAGAGGAAGAGGAGGAGGAACTGAAAACAGTTCCTGCAGGGTTATGGGCACAGGGAAAAAATGATGTGGGCTTAATAAAAGGATGTGAGCCTGTCCACATCACCCCAAAATCTGATTATAGACCACACAAGCACCAATACCCTCTGAAACCAGAGGCAGCAGAGGGTATTAGGCTGGTGTTCCAATCATTAAAGCAAGCAGGAGTAATCGTGCCATGCCCAGACTCACCGGTACGTACTCCAAGCTTCCCAGTTATGAAACCAGGTGTTTGGACCTATGGAACTGTTAGCCTGTTACTTTTGATAGCTCAGTTGGTAGAGCAGAGGGCTGTAGAAGTTAAAATTGTCATCCTAAGACTGTTGGTTCAAATCCGACTCGAAGGAAGTTTTTCTTACCAAGCGAAATTTTCTGTTTTAACTGTGCAAAAATGGCTTTCCCTGACCGAAATCGAACCCAGGGCATGGCGGTGAAAGCACTGAATCTTAGCCACAATTCCATCGGGAACAAAGCCATGGATCCTTCTTGTCACCAACATTTTTCAGTGTCTGCACTCCTACTATACTGATGACATTCGGATGCATACTGGACTTGGTATGCATAAAAGGAAGCAGGCCATAAAGCGAATTATTCATCTTTCTTTTTGTTCTACAAAATAGATGAAGTTTGCAAGAGTCAAGACTCTTTTTTTTTTACCATCTGGGATCACTCAAGAAAAGTGGGAATTCTAGTGTCACTAACACATGGAAAGCGCTGTTAATGTAATGTTTCGTACACACAGGGAGAAAACGTCAGGCAGAACTAAAGGGGTTAGCTGACAGATGTTATAGCATTCCCCTTTTGTCTCCTTCACTATTAGAAAGCTCTTCACCTGTCATGTCAGTTAAAATGTCCTGGATTGGGGAGGATGACCAAACCAGTCCATGTGGGCCTTTGTGTGTCTTGAGAAGATTGGCACACAGATACCTTATCAAAGCTTGAGTCTTGGTTTCCGTGTCCTGAATCCTTCCTGAATAGCTAGGATGCTTTGTTTGTAACCTGGATAGCTCAGATGGTAGAGCATCAGACTTTTGATTGGAGGGTATAGGGTTAAATTCCCTGTACCCATAAAAGCATTGTTACTTTGCCATTAGTGTTCTTGTGAACTTTCATTGAATACATCTTGATCACGTCAAGAATCAGGACCCTGTTAAGTAACTGATCTTTCACATTTCTATCATTTAACCCATCTGTGACAATCTACATTGGCCATTGTCCCAGGTTAAGCTAGCTAGTTCTCTTGGCATGGAGTAAATGTTAAGGTCATGCTTACTTTATAAAATCAACACTTCTGAGCCTATCCTTTTCAACTTACTGAGAACATTTTCTTTGCAAGTTCATTACACCTTGTGTACTTGTTGTATTGCGGTGAGCAGTTTCAATAAAGGCTGAGAGAATGAGCAGACTTGTTCTAGTCACAGAATCCATTTACGTTTAAATAACAGAAGCTTGTCAGTGGAGGATGTACTTGCTCATACCTTTTCTGTTCATTTCCTTTTGTACACACTACAGACTGTGCCGTAGAAATGCTTGTCCGAAACATGAACATGCGCACTTGTTTATGTGTGCCGCCTGTTAGCTAATGCATCAGGGAAGTAATTTTGGAACAAAACATCGAGGCACTTGTTTTTCAGGCAAGTGTCTGTATTCAGGCAAGAACACGTGCATGTTCAAGTCCTTGCCCTCTACATCATTCTCTGCACGTGATTGAGAAAGACCTGACACTGTGTGACGGCATTGCTTAATTGAGAGCCAAAGCAACAACAATCTTGGTTATCAAAGACTCACTCCACCCTGACCACAGCCTCTTCACTCAGAAGCCATGAGAAAACAACCATCGCAGCATGTGAGTAAAAATCAATCCTTTAAGGGGTTTTATATTTCAACATGCAGTTCGAAATCTTAATGTGTTCCACATGAAAGTAATGTTCTTTCCATATGTGCACATTGCACATTTAATGTTTCTGCATTTCAGCCAATCATTTCTCTCTCTACATGACAACATTTTAGAAAATTTTCTACAAAAGCACTGAAAGTTATTCTAACCATTTATGTCCTTTCTCCATTCATGTACACAAAGTGCAGTATGCATCTAAATGTCCTCAAAAGAGGTACATTTTGGTAACTGAACATCTCCAACTCGTACAATGCGATGTTTCTTCTTTGAGTCAAATGAATTTGACAATTCAAATATGCACAACTGGCCGTGTTTCTAGCCAACATACTGGTGTTTGGACCTATGGAACTGCTAGTCTGTTACCTTGGATAGCTCAGTTGGTAGAGCGGAGGACTGTAGAAGTTAAAGTTGTCATCCTTAGGCCATCGGTTCAAATCCGACTCGAAGGAAGTTTTTCTTACCAAGCGAAATTTTCCGTTTTAACTGTGCAAAAATGGCTTTCCCTGACCGAAATCGAACACAGGGCATGGCGGTGAAAGCACGGAATCTTAGCCACAATTCCATCGGGAACCAAGCCATGTATCCTTCTTGTCACCAACATTTTTCAGTGTCTGCACTCCTACTATACTGATGACATTCGGATGCATACTGGACTTGGTATGCATAAAAGGAAGCAGGCCATAAAGCGAGTTATTCATCTTTCTTTTTGTTCTACAAAATAGATGAAGTTTGCAAGAGTCAAGACTCTTTTTTTTTTACCATCTGGGATCACTCAAGAAAAGTGGGAATTCTAGTGTCACTAACACATGGAAAGCGCTGTTAATGTAATGTTTCGTACACACAGGGAGAAAACGTCAGGCAGAACTAAAGGGGTTAGCTGACAGATGTTATAGCATTCCCCTTTTGTCTCCTTCACTATTAGAAAGCTCTTCACCTGTCATGTCAGTTAAAATGTCCTGGATTGGGGAGGATGACCAAACCAGTCCATGTGGGCCTTTGTGTGTCTTGAGAAGATTGGCACACAGATACCTTATCAAAGCTTGAGTCTTGGTTTCCGTGTCCTGAATCCTTCCTGAATAGCTAGGATGCTTTGTTTGTAACCTGGATAGCTCAGATGGTAGAGCATCAGACTTTTGATTGGAGGGTATAGGGTTAAATTCCCTGTACCCATAAAAGCATTGTTACTTTGCCATTAGTGTTCTTGTGAACTTTCATTGAATACATCTTGATCACGTCAAGAATCAGGACCCTGTTAAGTAACTGATCTTTCACATTTCTATCATTTAACCCATCTGTGACAATCTACATTGGCCATTGTCCCAGGTTAAGCTAGCTAGTTCTCTTGGCATGGAGTAAATGTTAAGGTCATGCTTACTTTATAAAATCAACACTTCTGAGCCTATCCTTTTCAACTTACTGAGAACATTTTCTTTGCAAGTTCATTACACCTTGTGTACTTGTTGTATTGCGGTGAGCAGTTTCAATAAAGGCTGAGAGAATGAGCAGACTTGTTCTAGTCACAGAATCCATTTACGTTTAAATAACAGAAGCTTGTCAGTGGAGGATGTACTTGCTCATACCTTTTCTGTTCATTTCCTTTTGTACACACTACAGACTGTGCCGTAGAAATGCTTGTCCGAAACATGAACATGCGCACTTGTTTATGTGTGCCGCCTGTTAGCTAATGCATCAGGGAAGTAATTTTGGAACAAAACATCGAAGCACTTGTTTTTCAGGCAAGTGTCTGTATTCAGGCAAGAACACGTGCATGTTCAAGTCCTTGCCCTCTACATCATTCTCTGCACGTGATTGAGAAAGACCTGACACTGTGTGACGGCATTGCTTAATTGAGAGCCAAAGCAACAACAATCTTGGTTATCAAAGACTCACTCCACCCTGACCACAGCCTCTTCACTCAGAAGCCATGAGAAAACAACCATCGCAGCATGTGAGTAAAAATCAATCCTTTAAGGGGTTTTATATTTCAACATGCAGTTCGAAATCTTAATGTGTTCCACATGAAAGTAATGTTCTTTCCATATGTGCACATTGTACATTTAATGTTTCTGCATTTCAGCCAATCATTTCTCTCTCTACATGACAACATTTTAGAAAATTTTCTACAAAAGCACTGAATGTTATTCTAACCATTTATGTCCTTTCTCCATTCATGTACACAAAGTGCAGTATGCATCTAAATGTCCTCAAAAGAGGTACATTTTGGTAACTGAACATCTCCAACTCGTACAATGCGATGTTTCTTCTTTGAGTCAAATGAATTTGACAATTCAAATATGCACAACTGGCCGTGTTTCTAGCCAACATACTGGTGTTTGGACCTATGGAACTGCTAGTCTGTTACCTTGGATAGCTCAGTTGGTAGAGCGGAGGACTGTAGAAGTTAAAGTTGTCATCCTTAGGCCATCGGTTCAAATCCGACTCGAAGGAAGTTTTTCTTACCAAGCGAAATTTTCCGTTTTAACTGTGCAAAAATGGCTTTCCCTGACCGAAATCGAACACAGGGCATGGCGGTGAAAGCACGGAATCTTAGCCACAATTCCATCGGGAACCAAGCCATGTATCCTTCTTGTCACCAACATTTTTCAGTGTCTGCACTCCTACTATACTGATGACATTCGGATGCATACTGGACTTGGTATGCATAAAAGGAAGCAGGCCATAAAGCGAGTTATTCATCTTTCTTTTTGTTCTACAAAATAGATGAAGTTTGCAAGAGTCAAGACTCTTTTTTTTTTACCATCTGGGATCACTCAAGAAAAGTGGGAATTCTAGTGTCACTAACACATGGAAAGCGCTGTTAATGTAATGTTTCGTACACACAGGGAGAAAACGTCAGGCAGAACTAAAGGGGTTAGCTGACAGATGTTATAGCATTCCCCTTTTGTCTCCTTCACTATTAGAAAGCTCTTCACCTGTCATGTCAGTTAAAATGTCCTGGATTGGGGAGGATGACCAAACCAGTCCATGTGGGCCTTTGTGTGTCTTGAGAAGATTGGCACACAGATACCTTATCAAAGCTTGAGTCTTGGTTTCCGTGTCCTGAATCCTTCCTGAATAGCTAGGATGCTTTGTTTGTAACCTGGATAGCTCAGATGGTAGAGCATCAGACTTTTGATTGGAGGGTATAGGGTTAAATTCCCTGTACCCATAAAAGCATTGTTACTTTGCCATTAGTGTTCTTGTGAACTTTCATTGAATACATCTTGATCACGTCAAGAATCAGGACCCTGTTAAGTAACTGATCTTTCACATTTCTATCATTTAACCCATCTGTGACAATCTACATTGGCCATTGTCCCAGGTTAAGCTAGCTAGTTCTCTTGGCATGGAGTAAATGTTAAGGTCATGCTTACTTTATAAAATCAACACTTCTGAGCCTATCCTTTTCAACTTACTGAGAACATTTTCTTTGCAAGTTCATTACACCTTGTGTACTTGTTGTATTGCGGTGAGCAGTTTCAATAAAGGCTGAGAGAATGAGCAGACTTGTTCTAGTCACAGAATCCATTTACGTTTAAATAACAGAAGCTTGTCAGTGGAGGATGTACTTGCTCATACCTTTTCTGTTCATTTCCTTTTGTACACACTACAGACTGTGCCGTAGAAATGCTTGTCCGAAACATGAACATGCGCACTTGTTTATGTGTGCCGCCTGTTAGCTAATGCATCAGGGAAGTAATTTTGGAACAAAACATCGAAGCACTTGTTTTTCAGGCAAGTGTCTGTATTCAGGCAAGAACACGTGCATGTTCAAGTCCTTGCCCTCTACATCATTCTCTGCACGTGATTGAGAAAGACCTGACACTGTGTGACGGCATTGCTTAATTGAGAGCCAAAGCAACAACAATCTTGGTTATCAAAGACTCACTCCACCCTGACCACAGCCTCTTCACTCAGAAGCCATGAGAAAACAACCATCGCAGCATGTGAGTAAAAATCAATCCTTTAAGGGGTTTTATATTTCAACATGCAGTTCGAAATCTTAATGTGTTCCACATGAAAGTAATGTTCTTTCCATATGTGCACATTGTACATTTAATGTTTCTGCATTTCAGCCAATCATTTCTCTCTCTACATGACAACATTTTAGAAAATTTTCTACAAAAGCACTGAATGTTATTCTAACCATTTATGTCCTTTCTCCATTCATGTACACAAAGTGCAGTATGCATCTAAATGTCCTCAAAAGAGGTACATTTTGGTAACTGAACATCTCCAACTCGTACAATGCGATGTTTCTTCTTTGAGTCAAATGAATTTGACAATTCAAATATGCACAACTGGCCGTGTTTCTAGCCAACATACTGGTGTTTGGACCTATGGAACTGCTAGTCTGTTACCTTCGATAGCTCAGTTGGTAGAGCGGAGGACTGTAGAAGTTAAAGTTGTCATCCTTAGGCTGTCGGTTCAAATCCGACTCTAAGGAAGTTTTTCTTACCAAGCGAAATTTTCCGTTTTAACTGTGCAAAAATGGCTTTCCCTGACCGAAATCGAACCCAGGGCATGGCGGTGAAAGCACGGAATCTTAGCCACAATTCCATCGGGAACCAAGCCATGGATCCTTCTTGTCACCAACATTTTTCAGTGTCTGCACTCCTACTATACTGATGACATTCGGATGCATACTGGACTTGGTATGCATAAAAGGAAGCAGGCCATAAAGCGAGTTATTCATCTTTCTTTTTGTTCTACAAAATAGATGAAGTTTGCAAGAGTCAAGAATCTTTTTTTTTACCATCTGGGATCACTCAAGAAAAGTGGGAATTCTAGTGTCACTAACACATGGAAAGCGCTGTTAATGTAATGTTTCGTACACACAGGGAGAAAACGTCAGGCAGAACTAAAGGGGTTAGCTGACAGATGTTATAGCATTCCCCTTTTGTCTCCTTCACTATTAGAAATCTCTTCACCTGTCATGTCAGTTAAAATGTCCTGGATTGGGGAGGATGACCAAACCAGTCCATGTGGGCCTTTGTGTGTCTTGAGAAGATTGGCACACAGATACCTTATCAAAGCTTGAGTCTTGGTTTCCGTGTCCTGAATCCTTCCTGAATAGCTAGGATGCTTTGTTTGTAACCTGGATAGCTCAGATGGTAGAGCATCAGACTTTTGATTGGAGGGTATAGGGTTAAATTCCCTGTACCCATAAAAGCATTGTTACTTTGCCATTAGTGTTCTTGTGAACTTTCATTGAATACATCTTGATCACGTCAAGAATCAGGACCCTGTTAAGTAACTGATCTTTCACATTTCTATCATTTAACCCATCTGTGACAATCTACATTGGCCATTGTCCCAGGTTAAGCTAGCTAGTTCTCTTGGCATGGAGTAAATGTTAAGGTCATGCTTACTTTATAAAATCAACACTTCTGAGCCTATCCTTTTCAACTTACTGAGAACATTTTCTTTGCAAGTTCATTACACCTTGTGTACTTGTTGTATTGCGGTGAGCAGTTTCAATAAAGGCTGAGAGAATGAGCAGACTTGTTCTAGTCACAGAATCCATTTACGTTTAAATAACAGAAGCTTGTCAGTGGAGGATGTACTTGCTCATACCTTTTCTGTTCATTTCCTTTTGTACACACTACAGACTGTGCCGTAGAAATGCTTGTCCGAAACATGAACATGCGCACTTGTTTATGTGTGCCGCCTGTTAGCTAATGCATCAGGGAAGTAATTTTGGAACAAAACATCGAGGCACTTGTTTTTCAGGCAAGTGTCTGTATTCAGGCCAGAACACGTGCATGTTCAAGTCCTTGCCCTCTACATCATTCTCTGCACGTGATTGAGAAAGACCTGACACTGTGTGACAGCATTGCTTAATTGAGAGCCAAAGCAACAACAATCTTGGTTATCAAAGACTCACTCCACCCTGACCACAGCCTCTTCACTCAGAAGCCATGAGAAAACAACCATCGCAGCATGTGAGTAAAAATCAATCCTTTAAGGGGTTTTATATTTCAACATGCAGTTCGAAATCTTAATGTGTTCCACATGAAAGTAATGTTCTTTCCATATGTGCACATTGCACATTTAATGTTTCTGCATTTCAGCCAATCATTTCTCTCTCTACATGACAACATTTTAGAAAATTTTCTACAAAAGCACTGAATGTTATTCTAACCATTTATGTCCTTTCTCCATTCATGTACACAAAGTGCAGTATGCATCTAAATGTCCTCAAAAGAGGTACATTTTGGTAACTGAACATCTCCAACTCGTACAATGCGATGTTTCTTCTTTGAGTCAAATGAATTTGACAATTCAAATATGCACAACTGGCCGTGTTTCTAGCCAACATACTGGTGTTTGGACCTATGGAACTGCTAGTCTGTTACCTTCGATAGCTCAGTTGGTAGAGCGGAGGACTGTAGAAGTTAAAGTTGTCATCCTTAGGCCGTCGGTTCAAATCCGACTCGAAGGAAGTTTTTCTTACCAAGCGAAATTTTCCGTTTTAACTGTGCAAAAATGGCTTTCCCTGACCGAAATCGAACCCAGGGCATGGCGGTGAAAGCACGGAATCTTAGCCACAATTCCATCGGGAACCAAGCCATGGATCCTTCTTGTCACCAACATTTTTCAGTGTCTGCACTCCTACTATACTGATGACATTCGGATGCATACTGGACTTGGTATGCATAAAAGGAAGCAGGCCATAAAGCGAGTTATTCATCTTTCTTTTTGTTCTACAAAATAGATGAAGTTTGCAAGAGTCAAGACTCTTTTTTTTTTACCATCTGGGATCACTCAAGAAAAGTGGGAATTCTAGTGTCACTAACACATGGAAAGCGCTGTTAATGTAATGTTTCGTACACACAGGGAGAAAACGTCAGGCAGAACTAAAGGGGTTAGCTGACAGATGTTATAGCATTCCCCTTTTGTCTCCTTCACTATTAGAAAGCTCTTCACCTGTCATGTCAGTTAAAATGTCCTGGATTGGGGAGGATGACCAAACCAGTCCATGTGGGCCTTTGTGTGTCTTGAGAAGATTGGCACACAGATACCTTATCAAAGCTTGAGTCTTGGTTTCCGTGTCCTGAATCCTTCCTGAATAGCTAGGATGCTTTGTTTGTAACCTGGATAGCTCAGATGGTAGAGCATCAGACTTTTGATTGGAGGGTATAGGGTTAAATTCCCTGTACCCATAAAAGCATTGTTACTTTGCCATTAGTGTTCTTGTGAACTTTCATTGAATACATCTTGATCACGTCAAGAATCAGGACCCTGTTAAGTAACTGATCTTTCACATTTCTATCATTTAACCCATCTGTGACAATCTACATTGGCCATTGTCCCAGGTTAAGCTAGCTAGTTCTCTTGGCATGGAGTAAATGTTAAGGTCATGCTTACTTTATAAAATCAACACTTCTGAGCCTATCCTTTTCAACTTACTGAGAACATTTTCTTTGCAAGTTCATTACACCTTGTGTACTTGTTGTATTGCGGTGAGCAGTTTCAATAAAGGCTGAGAGAATGAGCAGACTTGTTCTAGTCACAGAATCCATTTACGTTTAAATAACAGAAGCTTGTCAGTGGAGGATGTACTTGCTCATACCTTTTCTGTTCATTTCCTTTTGTACACACTACAGACTGTGCCGTAGAAATGCTTGTCCGAAACATGAACATGCGCACTTGTTTATGTGTGCCGCCTGTTAGCTAATGCATCAGGGAAGTAATTTTGGAACAAAACATCGAGGCACTTGTTTTTCAGGCAAGTGTCTGTATTCAGGCAAGAACACGTGCATGTTCAAGTCCTTGCCCTCTACATCATTCTCTGCACGTGATTGAGAAAGACCTGACACTGTGTGACGGCATTGCTTAATTGAGAGCCAAAGCAACAACAATCTTGGTTATCAAAGACTCACTCCACCCTGACCACAGCCTCTTCACTCAGAAGCCATGAGAAAACAACCATCGCAGCATGTGAGTAAAAATCAATCCTTTAAGGGGTTTTATATTTCAACATGCAGTTCGAAATCTTAATGTGTTCCACATGAAAGTAATGTTCTTTCCATATGTGCACATTGCACATTTAATGTTTCTGCATTTCAGCCAATCATTTCTCTCTCTACATGACAACATTTTAGAAAATTTTCTACAAAAGCACTGAATGTTATTCTAACCATTTATGTCCTTTCTCCATTCATGTACACAAAGTGCAGTATGCATCTAAATGTCCTCAAAAGAGGTACATTTTGGTAACTGAACATCTCCAACTCGTACAATGCGATGTTTCTTCTTTGAGTCAAATGAATTTGACAATTCAAATATGCACAACTGGCCGTGTTTCTAGCCAACATACTGGTGTTTGGACCTATGGAACTGCTAGTCTGTTACCTTCGATAGCTCAGTTGGTAGAGCGGAGGACTGTAGAAGTTAAAGTTGTCATCCTTAGGCTGTCGGTTCAAATCCGACTCTAAGGAAGTTTTTCTTACCAAGCGAAATTTTCCGTTTTAACTGTGCAAAAATGGCTTTCCCTGACCGAAATCGAACCCAGGGCATGGCGGTGAAAGCACGGAATCTTAGCCACAATTCCATCGGGAACCAAGCCATGGATCCTTCTTGTCACCAACATTTTTCAGTGTCTGCACTCCTACTATACTGATGACATTCGGATGCATACTGGACTTGGTATGCATAAAAGGAAGCAGGCCATAAAGCGAGTTATTCATCTTTCTTTTTGTTCTACAAAATAGATGAAGTTTGCAAGAGTCAAGAATCTTTTTTTTTACCATCTGGGATCACTCAAGAAAAGTGGGAATTCTAGTGTCACTAACACATGGAAAGCGCTGTTAATGTAATGTTTCGTACACACAGGGAGAAAACGTCAGGCAGAACTAAAGGGGTTAGCTGACAGATGTTATAGCATTCCCCTTTTGTCTCCTTCACTATTAGAAATCTCTTCACCTGTCATGTCAGTTAAAATGTCCTGGATTGGGGAGGATGACCAAACCAGTCCATGTGGGCCTTTGTGTGTCTTGAGAAGATTGGCACACAGATACCTTATCAAAGCTTGAGTCTTGGTTTCCGTGTCCTGAATCCTTCCTGAATAGCTAGGATGCTTTGTTTGTAACCTGGATAGCTCAGATGGTAGAGCATCAGACTTTTGATTGGAGGGTATAGGGTTAAATTCCCTGTACCCATAAAAGCATTGTTACTTTGCCATTAGTGTTCTTGTGAACTTTCATTGAATACATCTTGATCACGTCAAGAATCAGGACCCTGTTAAGTAACTGATCTTTCACATTTCTATCATTTAACCCATCTGTGACAATCTACATTGGCCATTGTCCCAGGTTAAGCTAGCTAGTTCTCTTGGCATGGAGTAAATGTTAAGGTCATGCTTACTTTATAAAATCAACACTTCTGAGCCTATCCTTTTCAACTTACTGAGAACATTTTCTTTGCAAGTTCATTACACCTTGTGTACTTGTTGTATTGCGGTGAGCAGTTTCAATAAAGGCTGAGAGAATGAGCAGACTTGTTCTAGTCACAGAATCCATTTACGTTTAAATAACAGAAGCTTGTCAGTGGAGGATGTACTTGCTCATACCTTTTCTGTTCATTTCCTTTTGTACACACTACAGACTGTGCCGTAGAAATGCTTGTCCGAAACATGAACATGCGCACTTGTTTATGTGTGCCGCCTGTTAGCTAATGCATCAGGGAAGTAATTTTGGAACAAAACATCGAGGCACTTGTTTTTCAGGCAAGTGTCTGTATTCAGGCAAGAACACGTGCATGTTCAAGTCCTTGCCCTCTACATCATTCTCTGCACGTGATTGAGAAAGACCTGACACTGTGTGACGGCATTGCTTAATTGAGAGCCAAAGCAACAACAATCTTGGTTATCAAAGACTCACTCCACCCTGACCACAGCCTCTTCACTCAGAAGCCATGAGAAAACAACCATCGCAGCATGTGAGTAAAAATCAATCCTTTAAGGGGTTTTATATTTCAACATGCAGTTCGAAATCTTAATGTGTTCCACATGAAAGTAATGTTCTTTCCATATGTGCACATTGCACATTTAATGTTTCTGCATTTCAGCCAATCATTTCTCTCTCTACATGACAACATTTTAGAAAATTTTCTACAAAAGCACTGAATGTTATTCTAACCATTTATGTCCTTTCTCCATTCATGTACACAAAGTGCAGTATGCATCTAAATGTCCTCAAAAGAGGTACATTTTGGTAACTGAACATCTCCAACTCGTACAATGCGATGTTTCTTCTTTGAGTCAAATGAATTTGACAATTCAAATATGCACAACTGGCCGTGTTTCTAGCCAACATACTGGTGTTTGGACCTATGGAACTGCTAGTCTGTTACCTTCGATAGCTCAGTTGGTAGAGCGGAGGACTGTAGAAGTTAAAGTTGTCATCCTTAGGCCGTCGGTTCAAATCCGACTCGAAGGAAGTTTTTCTTACCAAGCGAAATTTTCCGTTTTAACTGTGCAAAAATGGCTTTCCCTGACCGAAATCGAACCCAGGGCATGGCGGTGAAAGCACGGAATCTTAGCCACAATTCCATCGGGAACCAAGCCATGGATCCTTCTTGTCACCAACATTTTTCAGTGTCTGCACTCCTACTATACTGATGACATTCGGATGCATACTGGACTTGGTATGCATAAAAGGAAGCAGGCCATAAAGCGAGTTATTCATCTTTCTTTTTGTTCTACAAAATAGATGAAGTTTGCAAGAGTCAAGACTCTTTTTTTTTTACCATCTGGGATCACTCAAGAAAAGTGGGAATTCTAGTGTCACTAACACATGGAAAGCGCTGTTAATGTAATGTTTCGTACACACAGGGAGAAAACGTCAGGCAGAACTAAAGGGGTTAGCTGACAGATGTTATAGCATTCCCCTTTTGTCTCCTTCACTATTAGAAAGCTCTTCACCTGTCATGTCAGTTAAAATGTCCTGGATTGGGGAGGATGACCAAACCAGTCCATGTGGGCCTTTGTGTGTCTTGAGAAGATTGGCACACAGATACCTTATCAAAGCTTGAGTCTTGGTTTCCGTGTCCTGAATCCTTCCTGAATAGCTAGGATGCTTTGTTTGTAACCTGGATAGCTCAGATGGTAGAGCATCAGACTTTTGATTGGAGGGTATAGGGTTAAATTCCCTGTACCCATAAAAGCATTGTTACTTTGCCATTAGTGTTCTTGTGAACTTTCATTGAATACATCTTGATCACGTCAAGAATCAGGACCCTGTTAAGTAACTGATCTTTCACATTTCTATCATTTAACCCATCTGTGACAATCTACATTGGCCATTGTCCCAGGTTAAGCTAGCTAGTTCTCTTGGCATGGAGTAAATGTTAAGGTCATGCTTACTTTATAAAATCAACACTTCTGAGCCTATCCTTTTCAACTTACTGAGAACATTTTCTTTGCAAGTTCATTACACCTTGTGTACTTGTTGTATTGCGGTGAGCAGTTTCAATAAAGGCTGAGAGAATGAGCAGACTTGTTCTAGTCACAGAATCCATTTACGTTTAAATAACAGAAGCTTGTCAGTGGAGGATGTACTTGCTCATACCTTTTCTGTTCATTTCCTTTTGTACACACTACAGACTGTGCCGTAGAAATGCTTGTCCGAAACATGAACATGCGCACTTGTTTATGTGTGCCGCCTGTTAGCTAATGCATCAGGGAAGTAATTTTGGAACAAAACATCGAGGCACTTGTTTTTCAGGCAAGTGTCTGTATTCAGGCAAGAACACGTGCATGTTCAAGTCCTTGCCCTCTACATCATTCTCTGCACGTGATTGAGAAAGACCTGACACTGTGTGACGGCATTGCTTAATTGAGAGCCAAAGCAACAACAATCTTGGTTATCAAAGACTCACTCCACCCTGACCACAGCCTCTTCACTCAGAAGCCATGAGAAAACAACCATCGCAGCATGTGAGTAAAAATCAATCCTTTAAGGGGTTTTATATTTCAACATGCAGTTCGAAATCTTAATGTGTTCCACATGAAAGTAATGTTCTTTCCATATGTGCACATTGCACATTTAATGTTTCTGCATTTCAGCCAATCATTTCTCTCTCTACATGACAACATTTTAGAAAATTTTCTACAAAAGCACTGAATGTTATTCTAACCATTTATGTCCTTTCTCCATTCATGTACACAAAGTGCAGTATGCATCTAAATGTCCTCAAAAGAGGTACATTTTGGTAACTGAACATCTCCAACTCGTACAATGCGATGTTTCTTCTTTGAGTCAAATGAATTTGACAATTCAAATATGCACAACTGGCCGTGTTTCTAGCCAACATACTGGTGTTTGGACCTATGGAACTGCTAGTCTGTTACCTTCGATAGCTCAGTTGGTAGAGTGGAGGACTGTAGAAGTTAAAGTTGTCATCCTTAGGCCGTCGGTTCAAATCCGACTCGAAGGAAGTTTTTCTTACCAAGCGAAATTTTCCGTTTTAACTGTGCAAAAATGGCTTTCCCTGACCGAAATCGAACCCAGGGCATGGCGGTGAAAGCACGGAATCTTAGCCACAATTCCATCGGGAACCAAGCCATGGATCCTTCTTGTCACCAACATTTTTCAGTGTCTGCACTCCTACTATACTGATGACATTCGGATGCATACTGGACTTGGTATGCATAAAAGGAAGCAGGCCATAAAGCGAGTTATTCATCTTTCTTTTTGTTCTACAAAATAGATGAAGTTTGCAAGAGTCAAGAATCTTTTTTTTTACCATCTGGGATCACTCAAGAAAAGTGGGAATTCTAGTGTCACTAACACATGGAAAGCGCTGTTAATGTAATGTTTCGTACACACAGGGAGAAAACGTCAGGCAGAACTAAAGGGGTTAGCTGACAGATGTTATAGCATTCCCCTTTTGTCTCCTTCACTATTAGAAATCTCTTCACCTGTCATGTCAGTTAAAATGTCCTGGATTGGGGAGGATGACCAAACCAGTCCATGTGGGCCTTTGTGTGTCTTGAGAAGATTGGCACACAGATACCTTATCAAAGCTTGAGTCTTGGTTTCCGTGTCCTGAATCCTTCCTGAATAGCTAGGATGCTTTGTTTGTAACCTGGATAGCTCAGATGGTAGAGCATCAGACTTTTGATTGGAGGGTATAGGGTTAAATTCCCTGTACCCATAAAAGCATTGTTACTTTGCCATTAGTGTTCTTGTGAACTTTCATTGAATACATCTTGATCACGTCAAGAATCAGGACCCTGTTAAGTAACTGATCTTTCACATTTCTATCATTTAACCCATCTGTGACAATCTACATTGGCCATTGTCCCAGGTTAAGCTAGCTAGTTCTCTTGGCATGGAGTAAATGTTAAGGTCATGCTTACTTTATAAAATCAACACTTCTGAGCCTATCCTTTTCAACTTACTGAGAACATTTTCTTTGCAAGTTCATTACACCTTGTGTACTTGTTGTATTGCGGTGAGCAGTTTCAATAAAGGCTGAGAGAATGAGCAGACTTGTTCTAGTCACAGAATCCATTTACGTTTAAATAACAGAAGCTTGTCAGTGGAGGATGTACTTGCTCATACCTTTTCTGTTCATTTCCTTTTGTACACACTACAGACTGTGCCGTAGAAATGCTTGTCCGAAACATGAACATGCGCACTTGTTTATGTGTGCCGCCTGTTAGCTAATGCATCAGGGAAGTAATTTTGGAACAAAACATCGAGGCACTTGTTTTTCAGGCAAGTGTCTGTATTCAGGCAAGAACACGTGCATGTTCAAGTCCTTGCCCTCTACATCATTCTCTGCACGTGATTGAGAAAGACCTGACACTGTGTGACGGCATTGCTTAATTGAGAGCCAAAGCAACAACAATCTTGGTTATCAAAGACTCACTCCACCCTGACCACAGCCTCTTCACTCAGAAGCCATGAGAAAACAACCATCGCAGCATGTGAGTAAAAATCAATCCTTTAAGGGGTTTTATATTTCAACATGCAGTTCGAAATCTTAATGTGTTCCACATGAAAGTAATGTTCTTTCCATATGTGCACATTGCACATTTAATGTTTCTGCATTTCAGCCAATCATTTCTCTCTCTACATGACAACATTTTAGAAAATTTTCTACAAAAGCACTGAATGTTATTCTAACCATTTATGTCCTTTCTCCATTCATGTACACAAAGTGCAGTATGCATCTAAATGTCCTCAAAAGAGGTACATTTTGGTAACTGAACATCTCCAACTCGTACAATGCGATGTTTCTTCTTTGAGTCAAATGAATTTGACAATTCAAATATGCACAACTGGCCGTGTTTCTAGCCAACATACTGGTGTTTGGACCTATGGAACTGCTAGTCTGTTACCTTCGATAGCTCAGTTGGTAGAGCGGAGGACTGTAGAAGTTAAAGTTGTCATCCTTAGGCCGTCGGTTCAAATCCGACTCGAAGGAAGTTTTTCTTACCAAGCGAAATTTTCCGTTTTAACTGTGCAAAAATGGCTTTCCCTGACCGAAATCGAACCCAGGGCATGGCGGTGAAAGCACGGAATCTTAGCCACAATTCCATCGGGAACCAAGCCATGGATCCTTCTTGTCACCAACATTTTTCAGTGTCTGCACTCCTACTATACTGATGACATTCGGATGCATACTGGACTTGGTATGCATAAAAGGAAGCAGGCCATAAAGCGAGTTATTCATCTTTCTTTTTGTTCTACAAAATAGATGAAGTTTGCAAGAGTCAAGACTCTTTTTTTTTTACCATCTGGGATCACTCAAGAAAAGTGGGAATTCTAGTGTCACTAACACATGGAAAGCGCTGTTAATGTAATGTTTCGTACACACAGGGAGAAAACGTCAGGCAGAACTAAAGGGGTTAGCTGACAGATGTTATAGCATTCCCCTTTTGTCTCCTTCACTATTAGAAAGCTCTTCACCTGTCATGTCAGTTAAAATGTCCTGGATTGGGGAGGATGACCAAACCAGTCCATGTGGGCCTTTGTGTGTCTTGAGAAGATTGGCACACAGATACCTTATCAAAGCTTGAGTCTTGGTTTCCGTGTCCTGAATCCTTCCTGAATAGCTAGGATGCTTTGTTTGTAACCTGGATAGCTCAGATGGTAGAGCATCAGACTTTTGATTGGAGGGTATAGGGTTAAATTCCCTGTACCCATAAAAGCATTGTTACTTTGCCATTAGTGTTCTTGTGAACTTTCATTGAATACATCTTGATCACGTCAAGAATCAGGACCCTGTTAAGTAACTGATCTTTCACATTTCTATCATTTAACCCATCTGTGACAATCTACATTGGCCATTGTCCCAGGTTAAGCTAGCTAGTTCTCTTGGCATGGAGTAAATGTTAAGGTCATGCTTACTTTATAAAATCAACACTTCTGAGCCTATCCTTTTCAACTTACTGAGAACATTTTCTTTGCAAGTTCATTACACCTTGTGTACTTGTTGTATTGCGGTGAGCAGTTTCAATAAAGGCTGAGAGAATGAGCAGACTTGTTCTAGTCACAGAATCCATTTACGTTTAAATAACAGAAGCTTGTCAGTGGAGGATGTACTTGCTCATACCTTTTCTGTTCA
Organism: Electrophorus electricus; assembly: GCF_041902795.1. Lineage (NCBI taxonomy): Eukaryota > Metazoa > Chordata > Actinopteri > Gymnotiformes > Gymnotidae > Electrophorus > Electrophorus electricus. The sequence goes on from NC_137501.1 coordinate 22,096,719, forward strand.
TTTCCTTTTGTACACACTACAGACTGTGCCGTAGAAATGCTTGTCCGAAACATGAACATGCGCACTTGTTTATGTGTGCCGCCTGTTAGCTAATGCATCAGGGAAGTAATTTTGGAACAAAACATCGAGGCACTTGTTTTTCAGGCAAGTGTCTGTATTCAGGCAAGAACACGTGCATGTTCAAGTCCTTGCCCTCTACATCATTCTCTGCACGTGATTGAGAAAGACCTGACACTGTGTGACGGCATTGCTTAATTGAGAGCCAAAGCAACAACAATCTTGGTTATCAAAGACTCACTCCACCCTGACCACAGCCTCTTCACTCAGAAGCCATGAGAAAACAACCATCGCAGCATGTGAGTAAAAATCAATCCTTTAAGGGGTTTTATATTTCAACATGCAGTTCGAAATCTTAATGTGTTCCACATGAAAGTAATGTTCTTTCCATATGTGCACATTGCACATTTAATGTTTCTGCATTTCAGCCAATCATTTCTCTCTCTACATGACAACATTTTAGAAAATTTTCTACAAAAGCACTGAATGTTATTCTAACCATTTATGTCCTTTCTCCATTCATGTACACAAAGTGCAGTATGCATCTAAATGTCCTCAAAAGAGGTACATTTTGGTAACTGAACATCTCCAACTCGTACAATGCGATGTTTCTTCTTTGAGTCAAATGAATTTGACAATTCAAATATGCACAACTGGCCGTGTTTCTAGCCAACATACTGGTGTTTGGACCTATGGAACTGCTAGTCTGTTACCTTCGATAGCTCAGTTGGTAGCGCGAAGGACTGTAGAAGTTAAAGTTGTCATCCTTAGGCCGTCGGTTCAAATCCGACTCGAAGGAAGTTTTTCTTACCAAGCGAAATTTTCCGTTCTAACTGTGCAAAAATGGCTTTCCCTGACCGAAATCGAACCCAGGGCATGGCGGTGAAAGCACGGAATCTTAGCCACAATTCCATCGGGAACCAAGCCATGGATCCTTCTTGTCACCAACATTTTTCAGTGTCTGCACTCCTACTATACTGATGACATTCGGATGCATACTGGACTTGGTATGCATAAAAGGAAGCAGGCCATAAAGCGAGTTATTCATCTTTCTTTTTGTTCTACAAAATAGATGAAGTTTGCAAGAGTCAAGACTCTTTTTTTTTACCATCTGGGATCACTCAAGAAAAGTGGGAATTCTAGTGTCACTAACACATGGAAAGCGCTGTTAATGTAATGTTTCGTACACACAGGGAGAAAACGTCAGGCAGAACTAAAGGGGTTAGCTGACAGATGTTATAGCATTCCCCTTTTGTCTCCTTCACTATTAGAAAGCTCTTCACCTGTCATGTCAGTTAAAATGTCCTGGATTGGGGAGGATGACCAAACCAGTCCATGTGGGCCTTTGTGTGTCTTGAGAAGATTGGCACACAGATACCTTATCAAAGCTTGAGTCTTGGTTTCCGTGTCCTGAATCCTTCCTGAATAGCTAGGATGCTTTGTTTGTAACCTGGATAGCTCAGATGGTAGAGCATCAGACTTTTGATTGGAGGGTATAGGGTTAAATTCCCTGTACCCATAAAAGCATTGTTACTTTGCCATTAGTGTTCTTGTGAACTTTCATTGAATACATCTTGATCACGTCAAGAATCAGGACCCTGTTAAGTAACTGATCTTTCACATTTCTATCATTTAACCCATCTGTGACAATCTACATTGGCCATTGTCCCAGGTTAAGCTAGCTAGTTCTCTTGGCATGGAGTAAATGTTAAGGTCATGCTTACTTTATAAAATCAACACTTCTGAGCCTATCCTTTTCAACTTACTGAGAACATTTTCTTTGCAAGTTCATTACACCTTGTGTACTTGTTGTATTGCGGTGAGCAGTTTCAATAAAGGCTGAGAGAATGAGCAGACTTGTTCTAGTCACAGAATCCATTTACGTTTAAATAACAGAAGCTTGTCAGTGGAGGATGTACTTGCTCATACCTTTTCTGTTCATTTCCTTTTGTACACACTACAGACTGTGCCGTAGAAATGCTTGTCCGAAACATGAACATGCGCACTTGTTTATGTGTGCCGCCTGTTAGCTAATGCATCAGGGAAGTAATTTTGGAACAAAACATCGAGGCACTTGTTTTTCAGGCAAGTGTCTGTATTCAGGCAAGAACACGTGCATGTTCAAGTCCTTGCCCTCTACATCATTCTCTGCACGTGATTGAGAAAGACCTGACACTGTGTGACGGCATTGCTTAATTGAGAGCCAAAGCAACAACAATCTTGGTTATCAAAGACTCACTCCACCCTGACCACAGCCTCTTCACTCAGAAGCCATGAGAAAACAACCATCGCAGCATGTGAGTAAAAATCAATCCTTTAAGGGGTTTTATATTTCAACATGCAGTTCGAAATCTTAATGTGTTCCACATGAAAGTAATGTTCTTTCCATATGTGCACATTGCACATTTAATGTTTCTGCATTTCAGCCAATCATTTCTCTCTCTACATGACAACATTTTAGAAAATTTTCTACAAAAGCACTGAATGTTATTCTAACCATTTATGTCCTTTCTCCATTCATGTACACAAAGTGCAGTATGCATCTAAATGTCCTCAAAAGAGGTACATTTTGGTAACTGAACATCTCCAACTCGTACAATGCGATGTTTCTTCTTTGAGTCAAATGAATTTGACAATTCAAATATGCACAACTGGCCGTGTTTCTAGCCAACATACTGGTGTTTGGACCTATGGAACTGCTAGTCTGTTACCTTCGATAGCTCAGTTGGTAGCGCGAAGGACTGTAGAAGTTAAAGTTGTCATCCTTAGGCCGTCGGTTCAAATCCGACTCGAAGGAAGTTTTTCTTACCAAGCGAAATTTTCCGTTCTAACTGTGCAAAAATGGCTTTCCCTGACCGAAATCGAACCCAGGGCATGGCGGTGAAAGCACGGAATCTTAGCCACAATTCCATCGGGAACCAAGCCATGGATCCTTCTTGTCACCAACATTTTTCAGTGTCTGCACTCCTACTATACTGATGACATTCGGATGCATACTGGACTTGGTATGCATAAAAGGAAGCAGGCCATAAAGCGAGTTATTCATCTTTCTTTTTGTTCTACAAAATAGATGAAGTTTGCAAGAGTCAAGACTCTTTTTTTTTACCATCTGGGATCACTCAAGAAAAGTGGGAATTCTAGTGTCACTAACACATGGAAAGCGCTGTTAATGTAATGTTTCGTACACACAGGGAGAAAACGTCAGGCAGAACTAAAGGGGTTAGCTGACAGATGTTATAGCATTCCCCTTTTGTCTCCTTCACTATTAGAAAGCTCTTCACCTGTCATGTCAGTTAAAATGTCCTGGATTGGGGAGGATGACCAAACCAGTCCATGTGGGCCTTTGTGTGTCTTGAGAAGATTGGCACACAGATACCTTATCAAAGCTTGAGTCTTGGTTTCCGTGTCCTGAATCCTTCCTGAATAGCTAGGATGCTTTGTTTGTAACCTGGATAGCTCAGATGGTAGAGCATCAGACTTTTGATTGGAGGGTATAGGGTTAAATTCCCTGTACCCATAAAAGCATTGTTACTTTGCCATTAGTGTTCTTGTGAACTTTCATTGAATACATCTTGATCACGTCAAGAATCAGGACCCTGTTAAGTAACTGATCTTTCACATTTCTATCATTTAACCCATCTGTGACAATCTACATTGGCCATTGTCCCAGGTTAAGCTAGCTAGTTCTCTTGGCATGGAGTAAATGTTAAGGTCATGCTTACTTTATAAAATCAACACTTCTGAGCCTATCCTTTTCAACTTACTGAGAACATTTTCTTTGCAAGTTCATTACACCTTGTGTACTTGTTGTATTGCGGTGAGCAGTTTCAATAAAGGCTGAGAGAATGAGCAGACTTGTTCTAGTCACAGAATCCATTTACGTTTAAATAACAGAAGCTTGTCAGTGGAGGATGTACTTGCTCATACCTTTTCTGTTCATTTCCTTTTGTACACACTACAGACTGTGCCGTAGAAATGCTTGTCCGAAACATGAACATGCGCACTTGTTTATGTGTGCCGCCTGTTAGCTAATGCATCAGGGAAGTAATTTTGGAACAAAACATCGAGGCACTTGTTTTTCAGGCAAGTGTCTGTATTCAGGCAAGAACACGTGCATGTTCAAGTCCTTGCCCTCTACATCATTCTCTGCACGTGATTGAGAAAGACCTGACACTGTGTGACGGCATTGCTTAATTGAGAGCCAAAGCAACAACAATCTTGGTTATCAAAGACTCACTCCACCCTGACCACAGCCTCTTCACTCAGAAGCCATGAGAAAACAACCATCGCAGCATGTGAGTAAAAATCAATCCTTTAAGGGGTTTTATATTTCAACATGCAGTTCGAAATCTTAATGTGTTCCACATGAAAGTAATGTTCTTTCCATATGTGCACATTGCACATTTAATGTTTCTGCATTTCAGCCAATCATTTCTCTCTCTACATGACAACATTTTAGAAAATTTTCTACAAAAGCACTGAAAGTTATTCTAACCATTTATGTCCTTTCTCCATTCATGTACACAAAGTGCAGTATGCATCTAAATGTCCTCAAAAGAGGTACATTTTGGTAACTGAACATCTCCAACTCGTACAATGCGATGTTTCTTCTTTGAGTCAAATGAATTTGACAATTCAAATATGCACAACTGGCCGTGTTTCTAGCCAACATACTGGTGTTTGGACCTATGGAACTGCTAGTCTGTTACCTTCGATAGCTCAGTTGGTAGAGCGGAGGACTGTAGAAGTTAAAGTTGTCATCCTTAGGCTGTCGGTTCAAATCCGACTCTAAGGAAGTTTTTCTTACCAAGCGAAATTTTCCGTTTTAACTGTGCAAAAATTGCTTTCCCTGACCGAAATCGAACCCAGGGCATGGCGGTGAAAGCACGGAATCTTAGCCACAATTCCATCGGGAACCAAGCCATGGATCCTTCTTGTCACCAACATTTTTCAGTGTCTGCACTCCTACTATACTGATGACATTCGGATGCATACTGGACTTGGTATGCATAAAAGGAAGCAGGCCATAAAGTGAGTTATTCATCTTTCTTTTTGTTCTACAAAATAGATGAAGTTTGCTAGAGTCAAGACTCTTTTTTTTTTACCATCTGGGATCAATCAAGAAAAGTGGGAATTCTAGTGTCACTAACACATGGAAAGCGCTGTTAATGTAATGTTTCGTACACACAGGGAGAAAACGTCAGGCAGAACTAAAGGGGTTAGCTGACAGATGTTATAGCATTCCCCTTTTGTCTCCTTCACTATTAGAAAGCTCTTCACCTGTCATGTCAGTTAAAATGTCCTGGATTGGGGAGGATGACCAAACCAGTCCATGTGGGCCTTTGTGTGTCTTGAGAAGATTGGCAGACAGATACCTTATCAAAGCTTGAGTCTTGGTTTCCGTGTCCTGAATCCTTCCTGAATAGCTAGGATGCTTTGTTTGTAACCTGGATAGCTCAGATGGTAGAGCATCAGACTTTTGATTGGAGGGTATAGGGTTAAATTCCCTGTACCCATAAAAGCATTGTTACTTTGCCATTAGTGTTCTTGTGAACTTTCATTGAATACATCTTGATCACGTCAAGAATCAGGACCCTGTTAAGTAACTGATCTTTCACATTTCTATCATTTAACCCATCTGTGACAATCTACATTGGCCATTGTCCCAGGTTAAGCTAGCTAGTTCTCTTGGCATGGAGTAAATGTTAAGGTCATGCTTACTTTATAAAATCAACACTTCTGAGCCTATCCTTTTCAACTTACTGAGAACATTTTCTTTGCAAGTTCATTACACCTTGTGTACTTGTTGTATTGCGGTGAGCAGTTTCAATAAAGGCTGAGAGAATGAGCAGACTTGTTCTAGTCACAGAATCCATTTACGTTTAAATAACAGAAGCTTGTCAGTGGAGGATGTACTTGCTCATACCTTTTCTGTTCATTTCCTTTTGTACACACTACAGACTGTGCCGTAGAAATGCTTGTCTGAAACATGAACATGCGCACTTGTTTATGTGTGCCGCCTGTTAGCTAATGCATCAGGGAAGTAATTTTGGAACAAAACATCGAGGCACTTGTTTTTCAGGCAAGTGTCTGTATTCAGGCAAGAACACGTGCATGTTCAAGTCCTTGCCCTCTACATCATTCTCTGCACGTGATTGAGAAAGACCTGACACTGTGTGACGGCATTGCTTAATTGAGAGCCAAAGCAACAACAATCTTGGTTATCAAAGACTCACTCCACCCTGACCACAGCCTCTTCACTCAGAAGCCATGAGAAAACAACCATCGCAGCATGTGAGTAAAAATCAATCCTTTAAGGGGTTTTATATTTCAACATGCAGTTCGAAATCTTAATGTGTTCCACATGAAAGTAATGTTCTTTCCATATGTGCACATTGCACATTTAATGTTTCTGCATTTCAGCCAATCATTTCTCTCTCTACATGACAACATTTTAGAAAATTTTCTACAAAAGCACTGAATGTTATTCTAACCATTTATGTCCTTTCTCCATTCATGTACACAAAGTGCAGTATGCATCTAAATGTCCTCAAAAGAGGTACATTTTGGTAACTGAACATCTCCAACTCGTACAATGCGATGTTTCTTCTTTGAGTCAAATGAATTTGACAATTCAAATATGCACAACTGGCCGTGTTTCTAGCCAACATACTGGTGTTTGGACCTATGGAACTGCTAGTCTGTTACCTTCGCTAGCTCAGTTGGTAGAGCGGAGGACTGTAGAAGTTAAAGTTGTCATCCTTAGGCCGTCGGTTCAAATCAGACTCGAAGGAAGTTTTTCTTACCAAGCGAAATTTTCCGTTTTAACTGTGCAAAAATGGCTTTCCCTGACCGAAATCGAACCCAGGGCATGGCGGTGAAAGCACGGAATCTTAGCCACAATTCCATCGGGAACCAAGCCATGGATCCTTCTTGTCACCAACATTTTTCAGTGTCTGCACTCCTACTATACTGATGACATTCGGATGCATACTGGACTTGGTATGCATAAAAGGAAGCAGGCCATAAAGCGAGTTATTCATCTTTCTTTTTGTTCTACAAAATAGATGAAGTTTGCAAGAGTCAAGACTCTTTTTTTTTTTACCATCTGGGATCACTCAAGAAAAGTGGGAATTCTAGTGTCACTAACACATGGAAAGCGCTGTTAATGTAATGTTTCGTACACACAGGGAGAAAACGTCAGGCAGAACTAAAGGGGTTAGCTGACAGATGTTATAGCATTCCCCTTTTGTCTCCTTCACTATTAGAAAGCTCTTCACCTGTCATGTCAGTTAAAATGTCCTGGATTGGGGAGGATGACCAAACCAGTCCATGTGGGCCTTTGTGTGTCTTGAGAAGATTGGCAGACAGATACCTTATCAAAGCTTGAGTCTTGGTTTCCGTGTCCTGAATCCTTCCTGAATAGCTAGGATGCTTTGTTTGTAACCTGGATAGCTCAGATGGTAGAGCATCAGACTTTTGATTGGAGGGTATAGGGTTAAATTCCCTGTACCCATAAAAGCATTGTTACTTTGCCATTAGTGTTCTTGTGAACTTTCATTGAATACATCTTGATCACGTCAAGAATCAGGACCCTGTTAAGTAACTGATCTTTCACATTTCTATCATTTAACCCATCTGTGACAATCTACATTGGCCATTGTCCCAGGTTAAGCTAGCTAGTTCTCTTGGCATGGAGTAAATGTTAAGGTCATGCTTACTTTATAAAATCAACACTTCTGAGCCTATCCTTTTCAACTTACTGAGAACATTTTCTTTGCAAGTTCATTACACCTTGTGTACTTGTTGTATTGCGGTGAGCAGTTTCAATAAAGGCTGAGAGAATGAGCAGACTTGTTCTAGTCACAGAATCCATTTACGTTTAAATAACAGAAGCTTGTCAGTGGAGGATGTACTTGCTCATACCTTTTCTGTTCATTTCCTTTTGTACACACTACAGACTGTGCCGTAGAAATGCTTGTCCGAAACATGAACATGCGCACTTGTTTATGTGTGCCGCCTGTTAGCTAATGCATCAGGGAAGTAATTTTGGAACAAAACATCGAGGCACTTGTTTTTCAGGCAAGTGTCTGTATTCAGGCAAGAACACGTGCATGTTCAAGTCCTTGCCCTCTACATCATTCTCTGCACGTGATTGAGAAAGACCTGACACTGTGTGACGGCATTGCTTAATTGAGAGCCAAAGCAACAACAATCTTGGTTATCAAAGACTCACTCCACCCTGACCACAGCCTCTTCACTCAGAAGCCATGAGAAAACAACCATCGCAGCATGTGAGTAAAAATCAATCCTTTAAGGGGTTTTATATTTCAACATGCAGTTTGAAATCTTAATGTGTTCCACATGAAAGTAATGTTCTTTCCATATGTGCACATTGCACATTTAATGTTTCTGCATTTCAGCCAATCATTTCTCTCTCTACATGACAACATTTTAGAAAATTTTCTACAAAAGCACTGAATGTTATTCTAACCATTTATGTCCTTTCTCCATTCATGTACACAAAGTGCAGTATGCATCTAAATGTCCTCAAAAGAGGTACATTTTGGTAACTGAACATCTCCAACTCGTACAATGCGATGTTTCTTCTTTGAGTCAAATGAATTTGACAATTCAAATATGCACAACTGGCCGTGTTTCTAGCCAACATACTGGTGTTTGGACCTATGGAACTGCTAGTCTGTTACCTTCGATAGCTCAGTTGGTAGAGCGGAGGACTGTAGAAGTTAAAGTTGTCATCCTTAGGCCGTCGGTTCAAATCCGACTCGAAGGAAGTTTTTCTTACCAAGCGAAATTTTCCGTTTTAACTGTGCAAAAATGGCTTTCCCTGACCGAAATCGAACCCAGGGCATGGCGGTGAAAGCACGGAATCTTAGCCACAATTCCATCGGGAACCAAGCCATGGATCCTTCTTGTCACCAACATTTTTCAGTGTCTGCACTCCTACTATACTGATGACATTCGGATGCATACTGGACTTGGTATGCATAAAAGGAAGCAGGCCATAAAGCGAGTTATTCATCTTTCTTTTTGTTCTACAAAATAGATGAAGTTTGCAAGAGTCAAGACTCTTTTTTTTTTACCATCTGGGATCACTCAAGAAAAGTGGGAATTCTAGTGTCACTAACACATGGAAAGCGCTGTTAATGTAATGTTTCGTACACACAGGGAGAAAACGTCAGGCAGAACTAAAGGGGTTAGCTGACAGATGTTATAGCATTCCCCTTTTGTCTCCTTCACTATTAGAAAGCTCTTCACCTGTCATGTCAGTTAAAATGTCCTGGATTGGGGAGGATGACCAAACCAGTCCATGTGGGCCTTTGTGTGTCTTGAGAAGATTGGCACACAGATACCTTATCAAAGCTTGAGTCTTGGTTTCCGTGTCCTGAATCCTTCCTGAATAGCTAGGATGCTTTGTTTGTAACCTGGATAGCTCAGATGGTAGAGCATCAGACTTTTGATTGGAGGGTATAGGGTTAAATTCCCTGTACCCATAAAAGCATTGTTACTTTGCCATTAGTGTTCTTGTGAACTTTCATTGAATACATCTTGATCACGTCAAGAATCAGGACCCTGTTAAGTAACTGATCTTTCACATTTCTATCATTTAACCCATCTGTGACAATCTACATTGGCCATTGTCCCAGGTTAAGCTAGCTAGTTCTCTTGGCATGGAGTAAATGTTAAGGTCATGCTTACTTTATAAAATCAACACTTCTGAGCCTATCCTTTTCAACTTACTGAGAACATTTTCTTTGCAAGTTCATTACACCTTGTGTACTTGTTGTATTGCGGTGAGCAGTTTCAATAAAGGCTGAGAGAATGAGCAGACTTGTTCTAGTCACAGAATCCATTTACGTTTAAATAACAGAAGCTTGTCAGTGGAGGATGTACTTGCTCATACTTTTTCTGTTCATTTCCTTTTGTACACACTACAGACTGTGCCGTAGAAATGCTTGTCCGAAACATGAACATGCGCACTTGTTTATGTGTGCCGCCTGTTAGCTAATGCATCAGGGAAGTAATTTTGGAACAAAACATCGAGGCACTTGTTTTTCAGGCAAGTGTCTGTATTCAGGCAAGAACACGTGCATGTTCAAGTCCTTGCCCTCTACATCATTCTCTGCACTTGATTGAGAAAGACCTGACACTGTGTGACGGCATTGCTTAATTGAGAGCCAAAGCAACAACAATCTTGGTTATCAAAGACTCACTCCACCCTGACCACAGCCTCTTCACTCAGAAGCCATGAGAAAACAACCATCGCAGCATGTGAGTAAAAATCAATCCTTTAAGGGGTTTTATATTTCAACATGCAGTTCGAAATCTTAATGTGTTCCACATGAAAGTAATGTTCTTTCCATATGTGCACATTGCACATTTAATGTTTCTGCATTTCAGCCAATCATTTCTCTCTCTACATGACAACATTTTAGAAAATTTTCTACAAAAGCACTGAATGTTATTCTAACCATTTATGTCCTTTCTCCATTCATGTACACAAAGTGCAGTATGCATCTAAATGTCCTCAAAAGAGGTACATTTTGGTAACTGAACATCTCCAACTCGTACAATGCGATGTTTCTTCTTTGAGTCAAATGAATTTGACAATTCAAATATGCACAACTGGCCGTGTTTCTAGCCAACATACTGGTGTTTGGACCTATGGAACTGCTAGTCTGTTACCTTCGATAGCTCAGTTGGTAGAGTGGAGGACTGTAGAAGTTAAAGTTGTCATCCTTAGGCCGTCGGTTCAAATCCGACTCGAAGGAAGTTTTTCTTACCAAGCGAAATTTTCCGTTTTAACTGTGCAAAAATGGCTTTCCCTGACCGAAATCGAACCCAGGGCATGGCGGTGAAAGCACGGAATCTTAGCCACAATTCCATCGGGAACCAAGCTGTGGATCCTTCTTGTCACCAACATTTTTCAGTGTCTGCACTCCTACTATACTGATGACATTCGGATGCATACTGGACTTGGTATGCATAAAAGGAAGCAGGCCATAAAGCGAGTTATTCATCTTTCTTTTTGTTCTACAAAATAGATGAAGTTTGCAAGAGTCAAGACTCTTTTTTTTTTTACCATCTGGGATCACTCAAGAAAAGTGGGAATTCTAGTGTCACTAACACATGGAAAGCGCTGTTAATGTAATGTTTCGTACACACAGGGAGAAAACGTCAGGCAGAACTAAAGGGGTTAGCTGACAGATGTTATAGCATTCCCCTTTTGTCTCCTTCACTATTAGAAAGCTCTTCACCTGTCATGTCAGTTAAAATGTCCTGGATTGGGGAGGATGACCAAACCAGTCCATGTGGGCCTTTGTGTGTCTTGAGAAGATTGGCACACAGATACCTTATCAAAGCTTGAGTCTTGGTTTCCGTGTCCTGAATCCTTCCTGAATAGCTAGGATGCTTTGTTTGTAACCTGGATAGCTCAGATGGTAGAGCATCAGACTTTTGATTGGAGGGTATAGGGTTAAATTCCCTGTACCCATAAAAGCATTGTTACTTTGCCATTAGTGTTCTTGTGAACTTTCATTGAATACATCTTGATCACGTCAAGAATCAGGACCCTGTTAAGTAACTGATCTTTCACATTTCTATCATTTAACCCATCTGTGACAATCTACATTGGCCATTGTCCCAGGTTAAGCTAGCTAGTTCTCTTGGCATGGAGTAAATGTTAAGGTCATGCTTACTTTATAAAATCAACACTTCTGAGCCTATCCTTTTCAACTTACTGAGAACATTTTCTTTGCAAGTTCATTACACCTTGTGTACTTGTTGTATTGCGGTGAGCAGTTTCAATAAAGGCTGAGAGAATGAGCAGACTTGTTCTAGTCACAGAATCCATTTACGTTTAAATAACAGAAGCTTGTCAGTGGAGGATGTACTTGCTCATACCTTTTCTGTTCATTTCCTTTTGTACACACTACAGACTGTGCCGTAGAAATGCTTGTCCGAAACATGAACATGCGCACTTGTTTATGTGTGCCGCCTGTTAGCTAATGCATCAGGGAAGTAATTTTGGAACAAAACATCGAGGCACTTGTTTTTCAGGCAAGTGTCTGTATTCAGGCAAGAACACGTGCATGTTCAAGTCCTTGCCCTCTACATCATTCTCTGCACGTGATTGAGAAAGACCTGACACTGTGTGACGGCATTGCTTAATTGAGAGCCAAAGCAACAACAATCTTGGTTATCAAAGACTCACTCCACCCTGACCACAGCCTCTTCACTCAGAAGCCATGAGAAAACAACCATCGCAGCATGTGAGTAAAAATCAATCCTTTAAGGGGTTTTATATTTCAACATGCAGTTCGAAATCTTAATGTGTTCCACATGAAAGTAATGTTCTTTCCATATGTGCACATTGCACATTTAATGTTTCTGCATTTCAGCCAATCATTTCTCTCTCTACATGACAACATTTTAGAAAATTTTCTACAAAAGCACTGAATGTTATTCTAACCATTTATGTCCTTTCTCCATTCATGTACACAAAGTGCAGTATGCATCTAAATGTCCTCAAAAGAGGTACATTTTGGTAACTGAACATCTCCAACTCGTACAATGCGATGTTTCTTCTTTGAGTCAAATGAATTTGACAATTCAAATATGCACAACTGGCCGTGTTTCTAGCCAACATACTGGTGTTTGGACCTATGGAACTGCTAGTCTGTTACCTTCGATAGCTCAGTTGGTAGAGCGGAGGACTGTAGAAGTTAAAGTTGTCATCCTTAGGCCGTCGGTTCAAATCCGACTCGAAGGAAGTTTTTCTTACCAAGCGAAATTTTCCGTTTTAACTGTGCAAAAATGGCTTTCCCTGACCGAAATCGAACCCAGGGCATGGCGGTGAAAGCACGGAATCTTAGCCACAATTCCATCGGGAACCAAGCCATGGATCCTTCTTGTCACCAACATTTTTCAGTGTCTGCACTCCTACTATACTGATGACATTCGGATGCATACTGGACTTGGTATGCATAAAAGGAAGCAGGCCATAAAGCGAGTTATTCATCTTTCTTTTTGTTCTACAAAATAGATGAAGTTTGCAAGAGTCAAGACTCTTTTTTTTTTACCATCTGGAATCACTCAAGAAAAGTGGGAATTCTAGTGTCACTAACACATGGAAAGCGCTGTTAATGTAATGTTTCGTACACACAGGGAGAAAACGTCAGGCAGAACTAAAGGGGTTAGCTGACAGATGTTATAGCATTCCCCTTTTGTCTCCTTCACTATTAGAAAGCTCTTCACCTGTCATGTCAGTTAAAATGTCCTGGATTGGGGAGGATGACCAAACCAGTCCATGTGGGCCTTTGTGTGTCTTGAGAAGATTGGCACACAGATACCTTATCAAAGCTTGAGTCTTGGTTTCCGTGTCCTGAATCCTTCCTGAATAGCTAGGATGCTTTGTTTGTAACCTGGATAGCTCAGATGGTAGAGCATCAGACTTTTGATTGGAGGGTATAGGGTTAAATTCCCTGTACCCATAAAAGCATTGTTACTTTGCCATTAGTGTTCTTTTGAACTTTCATTGAATACATCTTGATCACGTCAAGAATCAGGACCCTGTTAAGTAACTGATCTTTCACATTTCTATCATTTAACCCATCTGTGACAATCTACATTGGCCATTGTCCCAGGTTAAGCTAGCTAGTTCTCTTGGCATGGAGTAAATGTTAAGGTCATGCTTACTTTATAAAATCAACACTTCTGAGCCTATCCTTTTCAACTTACTGAGAACATTTTCTTTGCAAGTTCATTACACCTTGTGTACTTGTTGTATTGCGGTGAGCAGTTTCAATAAAGGCTGAGTGAATGAGCAGACTTGTTCTAGTCACAGAATCCATTTACGTTTAAATAACAGAAGCTTGTCAGTGGAGGATGTACTTGCTCATACTTTTTCTGTTAATTTTCTTTTGTACACACTACAGACTGTGCCGTAGAAATGCTTGTCCGAAACATGAACATGCGCACTTGTTTATGTGTGCCGCCTGTTAGCTAATGCATCAGGGAAGTAATTTTGGAACAAAACATCGAGGCACTTGTTTTTCAGGCAAGTGTCTGTATTCAGGCAAGAACACGTGCATGTTCAAGTCCTTGCCCTCTACATCATTCTCTGCACTTGATTGAGAAAGACCTGACACTGTGTGACGGCATTGCTTAATTGAGAGCCAAAGCAACAACAATCTTGGTTATCAAAGACTCACTCCACCCTGACCACAGCCTCTTCACTCAGAAGCCATGAGAAATCAACCATCGCAGCATGTGAGTAAAAATCAATCCTTTAAGGGGTTTTATATTTCAACATGCAGTTCGAAATCTTAATGTGTTCCACATGAAAGTAATGTTCTTTCCATATGTGCACATTGCACATTTAATGTTTCTGCATTTCAGCCAATCATTTCTCTCTCTACATGACAACATTTTAGAAAATTTTCTACAAAAGCACTGAATGTTATTCTAACCATTTATGTCCTTTCTCCATTCATGTACACAAAGTGCAGTATGCATCTAAATGTCCTCAAAAGAGGTACATTTTGGTAACTGAACATCTCCAACTCGTACAATGCGATGTTTCTTCTTTGAGTCAAATGAATTTGACAATTCAAATATGCACAACTGGCCGTGTTTCTAGCCAACATACTGGTGTTTGGACCTATGGAACTGCTAGTCTGTTACCTTTGATAGCTCAGTTGGTAGAGCGGAGGACTGTAGAAGTTAAAGTTGTCATCCTTAGGCCGTCGGTTCAAATCCGACTCGAAGGAAGTTTTTCTTACCAAGCGAAATTTTCCGTTTTAACTGTGCAAAAATGGCTTTCCCTGACCGAAATCGAACCCAGGGCATGGCGGTGAAAGCACGGAATCTTAGCCACAATTCCATCGGGAACCAAGCCATGGATCCTTCTTGTCACCAACATTTTTCAGTGTCTGCACTCCTACTATACTGATGACATTCGGATGCATACTGGACTTGGTATGCATAAAAGGAAGCAGGCCATAAAGCGAGTTATTCATCTTTCTTTTTGTTCTACAAAATAGATGAAGTTTGCAAGAGTCAAGACTCTTTTTTTTTTACCATCTGGGATCACTCAAGAAAAGTGGGAATTCTAGTGTCACTAACACATGGAAAGCGCTGTTAATGTAATGTTTCGTACACACAGGGAGAAAACGTCAGGCAGAACTAAAGGGGTTAGCTGACAGATGTTATAGCATTCCCCTTTTGTCTCCTTCACTATTAGAAAGCTCTTCACCTGTCATGTCAGTTAAAATGTCCTGGATTGGGGAGGATGACCAAACCAGTCCATGTGGGCCTTTGTGTGTCTTGAGAAGATTGGCAGACAGATACCTTATCAAAGCTTGAGTCTTGGTTTCCGTGTCCTGAATCCTTCCTGAATAGCTAGGATGCTTTGTTTGTAACCTGGATAGCTCAGATGGTAGAGCATCAGACTTTTGATTGGAGGGTATAGGGTTAAATTCCCTGTACCCATAAAAGCATTGTTACTTTGCCATTAGTGTTCTTGTGAACTTTCATTGAATACATCTTGATCACGTCAAGAATCAGGACCCTGTTAAGTAACTGATCTTTCACATTTCTATCATTTAACCCATCTGTGACAATCTACATTGGCCATTGTCCCAGGTTAAGCTAGCTAGTTCTCTTGGCATGGAGTAAATGTTAAGGTCATGCTTACTTTATAAAATCAACACTTCTGAGCCTATCCTTTTCAACTTACTGAGAACATTTTCTTTGCAAGTTCATTACACCTTGTGTACTTGTTGTATTGCGGTGAGCAGTTTCAATAAAGGCTGAGAGAATGAGCAGACTTGTTCTAGTCACAGAATCCATTTACGTTTAAATAACAGAAGCTTGTCAGTGGAGGATGTACTTGCTCATACCTTTTCTGTTCATTTCCTTTTGTACACACTACAGACTGTGCCGTAGAAATGCTTGTCCGAAACATGAACATGCGCACTTGTTTATGTGTGCCGCCTGTTAGCTAATGCATCAGGGAAGTAATTTTGGAACAAAACATCGAGGCACTTGTTTTTCAGGCAAGTGTCTGTATTCAGGCAAGAACACGTGCATGTTCAAGTCCTTGCCCTCTACATCATTCTCTGCACTTGATTGAGAAAGACCTGACACTGTGTGACGGCATTGCTTAATTGAGAGCCAAAGCAACAACAATCTTGGTTATCAAAGACTCACTCCACCCTGACCACAGCCTCTTCACTCAGAAGCCATGAGAAATCAACCATCGCAGCATGTGAGTAAAAATCAATCCTTTAAGGGGTTTTATATTTCAACATGCAGTTCGAAATCTTAATGTGTTCCACATGAAAGTAATGTTCTTTCCATATGTGCACATTGCACATTTAATGTTTCTGCATTTCAGCCAATCATTTCTCTCTCTACATGACAACATTTTAGAAAATTTTCTACAAAAGCACTGAATGTTATTCTAACCATTTATGTCCTTTCTCCATTCATGTACACAAAGTGCAGTATGCATCTAAATGTCCTCAAAAGAGGTACATTTTGGTAACTGAACATCTCCAACTCGTACAATGCGATGTTTCTTCTTTGAGTCAAATGAATTTGACAATTCAAATATGCACAACTGGCCGTGTTTCTAGCCAACATACTGGTGTTTGGACCTATGGAACTGCTAGTCTGTTACCTTTGATAGCTCAGTTGGTAGAGCGGAGGACTGTAGAAGTTAAAGTTGTCATCCTTAGGCCGTCGGTTCAAATCCGACTTGAAGGAAGTTTTTCTTACCAAGCGAAATTTTCCGTTTTAACTGTGCAAAAATGGCTTTCCCTGACCGAAATCGAACCCAGGGCATGGCGGTGAAAGCACGGAATCTTAGCCACAATTCCATCTGGAACCAAGCCATGGATCCTTCTTGTCACCAACATTTTTCAGTGTCTGCACTCCTACTATACTGATGACATTCGGATGCATACTGGACTTGGTATGCATAAAAGGAAGCAGGCCATAAAGCGAGTTATTCATCTTTCTTTTTGTTCTACAAAATAGATGAAGTTTGCAAGAGTCAAGACTCTTTTTTTTTTACCATCTGGGATCACTCAAGAAAAGTGGGAATTCTAGTGTCACTAACACATGGAAAGCGCTGTTAATGTAATGTTTCGTACACACAGGGAGAAAACGTCAGGCAGAACTAAAGGGGTTAGCTGACAGATGTTATAGCATTCCCCTTTTGTCTCCTTCACTATTAGAAAGCTCTTCACCTGTCATGTCAGTTAAAATGTCCTGGATTGGGGAGGATGACCAAACCAGTCCATGTGGGCCTTTGTGTGTCTTGAGAAGATTGGCACACAGATACCTTATCAAAGCTTGAGTCTTGGTTTCCGTGTCCTGAATCCTTCCTGAATAGCTAGGATGCTTTGTTTGTAACCTGGATAGCTCAGATGGTAGAGCATCAGACTTTTGATTGGAGGGTATAGGGTTAAATTCCCTGTACCCATAAAAGCATTGTTACTTTGCCATTAGTGTTCTTGTGAACTTTCATTGAATACATCTTGATCACGTCAAGAATCAGGACCCTGTTAAGTAACTGATCTTTCACATTTCTATCATTTAACCCATCTGTGACAATCTACATTGGCCATTGTCCCAGGTTAAGCTAGCTAGTTCTCTTGGCATGGAGTAAATGTTAAGGTCATGCTTACTTTATAAAATCAACACTTCTGAGCCTATCCTTTTCAACTTACTGAGAACATTTTCTTTGCAAGTTCATTACACCTTGTGTACTTGTTGTATTGCGGTGAGCAGTTTCAATAAAGGCTGAGAGAATGAGCAGACTTGTTCTAGTCACAGAATCCATTTACGTTTAAATAACAGAAGCTTGTCAGTGGAGGATGTACTTGCTCATACCTTTTCTGTTCATTTCCTTTTGTACACACTACAGACTGTGCCGTAGAAATGCTTGTCCGAAACATGAACATGCGCACTTGTTTATGTGTGCCGCCTGTTAGCTAATGCATCAGGGAAGTAATTTTGGAACAAAACATCGAGGCACTTGTTTTTCAGGCAAGTGTCTGTATTCAGGCAAGAACACGTGCATGTTCAAGTCCTTGCCCTCTACATCATTCTCTGCACGTGATTGAGAAAGACCTGACACTGTGTGACGGCATTGCTTAATTGAGAGCCAAAGCAACAACAATCTTGGTTATCAAAGACTCACTCCACCCTGACCACAGCCTCTTCACTCAGAAGCCATGAGAAAACAACCATCGCAGCATGTGAGTAAAAATCAATCCTTTAAGGGGTTTTATATTTCAACATGCAGTTCGAAATCTTAATGTGTTCCACATGAAAGTAATGTTCTTTCCATATGTGCACATTGCACATTTAATGTTTCTGCATTTCAGCCAATCATTTCTCTCTCTACATGACAACATTTTAGAAAATTTTCTACAAAAGCACTGAATGTTATTCTAACCATTTATGTCCTTTCTCCATTCATGTACACAAAGTGCAGTATGCATCTAAATGTCCTCAAAAGAGGTACATTTTGGTAACTGAACATCTCCAACTCGTACAATGCGATGTTTCTTCTTTGAGTCAAATGAATTTGACAATTCAAATATGCACAACTGGCCGTGTTTCTAGCCAACATACTGGTGTTTGGACCTATGGAACTGCTAGTCTGTTACCTTTGATAGCTCAGTTGGTAGAGCGGAGGACTGTAGAAGTTAAAGTTGTCATCCTTAGGCCGTCGGTTCAAATCCGACTTGAAGGAAGTTTTTCTTACCAAGCGAAATTTTCCGTTTTAACTGTGCAAAAATGGCTTTCCCTGACCGAAATCGAACCCAGGGCATGGCGGTGAAAGCACGGAATCTTAGCCACAATTCCATCTGGAACCAAGCCATGGATCCTTCTTGTCACCAACATTTTTCAGTGTCTGCACTCCTACTATACTGATGACATTCGGATGCATACTGGACTTGGTATGCATAAAAGGAAGCAGGCCATAAAGCGAGTTATTCATCTTTCTTTTTGTTCTACAAAATAGATGAAGTTTGCAAGAGTCAAGACTCTTTTTTTTTTACCATCTGGGATCACTCAAGAAAAGTGGGAATTCTAGTGTCACTAACACATGGAAAGCGCTGTTAATGTAATGTTTCGTACACACAGGGAGAAAACGTCAGGCAGAACTAAAGGGGTTAGCTGACAGATGTTATAGCATTCCCCTTTTGTCTCCTTCACTATTAGAAAGCTCTTCACCTGTCATGTCAGTTAAAATGTCCTGGATTGGGGAGGATGACCAAACCAGTCCATGTGGGCCTTTGTGTGTCTTGAGAAGATTGGCACACAGATACCTTATCAAAGCTTGAGTCTTGGTTTCCGTGTCCTGAATCCTTCCTGAATAGCTAGGATGCTTTGTTTGTAACCTGGATAGCTCAGATGGTAGAGCATCAGACTTTTGATTGGAGGGTATAGGGTTAAATTCCCTGTACCCATAAAAGCATTGTTACTTTGCCATTAGTGTTCTTGTGAACTTTCATTGAATACATCTTGATCACGTCAAGAATCAGGACCCTGTTAAGTAACTGATCTTTCACATTTCTATCATTTAACCCATCTGTGACAATCTACATTGGCCATTGTCCCAGGTTAAGCTAGCTAGTTCTCTTGGCATGGAGTAAATGTTAAGGTCATGCTTACTTTATAAAATCAACACTTCTGAGCCTATCCTTTTCAACTTACTGAGAACATTTTCTTTGCAAGTTCATTACACCTTGTGTACTTGTTGTATTGCGGTGAGCAGTTTCAATAAAGGCTGAGAGAATGAGCAGACTTGTTCTAGTCACAGAATCCATTTACGTTTAAATAACAGAAGCTTGTCAGTGGAGGATGTACTTGCTCATACCTTTTCTGTTCATTTCCTTTTGTACACACTACAGACTGTGCCGTAGAAATGCTTGTCCGAAACATGAACATGCGCACTTGTTTATGTGTGCCGCCTGTTAGCTAATGCATCAGGGAAGTAATTTTGGAACAAAACATCGAGGCACTTGTTTTTCAGGCAAGTGTCTGTATTCAGGCAAGAACACGTGCATGTTCAAGTCCTTGCCCTCTACATCATTCTCTGCACGTGATTGAGAAAGACCTGACACTGTGTGACGGCATTGCTTAATTGAGAGCCAAAGCAACAACAATCTTGGTTATCAAAGACTCACTCCACCCTGACCACAGCCTCTTCACTCAGAAGCCATGAGAAAACAACCATCGCAGCATGTGAGTAAAAATCAATCCTTTAAGGGGTTTTATATTTCAACATGCAGTTCGAAATCTTAATGTGTTCCACATGAAAGTAATGTTCTTTCCATATGTGCACATTGCACATTTAATGTTTCTGCATTTCAGCCAATCATTTCTCTCTCTACATGACAACATTTTAGAAAATTTTCTACAAAAGCACTGAATGTTATTCTAACCATTTATGTCCTTTCTCCATTCATGTACACAAAGTGCAGTATGCATCTAAATGTCCTCAAAAGAGGTACATTTTGGTAACTGAACATCTCCAACTCGTACAATGCGATGTTTCTTCTTTGAGTCAAATGAATTTGACAATTCAAATATGCACAACTGGCCGTGTTTCTAGCCAACATACTGGTGTTTGGACCTATGGAGCTGCTAGTCTGTTACCTTCGATAGCTCAGTTGGTAGAGCGGAGGACTGTAGAAGTTAAAGTTGTCATCCTTAGGCCGTCGGTTCAAATCCGACTCGAAGGAAGTTTTTCTTACCAAGCGAAATTTTCCGTTTTAACTGTGCAAAAATGGCTTTCCCTGACCGAAATCGAACCCTGGCATGGCGGTGAAAGCACGGAATCTTAGCCACAATTCCATCAGGAACCAAGCCATGGATCCTTCTTGTCACCAACATTTTTCAGTGTCTGCACTCCTACTATACTGATGACATTCGGATGCATACTGGACTTGGTATGCATAAAAGGAAGCAGGCCATAAAGCGAGTTATTCATCTTTCTTTTTGTTCTACAAAATAGATGAAGTTTGCAAGAGTCAAGACTCTTTTTTTTTTACCATCTGGGATCACTCAAGAAAAGTGGGAATTCTAGTGTCACTAACACATGGAAAGCGCTGTTAATGTAATGTTTCGTACACACAGGGAGAAAACGTCAGGCAGAACTAAAGGGGTTAGCTGACAGATGTTATAGCATTCCCCTTTTGTCTCCTTCACTATTAGAAAGCTCTTCACCTGTCATGTCAGTTAAAATGTCCTGGATTGGGGAGGATGACCAAACCAGTCCATGTGGGCCTTTGTGTGTCTTGAGAAGATTGGCACACAGATACCTTATCAAAGCTTGAGTCTTGGTTTCCGTGTCCTGAATCCTTCCTGAATAGCTAGGATGCTTTGTTTGTAACCTGGATAGCTCAGATGGTAGAGCATCAGACTTTTGATTGGAGGGTATAGGGTTAAATTCCCTGTACCCATAAAAGCATTGTTACTTTGCCATTAGTGTTCTTGTGAACTTTCATTGAATACATCTTGATCACGTCAAGAATCAGGACCCTGTTAAGTAACTGATCTTTCACATTTCTATCATTTAACCCATCTGTGACAATCTACATTGGCCATTGTCCCAGGTTAAGCTAGCTAGTTCTCTTGGCATGGAGTAAATGTTAAGGTCATGCTTACTTTATAAAATCAACACTTCTGAGCCTATCCTTTTCAACTTACTGAGAACATTTTCTTTGCAAGTTCATTACACCTTGTGTACTTGTTGTATTGCGGTGAGCAGTTTCAATAAAGGCTGAGAGAATGAGCAGACTTGTTCTAGTCACAGAATCCATTTACGTTTAAATAACAGAAGCTTGTCAGTGGAGGATGTACTTGCTCATACCTTTTCTGTTCATTTCCTTTTGTACACACTACAGACTGTGCCGTAGAAATGCTTGTCCGAAACATGAACATGCGCACTTGTTTATGTGTGCCGCCTGTTAGCTAATGCATCAGGGAAGTAATTTTGGAACAAAACATCGAGGCACTTGTTTTTCAGGCAAGTGTCTGTATTCAGGCAAGAACACGTGCATGTTCAAGTCCTTGCCCTCTACATCATTCTCTGCACTTGATTGAGAAAGACCTGACACTGTGTGACGGCATTGCTTAATTGAGAGCCAAAGCAACAACAATCTTGGTTATCAAAGACTCACTCCACCCTGACCACAGCCTCTTCACTCAGAAGCCATGAGAAAACAACCATCGCAGCATGTGAGTAAAAATCAATCCTTTAAGGGGTTTTATATTTCAACATGCAGTTCGAAATCTTAATGTGTTCCACATGAAAGTAATGTTCTTTCCATATGTGCACATTGCACATTTAATGTTTCTGCATTTCAGCCAATCATTTCTCTCTCTACATGACAACATTTTAGAAAATTTTCTACAAAAGCACTGAATGTTATTCTAACCATTTATGTCCTTTCTCCATTCATGTACACAAAGTGCAGTATGCATCTAAATGTCCTCAAAAGAGGTACATTTTGGTAACTGAACATCTCCAACTCGTACAATGCGATGTTTCTTCTTTGAGTCAAATGAATTTGACAATTCAAATATGCACAACTGGCCGTGTTTCTAGCCAACATACTGGTGTTTGGACCTATGGAACTGCTAGTCTGTTACCTTCGATAGCTCAGTTGGTAGAGCGGAGGACTGTAGAAGTTAAAGTTGTCATCCTTAGGCCGTCGGTTCAAATCCGACTCGAAGGAAGTTTTTCTTACCAAGCGAAATTTTCCGTTTTAACTGTGCAAAAATGGCTTTCCCTGACCGAAATCGAACCCAGGGCATGGCGGTGAAAGCACGGAATCTTAGCCACAATTCCATCGGGAACCAAGCCATGGATCCTTCTTGTCACCAACATTTTTCAGTGTCTGCACTCCTACTATACTGATGACATTCGGATGCATACTGGACTTGGTATGCATAAAAGGAAGCAGGCCATAAAGCGAGTTATTCATCTTTCTTTTTGTTCTACAAAATAGATGAAGTTTGCAAGAGTCAAGACTCTTTTTTTTTACCATCTGGGATCACTCAAGAAAAGTGGGAATTCTAGTGTCACTAACACATGGAAAGCGCTGTTAATGTAATGTTTCGTACACACAGGGAGAAAACGTCAGGCAGAACTAAAGGGGTTAGCTGACAGATGTTATAGCATTCCCCTTTTGTTTCCTTCACTATTAGAAAGCTCTTCACCTGTCATGTCAGTTAAAATGTCCTGGATTGGGGAGGATGACCAAACCAGTCCATGTGGGCCTTTGTGTGTCTTGAGAAGATTGGCACACAGATACCTTATCAAAGCTTGAGTCTTGGTTTCCGTGTCCTGAATCCTTCCTGAATAGCTAGGATGCTTTGTTTGTAACCTGGATAGCTCAGATGGTAGAGCATCAGACTTTTGATTGGAGGGTATAGGGTTAAATTCCCTGTACCCATAAAAGCATTGTTACTTTGCCATTAGTGTTCTTGTGAACTTTCATTGAATACATCTTGATCACGTCAAGAATCAGGACCCTGTTAAGTAACTGATCTTTCACATTTCTATCATTTAACCCATCTGTGACAATCTACATTGGCCATTGTCCCAGGTTAAGCTAGCTAGTTCTCTTGGCATGGAGTAAATGTTAAGGTCATGCTTACTTTATAAAATCAACACTTCTGAGCCTATCCTTTTCAACTTACTGAGAACATTTTCTTTGCAAGTTCATTACACCTTGTGTACTTGTTGTATTGCGGTGAGCAGTTTCAATAAAGGCTGAGAGAATGAGCAGACTTGTTCTAGTCACAGAATCCATTTACGTTTAAATAACAGAAGCTTGTCAGTGGAGGATGTACTTGCTCATACCTTTTCTGTTCATTTCCTTTTGTACACACTACAGACTGTGCCGTAGAAATGCTTGTCCGAAACATGAACATGCGCACTTGTTTATGTGTGCCGCCTGTTAGCTAATGCATCAGGGAAGTAATTTTGGAACAAAACATCGAGGCACTTGTTTTTCAGGCAAGTGTCTGTATTCAGGCAAGAACACGTGCATGTTCAAGTCCTTGCCCTCTACATCATTCTCTGCACTTGATTGAGAAAGACCTGACACTGTGTGACGGCATTGCTTAATTGAGAGCCAAAGCAACAACAATCTTGGTTATCAAAGACTCACTCCACCCTGACCACAGCCTCTTCACTCAGAAGCCATGAGAAAACAACCATCGCAGCATGTGAGTAAAAATCAATCCTTTAAGGGGTTTTATATTTCAACATGCAGTTCGAAATCTTAATGTGTTCCACATGAAAGTAATGTTCTTTCCATATGTGCACATTGCACATTTAATGTTTCTGCATTTCAGCCAATCATTTCTCTCTCTACATGACAACATTTTAGAAAATTTTCTACAAAAGCACTGAATGTTATTCTAACCATTTATGTCCTTTCTCCATTCATGTACACAAAGTGCAGTATGCATCTAAATGTCCTCAAAAGAGGTACATTTTGGTAACTGAACATCTCCAACTCGTACAATGCGATGTTTCTTCTTTGAGTCAAATGAATTTGACAATTCAAATATGCACAACTGGCCGTGTTTCTAGCCAACATACTGGTGTTTGGACCTATGGAACTGCTAGTCTGTTACCTTCGATAGCTCAGTTGGTAGAGCGGAGGACTGTAGAAGTTAAAGTTGTCATCCTTAGGCCGTCGGTTCAAATCCGACTCGAAGGAAGTTTTTCTTACCAAGCGAAATTTTCCGTTTTAACTGTGCAAAAATGGCTTTCCCTGACCGAAATCGAACCCAGGGCATGGCGGTGAAAGCACGGAATCTTAGCCACAATTCCATCGGGAACCAAGCCGTGGATCCTTCTTGTCACCAACATTTTTCAGTGTCTGCACTCCTACTATACTGATGACATTCGGATGCATACTGGACTTGGTATGCATAAAAGGAAGCAGGCCATAAAGCGAGTTATTCATCTTTCTTTTTGTTCTACAAAATAGATGAAGTTTGCAAGAGTCAAGACTCTTTTTTTTTACCATCTGGGATCACTCAAGAAAAGTGGGAATTCTAGTGTCACTAACACATGGAAAGCGCTGTTAATGTAATGTTTCGTACACACAGGGAGAAAACGTCAGGCAGAACTAAAGGGGTTAGCTGACAGATGTTATAGCATTCCCCTTTTGTCTCCTTCACTATTAGAAAGCTCTTCACCTGTCATGTCAGTTAAAATGTCCTGGATTGGGGAGGATGACCAAACCAGTCCATGTGGGCCTTTGTGTGTCTTGAGAAGATTGGCACACAGATACCTTATCAAAGCTTGAGTCTTGGTTTCCGTGTCCTGAATCCTTCCTGAATAGCTAGGATGCTTTGTTTGTAACCTGGATAGCTCAGATGGTAGAGCATCAGACTTTTGATTGGAGGGTATAGGGTTAAATTCCCTGTACCCATAAAAGCATTGTTACTTTGCCATTAGTGTTCTTGTGAACTTTCATTGAATACATCTTGATCACGTCAAGAATCAGGACCCTGTTAAGTAACTGATCTTTCACATTTCTATCATTTAACCCATCTGTGACAATCTACATTGGCCATTGTCCCAGGTTAAGCTAGCTAGTTCTCTTGGCATGGAGTAAATGTTAAGGTCATGCTTACTTTATAAAATCAACACTTCTGAGCCTATCCTTTTCAACTTACTGAGAACATTTTCTTTGCAAGTTCATTACACCTTGTGTACTTGTTGTATTGCGGTGAGCAGTTTCAATAAAGGCTGAGAGAATGAGCAGACTTGTTCTAGTCACAGAATCCATTTACGTTTAAATAACAGAAGCTTGTCAGTGGAGGATGTACTTGCTCATACCTTTTCTGTTCATTTCCTTTTGTACACACTACATACTGTGCCGTAGAAATGCTTGTCCGAAACATGAACATGCGCACTTGTTTATGTGTGCCGCCTGTTAGCTAATGCATCAGGGAAGTACTTTTGGAACAAAACATCGAGGCACTTGTTTTTCAGGCAAGTGTCTGTATTCAGGCAAGAACACGTGCATGTTCAAGTCCTTGCCCTCTACATCATTCTCTGCACTTGATTGAGAAAGACCTGACACTGTGTGACGGCATTGCTTAATTGAGAGCCAAAGCAGCAACTATCTTGGTTATCAAAGACTCACTCCACCCTGACCACAGCCTCTTCACTCAGAAGCCATGAGAAAACAACCATCGCAGCATGTGAGTAAAAATCAATCCTTTAAGGGGTTTTATATTTCAACATGCAGTTCGAAATCTTAATGTGTTCCACATGAAAGTAATGTTCTTTCCATATGTGCACATTGCACATTTAATGTTTCTGCATTTCAGCCAATCATTTCTCTCTCTACATGACAACATTTTAGAAAATTTTCTACAAAAGCACTGAATGTTATTCTAACCATTTATGTCCTTTCTCCATTCATGTACACAAAGTGCAGTATGCATCTAAATGTCCTCAAAAGAGGTACATTTTGGTAACTGAACATCTCCAACTCGTACAATGCGATGTTTCTTCTTTGAGTCAAATGAATTTGACAATTCAAATATGCACAACTGGCCGTGTTTCTAGCCAACATACTGGTGTTTGGACCTATGGAACTGCTAGTCCGTTACCTTCGATAGCTCAGTTGGTAGAGCGGAGGACTGTAGAAGTTAAAGTTGTCATCCTTAGGCCGTCGGTTCAAATCCGACTCGAAGGAAGTTTTTCTTACCAAGCGAAATTTTCCGTTTTAACTGTGCAAAAATGGCTTTCCCTGACCGAAATCGAACCCAGGGCATGGCGGTGAAAGCACGGAATCTTAGCCACAATTCCATCGGGAACCAAGCCATGGATCCTTCTTGTCACCAACATTTTTCAGTGTCTGCACTCCTACTATACTGATGACATTCGGATGCATACTGGACTTGGTATGCATAAAAGGAAGCAGGCCATAAAGCGAGTTATTCATCTTTCTTTTTGTTCTACAAAATAGATGAAGTTTGCAAGAGTCAAGACTCTTTTTTTTTTACCATCTGGGATCACTCAAGAAAAGTGGGAATTCTAGTGTCACTAACACATGGAAAGCGCTGTTAATGTAATGTTTCGTACACACAGGGAGAAAACGTCAGGCAGAACTAAAGGGGTTAGCTGACAGATGTTATAGCATTCCCCTTTTGTCTCCTTCACTATTAGAAAGCTCTTCACCTGTCATGTCAGTTAAAATGTCCTGGATTGGGGAGGATGACCAAACCAGTCCATGTGGGCCTTTGTGTGTCTTGAGAAGATTGGCACACAGATACCTTATCAAAGCTTGAGTCTTGGTTTCCGTGTCCTGAATCCTTCCTGAATAGCTAGGATGCTTTGTTTGTAACCTGGATAGCTCAGATGGTAGAGCATCAGACTTTTGATTGGAGGGTATAGGGTTAAATTCCTTGTACCCATAAAAGCATTGTTACTTCGCCATTAGTGTTCTTGTGAACTTTCATTGAATACATCTTGATCACGTCAAGAATCAGGACCCTGTTAAGTAACTGATCTTTCACATTTCTATCATTTAACCCATCTGTGACAATCTACATTGGCCATTGTCCCAGGTTAAGCTAGCTAGTTCTCTTGGCATGGAGTAAATGTTAAGGTCATGCTTACTTTATAAAATCAACACTTCTGAGCCTATCCTTTTCAACTTACTGAGAACATTTTCTTTGCAAGTTCATTACACCTTGTGTACTTGTTGTATTGCGGTGAGCAGTTTCAATAAAGGCTGAGAGAATGAGCAGACTTGTTCTAGTCACAGAATCCATTTACGTTTAAATAACAGAAGCTTGTCAGTGGAGGATGTACTTGCTCATACCTTTTCTGTTCATTTCCTTTTGTACACACTACAGACTGTGCCGTAGAAATGCTTGTCCGAAACATGAAAATGCGCACTTGTTTATGTGTGCCGCCTGTTAGCTAATGCATCAGGGAAGTAATTTTGGAAGAAAACATCGAGGCACTTGTTTTTCAGGCAAGTGTCTGTATTCAGGCAAGAACACGTGCATGTTCAAGTCCTTGCCCTCTACATCATTCTCTGCACGTGATTGAGAAAGACCTGACACTGTGTGACGGCATTGCTTAATTGAGAGCCAAAGCAACAACAATCTTGGTTATCAAAGACTCACTCCACCCTGACCACAGCCTCTTCACTCAGAAGCCATGAGAAAACAACCATCGCAGCATGTGAGTAAAAATCAATCCTTTAAGGGGTTTTATATTTCAACATGCAGTTCGAAATCTTAATGTGTTCCACATGAAAGTAATGTTCTTTCCATATGTGCACATTGCACATTTAATGTTTCTGCATTTCAGCCAATCATTTCTCTCTCTACATGACAACATTTTAGAAAATTTTCTACAAAAGCACTGAATGTTATTCTAACCATTTATGTCCTTTCTCCATTCATGTACACAAAGTGCAGTATGCATCTAAATGTCCTCAAAAGAGGTACATTTTGGTAACTGAACATCTCCAACTCGTACAATGCGATGTTTCTTCTTTGAGTCAAATGAATTTGACAATTCAAATATGCACAACTGGCCGTGTTTCTAGCCAACATACTGGTGTTTGGACCTATGGAACTGCTAGTCTGTTACCTTCGATAGCTCAGTTGGTAGAGCGGAGGACTGTAGAAGTTAAAGTTGTCATCCTTAGGCCGTCGGTTCAAATCCGACTCGAAGGAAGTTTTTCTTACCAAGCGAAATTTTCCGTTTTAACTGTGCAAAAATGGCTTTCCCTGACCGAAATCGAACCCAGGGCATGGCGGTGAAAGCACGGAATCTTAGCCACAATTCCATCGGGAACCAAGCCGTGGATCCTTCTTGTCACCAACATTTTTCAGTGTCTGCACTCCTACTATACTGATGACATTCGGATGCATACTGGACTTGGTATGCATAAAAGGAAGCAGGCCATAAAGCGAGTTATTCATCTTTCTTTTTGTTCTACAAAATAGATGAAGTTTGCAAGAGTCAAGACTCTTTTTTTTTTACCATCTGGGATCACTCAAGAAAAGTGGGAATTCTAGTGTCACTAACACATGGAAAGCGCTGTTAATGTAATGTTTCGTACACACAGGGAGAAAACGTCAGGCAGAACTAAAGGGGTTAGCTGACAGATGTTATAGCATTCCCCTTTTGTCTCCTTCACTATTAGAAAGCTCTTCACCTGTCATGTCAGTTAAAATGTCCTGGATTGGGGAGGATGACCAAACCAGTCCATGTGGGCCTTTGTGTGTCTTGAGAAGATTGGCAGACAGATACCTTATCAAAGCTTGAGTCTTGGTTTCCGTGTCCTGAATCCTTCCTGAATAGCTAGGATGCTTTGTTTGTAACCTGGATAGCTCAGATGGTAGAGCATCAGACTTTTGATTGGAGGGTATAGGGTTAAATTCCCTGTACCCATAAAAGCATTGTTACTTTGCCATTAGTGTTCTTGTGAACTTTCATTGAATACATCTTGATCACGTCAAGAATCAGGACCCTGTTAAGTAACTGATCTTTCACATTTCTATCATTTAACCCATCTGTGACAATCTACATTGGCCATTGTCCCAGGTTAAGCTAGCTAGTTCTCTTGGCATGGAGTAAATGTTAAGGTCATGCTTACTTTATAAAATCAACACTTCTGAGCCTATCCTTTTCAACTTACTGAGAACATTTTCTTTGCAAGTTCATTACACCTTGTGTACTTGTTGTATTGCGGTGAGCAGTTTCAATAAAGGCTGAGAGAATGAGCAGACTTGTTCTAGTCACAGAATCCATTTACGTTTAAATAACAGAAGCTTGTCAGTGGAGGATGTACTTGCTCATACCTTTTCTGTTCATTTCCTTTTGTACACACTACAGACTGTGCCGTAGAAATGCTTGTCCGAAACATGAACATGCGCACTTGTTTATGTGTGCCGCCTGTTAGCTAATGCATCAGGGAAGTAATTTTGGAACAAAACATCGAGGCACTTGTTTTTCAGGCAAGTGTCTGTATTCAGGCAAGAACACGTGCATGTTCAAGTCCTTGCCCTCTACATCATTCTCTGCACGTGATTGAGAAAGACCTGACACTGTGTGACGGCATTGCTTAATTGAGAGCCAAAGCAACAACAATCTTGGTTATCAAAGACTCACTCCACCCTGACCACAGCCTCTTCACTCAGAAGCCATGAGAAAACAACCATCGCAGCATGTGAGTAAAAATCAATCCTTTAAGGGGTTTTATATTTCAACATGCAGTTTGAAATCTTAATGTGTTCCACATGAAAGTAATGTTCTTTCCATATGTGCACATTGCACATTTAATGTTTCTGCATTTCAGCCAATCATTTCTCTCTCTACATGACAACATTTTAGAAAATTTTCTACAAAAGCACTGAATGTTATTCTAACCATTTATGTCCTTTCTCCATTCATGTACACAAAGTGCAGTATGCATCTAAATGTCCTCAAAAGAGGTACATTTTGGTAACTGAACATCTCCAACTCGTACAATGCGATGTTTCTTCTTTGAGTCAAATGAATTTGACAATTCAAATATGCACAACTGGCCGTGTTTCTAGCCAACATACTGGTGTTTGGACCTATGGAACTGCTAGTCTGTTACCTTCGATAGCTCAGTTGGTAGAGCGGAGGACTGTAGAAGTTAAAGTTGTCATCCTTAGGCCGTCGGTTCAAATCCGACTCGAAGGAAGTTTTTCTTACCAAGCGAAATTTTCCGTTTTAACTGTGCAAAAATTGCTTTCCCTGACCGAAATCGAACCCAGGGCATGGCGGTGAAAGCACGGAATCTTAGCCACAATTCCATCGGGAACCAAGCCATGGATCCTTCTTGTCACCAACATTTTTCAGTGTCTGCACTCCTACTATACTGATGACATTCGGATGCATACTGGACTTGGTATGCATAAAAGGAAGCAGGCCATAAAGCGAGTTATTCATCTTTCTTTTTGTTCTACAAAATAGATGAAGTTTGCAAGAGTCAAGACTCTTTTTTTTTTACCATCTGGGATCACTCAAGAAAAGTGGGAATTCTAGTGTCACTAACACATGGAAAGCGCTGTTAATGTAATGTTTCGTACACACAGGGAGAAAACGTCAGGCAGAACTAAAGGGGTTAGCTGACAGATGTTATAGCATTCCCCTTTTGTCTCCTTCACTATTAGAAAGCTCTTCACCTGTCATGTCAGTTAAAATGTCCTGGATTGGGGAGGATGACCAAACCAGTCCATGTGGGCCTTTGTGTGTCTTGAGAAGATTGGCACACAGATACCTTATCAAAGCTTGAGTCTTGGTTTCCGTGTCCTGAATCCTTCCTGAATAGCTAGGATGCTTTGTTTGTAACCTGGATAGCTCAGATGGTAGAGCATCAGACTTTTGATTGGAGGGTATAGGGTTAAATTCCCTGTACCCATAAAAGCATTGTTACTTTGCCATTAGTGTTCTTGTGAACTTTCATTGAATACATCTTGATCACGTCAAGAATCAGGACCCTGTTAAGTAACTGATCTTTCACATTTCTATCATTTAACCCATCTGTGACAATCTACATTGGCCATTGTCCCAGGTTAAGCTAGCTAGTTCTCTTGGCATGGAGTAAATGTTAAGGTCATGCTTACTTTATAAAATCAACACTTCTGAGCCTATCCTTTTCAACTTACTGAGAACATTTTCTTTGCAAGTTCATTACACCTTGTGTACTTGTTGTATTGCGGTGAGCAGTTTCAATAAAGGCTGAGAGAATGAGCAGACTTGTTCTAGTCACAGAATCCATTTACGTTTAAATAACAGAAGCTTGTCAGTGGAGGATGTACTTGCTCATACCTTTTCTGTTCATTTCCTTTTGTACACACTACAGACTGTGCCGTAGAAATGCTTGTCCGAAACATGAACATGCGCACTTGTTTATGTGTGCCGCCTGTTAGCTAATGCATCAGGGAAGTAATTTTGGAACAAAACATCGAGGCACTTGTTTTTCAGGCAAGTGTCTGTATTCAGGCAAGAACACGTGCATGTTCAAGTCCTTGCCCTCTACATCATTCTCTGCACGTGATTGAGAAAGACCTGACACTGTGTGACGGCATTGCTTAATTGAGAGCCAAAGCAACAACAATCTTGGTTATCAAAGACTCACTCCACCCTGACCACAGCCTCTTCACTCAGAAGCCATGAGAAAACAACCATCGCAGCATGTGAGTAAAAATCAATCCTTTAAGGGGTTTTATATTTCAACATGCAGTTTGAAATCTTAATGTGTTCCACATGAAAGTAATGTTCTTTCCATATGTGCACATTGCACATTTAATGTTTCTGCATTTCAGCCAATCATTTCTCTCTCTACATGACAACATTTTAGAAAATTTTCTACAAAAGCACTGAATGTTATTCTAACCATTTATGTCCTTTCTCCATTCATGTACACAAAGTGCAGTATGCATCTAAATGTCCTCAAAAGAGGTACATTTTGGTAACTGAACATCTCCAACTCGTACAATGCGATGTTTCTTCTTTGAGTCAAATGAATTTGACAATTCAAATATGCACAACTGGCCGTGTTTCTAGCCAACATACTGGTGTTTGGACCTATGGAACTGCTAGTCTGTTACCTTCGATAGCTCAGTTGGTAGAGCGGAGGACTGTAGAAGTTAAAGTTGTCATCCTTAGGCCGTCGGTTCAAATCCGACTCGAAGGAAGTTTTTCTTACCAAGCGAAATTTTCCGTTTTAACTGTGCAAAAATGGCTTTCCCTGGCCGAAATCGAACCCAGGGCATGGCGGTGAAAGCACGGAATCTTAGCCACAATTCCATCGGGAACCAAGCCATGGATCCTTCTTGTCACCAACATTTTTCAGTGTCTGCACTCCTACTATACTGATGACATTCGGATGCATACTGGACTTGGTATGCATAAAAGGAAGCAGGCCATAAAGCGAGTTATTCATCTTTCTTTTTGTTCTACAAAATAGATGAAGTTTGCAAGAGTCAAGACTCTTTTTTTTTACCATCTGGGATCACTCAAGAAAAGTGGGAATTCTAGTGTCACTAACACATGGAAAGCGCTGTTAATGTAATGTTTCGTACACACAGGGAGAAAACGTCAGGCAGAACTAAAGGGGTTAGCTGACAGATGTTATAGCATTCCCCTTTTGTTTCCTTCACTATTAGAAAGCTCTTCACCTGTCATGTCAGTTAAAATGTCCTGGATTGGGGAGGATGACCAAACCAGTCCATGTGGGCCTTTGTGTGTCTTGAGAAGATTGGCACACAGATACCTTATCAAAGCTTGAGTCTTGGTTTCCGTGTCCTGAATCCTTCCTGAATAGCTAGGATGCTTTGTTTGTAACCTGGATAGCTCAGATGGTAGAGCATCAGACTTTTGATTGGAGGGTATAGGGTTAAATTCCCTGTACCCATAAAAGCATTGTTACTTTGCCATTAGTGTTCTTGTGAACTTTCATTGAATACATCTTGATCACGTCAAGAATCAGGACCCTGTTAAGTAACTGATCTTTCACATTTCTATCATTTAACCCATCTGTGACAATCTACATTGGCCATTGTCCCAGGTTAAGCTAGCTAGTTCTCTTGGCATGGAGTAAATGTTAAGGTCATGCTTACTTTATAAAATCAACACTTCTGAGCCTATCCTTTTCAACTTACTGAGAACATTTTCTTTGCAAGTTCATTACACCTTGTGTACTTGTTGTATTGCGGTGAGCAGTTTCAATAAAGGCTGAGAGAATGAGCAGACTTGTTCTAGTCACAGAATCCATTTACGTTTAAATAACAGAAGCTTGTCAGTGGAGGATGTACTTGCTCATACCTTTTCTGTTCATTTCCTTTTGTACACACTACAGACTGTGCCGTAGAAATGCTTGTCCGAAACATGAACATGCGCACTTGTTTATGTGTGCCGCCTGTTAGCTAATGCATCAGGGAAGTAATTTTGGAACAAAACATCGAGGCACTTGTTTTTCAGGCAAGTGTCTGTATTCAGGCAAGAACACGTGCATGTTCAAGTCCTTGCCCTCTACATCATTCTCTGCACTTGATTGAGAAAGACCTGACACTGTGTGACGGCATTGCTTAATTGAGAGCCAAAGCAACAACAATCTTGGTTATCAAAGACTCACTCCACCCTGACCACAGCCTCTTCACTCAGAAGCCATGAGAAAACAACCATCGCAGCATGTGAGTAAAAATCAATCCTTTAAGGGGTTTTATATTTCAACATGCAGTTCGAAATCTTAATGTGTTCCACATGAAAGTAATGTTCTTTCCATATGTGCACATTGCACATTTAATGTTTCTGCATTTCAGCCAATCATTTCTCTCTCTACATGACAACATTTTAGAAAATTTTCTACAAAAGCACTGAATGTTATTCTAACCATTTATGTCCTTTCTCCATTCATGTACACAAAGTGCAGTATGCATCTAAATGTCCTCAAAAGAGGTACATTTTGGTAACTGAACATCTCCAACTCGTACAATGCGATGTTTCTTCTTTGAGTCAAATGAATTTGACAATTCAAATATGCACAACTGGCCGTGTTTCTAGCCAACATACTGGTGTTTGGACCTATGGAACTGCTAGTCTGTTACCTTCGATAGCTCAGTTGGTAGAGCGGAGGACTGTAGAAGTTAAAGTTGTCATCCTTAGGCCGTCGGTTCAAATCCGACTCGAAGGAAGTTTTTCTTACCAAGCGAAATTTTCCGTTTTAACTGTGCAAAAATGGCTTTCCCTGACCGAAATCGAACCCAGGGCATGGCGGTGAAAGCACGGAATCTTAGCCACAATTCCATCGGGAACCAAGCCATGGATCCTTCTTGTCACCAACATTTTTCAGTGTCTGCACTCCTACTATACTGATGACATTCGGATGCATACTGGACTTGGTATGCATAAAAGGAAGCAGGCCATAAAGCGAGTTATTCATCTTTCTTTTTGTTCTACAAAATAGATGAAGTTTGCAAGAGTCAAGACTCTTTTTTTTTACCATCTGGGATCACTCAAGAAAAGTGGGAATTCTAGTGTCACTAACACATGGAAAGCGCTGTTAATGTAATGTTTCGTACACACAGGGAGAAAACGTCAGGCAGAACTAAAGGGGTTAGCTGACAGATGTTATAGCATTCCCCTTTTGTCTCCTTCACTATTAGAAAGCTCTTCACCTGTCATGTCAGTTAAAATGTCCTGGATTGGGGAGGATGACCAAACCAGTCCATGTGGGCCTTTGTGTGTCTTGAGAAGATTGGCACACAGATACCTTATCAAAGCTTGAGTCTTGGTTTCCGTGTCCTGAATCCTTCCTGAATAGCTAGGATGCTTTGTTTGTAACCTGGATAGCTCAGATGGTAGAGCATCAGACTTTTGATTGGAGGGTATAGGGTTAAATTCCCTGTACCCATAAAAGCATTGTTACTTTGCCATTAGTGTTCTTGTGAACTTTCATTGAATACATCTTGATCACGTCAAGAATCAGGACCCTGTTAAGTAACTGATCTTTCACATTTCTATCATTTAACCCATCTGTGACAATCTACATTGGCCATTGTCCCAGGTTAAGCTAGCTAGTTCTCTTGGCATGGAGTAAATGTTAAGGTCATGCTTACTTTATAAAATCAACACTTCTGAGCCTATCCTTTTCAACTTACTGAGAACATTTTCTTTGCAAGTTCATTACACCTTGTGTACTTGTTGTATTGCGGTGAGCAGTTTCAATAAAGGCTGAGAGAATGAGCAGACTTGTTCTAGTCACAGAATCCATTTACGTTTAAATAACAGAAGCTTGTCAGTGGAGGATGTACTTGCTCATACCTTTTCTGTTCATTTCCTTTTGTACACACTACATACTGTGCCGTAGAAATGCTTGTCCGAAACATGAACATGCGCACTTGTTTATGTGTGCCGCCTGTTAGCTAATGCATCAGGGAAGTACTTTTGGAACAAAACATCGAGGCACTTGTTTTTCAGGCAAGTGTCTGTATTCAGGCAAGAACACGTGCATGTTCAAGTCCTTGCCCTCTACATCATTCTCTGCACTTGATTGAGAAAGACCTGACACTGTGTGACGGCATTGCTTAATTGAGAGCCAAAGCAGCAACTATCTTGGTTATCAAAGACTCACTCCACCCTGACCACAGCCTCTTCACTCAGAAGCCATGAGAAAACAACCATCGCAGCATGTGAGTAAAAATCAATCCTTTAAGGGGTTTTATATTTCAACATGCAGTTCGAAATCTTAATGTGTTCCACATGAAAGTAATGTTCTTTCCATATGTGCACATTGCACATTTAATGTTTCTGCATTTCAGCCAATCATTTCTCTCTCTACATGACAACATTTTAGAAAATTTTCTACAAAAGCACTGAATGTTATTCTAACCATTTATGTCCTTTCTCCATTCATGTACACAAAGTGCAGTATGCATCTAAATGTCCTCAAAAGAGGTACATTTTGGTAACTGAACATCTCCAACTCGTACAATGCGATGTTTCTTCTTTGAGTCAAATGAATTTGACAATTCAAATATGCACAACTGGCCGTGTTTCTAGCCAACATACTGGTGTTTGGACCTATGGAACTGCTAGTCCGTTACCTTCGATAGCTCAGTTGGTAGAGCGGAGGACTGTAGAAGTTAAAGTTGTCATCCTTAGGCCGTCGGTTCAAATCCGACTCGAAGGAAGTTTTTCTTACCAAGCGAAATTTTCCGTTTTAACTGTGCAAAAATGGCTTTCCCTGACCGAAATCGAACCCAGGGCATGGCGGTGAAAGCACGGAATCTTAGCCACAATTCCATCGGGAACCAAGCCATGGATCCTTCTTGTCACCAACATTTTTCAGTGTCTGCACTCCTACTATACTGATGACATTCGGATGCATACTGGACTTGGTATGCATAAAAGGAAGCAGGCCATAAAGCGAGTTATTCATCTTTCTTTTTGTTCTACAAAATAGATGAAGTTTGCAAGAGTCAAGACTCTTTTTTTTTTACCATCTGGGATCACTCAAGAAAAGTGGGAATTCTAGTGTCACTAACACATGGAAAGCGCTGTTAATGTAATGTTTCGTACACACAGGGAGAAAACGTCAGGCAGAACTAAAGGGGTTAGCTGACAGATGTTATAGCATTCCCCTTTTGTCTCCTTCACTATTAGAAAGCTCTTCACCTGTCATGTCAGTTAAAATGTCCTGGATTGGGGAGGATGACCAAACCAGTCCATGTGGGCCTTTGTGTGTCTTGAGAAGATTGGCACACAGATACCTTATCAAAGCTTGAGTCTTGGTTTCCGTGTCCTGAATCCTTCCTGAATAGCTAGGATGCTTTGTTTGTAACCTGGATAGCTCAGATGGTAGAGCATCAGACTTTTGATTGGAGGGTATAGGGTTAAATTCCTTGTACCCATAAAAGCATTGTTACTTCGCCATTAGTGTTCTTGTGAACTTTCATTGAATACATCTTGATCACGTCAAGAATCAGGACCCTGTTAAGTAACTGATCTTTCACATTTCTATCATTTAACCCATCTGTGACAATCTACATTGGCCATTGTCCCAGGTTAAGCTAGCTAGTTCTCTTGGCATGGAGTAAATGTTAAGGTCATGCTTACTTTATAAAATCAACACTTCTGAGCCTATCCTTTTCAACTTACTGAGAACATTTTCTTTGCAAGTTCATTACACCTTGTGTACTTGTTGTATTGCGGTGAGCAGTTTCAATAAAGGCTGAGAGAATGAGCAGACTTGTTCTAGTCACAGAATCCATTTACGTTTAAATAACAGAAGCTTGTCAGTGGAGGATGTACTTGCTCATACCTTTTCTGTTCATTTCCTTTTGTACACACTACAGACTGTGCCGTAGAAATGCTTGTCCGAAACATGAAAATGCGCACTTGTTTATGTGTGCCGCCTGTTAGCTAATGCATCAGGGAAGTAATTTTGGAAGAAAACATCGAGGCACTTGTTTTTCAGGCAAGTGTCTGTATTCAGGCAAGAACACGTGCATGTTCAAGTCCTTGCCCTCTACATCATTCTCTGCACGTGATTGAGAAAGACCTGACACTGTGTGACGGCATTGCTTAATTGAGAGCCAAAGCAACAACAATCTTGGTTATCAAAGACTCACTCCACCCTGACCACAGCCTCTTCACTCAGAAGCCATGAGAAAACAACCATCGCAGCATGTGAGTAAAAATCAATCCTTTAAGGGGTTTTATATTTCAACATGCAGTTCGAAATCTTAATGTGTTCCACATGAAAGTAATGTTCTTTCCATATGTGCACATTGCACATTTAATGTTTCTGCATTTCAGCCAATCATTTCTCTCTCTACATGACAACATTTTAGAAAATTTTCTACAAAAGCACTGAATGTTATTCTAACCATTTATGTCCTTTCTCCATTCATGTACACAAAGTGCAGTATGCATCTAAATGTCCTCAAAAGAGGTACATTTTGGTAACTGAACATCTCCAACTCGTACAATGCGATGTTTCTTCTTTGAGTCAAATGAATTTGACAATTCAAATATGCACAACTGGCCGTGTTTCTAGCCAACATACTGGTGTTTGGACCTATGGAACTGCTAGTCTGTTACCTTCGATAGCTCAGTTGGTAGAGCGGAGGACTGTAGAAGTTAAAGTTGTCATCCTTAGGCCGTCGGTTCAAATCCGACTCGAAGGAAGTTTTTCTTACCAAGCGAAATTTTCCGTTTTAACTGTGCAAAAATGGCTTTCCCTGACCGAAATCGAACCCAGGGCATGGCGGTGAAAGCACGGAATCTTAGCCACAATTCCATCGGGAACCAAGCCGTGGATCCTTCTTGTCACCAACATTTTTCAGTGTCTGCACTCCTACTATACTGATGACATTCGGATGCATACTGGACTTGGTATGCATAAAAGGAAGCAGGCCATAAAGCGAGTTATTCATCTTTCTTTTTGTTCTACAAAATAGATGAAGTTTGCAAGAGTCAAGACTCTTTTTTTTTTACCATCTGGGATCACTCAAGAAAAGTGGGAATTCTAGTGTCACTAACACATGGAAAGCGCTGTTAATGTAATGTTTCGTACACACAGGGAGAAAACGTCAGGCAGAACTAAAGGGGTTAGCTGACAGATGTTATAGCATTCCCCTTTTGTCTCCTTCACTATTAGAAAGCTCTTCACCTGTCATGTCAGTTAAAATGTCCTGGATTGGGGAGGATGACCAAACCAGTCCATGTGGGCCTTTGTGTGTCTTGAGAAGATTGGCAGACAGATACCTTATCAAAGCTTGAGTCTTGGTTTCCGTGTCCTGAATCCTTCCTGAATAGCTAGGATGCTTTGTTTGTAACCTGGATAGCTCAGATGGTAGAGCATCAGACTTTTGATTGGAGGGTATAGGGTTAAATTCCCTGTACCCATAAAAGCATTGTTACTTTGCCATTAGTGTTCTTGTGAACTTTCATTGAATACATCTTGATCACGTCAAGAATCAGGACCCTGTTAAGTAACTGATCTTTCACATTTCTATCATTTAACCCATCTGTGACAATCTACATTGGCCATTGTCCCAGGTTAAGCTAGCTAGTTCTCTTGGCATGGAGTAAATGTTAAGGTCATGCTTACTTTATAAAATCAACACTTCTGAGCCTATCCTTTTCAACTTACTGAGAACATTTTCTTTGCAAGTTCATTACACCTTGTGTACTTGTTGTATTGCGGTGAGCAGTTTCAATAAAGGCTGAGAGAATGAGCAGACTTGTTCTAGTCACAGAATCCATTTACGTTTAAATAACAGAAGCTTGTCAGTGGAGGATGTACTTGCTCATACCTTTTCTGTTCATTTCCTTTTGTACACACTACAGACTGTGCCGTAGAAATGCTTGTCCGAAACATGAACATGCGCACTTGTTTATGTGTGCCGCCTGTTAGCTAATGCATCAGGGAAGTAATTTTGGAACAAAACATCGAGGCACTTGTTTTTCAGGCAAGTGTCTGTATTCAGGCAAGAACACGTGCATGTTCAAGTCCTTGCCCTCTACATCATTCTCTGCACGTGATTGAGAAAGACCTGACACTGTGTGACGGCATTGCTTAATTGAGAGCCAAAGCAACAACAATCTTGGTTATCAAAGACTCACTCCACCCTGACCACAGCCTCTTCACTCAGAAGCCATGAGAAAACAACCATCGCAGCATGTGAGTAAAAATCAATCCTTTAAGGGGTTTTATATTTCAACATGCAGTTTGAAATCTTAATGTGTTCCACATGAAAGTAATGTTCTTTCCATATGTGCACATTGCACATTTAATGTTTCTGCATTTCAGCCAATCATTTCTCTCTCTACATGACAACATTTTAGAAAATTTTCTACAAAAGCACTGAATGTTATTCTAACCATTTATGTCCTTTCTCCATTCATGTACACAAAGTGCAGTATGCATCTAAATGTCCTCAAAAGAGGTACATTTTGGTAACTGAACATCTCCAACTCGTACAATGCGATGTTTCTTCTTTGAGTCAAATGAATTTGACAATTCAAATATGCACAACTGGCCGTGTTTCTAGCCAACATACTGGTGTTTGGACCTATGGAACTGCTAGTCTGTTACCTTCGATAGCTCAGTTGGTAGAGCGGAGGACTGTAGAAGTTAAAGTTGTCATCCTTAGGCCGTCGGTTCAAATCCGACTCGAAGGAAGTTTTTCTTACCAAGCGAAATTTTCCGTTTTAACTGTGCAAAAATTGCTTTCCCTGACCGAAATCGAACCCAGGGCATGGCGGTGAAAGCACGGAATCTTAGCCACAATTCCATCGGGAACCAAG
Source organism: Electrophorus electricus (assembly GCF_041902795.1). Taxonomy (NCBI): domain Eukaryota; kingdom Metazoa; phylum Chordata; class Actinopteri; order Gymnotiformes; family Gymnotidae; genus Electrophorus; species Electrophorus electricus. The sequence goes on from NC_137501.1 coordinate 22,137,676, forward strand.
CCATGGATCCTTCTTGTCACCAACATTTTTCAGTGTCTGCACTCCTACTATACTGATGACATTCGGATGCATACTGGACTTGGTATGCATAAAAGGAAGCAGGCCATAAAGCGAGTTATTCATCTTTCTTTTTGTTCTACAAAATAGATGAAGTTTGCAAGAGTCAAGACTCTTTTTTTTTTACCATCTGGGATCACTCAAGAAAAGTGGGAATTCTAGTGTCACTAACACATGGAAAGCGCTGTTAATGTAATGTTTCGTACACACAGGGAGAAAACGTCAGGCAGAACTAAAGGGGTTAGCTGACAGATGTTATAGCATTCCCCTTTTGTCTCCTTCACTATTAGAAAGCTCTTCACCTGTCATGTCAGTTAAAATGTCCTGGATTGGGGAGGATGACCAAACCAGTCCATGTGGGCCTTTGTGTGTCTTGAGAAGATTGGCACACAGATACCTTATCAAAGCTTGAGTCTTGGTTTCCGTGTCCTGAATCCTTCCTGAATAGCTAGGATGCTTTGTTTGTAACCTGGATAGCTCAGATGGTAGAGCATCAGACTTTTGATTGGAGGGTATAGGGTTAAATTCCCTGTACCCATAAAAGCATTGTTACTTTGCCATTAGTGTTCTTGTGAACTTTCATTGAATACATCTTGATCACGTCAAGAATCAGGACCCTGTTAAGTAACTGATCTTTCACATTTCTATCATTTAACCCATCTGTGACAATCTACATTGGCCATTGTCCCAGGTTAAGCTAGCTAGTTCTCTTGGCATGGAGTAAATGTTAAGGTCATGCTTACTTTATAAAATCAACACTTCTGAGCCTATCCTTTTCAACTTACTGAGAACATTTTCTTTGCAAGTTCATTACACCTTGTGTACTTGTTGTATTGCGGTGAGCAGTTTCAATAAAGGCTGAGAGAATGAGCAGACTTGTTCTAGTCACAGAATCCATTTACGTTTAAATAACAGAAGCTTGTCAGTGGAGGATGTACTTGCTCATACCTTTTCTGTTCATTTCCTTTTGTACACACTACAGACTGTGCCGTAGAAATGCTTGTCCGAAACATGAACATGCGCACTTGTTTATGTGTGCCGCCTGTTAGCTAATGCATCAGGGAAGTAATTTTGGAACAAAACATCGAGGCACTTGTTTTTCAGGCAAGTGTCTGTATTCAGGCAAGAACACGTGCATGTTCAAGTCCTTGCCCTCTACATCATTCTCTGCACGTGATTGAGAAAGACCTGACACTGTGTGACGGCATTGCTTAATTGAGAGCCAAAGCAACAACAATCTTGGTTATCAAAGACTCACTCCACCCTGACCACAGCCTCTTCACTCAGAAGCCATGAGAAAACAACCATCGCAGCATGTGAGTAAAAATCAATCCTTTAAGGGGTTTTATATTTCAACATGCAGTTTGAAATCTTAATGTGTTCCACATGAAAGTAATGTTCTTTCCATATGTGCACATTGCACATTTAATGTTTCTGCATTTCAGCCAATCATTTCTCTCTCTACATGACAACATTTTAGAAAATTTTCTACAAAAGCACTGAATGTTATTCTAACCATTTATGTCCTTTCTCCATTCATGTACACAAAGTGCAGTATGCATCTAAATGTCCTCAAAAGAGGTACATTTTGGTAACTGAACATCTCCAACTCGTACAATGCGATGTTTCTTCTTTGAGTCAAATGAATTTGACAATTCAAATATGCACAACTGGCCGTGTTTCTAGCCAACATACTGGTGTTTGGACCTATGGAACTGCTAGTCTGTTACCTTCGATAGCTCAGTTGGTAGAGCGGAGGACTGTAGAAGTTAAAGTTGTCATCCTTAGGCCGTCGGTTCAAATCCGACTCGAAGGAAGTTTTTCTTACCAAGCGAAATTTTCCGTTTTAACTGTGCAAAAATTGCTTTCCCTGACCGAAATCGAACCCAGGGCATGGCGGTGAAAGCACGGAATCTTAGCCACAATTCCATCGGGAACCAAGCCATGGATCCTTCTTGTCACCAACATTTTTCAGTGTCTGCACTCCTACTATACTGATGACATTCGGATGCATACTGGACTTGGTATGCATAAAAGGAAGCAGGCCATAAAGCGAGTTATTCATCTTTCTTTTTGTTCTACAAAATAGATGAAGTTTGCAAGAGTCAAGACTCTTTTTTTTTTACCATCTGGGATCACTCAAGAAAAGTGGGAATTCTAGTGTCACTAACACATGGAAAGCGCTGTTAATGTAATGTTTCGTACACACAGGGAGAAAACGTCAGGCAGAACTAAAGGGGTTAGCTGACAGATGTTATAGCATTCCCCTTTTGTCTCCTTCACTATTAGAAAGCTCTTCACCTGTCATGTCAGTTAAAATGTCCTGGATTGGGGAGGATGACCAAACCAGTCCATGTGGGCCTTTGTGTGTCTTGAGAAGATTGGCACACAGATACCTTATCAAAGCTTGAGTCTTGGTTTCCGTGTCCTGAATCCTTCCTGAATAGCTAGGATGCTTTGTTTGTAACCTGGATAGCTCAGATGGTAGAGCATCAGACTTTTGATTGGAGGGTATAGGGTTAAATTCCCTGTACCCATAAAAGCATTGTTACTTTGCCATTAGTGTTCTTGTGAACTTTCATTGAATACATCTTGATCACGTCAAGAATCAGGACCCTGTTAAGTAACTGATCTTTCACATTTCTATCATTTAACCCATCTGTGACAATCTACATTGGCCATTGTCCCAGGTTAAGCTAGCTAGTTCTCTTGGCATGGAGTAAATGTTAAGGTCATGCTTACTTTATAAAATCAACACTTCTGAGCCTATCCTTTTCAACTTACTGAGAACATTTTCTTTGCAAGTTCATTACACCTTGTGTACTTGTTGTATTGCGGTGAGCAGTTTCAATAAAGGCTGAGAGAATGAGCAGACTTGTTCTAGTCACAGAATCCATTTACGTTTAAATAACAGAAGCTTGTCAGTGGAGGATGTACTTGCTCATACCTTTTCTGTTCATTTCCTTTTGTACACACTACAGACTGTGCCGTAGAAATGCTTGTCCGAAACATGAACATGCGCACTTGTTTATGTGTGCCGCCTGTTAGCTAATGCATCAGGGAAGTAATTTTGGAACAAAACATCGAGGCACTTGTTTTTCAGGCAAGTGTCTGTATTCAGGCAAGAACACGTGCATGTTCAAGTCCTTGCCCTCTACATCATTCTCTGCACGTGATTGAGAAAGACCTGACACTGTGTGACGGCATTGCTTAATTGAGAGCCAAAGCAACAACAATCTTGGTTATCAAAGACTCACTCCACCCTGACCACAGCCTCTTCACTCAGAAGCCATGAGAAAACAACCATCGCAGCATGTGAGTAAAAATCAATCCTTTAAGGGGTTTTATATTTCAACATGCAGTTTGAAATCTTAATGTGTTCCACATGAAAGTAATGTTCTTTCCATATGTGCACATTGCACATTTAATGTTTCTGCATTTCAGCCAATCATTTCTCTCTCTACATGACAACATTTTAGAAAATTTTCTACAAAAGCACTGAATGTTATTCTAACCATTTATGTCCTTTCTCCATTCATGTACACAAAGTGCAGTATGCATCTAAATGTCCTCAAAAGAGGTACATTTTGGTAACTGAACATCTCCAACTCGTACAATGCGATGTTTCTTCTTTGAGTCAAATGAATTTGACAATTCAAATATGCACAACTGGCCGTGTTTCTAGCCAACATACTGGTGTTTGGACCTATGGAACTGCTAGTCTGTTACCTTCGATAGCTCAGTTGGTAGAGCGGAGGACTGTAGAAGTTAAAGTTGTCATCCTTAGGCCGTCGGTTCAAATCCGACTCGAAGGAAGTTTTTCTTACCAAGCGAAATTTTCCGTTTTAACTGTGCAAAAATGGCTTTCCCTGACCGAAATCGAACCCAGGGCATGGCGGTGAAAGCACGGAATCTTAGCCACAATTCCATCGGGAACCAAGCCATGGATCCTTCTTGTCACCAACATTTTTCAGTGTCTGCACTCCTACTATACTGATGACATTCGGATGCATACTGGACTTGGTATGCATAAAAGGAAGCAGGCCATAAAGCGAGTTATTCATCTTTCTTTTTGTTCTACAAAATAGATGAAGTTTGCAAGAGTCAAGACTCTTTTTTTTTACCATCTGGGATCACTCAAGAAAAGTGGGAATTCTAGTGTCACTAACACATGGAAAGCGCTGTTAATGTAATGTTTCGTACACACAGGGAGAAAACGTCAGGCAGAACTAAAGGGGTTAGCTGACAGATGTTATAGCATTCCCCTTTTGTCTCCTTCACTATTAGAAAGCTCTTCACCTGTCATGTCAGTTAAAATGTCCTGGATTGGGGAGGATGACCAAACCAGTCCATGTGGGCCTTTGTGTGTCTTGAGAAGATTGGCACACAGATACCTTATCAAAGCTTGAGTCTTGGTTTCTGTGTCCTGAATCCTTCCTGAATAGCTAGGATGCTTTGTTTGTAACCTGGATAGCTCAGATGGTAGAGCATCAGACTTTTGATTGGAGGGTATAGGGTTAAATTCCCTGTACCCATAAAAGCATTGTTACTTTGCCATTAGTGTTCTTGTGAACTTTCATTGAATACATCTTGATCACGTCAAGAATCAGGACCCTGTTAAGTAACTGATCTTTCACATTTCTATCATTTAACCCATCTGTGACAATCTACATTGGCCATTGTCCCAGGTTAAGCTAGCTAGTTCTCTTGGCATGGAGTAAATGTTAAGGTCATGCTTACTTTATAAAATCAACACTTCTGAGCCTATCCTTTTCAACTTACTGAGAACATTTTCTTTGCAAGTTCATTACACCTTGTGTACTTGTTGTATTGCGGTGAGCAGTTTCAATAAAGGCTGAGAGAATGAGCAGACTTGTTCTAGTCACAGAATCCATTTACGTTTAAATAACAGAAGCTTGTCAGTGGAGGATGTACTTGCTCATACCTTTTCTGTTCATTTCCTTTTGTACACACTACACACTGTGCCGTAGAAATGCTTGTCCGAAACATGAACATGCGCACTTGTTTATGTGTGCCGCCTGTTAGCTAATGCATCAGGGAAGTAATTTTGGAACAAAACATCGAGGCACTTGTTTTTCAGGCAAGTGTCTGTATTCAGGCAAGAACACGTGCATGTTCAAGTCCTTGCCCTCTACATCATTCTCTGCACGTGATTGAGAAAGACCTGACACTGTGTGACGGCATTGCTTAATTGAGAGCCAAAGCAACAACAATCTTGGTTATCAAAGACTCACTCCACCCTGACCACAGCCTCTTCACTCAGAAGCCATGAGAAAACAACCATCGCAGCATGTGAGTAAAAATCAATCCTTTAAGGGGTTTTATATTTCAACATGCAGTTCGAAATCTTAATGTGTTCCACATGAAAGTAATGTTCTTTCCATATGTGCACATTGCACATTTAATGTTTCTGCATTTCAGCCAATCATTTCTCTCTCTACATGACAACATTTTAGAAAATTTTCTACAAAAGCACTGAATGTTATTCTAACCATTTATGTCCTTTCTCCATTCATGTACACAAAGTGCAGTATGCATCTAAATGTCCTCAAAAGAGGTACATTTTGGTAACTGAACATCTCCAACTCGTACAATGCGATGTTTCTTCTTTGAGTCAAATGAATTTGACAATTCAAATATGCACAACTGGCCGTGTTTCTAGCCAACATACTGGTGTTTGGACCTATGGAACTGCTAGTCTGTTACCTTCGATAGCTCAGTTGGTAGAGCGGAGGACTGTAGAAGTTAAAGTTGTCATCCTTAGGCCGTCGGTTCAAATCCGACTCGAAGGAAGTTTTTCTTACCAAGCGAAATTTTCCGTTTTAACTGTGCAAAAATGGCTTTCCCTGACCGAAATCGAACCCAGGGCATGGCGGTGAAAGCACGGAATCTTAGCCACAATTCCATCGGGAACCAAGCCATGGATCCTTCTTGTCACCAACATTTTTCAGTGTCTGCACTCCTACTATACTGATGACATTCGGATGCATACTGGACTTGGTATGCATAAAAGGAAGCAGGCCATAAAGCGAGTTATTCATCTTTCTTTTTGTTCTACAAAATAGATGAAGTTTGCAAGAGTCAAGACTCTTTTTTTTTTACCATCTGGGATCACTCAAGAAAAGTGGGAATTCTAGTGTCACTAACACATGGAAAGCGCTGTTAATGTAATGTTTCGTACACACAGGGAGAAAACGTCAGGCAGAACTAAAGGGGTTAGCTGACAGATGTTATAGCATTCCCCTTTTGTCTCCTTCACTATTAGAAAGCTCTTCACCTGTCATGTCAGTTAAAATGTCCTGGATTGGGGAGGATGACCAAACCAGTCCATGTGGGCCTTTGTGTGTCTTGAGAAGATTGGCACACAGATACCTTATCAAAGCTTGAGTCTTGGTTTCCGTGTCCTGAATCCTTCCTGAATAGCTAGGATGCTTTGTTTGTAACCTGGATAGCTCAGATGGTAGAGCATCAGACTTTTGATTGGAGGGTATAGGGTTAAATTCCCTGTACCCATAAAAGCATTGTTACTTTGCCATTAGTGTTCTTGTGAACTTTCATTGAATACATCTTGATCACGTCAAGAATCAGGACCCTGTTAAGTAACTGATCTTTCACATTTCTATCATTTAACCCATCTGTGACAATCTACATTGGCCATTGTCCCAGGTTAAGCTAGCTAGTTCTCTTGGCATGGAGTAAATGTTAAGGTCATGCTTACTTTATAAAATCAACACTTCTGAGCCTATCCTTTTCAACTTACTGAGAACATTTTCTTTGCAAGTTCATTACACCTTGTGTACTTGTTGTATTGCGGTGAGCAGTTTCAATAAAGGCTGAGAGAATGAGCAGACTTGTTCTAGTCACAGAATCCATTTACATTTAAATAACAGAAGCTTGTCAGTGGAGGATGTACTTGCTCATACCTTTTCTGTTCATTTCCTTTTGTACACACTACATACTGTGCCGTAGAAATGCTTGTCCGAAACATGAACATGCGCACTTGTTTATGTGTGCCGCCTGTTAGCTAATGCATCAGGGAAGTACTTTTGGAACAAAACATCGAGGCACTTGTTTTTCAGGCAAGTGTCTGTATTCAGGCAAGAACACGTGCATGTTCAAGTCCTTGCCCTCTACATCATTCTCTGCACGTGATTGAGAAAGACCTGACACTGTGTGACGGCATTGCTTAATTGAGAGCCAAAGCAACAACAATCTTGGTTATCAAAGACTCACTCCACCCTGACCACAGCCTCTTCACTCAGAAGCCATGAGAAAACAACCATCGCAGCATGTGAGTAAAAATCAATCCTTTAAGGGGTTTTATATTTCAACATGCAGTTCGAAATCTTAATGTGTTCCACATGAAAGTAATGTTCTTTCCATATGTGCACATTGCACATTTAATGTTTCTGCATTTCAGCCAATCATTTCTCTCTCTACATGACAACATTTTAGAAAATTTTCTACAAAAGCACTGAATGTTATTCTAACCATTTATGTCCTTTCTCCATTCATGTACACAAAGTGCAGTATGCATCTAAATGTCCTCAAAAGAGGTACATTTTGGTAACTGAACATCTCCAACTCGTACAATGCGATGTTTCTTCTTTGAGTCAAATGAATTTGACAATTCAAATATGCACAACTGGCCGTGTTTCTAGCCAACATACTGGTGTTTGGACCTATGGAACTGCTAGTCTGTTACTTTCGATAGCTCAGTTGGTAGAGCGGAGGACTGTAGAAGTTAAAGTTGTCATCCTTAGGCCGTCGGTTCAAATCCGACTCGAAGGAAGTTTTTCTTACCAAGCGAAATTTTCCGTTTTAACTGTGCAAAAATGGCTTTCCCTGACCGAAATCGAACCCAGGGCATGGCGGTGAAAGCACGGAATCTTAGCCACAATTCCATCGGGAACCAAGCCGTGGATCCTTCTTGTCACCAACATTTTTCAGTGTCTGCACTCCTACTATACTGATGACATTCGGATGCATACTGGACTTGGTATGCATAAAAGGAAGCAGGCCATAAAGCGAGTTATTCATCTTTCTTTTTGTTCTACAAAATAGATGAAGTTTGCAAGAGTCAAGACTCTTTTTTTTTTACCATCTGGGATCACTCAAGAAAAGTGGGAATTCTAGTGTCACTAACACATGGAAAGCGCTGTTAATGTAATGTTTCGTACACACAGGGAGAAAACGTCAGGCAGAACTAAAGGGGTTAGCTGACAGATGTTATAGCATTCCCCTTTTGTCTCCTTCACTATTAGAAAGCTCTTCACCTGTCATGTCAGTTAAAATGTCCTGGATTGGGGAGGATGACCAAACCAGTCCATGTGGGCCTTTGTGTGTCTTGAGAAGATTGGCACACAGATACCTTATCAAAGCTTGAGTCTTGGTTTCCGTGTCCTGAATCCTTCCTGAATAGCTAGGATGCTTTGTTTGTAACCTGGATAGCTCAGATGGTAGAGCATCAGACTTTTGATTGGAGGGTATAGGGTTAAATTCCCTGTACCCATAAAAGCATTGTTACTTTGCCATTAGTGTTCTTGTGAACTTTCATTGAATACATCTTGATCACGTCAAGAATCAGGACCCTGTTAAGTAACTGATCTTTCACATTTCTATCATTTAACCCATCTGTGACAATCTACATTGGCCATTGTCCCAGGTTAAGCTAGCTAGTTCTCTTGGCATGGAGTAAATGTTAAGGTCATGCTTACTTTATAAAATCAACACTTCTGAGCCTATCCTTTTCAACTTACTGAGAACATTTTCTTTGCAAGTTCATTACACCTTGTGTACTTGTTGTATTGCGGTGAGCAGTTTCAATAAAGGCTGAGAGAATGAGCAGACTTGTTCTAGTCACAGAATCCATTTACATTTAAATAACAGAAGCTTGTCAGTGGAGGATGTACTTGCTCATACCTTTTCTGTTCATTTCCTTTTGTACACACTACATACTGTGCCGTAGAAATGCTTGTCCGAAACATGAACATGCGCACTTGTTTATGTGTGCCGCCTGTTAGCTAATGCATCAGGGAAGTACTTTTGGAACAAAACATCGAGGCACTTGTTTTTCAGGCAAGTGTCTGTATTCAGGCAAGAACACGTGCATGTTCAAGTCCTTGCCCTCTACATCATTCTCTGCACTTGATTGAGAAAGACCTGACACTGTGTGACGGCATTGCTTAATTGAGAGCCAAAGCAGCAACTATCTTGGTTATCAAAGACTCACTCCACCCTGACCACAGCCTCTTCACTCAGAAGCCATGAGAAAACAACCATCGCAGCATGTGAGTAAAAATCAATCCTTTAAGGGGTTTTATATTTCAACATGCAGTTCGAAATCTTAATGTGTTCCACATGAAAGTAATGTTCTTTCCATATGTGCACATTGCACATTTAATGTTTCTGCATTTCAGCCAATCATTTCTCTCTCTACATGACAACATTTTAGAAAATTTTCTACAAAAGCACTGAATGTTATTCTAACCATTTATGTCCTTTCTCCATTCATGTACACAAAGTGCAGTATGCATCTAAATGTCCTCAAAAGAGGTACATTTTGGTAACTGAACATCTCCAACTCGTACAATGCGATGTTTCTTCTTTGAGTCAAATGAATTTGACAATTCAAATATGCACAACTGGCCGTGTTTCTAGCCAACATACTGGTGTTTGGACCTATGGAACTGCTAGTCTGTTACCTTCGATAGCTCAGTTGGTAGAGCGGAGGACTGTAGAAATTAAAGTTGTCATCCTTAGGCCGTCGGTTCAAATCCGACTCGAAGGAAGTTTTTCTTACCAAGCGAAATTTTCCGTTTTAACTGTGCAAAAATGGCTTTCCCTGACCGAAATCGAACCCAGGGCATGGCGGTGAAAGCACGGAATCTTAGCCACAATTCCATCGGGAACCAAGCCATGGATCCTTCTTGTCACCAACATTTTTCAGTGTCTGCACTCCTACTATACTGATGACATTCGGATGCATACTGGACTTGGTATGCATAAAAGGAAGCAGGCCATAAAGCGAGTTATTCATCTTTCTTTTTGTTCTACAAAATAGATGAAGTTTGCAAGAGTCAAGACTCTTTTTTTTTTACCATCTGGGATCACTCAAGAAAAGTGGGAATTCTAGTGTCACTAACACATGGAAAGCGCTGTTAATGTAATGTTTCGTACACACAGGGAGAAAACGTCAGGCAGAACTAAAGGGGTTAGCTGACAGATGTTATAGCATTCCCCTTTTGTCTCCTTCACTATTAGAAAGCTCTTCACCTGTCATGTCAGTTAAAATGTCCTGGATTGGGGAGGATGACCAAACCAGTCCATGTGGGCCTTTGTGTGTCTTGAGAAGATTGGCACACAGATACCTTATCAAAGCTTGAGTCTTGGTTTCCGTGTCCTGAATCCTTCCTGAATAGCTAGGATGCTTTGTTTGTAACCTGGATAGCTCAGATGGTAGAGCATCAGACTTTTGATTGGAGGGTATAGGGTTAAATTCCCTGTACCCATAAAAGCATTGTTACTTTGCCATTAGTGTTCTTGTGAACTTTCATTGAATACATCTTGATCACGTCAAGAATCAGGACCCTGTTAAGTAACTGATCTTTCACATTTCTATCATTTAACCCATCTGTGACAATCTACATTGGCCATTGTCCCAGGTTAAGCTAGCTAGTTCTCTTGGCATGGAGTAAATGTTAAGGTCATGCTTACTTTATAAAATCAACACTTCTGAGCCTATCCTTTTCAACTTACTGAGAACATTTTCTTTGCAAGTTCATTACACCTTGTGTACTTGTTGTATTGCGGTGAGCAGTTTCAATAAAGGCTGAGAGAATGAGCAGACTTGTTCTAGTCACAGAATCCATTTACATTTAAATAACAGAAGCTTGTCAGTGGAGGATGTACTTGCTCATACCTTTTCTGTTCATTTCCTTTTGTACACACTACATACTGTGCCGTAGAAATGCTTGTCCGAAACATGAACATGCGCACTTGTTTATGTGTGCCGCCTGTTAGCTAATGCATCAGGGAAGTACTTTTGGAACAAAACATCGAGGCACTTGTTTTTCAGGCAAGTGTCTGTATTCAGGCAAGAACACGTGCATGTTCAAGTCCTTGCCCTCTACATCATTCTCTGCACTTGATTGAGAAAGACCTGACACTGTGTGACGGCATTGCTTAATTGAGAGCCAAAGCAGCAACTATCTTGGTTATCAAAGACTCACTCCACCCTGACCACAGCCTCTTCACTCAGAAGCCATGAGAAAACAACCATCGCAGCATGTGAGTAAAAATCAATCCTTTAAGGGGTTTTATATTTCAACATGCAGTTCGAAATCTTAATGTGTTCCACATGAAAGTAATGTTCTTTCCATATGTGCACATTGCACATTTAATGTTTCTGCATTTCAGCCAATCATTTCTCTCTCTACATGACAACATTTTAGAAAATTTTCTACAAAAGCACTGAATGTTATTCTAACCATTTATGTCCTTTCTCCATTCATGTACACAAAGTGCAGTATGCATCTAAATGTCCTCAAAAGAGGTACATTTTGGTAACTGAACATCTCCAACTCGTACAATGCGATGTTTCTTCTTTGAGTCAAATGAATTTGACAATTCAAATATGCACAACTGGCCGTGTTTCTAGCCAACATACTGGTGTTTGGACCTATGGAACTGCTAGTCTGTTACCTTCGATAGCTCAGTTGGTAGAGCGGAGGACTGTAGAAGTTAAAGTTGTCATCCTTAGGCCGTCGGTTCAAATCCGACTCGAAGGAAGTTTTTCTTACCAAGCGAAATTTTCCGTTTTAACTGTGCAAAAATGGCTTTCCCTGACCGAAATCGAACCCAGGGCATGGCGGTGAAAGCACGGAATCTTAGCCACAATTCCATCGGGAACCAAGCCGTGGATCCTTCTTGTCACCAACATTTTTCAGTGTCTGCACTCCTACTATACTGATGACATTCGGATGCATACTGGACTTGGTATGCATAAAAGGAAGCAGGCCATAAAGCGAGTTATTCATCTTTCTTTTTGTTCTACAAAATAGATGAAGTTTGCAAGAGTCAAGACTCTTTTTTTTTTACCATCTGGGATCACTCAAGAAAAGTGGGAATTCTAGTGTCACTAACACATGGAAAGCACTGTTAATGTAATGTTTCGTACACACAGGGAGAAAACGTCAGGCAGAACTAAAGGGGTTAGCTGACAGATGTTATAGCATTCCCCTTTTGTCTCCTTCACTATTAGAAAGCTCTTCACCTGTCATGTCAGTTAAAATGTCCTGGATTGGGGAGGATGACCAAACCAGTCCATGTGGGCCTTTGTGTGTCTTGAGAAGATTGGCACACAGATACCTTATCAAAGCTTGAGTCTTGGTTTCCGTGTCCTGAATCCTTCCTGAATAGCTAGGATGCTTTGTTTGTAACCTGGATAGCTCAGATGGTAGAGCATCAGACTTTTGATTGGAGGGTATAGGGTTAAATTCCCTGTACCCATAAAAGCATTGTTACTTTGCCATTAGTGTTCTTGTGAACTTTCATTGAATACATCTTGATCACGTCAAGAATCAGGACCCTGTTAAGTAACTGATCTTTCACATTTCTATCATTTAACCCATCTGTGACAATCTACATTGGCCATTGTCCCAGGTTAAGCTAGCTAGTTCTCTTGGCATGGAGTAAATGTTAAGGTCATGCTTACTTTATAAAATCAACACTTCTGAGCCTATCCTTTTCAACTTACTGAGAACATTTTCTTTGCAAGTTCATTACACCTTGTGTACTTGTTGTATTGCGGTGAGCAGTTTCAATAAAGGCTGAGAGAATGAGCAGACTTGTTCTAGTCACAGAATCCATTTACATTTAAATAACAGAAGCTTGTCAGTGGAGGATGTACTTGCTCATACCTTTTCTGTTCATTTCCTTTTGTACACACTACATACTGTGCCGTAGAAATGCTTGTCCGAAACATGAACATGCGCACTTGTTTATGTGTGCCGCCTGTTAGCTAATGCATCAGGGAAGTACTTTTGGAACAAAACATCGAGGCACTTGTTTTTCAGGCAAGTGTCTGTATTCAGGCAAGAACACGTGCATGTTCAAGTCCTTGCCCTCTACATCATTCTCTGCACTTGATTGAGAAAGACCTGACACTGTGTGACGGCATTGCTTAATTGAGAGCCAAAGCAGCAACTATCTTGGTTATCAAAGACTCACTCCACCCTGACCACAGCCTCTTCACTCAGAAGCCATGAGAAAACAACCATCGCAGCATGTGAGTAAAAATCAATCCTTTAAGGGGTTTTATATTTCAACATGCAGTTCGAAATCTTAATGTGTTCCACATGAAAGTAATGTTCTTTCCATATGTGCACATTGCACATTTAATGTTTCTGCATTTCAGCCAATCATTTCTCTCTCTACATGACAACATTTTAGAAAATTTTCTACAAAAGCACTGAATGTTATTCTAACCATTTATGTCCTTTCTCCATTCATGTACACAAAGTGCAGTATGCATCTAAATGTCCTCAAAAGAGGTACATTTTGGTAACTGAACATCTCCAACTCGTACAATGCGATGTTTCTTCTTTGAGTCAAATGAATTTGACAATTCAAATATGCACAACTGGCCGTGTTTCTAGCCAACATACTGGTGTTTGGACCTATGGAGCTGCTAGTCTGTTACCTTCGATAGCTCAGTTGGTAGAGCGGAGGACTGTAGAAGTTAAAGTTGTCATCCTTAGGCCGTCGGTTCAAATCCGACTCGAAGGAAGTTTTTCTTACCAAGCGAAATTTTCCGTTTTAACTGTGCAAAAATGGCTTTCCCTGACCGAAATCGAACCCAGGGCATGGCGGTGAAAGCACGGAATCTTAGCCACAATTCCATCGGGAACCAAGCCGTGGATCCTTCTTGTCACCAACATTTTTCAGTGTCTGCACTCCTACTATACTGATGACATTCGGATGCATACTGGACTTGGTATGCATAAAAGGAAGCAGGCCATAAAGCGAGTTATTCATCTTTCTTTTTGTTCTACAAAATAGATGAAGTTTGCAAGAGTCAAGACTCTTTTTTTTTTTACCATCTGGGATCACTCAAGAAAAGTGGGAATTCTAGTGTCACTAACACATGGAAAGCGCTGTTAATGTAATGTTTCGTACACACAGGGAGAAAACGTCAGGCAGAACTAAAGGGGTTAGCTGACAGATGTTATAGCATTCCCCTTTTGTCTCCTTCACTATTAGAAAGCTCTTCACCTGTCATGTCAGTTAAAATGTCCTGGATTGGGGAGGATGACCAAACCAGTCCATGTGGGCCTTTGTGTGTCTTGAGAAGATTGGCACACAGATACCTTATCAAAGCTTGAGTCTTGGTTTCCGTGTCCTGAATCCTTCCTGAATAGCTAGGATGCTTTGTTTGTAACCTGGATAGCTCAGATGCTAGAGCATCAGACTTTTGATTGGAGGGTATAGGGTTAAATTCCCTGTACCCATAAAAGCATTGTTACTTTGCAATTAGTGTTCTTGTGAACTTTCATTGAATACATCTTGATCACGTCAAGAATCAGGACCCTGTTAAGTAACTGATCTTTCACATTTCTATCATTTAACCCATCTGTGACAATCTACATTGGCCATTGTCCCAGGTTAAGCTAGCTAGTTCTCTTGGCATGGAGTAAATGTTAAGGTCATGCTTACTTTATAAAATCAACACTTCTGAGCCTATCCTTTTCAACTTACTGAGAACATTTTCTTTGCAAGTTCATTACACCTTGTGTACTTGTTGTATTGCGGTGAGCAGTTTCAATAAAGGCTGAGAGAATGAGCAGACTTGTTCTAGTCACAGAATCCATTTACGTTTAAATAACAGAAGCTTGTCAGTGGAGGATGTACTTGCTCATACCTTTTCTGTTCATTTCCTTTTGTACACACTACAGACTGTGCCGTAGAAATGCTTGTCCGAAACATGAACATGCGCACTTGTTTATGTGTGCCGCCTGTTAGCTAATGCATCAGGGAAGTAATTTTGGAACAAAACATCGAGGCACTTGTTTTTCAGGCAAGTGTCTGTATTCAGGCAAGAACACGTGCATGTTCAAGTCCTTGCCCTCTACATCATTCTCTGCACTTGATTGAGAAAGACCTGACACTGTGTGACGGCATTGCTTAATTGAGAGCCAAAGCAACAACAATCTTGGTTATCAAAGACTCACTCCACCCTGACCACAGCCTCTTCACTCAGAAGCCATGAGAAAACAACCATCGCAGCATGTGAGTAAAAATCAATCCTTTAAGGGGTTTTATATTTCAACATGCAGTTCGAAATCTTAATGTGTTCCACATGAAAGTAATGTTCTTTCCATATGTGCACATTGCACATTTAATGTTTCTGCATTTCAGCCAATCATTTCTCTCTCTACATGACAACATTTTAGAAAATTTTCTACAAAAGCACTGAATGTTATTCTAACCATTTATGTCCTTTCTCCATTCATGTACACAAAGTGCAGTATGCATCTAAATGTCCTCAAAAGAGGTACATTTTGGTAACTGAACATCTCCAACTCGTACAATGCGATGTTTCTTCTTTGAGTCAAATGAATTTGACAATTCAAATATGCACAACTGGCCGTGTTTCTAGCCAACATACTGGTGTTTGGACCTATGGAACTGCTAGTCTGTTACCTTCGATAGCTCAGTTGGTAGAGCGGAGGACTGTAGAAGTTAAAGTTGTCATCCTTAGGCCGTCGGTTCAAATCCGACTCGAAGGAAGTTTTTCTTACCAAGCGAAATTTTCCGTTTTAACTGTGCAAAAATGGCTTTCCCTGACCGAAATCGAACCCAGGGCATGGCGGTGAAAGCACGGAATCTTAGCCACAATTCCATCGGGAACCAAGCCGTGGATCCTTCTTGTCACCAACATTTTTCAGTGTCTGCACTCCTACTATAACTGATGACATTCGGATGCATACTGGACTTGGTATGCATAAAAGGAAGCAGGCCATAAAGCGAGTTATTCATCTTTCTTTTTGTTCTACAAAATAGATGAAGTTTGCAAGAGTCAAGACTCTTTTTTTTTTACCATCTGGGATCACTCAAGAAAAGTGGGAATTCTAGTGTCACTAACACATGGAAAGCGCTGTTAATGTAATGTTTCGTACACACAGGGAGAAAACGTCAGGCAGAACTAAAGGGGTTAGCTGACAGATGTTATAGCATTCCCCTTTTGTCTCCTTCACTATTAGAAAGCTCTTCACCTGTCATGTCAGTTAAAATGTCCTGGATTGGGGAGGATGACCAAACCAGTCCATGTGGGCCTTTGTGTGTCTTGAGAAGATTGGCACACAGATACCTTATCAAAGCTTGAGTCTTGGTTTCCGTGTCCTGAATCCTTCCTGTATAGCTAGGATGCTTTGTTTGTAACCTGGATAGCTCAGATGGTAGAGCATCAGACTTTTGATTGGAGGGTATAGGGTTAAATTCCCTGTACCCATAAAAGCATTGTTACTTTGCCATTAGTGTTCTTGTGAACTTTCATTGAATACATCTTGATCACGTCAAGAATCAGGACCCTGTTAAGTAACTGATCTTTCACATTTCTATCATTTAACCCATCTGTGACGATCTACATTGGCCATTGTCCCAGGTTAAGCCAGCTAGTTCTCTTGGCATGAAGTAAATGTTAAGGTCATGCTTACTTTATAAAATCAACACTTCTGAGCCTATCCTTTTCAACTTACTGAGAACATTTTCTTTGCAAGTTCATTACACCTTGTGTACTTGTTGTATTGCGGTGAGCAGTTTCAATAAAGGCTGAGAGAATGAGCAGACTTGTTCTAGTCACAGAATCCATTTACGTTTAAATAACAGAAGCTTGTCAGTGGAGGATGTACTTGCTCATACCTTTTCTGTTCATTTCCTTTTGTACACACTACGGACTGTGCCGTAGAAATGCTTGTCCGAAACATGAACATGCGCACTTGTTTATGTGTGCCGCCTGTTAGCTAATGCATCAGGGAAGTAATTTTGGAACAAAACATCGAGGCACTTGTTTTTCAGGCAAGTGTCTGTATTCAGGCAAGAACACGTGCATG
Source organism: Electrophorus electricus (assembly GCF_041902795.1). Taxonomy (NCBI): domain Eukaryota; kingdom Metazoa; phylum Chordata; class Actinopteri; order Gymnotiformes; family Gymnotidae; genus Electrophorus; species Electrophorus electricus. The sequence continues at coordinate 22,154,865 of NC_137501.1, forward strand.
TTCAAGTCCTTGCCCTCTACATCATTCTCTGCACTTGATTGAGAAAGACCTGACACTGTGTGACGGCATTGCTTAATTGAGAGCCAAAGCAACAACAATCTTGGTTATCAAAGACTCACTCCACCCTGACCACAGCCTCTTCACTCAGAAGCCATGAGAAAACAACCATCGCAGCATGTGAGTAAAAATCAATCCTTTAAGGGGTTTTATATTTCAACATGCAGTTCGAAATCTTAATGTGTTCCACATGAAAGTAATGTTCTTTCCATATGTGCACATTGCACATTTAATGTTTCTGCATTTCAGCCAATCATTTCTCTCTCTACAAGACAACATTTTAGAAAATTTTCTACAAAAGCACTGAATGTTATTCTAACCATTTATGTCCTTTCTCCATTCATGTACACAAAGTGCAGTATGCATCTAAATGTCCTCAAAAGAGGTACATTTTGGTAACTGAACATCTCCAACTCGTACAATGCGATGTTTCTTCTTTGAGTCAAATGAATTTGACAATTCAAATATGCACAACTGGCCGTGTTTCTAGCCAACATACTGGTGTTTGGACCTATGGAGCTGCTAGTCTGTTACCTTCGATAGCTCAGTTGGTAGAGCGGAGGACTGTAGAAGTTAAAGTTGTCATCCTTAGGCCGTCGGTTCAAATCCGACTCGAAGGAAGTTTTTCTTACCAAGCGAAATTTTCCGTTTTAACTGTGCAAAAATGGCTTTCCCTGACCGAAATCGAACCCATGGCATGGCGGTGAAAGCACGGAATCTTAGCCACAATTCCATCGGGAACCAAGCCGTGGATCCTTCTTGTCACCAACATTTTTCAGTGTCTGCACTCCTACTATACTGATGACATTCGGATGCATACTGGACTTGGTATGCATAAAAGGAAGCAGGCCATAAAGCGAGTTATTCATCTTTCTTTTTGTTCTACAAAATAGCTGAAGTTTGCAAGAGTCAAGACTCTTTTTTTTTTACCATCTGGGATCACTCAAGAAAAGTGGGAATTCTAGTGTCACTAACACATGGAAAGCGCTGTTAATGTAATGTTTCGTACACACAGGGAGAAAACGTCAGGCAGAACTAAAGGGGTTAGCTGACAGATGTTATAGCATTCCCCTTTTGTCTCCTTCACTATTAGAAAGCTCTTCACCTGTCATGTCAGTTAAAATGTCCTGGATTGGGGAGGATGACCAAACCAGTCCATGTGGGCCTTTGTGTGTCTTGAGAAGATTGGCACACAGATACCTTATCAAAGCTTGAGTCTTGGTTTCCGTGTCCTGAATCCTTCCTGAATAGCTAGGATGCTTTGTTTGTAACCTGGATAGCTCAGATGGTAGAGCATCAGACTTTTGATTGGAGGGTATAGGGTTAAATTCCCTGTACCCATAAAAGCATTGTTACTTTTCCATTAGTGTTCTTGTGAACTTTCATTGAATACATCTTGATCACGTCAAGAATCAGGACCCTGTTAAGTAACTGATCTTTCACATTTCTATCATTTAACCCATCTGTGACAATCTACATTGGCCATTGTCCCAGGTTAAGCTAGCTAGTTCTCTTGGCATGGAGTAAATGTTAAGGTCATGCTTACTTTATAAAATCAACACTTCTGAGCCTATCCTTTTCAACTTACTGAGAACATTTTCTTTGCAAGTTCATTACACCTTGTGTACTTGTTGTATTGCGGTGAGCAGTTTCAATAAAGGCTGAGAGAATGAGCAGACTTGTTCTAGTCACAGAATCCATTTACGTTTAAATAACAGAAGCTTGTCAGTGGAGGATGTACTTGCTCATACCTTTTCTGTTCATTTCCTTTTGTACACACTACAGACTGTGCCGTAGAAATGCTTGTCCGAAACATGAACATGCGCACTTGTTTATGTGTGCCGCCTGTTAGCTAATGCATCAGGGAAGTAATTTTGGAACAAAACATCGAGGCACTTGTTTTTCAGGCAAGTGTCTGTATTCAGGCAAGAACACGTGCATGTTCAAGTCCTTGCCCTCTACATCATTCTCTGCACTTGATTGAGAAAGACCTGACACTGTGTGACGGCATTGCTTAATTGAGAGCCAAAGCAACAACAATCTTGGTTATCAAAGACTCACTCCACCCTGACCACAGCCTCTTCACTCAGAAGCCATGAGAAAACAACCATCGCAGCATGTGAGTAAAAATCAATCCTTTAAGGGGTTTTATATTTCAACATGCAGTTCGAAATCTTAATGTGTTCCACATGAAAGTAATGTTCTTTCCATATGTGCACATTGCACATTTAATGTTTCTGCATTTCAGCCAATCATTTCTCTCTCTACATGACAACATTTTAGAAAATTTTCTACAAAAGCACTGAATGTTATTCTAACCATTTATGTCCTTTCTCCATTCATGTACACAAAGTGCAGTATGCATCTAAATGTCCTCAAAAGAGGTACATTTTGGTAACTGAACATCTCCAACTCGTACAATGCGATGTTTCTTCTTTGAGTCAAATGAATTTGACAATTCAAATATGCACAACTGGCCGTGTTTCTAGCCAACATACTGGTGTTTGGACCTATGGAACTGCTAGTCTGTTACCTTCGATAGCTCAGTTGGTAGAGCGGAGGACTGTAGAAGTTAAAGTTGTCATCCTTAGGCCGTCGGTTCAAATCCGACTCGAAGGAAGTTTTTCTTACCAAGCGAAATTTTCCGTTTTAACTGTGCAAAAATGGCTTTCCCTGACCGAAATCGAACCCAGGGCATGGCGGTGAAAGCACGGAATCTTAGCCACAATTCCATCGGGAACCAAGCCGTGGATCCTTCTTGTCACCAACATTTTTCAGTGTCTGCACTCCTACTATACTGATGACATTCGGATGCATACTGGACTTGGTATGCATAAAAGGAAGCAGGCCATAAAGCGAGTTATTCATCTTTCTTTTTGTTCTACAAAATAGATGAAGTTTGCAAGAGTCAAGACTCTTTTTTTTTACCATCTGGGATCACTCAAGAAAAGTGGGAATTCTAGTGTCACTAACACATGGAAAGCGCTGTTAATGTAATGTTTCGTACACACAGGGAGAAAACGTCAGGCAGAACTAAAGGGGTTAGCTGACAGATGTTATAGCATTCCCCTTTTGTCTCCTTCACTATTAGAAAGCTCTTCACCTGTCATGTCAGTTAAAATGTCCTGGATTGGGGAGGATGACCAAACCAGTCCATGTGGGCCTTTGTGTGTCTTGAGAAGATTGGCACACAGATACCTTATCAAAGCTTGAGTCTTGGTTTCCGTGTCCTGAATCCTTCCTGAATAGCTAGGATGCTTTGTTTGTAACCTGGATATCTCAGATGGTAGAGCATCAGACTTTTGAATGGAGGGTATAGGGTTAAATTTCCTGTACCCATAAAAGCATTGTTACTTTGCCATTAGTGTTCTTGTGAACTTTCATTGAATACATCTTGATCACGTCAAGAATCAGGACCCTGTTAAGTAACTGATCTTTCACATTTCTATCATTTAACCCATCTGTGACAATCTACATTGGCCATTGTCCCAGGTTAAGCTAGCTAGTTCTCTTGGCATGGAGTAAATGTTAAGGTCATGCTTACTTTATAAAATCAACACTTCTGAGCCTATCCTTTTCAACTTACTGAGAACATTTTCTTTGCAAGTTCATTACACCTTGTGTACTTGTTGTATTGCGGTGAGCAGTTTCAATAAAGGCTGAGAGAATGAGCAGACTTGTTCTAGTCACAGAATCCATTTACGTTTAAATAACAGAAGCTTGTCAGTGGAGGATGTACTTGCTCATACCTTTTCTGTTCATTTCCTTTTGTACACACTACAGACTGTGCCGTAGAAATGCTTGTCCGAAACATGAACATGCGCACTTGTTTATGTGTGCCGCCTGTTAGCTAATGCATCAGGGAAGTAATTTTGGAAGAAAACATCGAGGCACTTGTTTTTCAGGCAAGTGTCTGTATTCAGGCAAGAACACGTGCATGTTCAAGTCCTTGCCCTCTACATCATTCTCTGCACTTGATTGAGAAAGACCTGACACTGTGTGACGGCATTGCTTAATTGAGAGCCAAAGCAACAACAATCTTGGTTATCAAAGACTCACTCCACCCTGACCACAGCCTCTTCACTCAGAAGCCATGAGAAAACAACCATCGCAGCATGTGAGTAAAAATCAATCCTTTAAGGGGTTTTATATTTCAACATGCAGTTCGAAATCTTAATGTGTTCCACATGAAAGTAATGTTCTTTCCATATGTGCACATTGCACATTTAATGTTTCTGCATTTCAGCCAATCATTTCTCTCTCTACATGACAACATTTTAGAAAATTTTCTACAAAAGCACTGAATGTTATTCTAACCATTTATGTCCTTTCTCCATTCATGTACACAAAGTGCAGTATGCATCTAAATGTCCTCAAAAGAGGTACATTTTGGTAACTGAACATCTCCAACTCGTACAATGCGATGTTTCTTCTTTGAGTCAAATGAATTTGACAATTCAAATATGCACAACTGGCCGTGTTTCTAGCCAACATACTGGTGTTTGGACCTATGGAACTGCTAGTCTGTTACCTTCGATAGCTCAGTTGGTAGAGCGGAGGACTGTAGAAGTTAAAGTTGTCATCCTTAGGCCGTCGGTTCAAATCCGACTCGAAGGAAGTTTTTCTTACCAAGCGAAATTTTCCGTTTTAACTGTGCAAAAATGGCTTTCCCTGACCGAAATCGAACCCAGGGCATGGCGGTGAAAGCACGGAATCTTAGCCACAATTCCATCGGGAACCAAGCCATGGATCCTTCTTGTCACCAACATTTTTCAGTGTCTGCACTCCTACTATACTGATGACATTCGGATGCATACTGGACTTGGTATGCATAAAAGGAAGCAGGCCATAAAGCGAGTTATTCATCTTTCTTTTTGTTCTACAAAATAGATGAAGTTTGCAAGAGTCAAGACTCTTTTTTTTTACCATCTGGGATCACTCAAGAAAAGTGGGAATTCTAGTGTCACTAACACATGGAAAGCGCTGTTAATGTAATGTTTCATACACACAGGGAGAAAACGTCAGGCAGAACTAAAGGGGTTAGCTGACAGATGTTATAGCATTCCCCTTTTGTCTCCTTCACTATTAGAAAGCTCTTCACCTGTCATGTCAGTTAAAATGTCCTGGATTGGGGAGGATGACCAAACCAGTCCATGTGGGCCTTTGTGTGTCTTGAGAAGATTGGCACACAGATACCTTATCAAAGCTTGAGTCTTGGTTTCCGTGTCCTGAATCCTTCCTGAATAGCTAGGATGCTTTGTTTGTAACCTGGATATCTCAGATGGTAGAGCATCAGACTTTTGAATGGAGGGTATAGGGTTAAATTCCCTGTACCCATAAAAGCATTGTTACTTTGCCATTAGTGTTCTTGTGAACTTTCATTGAATACATCTTGATCACGTCAAGAATCAGGACCCTGTTAAGTAACTGATCTTTCACATTTCTATCATTTAACCCATCTGTGACAATCTACATTGGCCATTGTCCCAGGTTAAGCTAGCTAGTTCTCTTGGCATGGAGTAAATGTTAAGGTCATGCTTACTTTATAAAATCAACACTTCTGAGCCTATCCTTTTCAACTTACTGAGAACATTTTCTTTGCAAGTTCATTACACCTTGTGTACTTGTTGTATTGCGGTGAGCAGTTTCAATAAAGGCTGAGAGAATGAGCAGACTTGTTCTAGTCACAGAATCCATTTACGTTTAAATAACAGAAGCTTGTCAGTGGAGGATGTACTTGCTCATACCTTTTCTGTTCATTTCCTTTTGTACACACTACAGACTGTGCCGTAGAAATGCTTGTCCGAAACATGAACATGCGCACTTGTTTATGTGTGCCGCCTGTTAGCTAATGCATCAGGGAAGTAATTTTGGAAGAAAACATCGAGGCACTTGTTTTTCAGGCAAGTGTCTGTATTCAGGCAAGAACACGTGCATGTTCAAGTCCTTGCCCTCTACATCATTCTCTGCACTTGATTGAGAAAGACCTGACACTGTGTGACGGCATTGCTTAATTGAGAGCCAAAGCAACAACAATCTTGGTTATCAAAGACTCACTCCACCCTGACCACAGCCTCTTCACTCAGAAGCCATGAGAAAACAACCATCGCAGCATGTGAGTAAAAATCAATCCTTTAAGGGGTTTTATATTTCAACATGCAGTTCGAAATCTTAATGTGTTCCACATGAAAGTAATGTTCTTTCCATATGTGCACATTGCACATTTAATGTTTCTGCATTTCAGCCAATCATTTCTCTCTCTACTCTACATGACAACATTTTAGAAAATTTTCTACAAAAGCACTGAATGTTATTCTAACCATTTATGTCCTTTCTCCATTCATGTACACAAAGTGCAGTATGCATCTAAATGTCCTCAAAAGAGGTACATTTTGGTAACTGAACATCTCCAACTCGTACAATGCGATGTTTCTTCTTTGAGTCAAATGAATTTGACAATTCAAATATGCACAACTGGCCGTGTTTCTAGCCAACATACTGGTGTTTGGACCTATGGAACTGCTAGTCTGTTACCTTCGATAGCTCAGTTGGTAGAGCGGAGGACTGTAGAAGTTAAAGTTGTCATCCTTAGGCCGTCGGTTCAAATCCGACTCGAAGGAAGTTTTTCTTACCAAGCGAAATTTTCCGTTTTAACTGTGCAAAAATGGCTTTCCCTGACCGAAATCGAACCCAGGGCATGGCGGTGAAAGCACGGAATCTTAGCCACAATTCCATCGGGAACCAAGCCATGGATCCTTCTTGTCACCAACATTTTTCAGTGTCTGCACTCCTACTATACTGATGACATTCGGATGCATACTGGACTTGGTATGCATAAAAGGAAGCAGGCCATAAAGCGAGTTATTCATCTTTCTTTTTGTTCTACAAAATAGATGAAGTTTGCAAGAGTCAAGACTCTTTTTTTTTACCATCTGGGATCACTCAAGAAAAGTGGGAATTCTAGTGTCACTAACACATGGAAAGCGCTGTTAATGTAATGTTTCGTACACACAGGGAGAAAACGTCAGGCAGAACTAAAGGGGTTAGCTGACAGATGTTATAGCATTCCCCTTTTGTCTCCTTCACTATTAGAAAGTTCTTCACCTGTCATGTCAGTTAAAATGTCCTGGATTGGGGAGGATGACCAAACCAGTCCATGTGGGCCTTTGTGTGTCTTGAGAAGATTGGCACACAGATACCTTATCAAAGCTTGAGTCTTGGTTTCCGTGTCCTGAATCCTTCCTGAATAGCTAGGATGCTTTGTTTGTAACCTGGATAGCTCAGATGGTAGAGCATCAGACTTTTGATTGGAGGGTATAGGGTTAAATTCCCTGTACCCATAAAAGCATTGTTACTTTGCCATTAGTGTTCTTGTGAACTTTCATTGAATACATCTTGATCATGTCAAGAATCAGGACCCTGTTAAGTAACTGATCTTTCACATTTCTATCATTTAACCCATCTGTGACAATCTACATTGGCCATTGTCCCAGGTTAAGCTAGCTAGTTCTCTTGGCATGGAGTAAATGTTAAGGTCATGCTTACTTTATAAAATCAACACTTCTGAGCCTATCCTTTTCAACTTACTGAGAACATTTTCTTTGCAAGTTCATTACACCTTGTGTACTTGTTGTATTGCGGTGAGCAGTTTCAATAAAGGCTGAGAGAATGAGCAGACTTGTTCTAGTCACAGAATCCATTTACATTTAAATAACAGAAGCTTATCAGTGGAGGATGTACTTGCTCATACCTTTTCTGTTCATTTCCTTTTGTACACACTACAGACTGTACCGTAGAAATGCTTGTCCGAAACATGAACATGCGCACTTGTTTATGTGTGCCGCCTGTTAGCTAATGCATCAGGGAAGTACTTTTGGAACAAAACATCGAGGCACTTGTTTTTCAGGCAAGTGTCTGTATTCAGGTAAGAACACGTGCATGTTCAAGTCCTTGCCCTCTACATCATTCTCTGCGCTTGATTGAGAAAGACCTGACACTGTGTGATGGCATTGCTTAATTGAGAGCCAAAGCAACAACAATCTTGGTTATCAAAGACTCACTCCACCCTGACCACAGCCTCTTCACTCAGAAGCCATGAGAAAACAACCATCGCAGCATGTGAGTAAAAATCAATCCTTTAAGGGGTTTTATATTTCAACATGCAGTTCGAAATCTTAATGTGTTCCACATGAAAGTAATGTTCTTTCCATATGTGCACATTGCACATTTAATGTTTCTGTATTTCAGCCAATCATTTCTCTCTCTACATGACATTTTAGAAAATTTTCTACAAAAGCACTGAATGTTATTCTAACCATTTATGTCCTTTCTCCATTCATGTACACAAAGTGCAGTATGCATCTAAATGTCCTCAAAAGAGGTACATTTTGGTAACTGAACATGTCCAACTCGTACAATGCGATGTTTCTTCTTTGAGTCAAATGAATTTGACAATTCAAATATGCACAACTGGCCGTGTTTCTAGCCAACATACTGGTGTTTGGACCTATGGAACTACTGGTCTGTTACCTTTGATAGCTCAGTTGGTAGAGCGGAGGACTGTAGAAGTTAAAATTGTCATCCTTAGGCCGTCGGTTCAAATCCGACTCGAAGGAAGTTTTTCTTACCAAGCGAAATTTTCCGTTTTAACTTTGCAAAAATGGCTTTCCCTGACCGAAATCGAACCCAGGGCATGGCGGTGAAAGCACGGAATCTTAGCCACAATTCCATCGGCAACCAAGCCATGGATCCTTCTTGTCACCAACATTTTTCAGTGTCTGCACTCCTACTATACTGATGACATTCGGATGCATACTGGACTTGGTATGCATAAAAGGAAGCAGGCCATAAAGCGAGTTATTCATCTTTCTTTTTGTTCTACAAAATAGATGAAGTTTGCAAGAGTCAAGACTCTTTTTTTTACCATCTGGGATCACTCAAGAAAAGTGGGAATTCTAGTGTCACTAACACATGGAAAGAGCTGTTAATGTAATGTTTCGTACACACAGGGAGAAAACGTCAGGCAGAACTAAAGGGGTTAGCTGACAGATGTTATAGCATTCCCCTTTTGTCTCCTTCACTATTAGAAAGCTCTTCACCTGTCATGTCAGTTAAAATGTCCTGGATTGGGGAGGATGACCAAACCAATCCATGTGGGCCTTTGTGTGTCTTGAGAAGATTGGCACACAGATACCTTATCAAAGCTTGAGTCTTGGTTTCCGTGTCCTGAATCCTTCCTGAATAGCTAGGATGCTTTGTTTGTAACCTGGATATCTCAGATGGTAGAGCATCAGACTTTTGAATGGAGGGTATAGGGTTAAATTTCCTGTACCCATAAAAGCATTGTTACTTTGCCATTAGTGTTCTTGTGAACTTTCATTGAATACATCTTGATCACGTCAAGAATCAGGACCCTGTTAAGTAACTGATCTTTCACATTTCTATCATTTAACCCATCTGTGACAATCTACATTGGCCATTGTCCCAGGTTAAGCTAGCTAGTTCTCTTGGCATGGAGTAAATGTTAAGGTCATGCTTACTTTATAAAATCAACACTTCTGAGCCTAACCTTTTCAACTTACTGAGAACATTTTCTTTGCAAGTTCATTACACCTTGTGTACTTGTTGTATTGCGGTGAGCAGTTTCAATAAAGGCTGAGAGAATGAGCAGACTTGTTCTAGTCACAGAATCCATTTACGTTTAAATAACAGAAGCTTGTCAGTGGAGGATGTACTTGCTCATACCTTTTCTGTTCATTTCCTTTTGTACACACTACAGACTGTGCCGTAGAAATGCTTGTCCGAAACATGAACATGCGCACTTGTTTATGTGTGCCGCCTGTTAGCTAATGCATCAGGGAAGTCATTTTGGAACAAAACATCGAGGCACTTGTTTTTCAGGCAAGTGTCTGTATTCAGGCAAGAACATGTGCATGTTCAAGTCCTTGCCCTCTACATCATTCTCTGCACTTGATTGAGAAAGACCTGACACTGTGTGACGGCATTGCTTAATTGAGAGCCAAAGCAACAACAATCTTGGTTATCAAAGACTCACTCCACCCTGACCACAGCCTCTTCACTCAGAAGCCATGAGAAAACAACCATCGCAGCATGTGAGTAAAAATCAATCCTTTAAGGGGTTTTACATTTCAACATGCAGTTTGAAATCTCAATGTGTTCCACATGAAAGTAATGTTCTTTCCATATGTGCACATTGCACATTTAATGTTTCTGTATTTCAGCCAATCATTTCTCTCTCTACATGACAACATTTTAGAAAATGTTCTACAAAAGCACTGAATGTTATTCTAACCATTTATGTCCTTTCTCCATTCATGTACACAAAGTGCAGTATGCATCTAAATGTCCTCAAAAGAGGTACATTTTGGTAACTGAACATCTCCAACTCGTACAATGCGATGTTTCTTCTTTGAGTCAAATGAATTTGACAATTCAAATATGCACAACTGGCTGTGTTTCTAGCCAACATACTGGTGTTTGGACCTATGGAACTGCTAGTCTGTTACCTTAGATAGCTCAGTTGGTAGAGCGGAGGACAGTAGAAGTTAAAATTTTCATCCTTAGGCCGTCGGTTCAAATCCGACTCGAAGGAAGTTTTTCTTACCAAGTGAAATTTTCCGTTTTAACTGTGCAAAAATGGCTTTCCCTGACCGAAATCGAACCCAGGGCATGGCGGTGAAAGCACGGAATCTTAGCCACAATTCCATCGGGAACCAAGCCATGGATCCTTCTTGTCACCAACATTTTTCAGTGTCTGCACTCCTACTATACTGATGACATTCGGATGCATACTGGACTTGGTATGCATAAAAGGAAGCAGGCCATAAAGCAAGTTATTCATCTTTCTTTTTGTTCTACAAAATAGATGAAGTTTGCAAGAGTCAAGACTCTTTTTTTTTTTACCATCTGGGATCACTCAAGAAAAGTGGGAATTCTAGTGTCACTAACACATGGAAAGAGCTGTTAATGTAATGTTTCGTACACACAGGGAGAAAACGTCAGGCAGAACTAAAGGGGTTAGCTGACAGATGTTATAGCATTCCCCTTTTGTCTCCTTCACTATTAGAAAGCTCTTCACCTGTCATGTCAGTTAAAATGTCCTGGATTGGGGAGGATGACCAAACCAGTCCATGTGGGCCTTTGTGTGTCTTGAGAAGATTGGCACACAGATACCTTATCAAAGCTTGAGTCTTGGTTTTCGTGTCCTGAATCCTTCCTGAATAGCTAGGATGCTTTGTTTGTAACCTGGATAGCTCAGATGGTAGAGCATCAGACTTTTGATTGGAGGGTATAGGGTTAAATTCCCTGTACCCATAAAAGCATTGTTACTTTGCCATTAGTGTTCTTGTGAACTTTCAGTGAATACATCTTGATCACGTCAAGAATCAGGACCCTGTTAAGTAACTGATCTTTCACATTTCTATCATTTATCCCATCTGTGACAATCTACATTGGCCATTGTCCCAGGTTAAGCTAGCTAGTTCTCTTGGCATGGAGTAAATGTTAAGGTCATGCTTACTTTATAAAATCAACACTTCTGAGCCTATCCTTTTCAACTTACTGAGAACATTTTCTTTGCAAGTTCATTACACCTTGTGTGCTTGTTGTATTGCGGTGAGCAGTTTCAATAAAGGCTGAGAGAATGAGGAGACTTGTTCTAGTCACAGAATCCATTTACGTTTAAATAACAGAAGCTTGTCAGTGGAGGATGTACTTGCTCATACCTTTTCTGTTCATTTCTTTTTGTACACACTACAGACTGTGCCGTAGAAATGCTTGTCCGAAACATGAACATGCGCACTTGTTTATGTGTGCCGCCTGTTAGCTAATGCATCAGGGAAGTAATTTTGGAACAAAACTTCGAAGCACTTGTTTTTCAGGCAAGTGTCTGTATTCAGGCAAGAACACGTGCATGTTCAAGTCCTTGCCCTCTACATCATTCTCTGCACTTGATTGAGAAAGACCTGACACTGTGTGACGGCATTGCTTAATTGAGAGCCAAAGCAACAACAATCTTGGTTATCAAAGACTCACTCCACCCTGACCACAGCCTCTTCACTCAGAAGCCATGAGAAAACAACCATCGCAGCATGTGAGTAAAAATCAATCCTTTAAGGGGTTTTATATTTCAACATGCAGTTCGAAATCTTAATGTGTTCCACATGAAAGTAATGTTCTTTCCATATGTGCACATTGCACATTTAATGTTTCTGCATTTCAGCCAATCATTTCTCTCTCTACAAGACAACATTTTAGAAAATTTTCTACAAAAGCACTGAATGTTATTCTAACCATTTATGTCCTTTCTCCATTCATGTACACAAAGTGCAGTATGCATCTAAATGTCCTCAAAAGAGGTACATTTTGGTAACTGAACATCTCCAACTCGTACAATGCGATGTTTCTTCTTTGAGTCAAATGAATTTGACAATTCAAATATGCACAACTGGCCGTGTTTCTAGCCAACATACTGGTGTTTGGACCTATGGAGCTGCTAGTCTGTTACCTTCGATAGCTCAGTTGGTAGAGCGGAGGACTGTAGAAGTTAAAGTTGTCATCCTTAGGCCGTCGGTTCAAATCCGACTCGAAGGAAGTTTTTCTTACCAAGCGAAATTTTCCGTTTTAACTGTGCAAAAATGGCTTTCCCTGACCGAAATCGAACCCAGGGCATGGCGGTGAAAGCACGGAATCTTAGCCACAATTCCATCGGGAACCAAGCCATGGATCCTTCTTGTCACCAACATTTTTCAGTGTCTGCACTACTACTATACTGATGACATTTGGATGCTTACTGGACTTGGTATGCATAAAAGGAAGCAAGTGAGTTATTCATCTTTCTTTTTGTTCTACAAAATAGATGAAGTTTGCAAGAGTCAAGACTCTTTTTTTTACCATCTGGGATCACTCAAGAAAAGTGGGAATGCTAGTGTCACTAACACATGGAAAGAGCTGTTAATGTATTGTTTTGTACACATAGGGAAAAAACTTCAGGCAGAACTAAAGGGGTTAGGTGCTCTTGATATGATATCTCCAGAGTTTCAAGACAATGGGAATGGTATTCCATTGTAAAGAAGCTCACACACATATATTTCTAAACACATATATATTTGTAAAACTCTACAGAGTTTTAAGAGGAGAAGAAAAGCATTCATTAGATGCAAAGTGAAACTTGGCATGCTATGACACCACACTGCTAAAGGACTTAGTTGACAGATGTTAAAGCATTCCCCTTTTGTCTCCTTCACTATTAGAAAGCTCTTCACAGGACTTATTTGCTGGCAACTTTCCCTTTCATTCCTTCTCAACATTATGGGGCGGGACCCTCGGTTGTTTGAATCAAAATTCAAGGATCTTTTTTTTTTCCATTTTAAATCTGCTTGTGGTAATCATAAACGCATAAGCAGAAGAGGAATCAAACCTGGGCTGCAGTAGTGCGGTTGTCATATACATGCCCCTATGCCAGAAGGAAGAGGGCCAGAGCACTGCAATTAGTCTACTTCTCCAAAGGTAACAAATGGACGGGTAATGTAAATCATTGGTGTCAACATGGCTATCCAAGTCCAATTTCTCCACCTCCACATCAAGTCAGGTCAAATAGGCCTACCTTTTCATCCAAAGTACAAAATGCAGCATGAACTAAATGAAAAAACAAACAATAAAATAAAAGGTCAATGACCCAAAGACATAATGTAGTGGAAGATGCATTAGTGGACACAGGCTCCAAAAATGCACTATGCAAGTTTCAATTCATGATGCAAATAAAGCTGATGTTTGCCAGATTCCAGATACTTTTTGCTGTCAAAGATCAGTCATAATAATCAAGATCGATTGAGGAGTGAATGCTGGGAAAAGAAAAGGTGTTTTAATATGTTTTGGTTTCACTGACCTTTTCTCACAGCTGCATAATTAATGGTGACGAATAAGTTGTTCTTAGATAAATTGAGGTAAAGCTCCATTATTCAACAAAGTAAACAATAAAATTGACAAATTATACGCTGCCACTGCTGGTCATACAGCTTTCCTAGTGAGCAGAAAGAAACATGTGACCTCAAATTGATTTGAACAAGCAACTTTTTGATAGGGAGTCAGACACGCTACTATTGCACCACGAGGTCAAGCAACCGCAACTACTGCTCAATTATGCCCAGAGGAGGTAGATGTTTTATTTCCCAAGCTCTGACATCTTAGTTGAATGACCAGTGCAACATTCCATTCCAGAATTTTACTTTCCTTTTTTACCCTCATCTCCCTCAAAGTTGAAAAATTCAAGAATAGTATTAGGGAGAGGGAAGGAAGAATCAAAGGGAGGCAAACTTCAGGCAGAATCTCTGAGCTCTCTGCTTTCTTCAGAGCCTCAGCCACGTATGCAGGTTGCTGTTTTAGGAAATGCCAAATCTGTTGTCAAGTGATTTATAGGCTCTATTGCTAAAGGTATTGCTGCTATGTCCTAATTAGCATGCACCCATGATGTAAGCAAATGGAGCACATACTGGCAGTGACTGGTATGCTACTGGAGGTTTGGATTACAACCAAGCCATCTAGACTTCCTCAGAAACATTTGAGAAGTACTATGCCAGGGTTGATTGCAAATAACAGCACTCTGAGTTGCAGGGGTCTGCTGGCACAGAGTAGTAGGCCTACATGGAGCAAGTTGGTCTAGTCCATTCTTCATATAACAAGGCACTGCACATGTAGCTGAGTGTCTTTTTTGGACAGAAATGGGTGGATTTTCATTATGTTGCTGATTTGGAAACTACATGAACCACTAAAGGCAGTAATATGAGTAGAAATGATATTTGGTAATCTTTTGGTAGCCTAATGCTAAAAAACCTTCCAAAATGCTGTTTTCTAAAGACAGTGGCCAACATTCTTATACTAAGTATGCAACTCTGCTGAAATGATGCTAAGCAAGCACTCCACCACTTGAGGTAATTCCAGACCTTATAAGCCAAATATGTTATACGCTTTCAGGTGCCATACTAGCTGTCACAGTACCTTAGCTAGCTTTGTTCTACCAATAAAGATGATGCAAATAAATCATTTGCTTAGGAAAGTTCTTAAAAATCACACATTCGAAGAAGAATACATAATGTCATAATGTTAGATGTAAAGGTGTAATTGCGCTATAGACTTTTAATTCAGTGATCCTACTTAAACTTTTGTGGAACTTGCAATGCCTTATAATATGTCTCCTTGCTGCACAGAGAGGCTATTGAACAGTGGCTTCTGAACAAAGGATTTTACAATTTATTTCATTAGTTGTCTGCTGGCCAAACACCTGGACTGGGAAGGGTATGTGTCAGCTTCCATGTATGCTTGGTTCAAAAGTGTTGCTATGCTGGTTCACACACTCCATGTGTTTTCATGGAAAGGGGTCTACCTCAGCTTCCTTTGGATCATGGATGGGCTTTGTCCTACCAAATCAGATCATGCAAATAAGTCATTTGCTTAGTAAATTTTTTGAAAATCACACCTTCGAAGAAGAAATCATAATGCCAAATAACTGTAGTGGACAATATTGTTATAGCAAATATGCAACTCTGCTAAAAAGACACTGAAGAATGTGGGCATCAATCCCACTACCTCTTGCACGCAAAGCAAGCGCTTAATGTACCCTTTTCTTTCCATGGGCAATCAAACAAACGCCTATGGCTCAAGACTGAATAGGACAGCCTGAAAAATCCCACAACAGTTTCAAATGTTTTTGTATGCTGGCAACTCAAACATACTTGCACTGGAAAGATGCAGAAATCTATTCTGCTCCCCTGTCATTTCAACCAAACATTCTACAATTTGAGAAATGTCACATCTGGCAGCCCTTTTTTTGGGATTTCTTTTTGTGATGAAATTGCCAATGCTATCAGAATACCTTTCCACAGCTTCGAGGACTTGCAACAGTGAAAATTTCCAGACCTTTTAAGCCAAATAGGTTATACGCATTCAGGCGCCGTACTAGCTGCCACAGTACCTTAGCTAGCATAAGATGGTTAGCTCCACTCTCGGCATGAGGAAAAATGTGCTCAGTGTCTTTTTGCTTATACATGATGGTAAGAAACAGATCGCCAAATCTGGAGGTGCAAGATGTTAAAAATTGGGGGAAAATAATCTCTATCCAATATTACTTCAGGCTTGGTGTAGTGACTATAAATGGTAAGAATGTAGTTCAGAGATTATCAAGAAGTACTGTCTTCTTATACCATTTATGTAGAACTATTTAATGGAAGTGAAAGTGCACTCCAAGGCATGACTGCACCATGAGGCCCTGCCCGACCGTTCCATGGATTTCACAGCGTTAATATCATTTTCTGAGTACATACCATATTATTGTAAATGGACCTACATTCATTAGTAATGTTTTAATCATAACCAGCCAAACGAAAGCTGCCACGATATAATAAAACTGGGAGAGCATTGGTTCAAGTTCAAGTTCAAAAGACTTTTATTGTCATTTCAGATATATTCAAGTGCACAGCAAAAGATGAAACAATGTCCCTCCTGGACCATTGTGCATCATAAAACAAAACTTACTGACTATCTAAAGGTCCCTGGTTCAATCTTGGGTTTTGCTGTCTGTGCCAGAGAGAGCTCCTCATCAGATTTTTCTTTTTTAAGTATATTTCGCAAACCTTTACATTCCTTTACTGAAAAACAAATGAGATGTTCCCATTTTTATGTTATTGTTAGATGTCCTGATGTAATAGATCCTTACACTAATGCAAAATTTCCTCTGATCTGATACTTTTCTCAGCGATCTCCAAAATTTGTAAAATGTGAGGAAAAATGCTTAATGCTTGCTTAAAAGAGGAAGTAAAAAATATGTGACCTTTGCCCTTGTCTTGATCAGTCTGCAAGAAAGGTGACTAGAAAAGTGTTGGAGTATGACAATTATCGCTTAGCTGTTGCTGGACAGGGGTGCAGGAGCAGGGAGTAACAATTTGTTTCTAGGAGGAAAGAATGTTCAAGGATGGTGGAGATTGATCATTTCCGATTGGAAATGTTTTCGGGATCTGCTGCTTTGCTAGTGCCATGCACGCATTATGTGACTTTTGAAGTTTTCAAATCGATGTATCGTTCACACTGCACAACTCTATGTCTTGGAATCTGGAGTCCTTAATTTGTGGTATCTCAGTGGCAGGCATAATCAGATCCCAACACATTTCAGACTAAAGGTTCTGGACTCCCTGGCACTGCAAGACATCTATCCTGCTATAATTTGATGGGGAGGATGCATCTGTGTGGTTGTTTTTAATTATATTTTCTATTATACATGTCTTGCACAGATGTACCCCAGAAGTTGTTTTTCTCTGAACTCACATTGGCTGTGTGGCTGAGGTGGTACATTCTTGGAGAGTCTCCCCTGTGTAACAGTGCCTGCCAAGTGTCACATCTTTCAAGTTCTTGTCAAATTTAGACTGCATGCTTTAAATGGATATGGTCATAGGGGATGATGATGATGGTTAATGGTTGAATGCAGGAATCCCCTCTCTCTCAGACATACACACTTTCTCCATCTCTCTATTTGTACCTGTTCTTTGTCTATAGCCAGGAGTCTATATTGTTCAGAGTTTATTAATTAAGGTCCTATCAAACATGAATTGTATATATTTTGTTTTGTACTTTCTAGAACCTGAACTCTTGGCCACATTCAAACACTCAACTCATTTCAAATGAGTCAAAGCAGACTGCATGTAGAGCTCTAACCCTCAGTTCTGTCACATTATAACAAGGCATAGCGCAAGTTTGCGACAGCAGCCAATATGAAAAAATGGAGGTCTCCCTGGTTGTAGGAATTCAGAGGTTCTTTGACTTGACCCCTGACACAATGTGCCTACCCCAGAAGAGCTAACAGCAGAACTGGTAGTGGTGGATACTGAAGAGGAATACATAAGAGGGAGAGAAGTATAATTAATCAAATCCAAAGTATGAGGACATGATGCAGCATGAATGTATTGCACATGTATCATGTGACTGTGACAGCTCTCATCCATCCATCACAACCACAGTTATAGAGGACATCAGTATCTAACCCAAACTCATTAACATAGACTAGGCTATTTATTATTAAATGTGTTTGCAATGCATTTGCATATTTACACATTTGAACACAAGGGAACAGTCTCTACATTGCAATGATATTATTCATTTATCTCACAGCCAAAACTTATCAGTGATAAACTACTGATATGTCAACTGGTCTTAACACAGACAGATTTAACTTACTCTGTGGAGACTGTGTCTAACTTAAACCTTTCCTTCAAATAGAGCAGATCCTTGTTGCAGAGGTAATGTTTTTACCTTTATATGCTTTTCCCACTCATAGTCATGCAACACACAAAAATGCACACCTCTCACAGACTCTCTCACACACATCCAGAGCAGACATTAATATCTGACAGTGTATATTGTACAGCACACTGCTGGCCATCTGAACACATGATGGATATGATTCTAATTTGCACTATTATTCATCTAACACAGTCATAGTTATTCACCTGAACACATCATGTTTCTGACTTTGTATCACTATTAGTTATGCAATGGTGCCTCAATACTAGCACTAACTGAACAGTGTTCTGTATAAATATGATCTGATTCTGTGAGCCAAGGAATATAAACCTTTTAGGGACATATTTAAAAGATTTTCAGGTAAACTTCCACAAGGATGCACCTGTCCTTTTAAATGGCCTTTTAAAACTTCTGCTATAAGATAACTTCAGATTTTCTCATAGAAAATTCAATTACCATCAAGACAACTGTGGGACATGTGTAAATGGTATACGGAGTGTTAGTAAAGTTCTTTGTTCAATTTTTTGCGTAAAAACACGTGTTCGGTTCCTTCATAAGCAAACCCAAACTACGCAAGCGTTTGGTTAACTAAAAATGCACATTACTGATGTAAAAGTGTTCCTGAATAGAGCAATAGACCACCCATTTCTATTTAATATTGATTTCTATTGGACATTGCAGTGGCATTGTTTTGTATTTACAGTGCTTCAGTGATGTTAGCAGATAGCCTAGCGCATGGGTTTGACGCTTGTACAACTGTAGGAATGATATGATCGCCAGTACTTTTGGACCTCATGGAAAGGAAGAGGCTTATTTCAGATGAAATTTATGTGGAATTGCTCACTTAAGTTTTCATGGTGTAATGGTTAGCTCTTTGCACTTTAAATCCAGTGATCTGAGTTTGACTCTGGATTCTGAAGTCACCAGTGCAAACATATTGTATTGTTGGTTATGGAGTAAAGGTAAGCATTGTGGACTCTGAAATCAGATATATAGAAGAAGGTTTGTTTTGAAGTTTCCTCAGTGTAATGCTTAGTAAGCACTTTTCATTCTATATTGTCAGAGGTCATGCCTCCGTGGCACCTTTCTAAACCTGGCTGACATTTTGAGATTATATGGGTTTTATTGCTACAACTTATTGGAAATCTCAAAAATATCTGTCACTTGACCAGATTACAAACATGAGACAAAGCAGTTGTTGCCCCAATTAGGTCAATGCCTTGCCAATCTGTGTGCTGATGACGCTGGACAAGGTAAAGTTATATAAAAGGAACTCATGTCTTACAAAAAAAAGACAGGAGATGTGATATATAGAAAGCACTCTGCCCTCTGAATCTAGCAATACAGAAAACAAAACATTTTTGGACTTGTTCTATGATGGAAATGAAAGCACTGTGGACTCTGAATCCATTGTAACACAGACAAAAAGGCTCGATTTGTTGTTTGCAGTTTGTGATTGTAAGCAGGCTTGACACTGAATCCGGAAAAATTGAAGACACAAAAGATATTTTAAACATTTGTATAATATATTTGCAAGTACTACGGACACTGAATCCAGTGATACAGAAGACACAAAATATATTTTTGTTGTTTTGCTTGATGTAACAGTATACACATGCGGTTGTGATTACAGCAATACAAGAAGATCAAAAGCATTTTTTTTTTGTTTCTGTGGTGTAATAGTTAGCAATCTGGTCTTTGTCTCTGGTGATCCCAGTTCAACTCTTGGTGGAACCTATTGAATGCCTGTTGTTCCTTTCAGCTAGAAGGTACTTTCTTGTAGCAAGTTTTTTTAATGGCTGCAACCTGTATTGATGGATCAGATTCGATTAACCTTTTGTGAGGAATTCTTAAATGCCTGTGATTTTGGAAAACTAAATGCTGATTATCCTATCATAGGTGGCATTAAGCTAAAGAGAATTCACGGAAGATAAATGATTCACCATCAATATACGAAGACATCGCACTTCATTTTTGTTCCATCCATTAGTTAATGGGAAAAGCACTTGATTCTGAATCCAGCAATACAGGACAACAGTTGTTCGTTTAGGGTTTAATGGGGCAATGGTTAGCACTCTGGATCCTGAGTTCGACTCTCAGTGGAACCTGTTGAAGTACCTGTTACCTTGTTTTTGAGACAAAATAAAACTAAACCTGTTAATTTAATGATGGAAAGGTCTGGATTCTGAAGCCACCAGTTGAAACATATGGTATTGTTGGCTATGGAGTAAAGGTAAGCATTGTGGACTCTGAAATCAGCTATATAGAAGAAGGTTTCTTTGAAGTTTCCACAGTGTAATGCTTAGTAAGCACTTTTCATTTTATATTGTCAGAGGTCATGCCTACGTGGCACCTTTCTAAACCTGGCTGACATTTTGAGATTATATGGGTTTTCTTGCTACAATTTATTGTAAATTGCAAAAATGTCTGTCACTTGACCAGATTACAAACATGAGACAAAGCAGTTGTTGCCACAATTAGGTCAATGCCTTGCCAATCTGTGTTCTGATGACGCTGGACAAGGTAAAGTTATATAAAAGGAACTCATGTCTTACAAAAAAAAAGACAGGAGATGTGATATATAGAAAGCACTATGCCCTCTGAATCTAGCAATATAGAAGACAAAACATTTTTGGACTTGTTCTATGATGGAATTGAAAGCACTGTGGACTCTGAATCCAGTGAAACACAAGCCAAAAAGGTTCGATATGTTGTTTGCAGATTGTGATTGTAAGATGACTTGACACTGAATCTGGCAAAATTGAAGACACAAAAGATATTTTAAACATTTGTATAATATATTTACAAGTACTACAGACACTGAATCCAGCGATACAGAAGACACACAACATATTTTTGTTGTTTTGCTTGATGTAACAGTATACACATGTGGTTGTGATTACAGCAATACAAGAAGAGCAAAAGCATTTTTTTTTTGTTTCTGTGGTGTAATAGTTAGGAACCTGGTCTTTGTCTCTGGTGATCTCATTTCAACTCTTGGTGTAACCCATTGAATGCTTGTTGTTCCTTTCAGCTAGCATGTACTTTCTTGTACCAATGGTTGTAGCTCAATTTACAATAATATGGTATGTACTCATAAAATAATGACTGTACCACTGTGAAATCCATGGAGCGCTCAGGCAGGATCTCACAGCGCAGTCATGCCTTGAGGTGCACTTTCACTTCCATTAAATACTTGTGCTAAAATGGAACGGCAAGAAAGTACTTCTTGACCGTCTCTGGACTATATTCTTACCAGTTATAGTCACTGCACCAAGTCTCAAGTGATATTGATTAGGGAAGTTTATTTTCCCCCACTTTTTAACATTTCGCATGGTCCATACCTCACGAATTTGCAATCTTTTTCTTAGCATCAACTATAAGCAAAAAGACACTGAGCACATTTTTCCTCATGCCGAGAGTGGAGCTAACCATCCCATGCTAGCTAAGGTAATGTGGCAGCTAGTATGGCACCTGAATGTGTATAACCTATTTCAATTAAAAGGTCTGGAAATTTTCACAGTTGCAAGTACTTGAAGCTGTGGAAAGGCATTGTGATAGCAGTGGAAGTTTCATCACAAAAAGAAATCCCGAGACAAGAGATGCCAGATGTGATATTTCCCAAATTGTGGAATGTTTGGTTGAAATGACAGGTGAGCAAAATAGATTTTGGCATCTTTCCAGATCAAGTATGTTCGAGTTGTCAGCATAAGAAAACATTTGAAACTGTTGCTGGATTTTGCAGACTGTCCTATTCAGTCTTGAGCCATAAGCTTTTGTTTGATTGCCCATGGAAAGAAAAGTTTACGTGAAGGGGAATTTGCTCAAGTGTTAGAGCGCTTGCTTTGCATGTGAGAGGTAGTGTGATCGATGCCCATGTTCTCCAGTGTGTCTTTCCAGCAGAGTTGCCTACTTGGTATTAGAATGTTGGCCACTCTCTTTAGAAAATGGTATTTTGTAAAGTTATTTGGCATTATGATTTCTTCTTCGACGGTGTGATTTTCATGAATTTTACTTAGCAAATGACTTATTTGCATCATCTGATTTGGTAGTACAAAGCCTGTCCATGATCCAAAGGAAGCTGAGGTAGTTCCCATTTCATGAAAACACATGGGGCGTGTGAACCAGGATACCAACACTTTTGCACCAAGCATACATTCAAGCTGACACATACCCTTCCCTTGTCCAGGTGTTTGGCCAGCAGACAACTAATGAAATAAATTGTAAATGCATTCCACTGTTCAAGAACCTCTCTGTGCAGCAAGGAGACATATTATAAGGCATTGCAAGATCCACAAAAGTTTAAGTAGGATCACTGAACTCAAAGTCTACAGCACGATTACACCTTTAAATCTACAATAGCATAAAGACGGGAATGTTTTATTCTTTTTTTTAGAAAATAATTGTAAAGATTTATTAAATATACAAACTGTCTCTGCCCCCTAAGTCACATTTCTGCTCAAAATCAATGTCTGGTCCCTCATGGACCTTCATCGTACTGTCAATAGAGTCACTTTGTTTAATAATCAGCTCACCAGGTAGCGTGTTAGTAACTTCAGTCATAAAATGTGTTAGTACTTCCCCAGCAGTGCACTGCAATTCATAAACATTCAAAGGGACCCCCACTTCTAACTTGACTCCCTGTGTGGGTGTTTCCCACGTGACAAATAAGCCCTCTGGGTTGCTGCTAATTGTGCATCCAAGTTTACACATCAGGTCTCTAGCTAACAAATTAATTGGACACGTTTCTGACACCAAAAAATATGTTTAAATTGGCTATTTCCTAAACTACATTGGAGAGGCTCGGACATCCTTTCATCGATAGGATGGCCTCCCATTCCAATTACTGTTATCCCATACCCTGGTCTCATTCTACATTCTATTAAACCTTCTCTCAACACCGAGTGGGTGGCACCACTGTCAACCAAAAACAACATTTTTTCCCTCTACATTCACAATTATTTCAGGGAGGCCTCTTGACCCTTTACTAATCTGCTGTAGTAATTGGTCATTTAAATTTGTTACTTCCCTTTTGCCGTCTTCCTTCAGTGGCCCGTCGCTGCCCTGCCTCTCCTCTGCCCGTCAATCTTTTTTAACTTCCACAGCCATGCTGTCACTATCTTCGCCTTCTTCTTCAGGACAGTCTCTTGCAAAGTGTCAGAATTTTCCACAATTATAGCATTCCCTTCTTCCAAACTCTTTTCCTCGACCTCTTCCTCTCCCTCGTCCGCGTCCGCGTCCTCTGCCACGTCCGTGACCTCTTCCTGTCTCCTACTGTTTGGAGCATTGTCAGCATCGCCTGGTGGGTGATGTCGGCGTGCTGGCACTCCCGTCTAGCATCCTTCTTACCCAGAATAGTTTCATGATGCTTGGCATGTTCTTCGATAGTTGACAAAGGAGCTCGACTATAACCGATGCAGTTCTTTCTGATGAGGTCGCTAATGTCCTTTCTCATATTCATAAGGAAGCTATTTCTCAGATGAGCTTCCCACGCCCCCACTTCTCCGTGGCCCGCTGCACGTTGTGCTGGTGCATCAATTCCACAATGATCAGTATGGACGCGTGTCAAAGGGACAAGGAAATTAGCCACGGGCTCGTCATCCCTTTGTTTGCATGCTGCTATCATATCGGTGTCAATAGTTGTCAGGTATGCTGCTTCCACCCTTTCGATTTGTCCTCTTATCATCTCTCTGTATGGGCCATAATTACTCCATCTGGTCCAGACACCTCCACCATCGGGAACTGCGGGGCACAGCCTGCCTCAAGCTCTACAGATGGCTTTATAGTGGTGTGACTTAGAGTGCGATGAGCCACTGGTGAGGTTATTGCCTCCAGTTGTCGTCTTGGTTCGTCATATGGAGACGGCTTTGATATTAGCGATGAAGTCCATGGCTCAGGATATGGAGGTGGGTTTGTTAGCGCTTGTGGCTGTTGAATCAGCTGGGGGGCTCTTGGCGGGGTGGCATCGAGGTCAGGATCAGCTAAGAAAACACACTGAGACACTTCATTATTACCTTTTCTATACCCTACCTGCTGCTTCTGTCTTTTTTCAGCCTCCTCTAACCACATTTTTGCCTTTTCCAGCATATGTTCACTATTCTTGTCAAAATATTTCTGCGCTTTCTTTTCAGCCTCCCTTGGTTTAACCTTTACTCTTTCAATCAATTTAAGCAAATATGCAACACTCAAGGTCCCCGATGCATTAAACCCATAGTATTTAATCCAGAACGGGACATGTTTATTTACATGTTCCCCATAGTCTTTACTCATTTGGAAGAACAGGCTACTAGAAAACTTGTCTTTGCTAAATTCATATTCCTTACTTTGCCCTTTACCCATTTTTTTTTTTTTTGGTAAGGGTGATTGCAGAAATGTGATTATAATGACCAAATAATATGAATAATATGGATATGGGTGACACTCTCCCCTTTTTATTTCTTCTTCTGTTAATCACGTCTCTAAAGTTGCTTTAATTTAGTTCCACTCCAGTAATTCATGCTGGTTAACAGAGTTTCCTTCTTTCTCTATGTAAGGCGTCCTGTCAGCCCGGGCCTATTTTCTCTTACACTTGTACATCTACACAGTGTGCCTAACTCTTTTAGGCTATTGGAGTCCCAGACTATGGAGTCCCAGACTCCTTTTTGAGTGCTAGTATTCCTCTACTACGCTGCTTTCTCTACTCAGGCACGCCCTCAGGTAAACTCTGGTGGATTTCTATATTCGAACCTTTCTAAAAATTAGTTTACTTTTTCCACCACTTACTTTCAGTCCTTTAGAACAGGCAGAGCACACCACCGGAGTCAAGCAGGACGTCACTCCCTGGTTAGGTACTTTCCCGTATTCTTGTAGGTTTCCTCTTTCTCCAGCTCAGTCGAGAAATTCTCTCTGAGGAGCGTCCTCAAAGTTCAGTCACCGCTGCTCTGCATGGCGCCTCTCGCTGATCCTGCTGACAATGCCAATTTCTGTGGTGGAATTTTGAACAAACAGCAAGTCAGACATGATTAAGACAGCAATTTAATAAAGAAAATAGGACACACAAAACAGCTGTGTGAGAGCTAATGCTCGAAAGCGAAAGCTCTAAAGGGGTAGACTGACTCTACTCCTTATATCTAAACTTCAACCCCCTCCACGGGGAGGGGGTGCTCTGTGATCTTGTTTACGTACTCCCTGCTCCATTTGGTGATGAACATTCCTGCATATGCCAGGACGCTTCAAAGGACAGACACCATTTGCAAGAAAACAAAAGCCTATTCCCTCTTTACGACCCCTGCAGGTCACAACACATGCAGGTCATAAAGCAACATTACCACAGTCATTTGTTCACACAATATACAGAGACAGAGTTTGCAGACTAAACCATTCATAGAGGATTATATGATGGAAAGGATTAACATGATTATATATGAATCATTACATATGAATCACATGATAATACATGATCAAATAATATTTTCCATCACAACACATGGAAAGAAAATTACTTTCATGTGAAACACATATGACGCTTTCACAGACGTATGGGCCTTTGTGTGTCCTGAGAAGATTGGCACACAGACACCTTATCAAAGCTTGAGACTTATTTTCCATATCCTTAATCCTTGCTGAAGTACTTAGGATATCTGAGTTGGTAGATCTTTGGCATTTTCATCTGAGGATCTAGAGTTCAAGTTCGTCTTCAGGTGAAAACATTGTTACTTTGCCAGTGAAGTGTGCTTGAGATCTTTTTTGAAATACCTCTAGATGAAGGGAAGAAACAGGACGTTTCTGAACAAACTGACCTTTCACATTTCTATCCTTTCCCCCATCTGTGACAATGTCCACTATTTGTTATGCCAGGTTAGGCTAGCTAGTTCTCTTCGCATGGAATAAACTTTATAAAACTACTTTATAAAAATTAACACTTCTGAGCCTATCCTTTTTGACTTACTGATATACTTACTCATAGTAAGTACCGGTATACAATTTTTGGGATTGGGCCCCATATATTGCCAATTGACACATATATGTGCGAATGGATGGCTAGCTCTTTTTGGATCCCAAAGCGTGCTAGGTTGCATGATCATCCAGACATGTCTCACTTTCCTTCACTGACTTGATTAACATGATCAATATAGAGGTTTTGGGACTCACTAGGGGCACTCTTGCACTTTCTTGCCCATCACCCCACCTGAGACCCTAGTTTCACATAAAGACTTAACTCTCTGAAAGCAGTCTGAGCACAGAAAAAGTTATAATCCCAAATCAGGCATGTTGAATGGTGTCATATATGCTTCCAGTGGGATGGTCCTTCATTGGTACACTACATCCCATCCCACCTCTAAGGGGAGGTTCGTCCAGCTGTCCTGTCCACGTCTGTCTGTCCATCTCATGGATCAAACTCTAAGTATATATGAATGGGCACCAAATGGACACCAGTCAAAAAAGGTCAGGGAAGGCCTGATTGTCCCCAAATCTCATCCATTGGCTCAGTAGCGCCCCCTGAGTTCAAAAATGCAAGTGCCTGATTTTTGTTGTTTCTGATCACCTAGGTGGCCACTACCCAAGGTTTGAAGTCTCTAGGTTAAAAGGTGGGCATATGCCGACCCACAACATGTGCACTTATACTTTCTGACACTCCCACTTCAAATATATTTGAATTATGTCAAATATATTGCATGTGGGATCCCAATCAAAGTCTATTTTATTTGTCAATTATACTGCACGTGAGATGGTGTCAAATTCCAGTATATTTTAACAATGTCAAATATATTGCATGTGGAACGATGTCAAATTCAAATATAATTAATGATGCCAAATATATTGCATGTGGGATCCCAATTGAAATGTAATCCCAATCGAAAACCACTGCCTAAATCTGGGTCCCTCTTACTAAAGTTACATCTTAAAGACCAGCAGTAACCAGCAGTATGGCCTTCAACAAAGACAGAAATAGATTCTTGGTGAGTCATAAATCATGTTAATGTTCAAGTTTATTGCTGATGGGATGAAAATCCCAATTCAGCAAATGTCATTGGTTTGTGAAATAAACTGACATATATATTGCAGATGGGATGAAAATCCCAATACAAGTAAATTTAATTGGTTTGTCAAATACACTGTCAAATATAATAATAATAATATAATATAAATAATATATATAATTTATTTTTGCAAAATAGGATTTCTATGCTTTAATACCAATTTTCCTTGAACCACATCTCTCCCTGACCCCATATCTGTCTTAAGAGTTGTGAAATTCTACTGTCCAAAACCCCTATATATTCTTGAATGAAATATATTTGAAATGTGAGCAGCAGTTCTCTGAATTTGTGGGAGATATGTTGAAACTAACACCAATAATGTTTAAATCTGCCCCCCCCCTTACTAAAGTTACATCGTAAAGACTAGCAGTAACCAGCAGTATGGCCTTAGACAAAGACAGAAAAAGGTATTGGTGAGATGAACTGATGGAAGACAGTTGGTGCCCAACTTCTTAAAGACTAGCAGTAACCAGCAGTATGGCCTTAGACAAAGACAGAAATAGATACTTGGTGAGTCATAATAAATAATTTTAATGATCAAATATATTGCAGATGGGATGAAAATCCCAATTAAATTCAATTTCCTTGGTCTGTCAAAAAATATTCCAGATGGAATGAAAATCCCCATTCAATTAAATTTCATTGGTTTGTAAATATACCATAAGTGGGATAGTGTCAAATTCAAATATATTTGAACTATGACAAATATACTGCACATGGGATGGAAAATATACCATATGTGGGATGATGTCAAATTCAAGTATATTTGAATTTTCACAATTATACTGCACGTAGGATAGGAAAATTATACCATTCGTGGGATGGTGTCAAAAAAAGCTGTGAGAAGAGCCCCATTAAAATAAATTATATTTGTAGTATATTAATTTATGTATGTGTTGTTACATGTAAAAAATATTCCTGGTTCAGTCCTGAGTTTCAGGGTCTGTTCAAGACCAAGCTTCTCATCAAATTGTCCTCTTTTAAGAATATTTCATAAACTTTTACATTCTTTTATTAAACACGAATAAGACATTACTGTTTTTACATTATCGTTAGAAGTCATAGTGTAATAGTACTCTAGACTTTGAATTCAGTGATCCTACTTAAACTTTGGTGGAATTTGCACTTCCTTATCATATGTTTCCTCACTGCACAGAGAGCCATTTGAACAGTGGCTTCTGCATAAATGCTTTTGAAAAATTTTTCATTAGTTGTCTACTGGCGAAACAACTGAACGAGGGAAGAGTAGGTATCAGCTTGCATGTATGCTCCTATGTTTTCATGGAATGGGGCCTATCTCAGCTTCCTTTGGCTCTTGGATGGGCTCTGTCCTACCAAAACAGATGATGCAAATAAGTCATCTGCTTACTAAAGTTCTTGAAAATCACACTCTGTGAAGAGGCATTGCATAATGTGAAAAAAACCCTTCCTAAACAATACTTGCTAATGACAGCAGCCAACATACTTAATACAGGAGTGACCTCAGGCGTGAACTCATCCAAAGACCACAACAGGAACAACAGGCTTAAGAAAGGACACATGAAATGACCTCGAAACACAAAAGTGAGCAGGTACATTGAGTTGATATGTGACTTCAACGTGCTTGGTAATTTCATATGGACCGATATACTTGGGACCTAACTTGCGACATGACCCCAACTTGCGGAAGTCCCATGTATAGAGTCACATATACCACTCCCGTTTGGTATTCTCCCCTCAGCCCACTCTAGCCAATGACTCCACTCTTCTAAGACCAGTTTAATGGCAAAAAGTTCATGTTCTCCTATTCCATAGTTACGTTCTGCCATTGATAACATATGACAGAAATAAGCCACTGGGTGTAACTTGGACTTCTCGTATCATTGTGAAAGTACAGCTCCTACGCTGATGTTAGAAGCATCAACTTCCACAACAAATGGAATGGAAGGAATGGGATGTCGAAATATGGGAGCAGTGGTAAAAGCTTCCTTCAGTTTCCTGAATGCTTGATCAGCCTGCTGATTCCAAAGTAGGTTGGTCATTGCTCCTTTCAGGAGGGCTGTGAGAGGAGCTGCAATGCTGCTAAAATTCCATATGAAGTGTCGGTAAAAGTTTGCAAATCCCAAGAAGCTCTGGAGTTTTTTTTTTAAACTGTAACAGGAATGGGCCACTGGTTGATGGCTTCGATCTACTTATCATCCATAGTGGTTCCACCATGGCTGATCATGTATCCTAGAAAAGTCATAGTTGAAAGGTGGAACTCACATTTCTCTCCCTTTACATATAATCCTTTATCAAGAAGAGTCTTCAATACCACTCCTACATGTTATACATGGATTTCAATGTTGGGGGAATAGATGAGGATGTCATCAATATAAGCAATAACAAATTTTCCAATGTATTCACAAAGAATATCATTGATGAAGGCCTGAAAGACAGATGGAGCCACAGGCCGGGACATCCTGACCACGCACTGAAAGAAATAATATGGACATCCCCAGAAGAACAAATATGGGCATCCAGTGATATAGAATATAGAAGAAAGAAATAGAAGTAGTTCAGGTTGAACATAATGGTACCAAGAACCAGTTAGTGTAAGTATTGAATAATGTATGGTTTGGAGAACAATAGAGGAACATGGAGAAGTATAATGAAAGAACAAAAGTGGTTAAGGGTCCTTGAAGAAAACGTATAAAAAGTGTGCCCACTTGAGACTGTTAGACATTCACTGGATGATGTCTCGTTTTTAACATTGAGCTCAGAATAAAGACGGGACTAGCTATTCTCTTCAACTAATTCCAGAGTCTGCATCTTTATTTCCATTTAGTGTGTACTGAGTAAATGGTCTTGAATTTAGGAAGATCTAGGAAAGACACCATCATCTTTCTTGGGGACAAGATCACTACCTTGTTTTGTCATGTGGGCTGCATGCTTCTTCTATGGCTCAGTGATGAGGCTCAATTGGGTCTAGGATGATAGTCCCAGATAACATGTTCTGAGGATCCACAGTAAAGACAGAGACCCTCCTGTACTCAGCACCACCTCTCCTCTTCGGTTAAGCATGAAGAATCGCATTGCATAGGTTCCACTGTATGCTCTCGTCTAAGCTCTGGTCTTTAACTGGGAGAGGGACAGGTGGGGTGAGAACTAATAGATCTATGCAGTTCTCGTTCTTGAATAAAATGATCCAGATGGATAGATAGAGCTATAAGATGATTCAAACCTAACTTATCATCTTAGCAAGCTAGTTCATGTAAGTCCTCTGAATTGAGACTGTTCCTGAAAGTGACGATCAATGCTGCCTCATTCCATCTACTATGTGCAGTGGCAGTACAGTACTCTAGTGCATATTCAGCGACAGAACGATTGCCTTGGCACAACTTAGTATCTCCCTACAGGCTATTCCCTTATGTGCGTGATCAAACACTGCCTTGAATTGAGTGATAAAATCATCATAAGACCATATTTGTACATTATCCCAGATGGCAGTCACCCAATCTACAGTTTTTTCAGATAGACGAGAGGTAATGAGTCCTAGACTTCTCCAAAGGGTCCAAAAACCTCTCCAATGAAAACAAAGTAATTATTCACTATATATCAAGGTTGGATGTTTCTTTTTGCTAAAACATAACACTAAGTTACTTTAGTAAGTTCCACAACAATATTGGCTTCACAGCATCATTGTTGGCATTATTAGGGGAAAATACTCTACTAGCTACTACTATTATACTAGATAATATTGTAAATGCTGGGGAAAATGCTGTAAATGCTGTAAAGAAATAGTATATTTTCTCATTTATACTTACAAATTTTTCCAGCAGTGAATGGAAACATCCAGTGATTTACTATGCAAACATCAAAGCTAGTCCATGCTAGCAGCACCCAAACAACTCCAAATAAACTTCAGGTGAAATAAGCCTCTTCCTTTCCATGAGGTCCAAAAGTATTGGCGATCATATCATTGCTACAGTTGTACAAGCGTTAAACCCATGCACTAGGCTATCTGCTAACAACACTGAAGCACTGTAAATCCAAAACAATGGCACTGCAATGTCCAATAGAAATGGGCAGTCTATTGTTCTATTCAGGAACACTTTTACATCAGTAATGTGCATTTTCAGTTAACCAAACGCTTGTGTAGTTTGGGTTTGTTTATGAAGGAACCGAACGCGTGTTTTTACTCAAAAAAGAGAACACGCAAAGAACTTTACTAAGACTCCGTATATCATTTAAACATGTCCCACAGTTGTCTTGATGGTAATTGAATTTTCTATGACAAAATCTGAAGTTATCTTATACCAGAAGAATGTTTTAAAAGGCCATTTAAAAGGACAGGTACATCATTGTGGAAATTTACCTGAAAAACACGATGTATTCAGCATGGGATTTCTGCCGAGCAGATGCATGTAGACGACGGAAGATTGGTAAGCAGGTACTTGCATTAGTTCTAAGATATGTTGATACATGTACTGTACTTTAAGAATATTCAATGTTATCAAGTAATTTATTTGAGCATCCTAGTTTGGGCATGCCTGCAGGCCTGCTAGGGAGCGTTGGAGGGGGTTAAAGCTACACAAACATGCCTTTCTGTTTGTTTGTGCAGCAATGAACCAGATTTCGAAAGAAAGGAGTTATGGTTAAAGCTAGAAAAAAATGCCAACTCTGTACTCTGGCAGAAAATCTGATATTTTAAATATGTCCCTAAAAGGTTTATATTCCTGGGCACACAGAATAATACATTACATTTTTGCTGTTATGGCAGCTGTTATAAAGATCATATTTATACAGAACACTGTTCAGTTAGTGCTAGTATTGAGGCACCATTGCATAACTAATAGCGATACAGAGTCAGAAACATCATGTGTTCAGGTGAATAACTATGAATGTGTTAGATGAATAATAGTGCAAATTAGAATCATATCCATCATGTGTTCAGACGGCCAGCAGTGTGCTGTACAATATACACTGTCAGATATTAATGTCTGCTTTGGATGTGTGTGAGAGAGTCTGTAAGAGGTGTGCATTTGTGTGTGTTGCATGACTATGAGTGGGAAAAGCATATAAAGGTAAAAACATTACCTCTGCAACAAGGATCTGCTCTATTTGAAGGAAAGGTCTAAGTTAGACACAGTCTCCACAGAGTAAGTTAATTCTGTCTGTGTTAAGACAAGTTGACATATCAGTAGTTTATCACTGATAAGTTTTGGCTGTGAGATAAATGAATAATATCACTGCAACGTAGAGACTGTTCCCTTGTGTTCAAATGTGTAAATACGCAAATGCATTGCAAACACATTTAATAATAAATAGCCTAGTCTATGTTAATGAGTTTGGGTTAGATACTGATGTCCTCTATAACCGTGTGGTTGTGATGGATGGATGAGAGCTGTCACAGTCACATGATACATGTGCAATACATTCATGCTGCATCATGTCCTCATACTTTGGTTTTGATTAATTATACTTCTCTTCCTCTTATGTATTCCTCTTCAGTATCCACCACTACCAGTTCTGCTGTTAGCTCTTCTGGGGTAGGCACATTGTGTCAGGGGTCAAGTCAAAGAACCTCTGAATTCCTACAACCAGGGAGACCTCCATGTTTCTATATTGGCTGCTGTCGCAAACTTGCGCTATGCCTTGCTATAATGTGACAGAACTGAGGGTTAGAGCTCTACATGCAGTCTGCTTTGACTCATTTGAAATGAGTTGAGTGTTTGAATGTGGCCAAGAGTTCAGGTTCTAGAAAGTACAACACAGAATATATACAATTCATGTTTGATAGGACCTTAATTAATAAACTCTGAACAATATAGACTCCTGGCTATAGACAAAGAACAGGTACAAAGAGAGAGAGCTGGAGAAAGTGTGTATGTCTGAGAGAGAGGGGATTCCTGCATTCAACCATTAACCATCATCATCATCCCCTATGACCATATCCATTTAAAGCACGCAGTCTAAATTTGACAAGAACTTGAAAGATGTGACACTTGGCAGGCACTGTTACACAGGGGAGACTCCAAGAATGTACCAACTCAGCCACACAGCCAATGTGAGTTGGTAGAAAAACAACTTCTGGGGTACATCTGTGCAAGACATGTATAATAGAAAATAGAATTAAAAACAAACAAGCAGATGCATCCTCCCCATCAAATTATAGCAGGTTAGATGTCATGCAGTGCCAGGGAGTCCAGAACCTTTAGTCTGAAATGTGTTGGGATCTGATTATGCCTGCCACTGAGATACCACAAATTAAGGACTCCAGATTCCAAGACATAGAGTTGTGCAGTGTGAATGATACATCAATTTGAAAACTTCAAAAGTCACATAATGCGTGCATTGCATTAGCGAAGCAGCAGGTCCCGAAAACATTTCCAATCGGAAATTATCAATCTCAACAGTCCTTGAACATTCTTTCCTCGTAAAAACAAATTGTTACTCCCTGCTCCTGCACCCCTGCCCAGCAACAGCTAAGCGATAATTGTCATACTCCATCACTTCTCTAATCACCTTTCTTGCAGACTGGTCAAGACAAGGACAAAGGTCACATATTACTTACTTCCTCTTTTAAGCAAGCATTAAGCATTTTTCCTCACATTTTACAAATTTTGGAGATCGCTGAGAAAAGTATAAAATCAAACGAAATTTTGCATTAGTGTAAGGATATATTACATCAGGACATCTAACAATAGCATAAAAATGGGAACATCTCGTTCGTGTTTCAGTAAAGGAATGTTAAGGTTTGTGAAATATACTTAAAAAAGAAAAATCTGATGAGGAGCTCTCTCTGGCACAGACGCCAAAATCGAAGATTGAAGCAGGGACCTTTAGATATTCAGTAAGTTTTGTTTTA
The DNA here is from genome assembly GCF_041902795.1 of Electrophorus electricus. Classification (NCBI taxonomy): domain Eukaryota; kingdom Metazoa; phylum Chordata; class Actinopteri; order Gymnotiformes; family Gymnotidae; genus Electrophorus; species Electrophorus electricus. Next base: position 22,189,077 of record NC_137501.1, read on the forward strand.
TGATGCACGATGGTCCAGGAGGAACATTGTTTCATCTTTTGTTGTATACTTGTATATATCTGAAATGACAATAAAAGCCTTTTAATAAAAGACAATGAGCATATTTTTCCTCATGCCGAGAGTGGAGCTAACCATCTCATGCTAGCTAAGGCACTGTGGCAGCTAGTATGGTAGCTGAATGCATATAACCTATTTGGCTTAAAAGGTCTGGGAATGTTCACTGTTGCAAGGCCTCAAAGCTGTGGAAAGGTATTCTGATAGCATTGGCAATTTCATCACAAAAAGAAATCGCAAGACAAGTGCTGCCAGATGTGACATTTCTCAAATTGTAGAATGTTTGGTTGCATTGACAGGGGAGCAGAATAGATTTCTGCATCTTTCCAGAGCTAGTATGTTCGAGTTGCCAGCATACAGAAACATTTGAAAATGTTGCTGGATTTTGTAGGCTGTCCTATTCAGTCTTGAGCCATAAGCTTTTGTTTGATAGACAATGGAAAGAAAAGGTTACAGAAAGGGGAATTAGTTCAAGTGGTAGAGAGCTGTACCTCACGATTTGACAATCTGTTTCTTAGCATTATCTATAAGCAAAAAGACACTGAGCACATTTTTCCTCATGCCAAGAGTGGAGCTAACCATCTCATGCTAGCTAAAGTACTGTAGCAGCTAGTATGGTACCTGAATGCATATAACCTATTTGGCTTAAAATCTCTGGGAATTTTCACTGTTGCAAGTCCACGAAGCTGTGGAAAGGTATTCTGATGTTGGCCAGTGTCTTTAGAAAACAGCATTTTGTAAGGTTTTTTGGCATTATGAATTCTTCTTCGAAGGTGTGATTTTCAAGAACTTTACTAAGCAAATGATTTATTTGGATCATCTGTTTTGGTAGGACAAAGCCCGTCCATGATCCAAAGGAAGCAGAGGTAGGCCCCATTCCATGAGAACACATGGAGTGTGTGAACCAGGATACCAACACTTTTGAACCAAGCATAAATGCAAGCTGACACATACCCTTCCCTTGTCCAGGTGTTTGGCCAGCAGACAACTAATGAAATAAATTGTAAAAGCATCTGTCCAGAAGCCACTGTTCAATAGACTCTCTGTGCAGCAAGGAGACATATTATAAGGCATTGCAAGATCCACAAAAGTTTAAATAGGATAATTGAACTCAAAGTCTTCAGCGCGATTACACCTTTACATCTAACACTAGCGTAAAGACAGGAATGTTTTATTCCTTTTTTAGAAAAGGAATGTAAATGTTTATTAAATATACTTATAAAAGAGACCTATCTGATGATGAGCTATGTCTGGCACACACAACAAAACCTGAGAATGAACCATGGACCTATAGATCTTCAGTCTAATGCGCTCCCAGGTGACCTATTTCAGCTTGTAGCAGCATGCCTTTGCCTGGTTCCGATTAAAACGTTACCATTGAATGTAGCTCAATTTACAATAATATGGTATGTACTCAGAAAATAATGACTGTACCACTGTGAAATCCATGGAGCGCTCAGGCAGGATCTCACGGCGCAGTCATGCCTTGAGGTGCACTTTCACTTCCATTAAATACTTGTGCTAAAATGGTACGACAAGGAAGTACTTCTTGACCGTCTCTGGACTATATATCAGTATACCAGTGATAGTCACTGCTCCAAGTCTCAAGTGATACTGATTAGGGAAGATTATTTCCCCCCAATTTTTAACATTTCGCATCGTCTGTACCTCACGATTTGGCAATCTGTTTCTTAGCATCATCTATAAGCAAAAAGACACTGAGCACATTTTTCCTCATGCCAAGAGTGGAGCTAACCATCTCATGCTAGCTAAGGTTCCGTAGCAGATAGTATGGTACCTGAATGCATATAACCTATTTGGCTTAAAATCTCTGGGAATTTTCACTGTTGCAAGTCCACGAAGCTGTGGAAAGGTATTCTGATAGCATTGGCAATTTCATCACAAAAAGAAATCCCGAGACAAGGGCTGCCAGATGTGACATTTTTCAAATTGTAGAATGTTTGGTTGAAATGACAGGGGAGCAGAATAGATTTCTGAATCTTTCCAGAGCAAGTATGTTCGAGTGGCCATCATACAAAAACATTTGAAAATGTTGCTGGATTTTGTAGGCTGTCCTATTCAGTCTTGAGCCATAAGCTTTTGTTTGATAGCCAATGGAAAGAAAAGCAAACAGAAAGGGGAATTAGCTCAAGTGGTAGAGCGCTTGCTTTGCATGCGAGAGGTAGTGGGAAGGATGCCCACATTCTCCAGTGTATCTTTTCAGCAGAGTTGTATACTTATTATAACAATGTTGGCCAGTGTCTTTAGAAAACAGCATTTTGTAAGGTTTTTTGGCATTATGAATTCTTCTTCGAAGGTGTGATTTTCAAGAACTTTACTAAGCAAATGATTTATTTGGATCATCTGTTTTGGTAGGACAAAGCCCGTCCATGATCCAAAGGAAGCAGAGGTAGGCCCCATTCCATGAGAACACATGGAGTGTGTGAACCAGGATACCAACACTTTTGAACCAAGCATAAATGCAAGCTGACACATACCCTTCCCTCGTCCAGGTGTTTGGCCAGCAGACAACTAATGAAATAAATTGTAAAAGCATCTGTCCAGAAGCCACTGTTCAATAGACTCTCTGTGCAGCAAGGAGACATATTATAAGGCATTGCAAGATCCACAAAAGTTTAAATAGGATAATTGAACTCAAAGTCTTCAGCGCGATTACACCTTTACATCTAACACTAGCGTAAAGACAGGAATGTTTTATTCCTTTTTTAGAAAAGGAATGTAAATGTTTATTAAATATACTTATAAAAGAGACCTATCTGATGATGAGCTATGTCTGGCACACACAACAAAACCTGAGAATGAACCATGGACCTATAGATCTTCAGTCTAATGCGCTCCCAGGTGACCTATTTCAGCTTGTAGCAGCATGCCTTTGCCTGGTTCCGATTAAAACGTTACCATTGAATGTAGCTCAATTTACAATAATATGGTATGTACTCAGAAAATAATGACTGTACCACTTTGAAATCCATGGAGCGCTCAGGCAGGATCTCACGGCGCAGTCATGCCTTGAGGTGCACTTTCACTTCCATTAAATACTTGTGCTAAAATGGTACGACAAGGAAGTACTTCTTGACCGTCTCTGGACTATATATCAGTATACCAGTGATAGTCACTGCTCCAAGTCTCAAGTGATACTGATTAGGGAAGATTATTTCCCCCCAATTTTTAACATTTCGCATCGTCTGTACCTCACGATTTGGCAATCTGTTTCTTAGCATCATTTATAAGCAAAAAGACACTGAGCACATTTTTCCTCATGCCAAGAGTGTAGCTAAACATCTCATGCTAGCTAAGGTACTGTAGCAGCTAGTATGGTACCTGAATGCATATAACCTATTTGGCTTAAAAGGACTGGGAATTTTCACTGTTTCAAGTCCACGAAGCTGTGGAAAGGTATTCTGATAGCATTGGCAATTTCATCACAAAAAGAAATCCCGAAACAAGGGCTGCCAGATGTGACATTTCTCAAATTGTAGAAAGGGGAATTAGCTCAGGTGGTAAAGCACTTACTTTGCCAGCGAGAGGGAGAGCGATGGATGCTGACATTCTCCAGCGTATCTTTTCAGCAGAGTTGTATACTTATTATAACAATTTTGGCCACTGTTTTTAGAAAACAGCATTTTGTAAGGTTTTTTGGCATTATATATTCTTCTTCGAAGGTGTGATTTTCAAGAACTTTACTAAGCAAATGATTTATTTGCATCATCTGTTTTGATAGGACAAAGCCCGTCCAAGATCCAAAGGAAGCAGAGGTAGGCCCCATTCCATGAGAACACATGGAGTGTGTGAACCAGGATACCAACACTTTTGAACCAAGCATAAATGCAAGCTGACACATACCCTTCCCTTGTCCAGGTGTTTGGCCAGCAGTCAACTAATGAAATAAATTGTAAAAGTATCTTTCCAGAAGCCACTGTTCAATAGCCTCTCTGTGCAGCAAGGAAACATATTATAAGGCATTGCAAGATCCACAAAAGTTTAAGTAGGATCATTGAATTCAAAGTCTACAGCTCAATTACACCTTTACATCTAACATTTTGGCATTATGTATTCTTCTTCGAATGTGTTATTTTTAAGAACTTTACTAAGCAAATGACTCATTTGCATCATCTGATTTGGTAGAACAAAGCTAGCTAAAGGTACTGTGGCAGGTAGTATGGCACCTGAAAGCGTATAACCTATTTGGTTTAAAAGGTCTGGAATTACCTCAAGTGGTGGAGTGCTTGCTTAGCATCATTTTAGCAGAGTTGCATACTTATTATAAGAATGTTGGCCACTGTCTTTAGAAAACAGCATTTTGGAAGGTTTTTTTAGCATTAGGCTACCAAAATATTACCAAATATAATTTCTACTCATATTGCTGCCTTGAGTGGTTCATGTAGTTTCCAAATCAGCAACTTAATGAAAATCCACCCCTTTCTGTCCAAAAAAGACACTCAGCTACATGTGCAGTGCCTTGTTATCTGAAGAATGGACTACACAAACTTGTTCCATGTAGGCCTACTACTTTGTGCCAGCAGACCCCTGCAACTCATTCAGAGTGCTGTTATTTGCAATTAACCCTGGCGTAGTACTTTTCAAAGGTTTCTGAGGAAGTCTAGATGGCTTGGTTGTAATCCAAACCTCCAGTAGCATACCAGTCACTGCCAGTATGTGCTCCATTTGCTTACATCATGGGTGCATGCTAAACAGGAAATAGCATCAATACCTTTAGCAGTAGAGCCTATAAATCGCTTGACAACAGATTTGGCATTTCCTAAAGCAGCAACCTGCATAGGTGGCTGAAGCTCTGAAGACAGCAGAGAGCTCAGAGATTCTGCCTGAAGTTTGCCTCCCTTTGATTTTTCCTTCCCTCTCCCTAATACTATTCTTGAATTTTTCAACTTTGAGGGAGATGAAGGTAAAAAAGGAAAGTAAAATTCTGGAATGGAATGTTACACTGGTCATTCAACTAAGATGTCAGAGCTTGGGAAATAAAACATACCTCCTCTGGGCATAATTTACCAGTAGTTGTATTTGCTTGATCTTGGGGTGCAATAGCAGTGTCTTTGACTCCAGGTCAGAAGGTTGCTTGTTCAAATCATGTTTAGGTCGCCTGTTTCTTTCTGCTTACTAGGAAAGCTGCATGACCAGCAGTGACAGCATATAATTTGTCAATTTTATTGTTTACTTTGTTGAATAACGGAACTTTACCTCAATTTATCTAAGAACAACTTATTCGTCACCATTAATTATGCAGCTGTGAGAAAAGGTCAGTGAAACCAAAACATATTAAAACACCTTTTCTTTTCACTCCTCAATCGATCTTGGTTTTTATGACTGATCTTTGACAGCAAAAAGTATCTGGAATCTGGCAAACATCAGCTTTATTTGCATCATGAATTGAAACTTGCATAGTGCATTTTTGGAGCCTGTGTCCACTAATGCATCTTCCACTATTTGGGTCATTGACATTTTATTTTATTGTTTGTTTTTTTCCTTTAGTTCATGTTGCATTTTGTACCATGTGTTCTTGTGGAAGAATATGCCATCCTACTAAGTGCTGTAAGTAGTTTGGATGAAAAGGTAGGCCTATTTGACCTGACTTGATGTGGAGATGGAGAAAGTTGCCAGCAAATAAGTCCTCCACTGACAAGCTTAAGTTGATTAAAATCTAAATAGATTCTTGAAATTGGAAAACTCAAGGCAACTTGCACATGGATGGATTTGTCTTTTTGAATTTCTCTCGGTGAATAAGTTAGGAATCCTTGGCTGTTCATATCTCAGGTGTTGATTAGCAACGCTGCAACTACCAACTGCTGTCACTTCTGTCTTTTCTTTCAAAAGTTCTTGAAGAGTCTGTCTTCAGTCAGATGTCTGTCTTTTGTAAACAGTATAAAGCATCACTGGAATGTAAATCTCACCAACATCAGCTTCTACATGTCCATGGTGCTGCATCACCAAATCAAAACTTTAGGATTTCCATAGAAGACACTTGGATCACTCTGACAATGCACGCAAACATGGGCTACCACAAGATTACCAAATATCATTCTTTACTCATATTCTTGATTTCAGTGGTTCAACATAGTTTCCACATCAGCAACATAACGGAAATCGAGCCTTTTTGTCTGTGTTTCACTGTATTCAAAGTCCACAGTGCTTTCAATTCCATGATAAAACAAGTCCAAAAATGTTTTGTCTTCTGTATTGCTAGATTCAGAGGGCAGAGTGCTTTCCATATATCACATCTCCTGTCTTTTTTTTGTAAGACATGATTTCCTTTTATATAACCTTACCTTGTCCAGCATCATCAGGACAGATTGGCAAGGCATTGACCTAATTGTGGCAACATCTGCTTTGTCTCATGTTTGTAATCTGGTCAAGTGACAGACATTTGCGATTTACAATAAGGTGTTTCAAGAAAACCCATAGTGCTTACTAATCATTACATTGTGGAAACTTCAAAACAATCCTTCTTTATTTTTCTAAATAGGTGATTTCAGAGTCCAGAATGCTTACCTTTACTCCATAACCAAGAAGACAATATGTTTGTACTGCTGGCTTCAGAATCCAGACCTTTCCATCAAGAAAGTAATAGGTCAGGTTTTTTCTTGTCGTAGAAGTAAGGTTACCTAAAGGAAGGAACAAAAATGAAGTGTGATGTCTTCGTATATTGATGGTGAATCATTTATCTTCCGTGAATTCTCTTTAGCTTAATGCCACCTATGATAGGATAATCAGCATTTAGTTTTCCAAAATCACAGGCATTTAAGAATTCCTCACAAAAGGTTAATCGAATCTGATCCATCAATACAGGCTGCAGCCATTAAAAAAACTTGTTACAAGAAAGTACATGCTAGCTGAAAGGAACAACAAGCATTCAATAGGTTCCACCAAGAGTTGAACTGGGATCACCAGAGTCAAGGACCAGATTGCTAACTATTACACTACAGAAACAAAAAAAAAAGCTTTTGCTCTTTTTGTATTGCTGTAATCACAACCGCATGTGTTGACTGTTACATCAATCAAAACAACAAAAATATGTTTTGTGTCTTCTGTATCGATGGATTCAGTGTCCGTAGTACTTGCAAATATATTATACAAATGTGTACAATATCTTTTGTGTCTTCAATTTTGCCAGATTCAGTGTCAAGCCTGCTTACAATCACAATCTGCAAACAACAAATCGAAGCTTTTTGTCTTGTGTTTCAGTGGATTCAGAGTCCACAGTGCTTTCAATTCCATCATAGAACAAGTTCAAAAATGTTTTGTCTTCTGTATTGCTAGATAAAGATGGCCTTGTGCTTTCTATATATCACATCTCCTGTCTTTTTTTTGTAAGACATGAGTTCCTTTTATATAACTTTACCTTGTTCAGCGTCATCAGCACACGGATTGGCAAGGCATTGACCTAATTTTGGCAACAACTGCTTTGTCTCATGTTTGTAATGTGGTCTAGTGACAGACATTTTTGAGATTTACAATAAGGTGTTTCAAGAAAACCCATATAATCTCAAAATGTCAGCCAGGTTTAGAAAGGTGCCACGGAGGCATGACGTCTGACAATATAAAATGAAAAGTGCTTACTAAGCATTACACTGTGGAATCTTCAAAACAAACCTTCTTCTATATAGCTGATTTCAGAGTCCACAATGCTTACCTTTACTCCATAACCAACAATACAATCTCTGTGTACTGGTGACTTCAGGACCCAGACTTTTCCGTTATGAAATTAACAGGCTCAGTTTTATATTGTCTCTGAAACAAGGTAACAGGCACTTCAACAGGTTCCACTGAGAGTCGAACTCAGAGTCCAGAGTGCTAACCATTACACCATGGAACCTTAACCAAACACCTGGGTGTCCTGTATTGCTGGATTCAGAATCAAGTGCTTATCCCATTACCTAATGGAAGGAACCAAAATGAAGTGTGATGTCTTGTATATTGATGGTGAATCATTTATCTTCCATGAATTCTCGTTAGCTTAATGCCAACTATGCTACGATAATCAGCATTTACTTTGCCAAAATCACAGGCATTTAAGAATTCCTCACAAAAGGTTAATCGAATCTGAGCCATCAATACAGGCTGCAGCCATTAAAAAAACTTGTTACAAGAAAGTACATGCTAGCTGAAAGGAACAACAAGCATTCAATAGGTTCCACCAAGAGTTGAACTGGGATCACCAAAGACAAGGTGCAGATTCCTAACTATTACACTACAGAAACAACAACAAAAAAATGCTTTTACTCATCTTGTATTGCTGTAATCACAACCACATGTGTATACTGTTACATCAAGCAAAACAACAAAAATATGTTTTGTGTCTTCTGTATCGCTGGATTCAGTGTCTGTACTACTTGCAAATATATTATACAAATGTTTAAAATATCTTTTGTGTCTTCAATTTTCCCAGATTCAGTGTCAAGCCTGCTTACAATTAAAATCTGCAAACAACAAATCGAACCTTTTTGTCTTGTGTTTCACTGGATTCAGAGTCCACAGTGCTTTCAATTCCACCATAGAACAAGTCCAAAAATGTTTTGTCTTCTGTATTGCTAGATAAAGAGGGCAGAGTGCTTTCTTTATATATCACATCTCCTGTCTTTTTTTTGTAAGACATGAGTTCCTTTTATATAACTTTACCTTGTCCAGTGTCATCAGCACACAGATTGGCAAGGCATTGACCTAATTTTGGCAACAATTGCTTTGTCTCATGTTTGTAATCTGGTCAAGTGACAAACATTTTTGAGATTTACAATAAATTGTTGCAAGAAAACCCATATAATCTCAAAATGTCAGCCAGGTTTAGAAAGGTGCCACGGAGGCATGACGTCTGACAATATAAAATGAAAAGTGCTTACTAAGCATTACACTGTGGAAACTTCAAAACAACCCTTCTTCTATATAGCTGATCCCAGAGTCCACAATGCTTACCTTTACTCCATAACCAACAATTCAATCTCTTTGTACTGGTGACTTCAGAACCCAGACTTTTCCATTATGAAATTAACAGGCTCAGTTTTATATTGTCTCTGAAACAAGGTAACAGGCACTTCAACAGGTTCCACTGAGAGTCGAACTCAGATGACTGGATTCAGAGTCCAAAGTGCTAACCATTACACCATGGAACCTTAACCAAACGCCTGGGTGTCCTGTATTGCTGGATTCAGAATCAAGTGCTTATCCCATTACCTAATGGAAGGAACCAAAATGAAGTGTGATGTCTTGTATATTGATTGTGAATCATTTATCTTCCGTGAATTCTCGTTAGCTTAATGCCAACTATGCTACGATAATCAGCATTTACTTTGCCAAAATCACAGGCATTTAAGAATTCCTCACAAAAGGTTAATCGAATCTGAGCCATCAATACAGGCTGCAGCCATTAAAAAAACTTGTTACAAGAAAGTACATGCTAGCTGAAAGGAACAACAAGCATTCAATAGGTTCCACCAAGAGTTGAACTGGGATCACCAAAGAATAGGTGCAGATTCCTAACTATTACACTACAGAAACAACAACAAAAAAATGCTTTTTCTCATCTTGTATTGCTGTAATCACAACAACATGTGTATACTGTTACATCAAGCAAAACAACAAAAATATGTTTTGTGTCTTCTGTATCGCTGGATTCAGTGTCTGTACTACTTGCAAATATATTATACAAATGTTTAAAATATCTTTTGTGTCTTCAATTTTCCCAGATTCAGTGTCAAGCCTGCTTACAATTAAAATCTGCAAACAACAAATCGAACCTTTTTGTCTTGTGTTTCACTGGATTCAGAGTCCACAGTGCTTTCAATTCCACCATAGAACAAGTCCAAAAATGTTTTGTCTTCTGTATTGCTAGATAAAGAGGGCAGAGTGCTTTCTTTATATATCACATCTCCTGTCTTTTTTTTGTAAGACATGAGTTCCTTTTATATAACTTTACCTTGTCCAGTGTCATCAGCACACAGATTGGCAAGGCATTGACCTAATTTTGGCAACAACTGCTTTGTCTCATGTTTGTAATCTGGTCAAGTGACAGACATTTTTGAGATTTACAATAAATTGTAGCAAGAAAACCCATATAATCTCAAAATGTCAGCCAGGTTTAGAAAGGTGCCACGGAGGCATGACGTCTGACAATATAAAATGAAAAGTGCTTACTGAGCATTACACTGTGGAAACTTCAAAACAACCCTTCTTCTATATAGCTGATTCCAGAGTCCACAATGCTTACCTTTACTCCATAACCAACAATACAATCTGTTTGTACTGGTGACTTCAGAACCCAGACTTTTCCATTATGAAATTAACAGGCTCAGTTTTATTTTGTCTCTGAAACAAGGTAACAGGGACTTCAACAGGTTCCACTGACAGTCGAACTCAGATGACTGGATTCAGAGTCCAGAGTGCTATCCATTACACCATGGAACCTTAACCAAGCACCTGGGTGTCCTGTATTGCTGGATTCAGAATCAAGTGCTTATCCCATTACCTAATGGAAGGAACCAAAATGAAGTGTGATGTCTTGTATATTGATGGTGAATCATTTATCTTCCGTGAATTCTCGTTAGCTTAATGCCAACTATGCTACGATAATCAGCATTTACTTAGCCAAAATCACAGGCATTTAAGAATTCCTCACAAAAGGTTAATCGAATCTGATACATCAATACAGGCTGCAGCCATTAAAAAAACTTTTTACAAGAAAGTACATGCTAGCTGAAAGGAACAACAAGCATTCAATAGATTCCACCAAGAGTTGAACTGGGATCACCAAAGACAAGGTGCAGATTCCTAACTATTACACTACAGAAACAACAACAAAAAAATGCTTTTATTCATCTTGTATTGCTGTAATCACAACCACATGTGTATACTGTTACATCAAGCAAAACAACAAAAATATGTTTTGTGTCTTCTGTATCGCTGGATTCAGTGTCTGTAGTACTTGCAAATATATTATACAAATGTTTAAAATATCTTTTTTGTCTTCAATTTTCGAAGATTCAGTGTCAATCCTGCTTACAATTAAAATCTGCAAACAACAAATCGAACCTTTTTGTCTTGTGTTTCACTGGATTCAGAGTCCACAGTGCTTTCAATTCCACCATAGAACAAGTCCAAAAATGTTTTGTCTTCTGTATTGCTAGATAAAGAGGGCAGAGTGCTTTCTTTATATATCACATCTCCTGTCTTTTTTTTGTAAGACATGAGTTCCTTTTATATAACTTTACCTTGTCCAGTGTCATCAGCACACAGATTGGCAAGGCATTGACCTAATTTTGGCAACAACTGCTTTGTCTCATGTTTGTAATCTGGTCAAGTGACAGACATTTTTGAGATTTACAATAAATTGTAGCAAGAAAACCCATATAATCTCAAAATGTCAGCCAGGTTTAGAAAGGTGCCACGGAGGCATGACGTCTGACAATATAAAATGAAAAGTGCTTACTAAGCATTACACTGTGGAAACTTCAAAACAACCCTTCTTCTATATAGCTGATTCCAGAGTCCACAATGCTTACCTTTACTCCATAACCAACAATACAATCTGTTTGTACTGGTGACTTCAGAACCCAGACTTTTCCATTATGAAATTAACAGGCTCAGTTTTATTTTGTCTCTGAAACAAGGTAACAGGGACTTCAACAGGTTCCACTGAGAGTCGAACTCAGATGACTGGATTCAGAGTCCAGAGTGCTAACCATTACACCATGGAACCTTAACCAAGCACCTGGGTGTCCTGTATTGCTGGATTCAGAATCAAGTGCTTATCCCATTACCTAATGGAAGGAACCAAAATGAAGTGTGATGTCTTGTATATTGATGGTGAATCATTTATCTTCCGTGAATTCTCGTTAGCTTAATGCCAACTATGCTACGATAATCAGCATTTACTTAGCCAAAATCACAGGCATTTAAGAATTCCTCACAAAAGGTTAATCGAATCTGATACATCAATACAGGCTGCAGCCATTAAAAAAACTTTTTACAAGAAAGTACATGCTAGCTGAAAGGAACAACAAGCATTCAATAGATTCCACCAAGAGTTGAACTGGGATCACCAAAGAATAGGTGCAGATTCCTAACTATTACACTACAGAAACAACAACAAAAAAATGCTTTTATTCATCTTGTATTGCTGTAATCACAACCACATGTGTATACTGTTACATCAAGCAAAACAACAAAAATATGTTTTGTGTCTTCTGTTTCGCTGGATTCAGTGTCTGTAGTACTTGCAAATATATTATACAAATGTTTAAAATATCTTTTGTGTCTTCAATTTTCGAAGATTCAGTGTCAAGCCTGCTTACAATTAAAATCTGCAAACAACAAATCGAACCTTTTTGTCTTGTGTTTCACTGGATTCAGAGTCCACAGTGCTTTCAATTCCACCATAGAACAAGTCCAAAAATGTTTTGTCTTCTGTATTGCTAGATAAAGAGGGCAGAGTGCTTTCTTTATATATCACATCTCCTGTCTTTTTTTTGTAAGACATGAGTTCCTTTTATATAACTTTACCTTGTCCAGTGTCATCAGCACACAGATTGGCAAGGCATTGACCTAATTTTGGCAACAACTGCTTTGTCTCATGTTTGTAATCTGGTCAAGTGACAGACATTTTTGAGATTTACAATAAATTGTAGCAAGAAAACCCATATAATCTGAAAATGTCAGCCAGGTTTAGAAAGGTGCCACGGAGGCATGACGTCTGACAATATAAAATGAAAAGTGCTTACTAAGCATTACACTGTGGAAACTTCAAAACAACCCTTCTTCTATATAGCTGATTCCAGAGTCCACAATGCTTACCTTTACTCCATAAGCAACAATACAATCTCTTTGTACTGGTGACTTCAGAACCCAGACTTTTCCATTATGAAATTAACAGGCTCAGTTTTATATTGTCTCTATAACAAGGTAACAGGCACTTCAACAGGTTCCACTGAGAGTCGAACTCAGATGACTGGATTCAGAGTCCAGAGTGCTAACCATTACACCATGGAACCTTAACCAATTACCTGGGTGTCCTGTATTGCTGGATTCAGAATCAAGTGCTTATCCCATTACCTAATGGAAGGAACCAAAATGAAGTGTGATGTCTTGTATATTGATGGTGAATCATTTATCTTCCATGAATTCTCGTTAGCTTAATGCCAACTATGCTACGATAATCAGCATTTACTTTGCCAAAATCACAGGCATTTAAGAATTCCTCACAAAAGGTTAATCGAATCTGATCCATCAATACAGGCTGCAGCCATTAAAAAAACTTTTTACAAGAAAGTACATGCTAGCTGAAAGGAACAACAAGCATTGAATAGGTTCCACCAAGAGTTGAACTGGGATCACCAAAGACAAGGTGCAGATTCCTAACTATTACACTACAGAAACAACAACAAAAAAATGCTTTTACTCATCTTGTATTGCTGTAATCACAACCACATGTGTATACTGTTACATCAAGCAAAACAACAAAAATATGTTTTGTGTCTTCTGTATCGCTGGATTCAGTGTCTGTATTACTTGCAAATATATTATACAAATGTTTAAAATATCTTTTGTGTCTTCAATTTTCCCAGATTCAGTGTCAAGCCTGCTTACAATTAAAATCTGCAAACAACAAATCGAACCTTTTTGTCTTGTGTTTCACTGGATTCAGAGTCCACAGTGCTTTCATTTCCACCATAGAACAAGTCCAAAAATGTTTTGTCTTCTGTATTGCTAGATAAAGAGGGCAGAGTGCTTTCTTTATATATCACATCTCCTGTCTTTTTTTTGTAAGACATGAGTTCCTTTTATATAACTTTACCTTGTCCAGTGTCATCAGCACACAGATTGGCAAGGCATTGACCTAATTTTGGCAACAACTGCTTTGTCTCATGTTTGTAATCTGGTCAAGTGACAGACATTTTTGAGATTTACAATAAATTGTAGCAAGAAAACCCATATAATCTCAAAATGTCAGCCAGGTTTAGAAAGGTGCCACGGAGGCATGACGTCTGACAATATAAAATGAAAAGTGCTTACTAAGCATTACACTGTGGAAACTTCAAAACAACCCTTCTTCTATATAGCTGATTCCAGAGTCCACAATGCTTACCTTTACTCCATAACCAACAATACAAACTGTTTGTACTCTTGACTTCAGAACCCAGACTTTTCCATTATGAAATTAACAGGCTCAGTTTTATTTTGTCTCTGAAACAAGGTAACAGGCACTTCAACAGGTTCCACTGAGAGTCGAACTCAGATGACTGGATTCAGAGTCCAGAGTGCTAACCATTACACCATGGAACCTTAACCAAGCACCTGGGTGTCCTGTATTGCTGGATTCAGAATCAAGTGCTTATCCAAATACCTAATGGAAGGAACCAAAATGAAGTGTGATGTCTTGTATATTGATGGTGAATCATTTATCTTCCGTGAATTCTCTTTAGCTTAATGCCAACTATGCTACGATAATCAGCATTTACTTTGCCAAAATCACAGGCATTTAAGAATTCCTCACAAAAGGTTAATCGAATCTGATCCATCAATACAGGCTGCAGCCATTAAAAAAACTTTTTACAAGAAAGTACATGCTAGCTGAAAGGAACAACAAGCATTCAATAGGTTCCACCAAGAGTTGAACTGGGATCACCAAAGACAAGGTGCAGATTCCTAACTATTACACTACAGAAACAACAACAAAAAAATGCTTTTACTCATCTTGTATTGCTGTAATCACAACCACATGTGTATACTGTTACATCAAGCAAAACAACAAAAATATGTTTTGTGTCTTCTGTATCGCTGGATTCAGTGTCTGTGGTACTTGCAAATATATTATACAAATGTTTAAAATATCTTTTGTGGTTTCAATTTTCCCAGATTCAGTGTCAAGCCTGCTTACAATTAAAATCTGCAAACAACAAATCGAACCTTTTTGTCTTTTGTTTCACTAGATTCAGAGTCCACAGTGCTTTCAATTCCACCATAGAACAAGTCCAAAAATGTTTTGTCTTCTGTATTGCTAGATAAAGAGGGCAGAGTGCTTTCTTTATATATCACATCTCCTGTCTTTTTTTTGTAAGACATGAGTTCCTTTTATATAACTTTACCTTGTCAAGTGTCATCAGCACACAGATTGGCAAGGCATTGACCTAATTTTGGCAACAACTGCTTTGTCTCATGTTTGAAATCTGGTCAAGTGACAGACATTTTTGAGATTTACAATAAATTGTAGCAAGAAAACCCATATAATCTGAAAATGTCAGCCAGGTTTAGAAAGGTGCCACGGAGGCATGACGTCTGACAATATAAAATGAAAAGTGCTTACTAAGCATTACACTGTGGAAACTTTAAAACAACCCTTCTTCTATATAGCTGATTCCAGAGTCCACAATGCTTACCTTTACTCCATAAGCAACAATACAATCTCTTTGTACTGGTGACTTCAGAACCAGACTTTTCCATTATGAAATTAATAGGCTCAGTTTTATTTTGTCTCTGAAACAAGGTAACAGGCACTTCAACAGGTTCCACTGAGAGTCAAACTCAGATGACTGGATTCAGAGTCCAGAGTGCTAACCATTACACCATGGAACCTTAACCAATCATCTGGGTGTCCTGTATTGCTGGATTCAGAATCAAGTGCTTATCCCATTACCTAATGGAAGGAACCAAAATGAAGTGTGATGTCTTGTATATTGATGGTGAATCATTTATCTTCCGTGAATTCTCATTAGCTTAATGCCAACTATGCTACGATAATCAGCATTTACTTTGCCAAAATCACAGGCATTTAAGAATTCCTCACAAAAGGTTAATCGAATCTGAGCCATCAATACAGGCTGCAGCCATTAAAAAAACTTGGTACAAGAAAGTACATGCTAGCTGAAAGGAACAACAAGCATTCAATAGGTTCCACCAAGAGTTGAACTGGGATCACCAAAGACAAGGTGCAGATTCCTAACTATTACACTACAGAAACAACAACAAAAAAATGCTTTTACTCATCTTGTATTGCTGTAATCACAACCACATGTGTATACTGTTACATCAAGCAAAACAACAAAAATATGTTTTGTGTCTTCTGTATCGCTGGATTCAGTGTCTGTAGTACTTGCAAATATATTATACAAATGTTTAAAATATCTTTTGTGTCTTCAATTTTCCCAGATTCAGTGTCAAGCCTGCTTACAATTAAAATCTGCAAACAACAAATCGAACCTTTTTGTCTTGTGTTTCACTGGATTCAGAGTCCACAGTGCTTTCAATTCCACCATAGAACAAGTCCAAAAATGTTTTGTCTTCTGTATTGCTAGATAAAGAGGGCAGAGTGCTTTCTTTATATATCACATCTCCTGTCTTTTTTTTGTAAGACATGAGTTCCTTTTATATAACTTTACCTTGTCCAGTGTCATCAGCACACAGATTGGCAAGGCATTGACCTAATTTTGGCAACAACTGCTTTGTCTCATGTTTGTAATCTGGTCAAGTGACAGACATTTTTGAGATTTACAATAAATTGTAGCAAGAAAACCCATATAATCTCAAAATGTCAGCCAGGTTTAGAAAGGTGCCACGGAGGCATGACGTCTGACAATATAAAATGAAAAGTGCTTACTAAGCATTACACTGTGGAAACTTCAAAACAACCCTTCTTCTATATAGCTGATTCCAGAGTCCACAATGCTTACCTTTACTCCACAACCAACAATACAATCTGTTTGTACTGGTGACTTCAGAACCCAGACTTTTCCATTATGAAATTAACAGGCTCAGTTTTATTTTGTCTCTGAAACAAGGTAACAGGCACTTCAACAGGTTCCACTGAGAGTCGAACTCAGATGACTGGATTCAGAGTCCAGAGTGCTAACCATTACACCATGGAAGCTTAACCAAGCACCTGGGTGTCCTGTATTGCTGGATTCAGAATCAAGTGCTTATCCAAATACCTAATGGAAGGAACCAAAATGAAGTGTGATGTCTTGTATATTGATGGTGAATCATTTATCTTCCGTGAATTCTCTTTAGCTTAATGCCAACTATGCTACGATAATCAGCATTTACTTTGCCAAAATCACAGGCATTTAAGAATTCCTCACAAAAGGTTAATCGAATCTGATCCATCAATACAGGCTGCAGCCATTAAAAATACTTTTTACAAGAAAGTACATGCTAGCTGAAAGGAACAACAAGCATTCAATAGTTTCCACCAAGAGTTGAACTGGGATCACCAAAGACAAGGTGCAGATTCCTAACTATTACACTACAGAAACAACAACAAAAAAATGCTTTTACTCATCTTGTATTGCTGTAATCACAACCACATGTGTATACTGTTACATCAAGCAAAACAACAAAAATATGTTTTGTGTCTTCTGTATCGCTGGATTCAGTGTCTGTGGTACTTGCAAATATATTATACAAATGTTTAAAATATCTTTTGTGGCTTCAATTTTCCCAGATTCAGTGTCAAGCCTGCTTACAATTAAAATCTGCAAACAACAAATCGAACCTTTTTGTCTTTTGTTTCACTAGATTCAGAGTCCACAGTGCTTTCAATTCCACCATAGAACAAGTCCAAAAATGTTTTGTCTTCTGTATTGCTAGATAAAGAGGGCAGAGTGCTTTCTTTATATATCACATCTCCTGTCTTTTTTTTGTAAGACATGAGTTCCTTTTATATAACTTTACCTTGTCCAGTGTCATCAGCACACAGATTGGCAAGGCATTGACCTAATTTTGGCAACAACTGCTTTGTCTCATGTTTGTAATCTGGTCAAGTGACAGACATTTTTGAGATTTACAATAAGTTGTAGCAAGAAAACCCATATAATCTCAAAATGTCAGCCAGGTTTAGAAAGGTGCCACGGAGGCATGACGTCTGACAATATAAAATGAAAAGTGCTTACTAAGCATTACACTGTGGAATCTTCAAAACAACCCTTCTTCTATATATCTGATTTCAGAGTCCACAATGCTTACCTTTACTCCATAACCAACAATACAATATGTTTGTACTGGTGACTTCAGACTTTTCCATTATGAAATTAACAGGCTCAGTTTTATATTGTCTCTGAAACAAGGTAACAGGCACTTCAACAGGTTCCACTGAGAGTCGAACTCAGATGACTGGATTCAGAGTCCAGAGTGCTAAACATTACACCATGTAACCTTAATGAAACACCTGGGTGTCCTGTATTGCTGGATTCAGAATCAAGTGCTTATCCCATTACCTAATGGAAGGAACCAAAATGAAGTGTGATGTCTTGTATATTGATGGTGAATCATTTATCTTCCGTGAATTCTCGTTAGCTTAATGCCAACTATGCTACGATAATCAGCATTTACTTTGCCAAAATCACAGGCATTTAAGAATTCCTCACAAAAGGTTAATCGAATCTGATCCATCAATACAGGCTGCAGCCATTAAAAAAACTTTTTACAAGAAAGTACATGCTAGCTGAAAGGAACAACAAGCATTGAATAGGTTCCACCAAGAGTTGAACTGGGATCACCAAAGACAAGGTGCAGATTCCTAACTATTACACTACAGAAACAACAACAAAAAAATGCTTTTACTCATCTTGTATTGCTGTAATCACAACCACATGTGTATACTGTTACATCAAGCAAAACAACATAAATATGTTTTGTGTCTTCTGTATCGCTGGATTCAGTGTCTGTAGTACTTGCAAATATATTATACAAATGTTTAAAATATCTTTTGTGTCTTCAATTTTCCCAGATTCAGTGTCAAGCCTGCTTACAATTAAAATCTGCAAACAACAAATCGAACATTTTTGTCTTGTGTTTCACTGGATTCAGAGTCCACAGTGCTTTCAATTCCACCATAGAACAAGTCCAAAAATGTTTTGTCTTCTGTATTGCTAGATAAAGAGGGCAGAGTGCTTTCTTTATATATCACATCTCCTGTCTTTTTTTTTGTAAGACATTAGTTCCTTTTATATAACTTTACCTTGTCAAGTGTCATCAGCACACAGATTGGCAAGGCATTGACCTAATTTTGGCAACAACTGCTTTGTCTCATGTTTGTAATCTGGTCAAGTGACAGACATTTTTGAGATTTACAATAAATTGTAGCAAGAAAACCCATATAATCTGAAAATGTCAGCCAGGTTTAGAAAGGTGTCACGGAGGCATGACGTCTGACAATATAAAATGAAAAGTGCTTACTAAGCATTACACTGTGGAAACTTCAAAACAACCCTTCTTCTATATAGCTGATTCTAGAGTCCACAATGCTTACCTTTACTCCATAACCAACGATACAATCTCTTTGTACTCTTGACTTCAGAACCCAGACTTTTCCATTCTGAAATTAACAGGCTCAGTTTTATTTTGTCTCTGAAACAAGGTAACAGGCACTTCAACAGGTTCCACTGAGAGTCGAACTCAGATGACTGGAGTCAGAGTCCAGAGTGCTAACCATTACACCATGGAACCTTAACCAAGTTCCTGGGTGTCCTGTATTGCTGGATTCAGAATCAAGTGCTTATCCCATTACCTAATGGAAGGAACCAAAATGAAGTGTGATGTCTTGTATATTGATGGTGAATCATTTATCTTCCGTGAATTCTCGTTAGCTTAATGCCAACTATGCTACGATAATCAGCATTTACTTTGCCAAAATCACAGGCATTTAAGAATTCCTCACAAAAGGTTAATCGAATCTGATCCATCAATACAGGCTGCAGCCATTAAAAAAACTTTTTACAAGAAAGTACATGCTAGCTGAAAGGAACAACAAGCATTGAATAGGTTCCACCAAGAGTTGAACTGGGATCACCAAAGACAAGGTGCAGATTCCTAACTATTACACTACAGAAACAACAACAAAAAAATGCTTTTACTCATCTTGTATTGCTGTAATCACAACCACATGTGTATACTGTTACATCAAGCAAAACAACATAAATATGTTTTGTGTCTTCTGTATCGCTGGATTCAGTGTCTGTAGTACTTGCAAATATATTATACAAATGTTTAAAATATCTTTTGTGTCTTCAATTTTCCCAGATTCAGTGTCAAGCCTGCTTACAATTAAAATCTGCAAACAACAAATCGAACATTTTTGTCTTGTGTTTCACTGGATTCAGAGTCCACAGTGCTTTCAATTCCACCATAGAACAAGTCCAAAAATGTTTTGTCTTCTGTATTGCTAGATAAAGAGGGCAGAGTGCTTTCTTTATATATCACATCTCCTGTCTTTTTTTTGTAAGACATGAGTTCCTTTTATATAACTTTACCTTGTCCAGTGTCATCAGCACACAGATTGGCAAGGCATTGACCTAATTTTGGCAACAACTGCTTTGTCTCATGTTTGTAATCTGGTCAAGTGACAGACATTTTTGAGATTTACAATAAGTTGTAGCAAGAAAACCCATATAATCTCAAAATGTCAGCCAGGTTTAGAAAGGTGCCACGGAGGCATGACGTCTGACAATATAAAATGAAAAGTGCTTACTAAGCATTACACTGTGGAATCTTCAAAACAACCCTTCTTCTATATATCTGATTTCAGAGTCCACAATGCTTACCTTTACTCCATAACCAACAATACAATATGTTTGTACTGGTGACTTCAGACTTTTCCATTATGAAATTAACAGGCTCAGTTTTATATTGTCTCTGAAACAAGGTAACAGGCACTTCAACAGGTTCCACTGAGAGTCGAACTCAGATGACTGGATTCAGAGTCCAGAGTGCTAAACATTACACCATGTAACCTTAATGAAACACCTGGGTGTCCTGTATTGCTGGATTCAGAATCAAGTGCTTATCCCATTACCTAATGGAAGGAACCAAAATGAAGTGTGATGTCTTGTATATTGATGGTGAATCATTTATCTTCCGTGAATTCTCGTTAGCTTAATGCCAACTATGCTACGATAATCAGCATTTACTTTGCCAAAATCACAGGCATTTAAGAATTCCTCACAAAAGGTTAATCGAATCTGATCCATCAATACAGGCTGCAGCCATTAAAAAAACTTTTTACAAGAAAGTACATGCTAGCTGAAAGGAACAACAAGCATTGAATAGGTTCCACCAAGAGTTGAACTGGGATCACCAAAGACAAGGTGCAGATTCCTAACTATTACACTACAGAAACAACAACAAAAAAATGCTTTTACTCATCTTGTATTGCTGTAATCACAACCACATGTGTATACTGTTACATCAAGCAAAACAACATAAATATGTTTTGTGTCTTCTGTATCGCTGGATTCAGTGTCTGTAGTACTTGCAAATATATTATACAAATGTTTAAAATATCTTTTGTGTCTTCAATTTTCCCAGATTCAGTGTCAAGCCTGCTTACAATTAAAATCTGCAAACAACAAATCGAACATTTTTGTCTTGTGTTTCACTGGATTCAGAGTCCACAGTGCTTTCAATTCCACCATAGAACAAGTCCAAAAATGTTTTGTCTTCTGTATTGCTAGATAAAGAGGGCAGAGTGCTTTCTTTATATATCACATCTCCTGTCTTTTTTTTTGTAAGACATTAGTTCCTTTTATATAACTTTACCTTGTCAAGTGTCATCAGCACACAGATTGGCAAGGCATTGACCTAATTTTGGCAACAACTGCTTTGTCTCATGTTTGTAATCTGGTCAAGTGACAGACATTTTTGAGATTTACAATAAATTGTAGCAAGAAAACCCATATAATCTGAAAATGTCAGCCAGGTTTAGAAAGGTGTCACGGAGGCATGACGTCTGACAATATAAAATGAAAAGTGCTTACTAAGCATTACACTGTGGAAACTTCAAAACAACCCTTCTTCTATATAGCTGATTCTAGAGTCCACAATGCTTACCTTTACTCCATAACCAACGATACAATCTCTTTGTACTCTTGACTTCAGAACCCAGACTTTTCCATTCTGAAATTAACAGGCTCAGTTTTATTTTGTCTCTGAAACAAGGTAACAGGCACTTCAACAGGTTCCACTGAGAGTCGAACTCAGATGACTGGAGTCAGAGTCCAGAGTGCTAACCATTACACCATGGAACCTTAACCAAGTTCCTGGGTGTCCTGTATTGCTGGATTCAGAATCAAGTGCTTATCCCATTACCTAATGGAAGGAACCAAAATGAAGTGTGATGTCTTGTATATTGATGGTGAATCATTTATCTTCCGTGAATTCTCTTTAGCTTAATGCCAACTATGCTACGATAATCAGCATTTACTTTGCCAAAATCACAGGCATTTAAGAATTCCTCACAAAAGGTTAATCGAATCTGATCCATCAATACAGGCTGCAGCCATTAAAAAAACTTGTTACAAGAAAGTACATGCTAGCTGAAAGGAACAACAAGCATTCACAAGGTTCCACCAAGAGTTGAACTGGGATCACCAAAGACAAGGTGCAGATTCCTAACTATTACACTACAGAAACAACAACAAAAAAATGCTTTTACTCATCTTGTATTGCTGTAATCACAACCACATGTGTATACTGTTACATCAAGCAAAACAACATAAATATGTTTTGTGTCTTCTGTATCGCTGGATTCAGTGTCTGTAGTACTTGCAAATATATTATACAAATGTTTAAAATATCTTTTGTGTCTTCAATTTTCCCAGATTCAGTGTCAAGCCTGCTTACAATTAAAATCTGCAAACAACAAATCGAACATTTTTGTCTTGTGTTTCACTGGATTCAGAGTCCACAGTGCTTTCAATTCCACCATAGAACAAGTCCAAAAATGTTTTGTCTTCTGTATTGCTAGATAAAGAGGGCAGAGTGCTTTCTTTATATATCACATCTCCTGTCTTTTTTTTTGTAAGACATTAGTTCCTTTTATATAACTTTACCTTGTCAAGTGTCATCAGCACACAGATTGGCAAGGCATTGACCTAATTTTGGCAACAACTGCTTTGTCTCATGTTTGAAATCTGGTCAAGTGACAGACATTTTTGAGATTTACAATAAATTGTAGCAAGAAAACCCATATAATCTGAAAATGTCAGCCAGGTTTAGAAAGGTGTCACGGAGGCATGACGTCTGACAATATAAAATGAAAAGTGCTTACTAAGCATTACACTGTGGAAACTTCAAAACAACCCTTCTTCTATATAGCTGATTCTAGAGTCCACAATGCTTACCTTTACTCCATAACCAACGATACAATCTCTTTGTACTCTTGACTTCAGAACCCAGACTTTTCCATTCTGAAATTAACAGGCTCAGTTTTATTTTGTCTCTGAAACAAGGTAACAGGCACTTCAACAGGTTCCACTGAGAGTCGAACTCAGATGACTGGAGTCAGAGTCCAGAGTGCTAACCATTACACCATGGAACCTTAACCAAGTTCCTGGGTGTCCTGTATTGCTGGATTCAGAATCAAGTGCTTATCCCATTACCTAATGGAAGGAACCAAAATGAAGTGTGATGTCTTGTATATTGATGGTGAATCATTTATCTTCCGTGAATTCTCTTTAGCTTAATGCCAACTATGCTACGATAATCAGCATTTCCTTTGCCAAAATCACAGGCATTTAAGAATTCCTCACAAAAGGTTAATCGAATCTGATCCATCAATACAGGCTGCAGCCATTAAAAAAACTTGTTACAAGAAAGTACATGCTAGCTGAAAGGAACAACAAGCATTCACAAGGTTCCACCAAGAGTTGAACTGGGATCACCAAAGACAAGGTGCAGATTCCTAACTATTACACTACAGAAACAACAGCAAAAAAATGCTTTTACTCATCTTGTATTGCTGTAATCACAACCACATGTGTATACTGTTACATCAAGCAAAACAACATAAATATGTTTTGTGTCTTCTGTATCGCTGGATTCAGTGTCTGTAGTACTTGCAAATATATTATACAAATGTTTAAAATATCTTTTGTGTCTTCAATTTTCCCAGATTCAGTGTCAAGCCTGCTTACAATTAAAATCTGCAAACAACAAATCGAACATTTTTGTCTTGTGTTTCACTGGATTCAGAGTCCACAGTGCTTTCAATTCCACCATAGAACAAGTCCAAAAATGTTTTGTCTTCTGTATTGCTAGATAAAGAGGGCAGAGTGCTTTCTTTATATATCACATCTCCTGTCTTTTTTTTTGTAAGACATTAGTTCCTTTTATATAACTTTACCTTGTCAAGTGTCATCAGCACACAGATTGGCAAGGCATTGACCTAATTTTGGCAACAACTGCTTTGTCTCATGTTTGAAATCTGGTCAAGTGACAGACATTTTTGAGATTTACAATAAATTGTAGCAAGAAAACCCATATAATCTGAAAATGTCAGCCAGGTTTAGAAAGGTGTCACGGAGGCATGACGTCTGACAATATAAAATGAAAAGTGCTTACTAAGCATTACACTGTGGAAACTTCAAAACAACCCTTCTTCTATATAGCTGATTCTAGAGTCCACAATGCTTACCTTTACTCCATAACCAACGATACAATCTCTTTGTACTCTTGACTTCAGAACCCAGACTTTTCCATTCTGAAATTAACAGGCTCAGTTTTATTTTGTCTCTGAAACAAGGTAACAGGCACTTCAACAGGTTCCACTGAGAGTCGAACTCAGATGACTGGAGTCAGAGTCCAGAGTGCTAACCATTACACCATGGAACCTTAACCAAGTTCCTGGGTGTCCTGTATTGCTGGATTCAGAATCAAGTGCTTATCCCATTACCTAATGGAAGGAACCAAAATGAAGTGTGATGTCTTGTATATTGATGGTGAATCATTTATCTTCCGTGAATTCTCTTTAGCTTAATGCCAACTATGCTACGATAATCAGCATTTACTTTGCCAAAATCACAGGCATTTAAGAATTCCTCACAAAAGGTTAATCGAATCTGATCCATCAATACAGGCTGCAGCCATTAAAAAAACTTGTTACAAGAAAGTACATGCTAGCTGAAAGGAACAACAAGCATTCACAAGGTTCCACCAAGAGTTGAACTGGGATCACCAAAGACAAGGTGCAGATTCCTAACTATTACACTACAGAAACAACAACAAAAAAATGCTTTTACTCATCTTGTATTGCTGTAATCACAACCACATGTGTATACTGTTACATCAAGCAAAACAACAAAAATATGTTTTGTGTCTTCTGTATCGCTGGATTCAGTGTCTGTGGTACTTGCAAATATATTATACAAATGTTTAAAATATCTTTTGTGGCTTCAATTTTCCCAGATTCAGTGTCAAGCCTGCTTACAATTAAAATCTGCAAACAACAAATCGAACCTTTTTGTCTTTTGTTTCACTAGATTCAGAGTCCACAGTGCTTTCAATTCCACCATAGAACAAGTCCAAAAATGTTTTGTCTTCTGTATTGCTAGATAAAGAGGGCAGAGTGCTTTCTTTATATATCACATCTCCTGTCTTTTTTTTGTAAGACATGAGTTCCTTTTATATAACTTTACCTTGTCCAGTGTCATCAGCACACAGATTGGCAAGGCATTGACCTAATTTTGGCAACAACTGCTTTGTCTCATGTTTGTAATCTGGTCAAGTGACAGACATTTTTGAGATTTACAATAAGTTGTAGCAAGAAAACCCATATAATCTCAAAATGTCAGCCAGGTTTAGAAAGGTGCCACGGAGGCATGACGTCTGACAATATAAAATGAAAAGTGCTTACTAAGCATTACACTGTGGAATCTTCAAAACAACCCTTCTTCTATATATCTGATTTCAGAGTCCACAATACTTATCTTCACTCCATAACCAACAATACAATCTGTTTGTACTGGTGACTTCAGAATCCAGACTTTTCCATTATGAAATTAACAGGCTCAGTTTTATTTTGTCTCTGAAACAAGGTAACAGGCACTTCAACAGTTTCCACTGAAAGTCAAACTCAGATGAGTGGATTCAGAGTCCAGAGTGCTAACCAATACACCATGGAACCTTAACCAAGTTCCTGGGTGTCCTGTATTGCTGGATTCAGAATCAAGTGCTTATCCCATTACCTAATGGAAGGAACCAAAATGAAGTGTGATGTCTTGTATATTGATGGTGAATCATTTATCTTCCGTGAATTCTCATTAGCTTAATGCCAACTATGCTACGATAATCAGCATTTACTTTGCCAAAATCACAGGCATTTAAGAATTCCTCACAAAAGGTTAATCGAATCTGAGCCATCAATACAGGCTGCAGCCATTAAAAAAACTTGTTACAAGAAAGTACATGCTAGCTGAAAGGAACAACAAGCATTCAATAGGTTCCACCAAGAGTTGAACTGGGATCACCAAAGAATAGGTGCAGATTCTTAACTATTACACTACAGAAACAACAACAAAAAAATGCTTTTACTCATCTTGTATTGCTGTAATCACAACCACATGTGTATACTGTTACATCAAGCAAAACAACAAAAATATGTTTTGTGTCTTCTGTATCGCTGGATTCAGTGTCTGTACTACTTGCAAATATATTATACAAATGTTTAAAATATCTTTTGTGGCTTCAATTTTCCCAGATTCAGTGTCAAGCCTGCTTACAATTAAAATCTGCAAACAACAAATCGAACCTTTTTGTCTTGTGTTTCACTGGATTCAGAGTCCACAGTGCTTTCAATTCCACCATAGAACAAGTCCAAAAATGTTTTGTCTTCTGTATTGCTAGATAAAGAGGGCAGAGTGCTTTCTTTATATATCACATCTCCTGTCTTTTTTTTGTAAGACATGAGTTCCTTTTATATAACTTTACCTTGTCCAGTGTCATCAGCACACAGATTGGCAAGGCATTGACCTAATTTTGGCAACAACTGCTTTGTCTCATGTTTGTAATCTGGTCAAGTGACAGACATTTTTGAGATTTACAATAAGTTGTAGCAAGAAAACCCATATAATCTCAAAATGTCAGCCAGGTTTAGAAAGGTGCCACGGAGGCATGACGTCTGACAATATAAAATGAAAAGTGCTTACTAAGCATTACACTGTGGAATCTTCAAAACAACCCTTCTTCTATATATCTGATTTCAGAGTCCACAATACTTATCTTCACTCCATAACCAACAATACAATCTGTTTGTACTGGTGACTTCAGAATCCAGACTTTTCCATTATGAAATTAACAGGCTCAGTTTTATTTTGTCTCTGAAACAAGGTAACAGGCACTTCAACAGTTTCCACTGAAAGTCAAACTCAGATGAGTGGATTCAGAGTCCAGAGTGCTAACCAATACACCATGGAACCTTAACCAAGTTCCTGGGTGTCCTGTATTGCTGGATTCAGAATCAAGTGCTTATCCCATTACCTAATGGAAGGAACCAAAATGAAGTGTGATGTCTTGTATATTGATGGTGAATCATTTATCTTCCGTGAATTCTCTTTAGCTTAATGCCAACTATGCTACGATAATCAGCATTTACTTTGCCAAAAGCACAGGCATTTAAGAATTCCTCACAAAAGGTTAATCGAATCTGATCCATCAATACAGGCTGCAGCCATTAAAAAAACTTGTTACAAGAAAGTACATGCTAGCTGAAAGGAACAACAAGCATTCACAAGGTTCCACCAAGAGTTGAACTGGGATCACCAAAGACAAGGTGCAGATTCCTAACTATTACACTACAGAAACAACAACAAAAAAATGCTTTTACTCATCTTGTATTGCTGTAATCACAACCACATGTGTATACTGTTACATCAAGCAAAACAACAAAAATATGTTTTGTGTCTTCTGTATCGCTGGATTCAGTGTCTGTAGTACTTGCAAATATATTATACAAATGTTTAAAATATCTTTTGTGTCTTCAATTTTCCCAGATTCAGTGTCAAGCCTGCTTACAATTAAAATCTGCAAACAACAAATCGAACCTTTTTGTCTTGTGTTTCACTGGATTCAGAGTCCACAGTGCTTTCATTTCCACCATAGAACAAGTCCAAAAATGTTTTGTCTTCTGTATTGCTAGATAAAGAGGGCAGAGTGCTTTCTTTATATATCACATCTCCTGTCTTTTTTTTGTAAGACATGAGTTCCTTTTATATAACTTTACCTTGTCCAGTGTCATCAGCACACAGATTGGCAAGGCATTGACCTAATTTTGGCAACAACTGCTTTGTCTCATGTTTGTAATCTGGTCAAGTGACAGACATTTTTGAGATTTACAATAAATTGTAGCAAGAAAACCCATATAATCTCAAAATGTCAGCCAGGTTTAGAAAGGTGCCACGGAGGCATGACGTCTGACAATATAAAATGAAAAGTGCTTACTAAGCATTACACTGTGGAATCTTCAAAACAACCCTTCTTCTATATATCTGATTTCAGAGTCCACAATACTTATCTTCACTCCATAACCAACAATACAATCTGTTTGTACTGGTGACTTCAGAATCCAGACTTTTCCATTATGAAATTAACAGGCTCAGTTTTATTTTGTCTCTGAAACAAGGTAACAGGCACTTCAACAGTTTCCACTGAAAGTCAAACTCAGATGAGTGGATTCAGAGTCCAGAGTGCTAACCAATACACCATGGAACCTTAACCAAGTTCCTGGGTGTCCTGTATTGCTGGATTCAGAATCAAGTGCTTATCCCATTACCTAATGGAAGGAACCAAAATGAAGTGTGATGTCTTGTATATTGATGGTGAATCATTTATCTTCCGTGAATTCTCTTTAGCTTAATGCCAACTATGCTACGATAATCAGCATTTACTTTGCCAAAATCACAGGCATTTAAGAATTCCTCACAAAAGGTTAATCGAATCTGATCCATCAATACAGGCTGCAGCCATTAAAAAAACTTTTTACAAGAAAGTACATGCTAGCTGAAAGGAACAACAAGCATTCAATAGGTTCCACCAAGAGTTGAACTGGGATCACCAAAGACAAGGTGCAGATTCCTAACTATTACACTACAGAAACAACAACAAAAAAATGCTTTTACTCATCTTGTATTGCTGTAATCACAACCACATGTGTATACTGTTACATCAAGCAAAACAACAAAAATATGTTTTGTGTCTTCTGTATCGCTGGATTCAGTGTCTGTGGTACTTGCAAATATATTATACAAATGTTTAAAATATCTTTTGTGGCTTCAATTTTCCCAGATTCAGTGTCAAGCCTGCTTACAATTAAAATCTGCAAACAACAAATCGAACCTTTTTGTCTTTTGTTTCACTAGATTCAGAGTCCACAGTGCTTTCAATTCCACCATAGAACAAGTCCAAAAATGTTTTGTCTTCTGTATTGCTAGATAAAGAGGGCAGAGTACTTTCTTTATATATCACATCTCCTGTCTTTTTTTTGTAAGACATGAGTTCCTTTTATATAACTTTACCTTGTCCAGTGTCATCAGCACACAGATTGGCAAGGCATTGACCTAATTTTGGCAACAACTGCTTTGTCTCATGTTTGTAATCTGGTCAAGTGACAGACATTTTTGAGATTTACAATAAGTTGTAGCAAGAAAACCCATATAATCTCAAAATGTCAGCCAGGTTTAGAAAGGTGCCACGGAGGCATGACGTCTGACAATATAAAATGAAAAGTGCTTACTAAGCATTACACTGTGGAATCTTCAAAACAACCCTTCTTCTATATATCTGATTTCAGAGTCCACAATACTTATCTTCACTCCATAACCAACAATACAATCTGTTTGTACTGGTGACTTCAGAATCCAGACTTTTCCATTATGAAATTAACAGGCTCAGTTTTATTTTGTCTCTGAAACAAGGTAACAGGCACTTCAACAGTTTCCACTGAAAGTCAAACTCAGATGAGTGGATTCAGAGTCCAGAGTGCTAACCAATACACCATGGAACCTTAACCAAGTTCCTGGGTGTCCTGTATTGCTGGATTCAGAATCAAGTGCTTATCCCATTACCTAATGGAAGGAACCAAAATGAAGTGTGATGTCTTGTATATTGATGGTGAATCATTTATCTTCCGTGAATTCTCTTTAGCTTAATGCCAACTATGCTACGATAATCAGCATTTACTTTGCCAAAAGCACAGGCATTTAAGAATTCCTCACAAAAGGTTAATCGAATCTGATCCATCAATACAGGCTGCAGCCATTAAAAAAACTTGTTACAAGAAAGTACATGCTAGCTGAAAGGAACAACAAGCATTCACAAGGTTCCACCAAGAGTTGAACTGGGATCACCAAAGACAAGGTGCAGATTCCTAACTATTACACTACAGAAACAACAACAAAAAAATGCTTTTACTCATCTTGTATTGCTGTAATCACAACCACATGTGTATACTGTTACATCAAGCAAAACAACAAAAATATGTTTTGTGTCTTCTGTATCGCTGGATTCAGTGTCTGTAGTACTTGCAAATATATTATACAAATGTTTAAAATATCTTTTGTGTCTTCAATTTTCCCAGATTCAGTGTCAAGCCTGCTTACAATTAAAATCTGCAAACAACAAATCGAACCTTTTTGTCTTGTGTTTCACTGGATTCAGAGTCCACAGTGCTTTCATTTCCACCATAGAACAAGTCCAAAAATGTTTTGTCTTCTGTATTGCTAGATAAAGAGGGCAGAGTGCTTTCTTTATATATCACATCTCCTGTCTTTTTTTTGTAAGACATGAGTTCCTTTTATATAACTTTACCTTGTCCAGTGTCATCAGCACACAGATTGGCAAGGCATTGACCTAATTTTGGCAACAACTGCTTTGTCTCATGTTTGTAATCTGGTCAAGTGACAGACATTTTTGAGATTTACAATAAGTTGTAGCAAGAAAACCCATATAATCTCAAAATGTCAGCCAGGTTTAGAAAGGTGCCACGGAGGCATGACGTCTGACAATATAAAATGAAAAGTGCTTACTAAGCATTACACTGTGGAATCTTCAAAACAACCCTTCTTCTATATATCTGATTTCAGAGTCCACAATACTTATCTTCACTCCATAACCAACAATACAATCTGTTTGTACTGGTGACTTCAGAATCCAGACTTTTCCATTATGAAATTAACAGGCTCAGTTTTATTTTGTCTCTGAAACAAGGTAACAGGCACTTCAACAGTTTCCACTGAAAGTCAAACTCAGATGAGTGGATTCAGAGTCCAGAGTGCTAACCAATACACCATGGAACCTTAACCAAGTTCCTGGGTGTCCTGTATTGCTGGATTCAGAATCAAGTGCTTATCCCATTACCTAATGGAAGGAACCAAAATGAAGTGTGATGTCTTGTATATTGATGGTGAATCATTTATCTTCCGTGAATTCTCTTTAGCTTAATGCCAACTATGCTACGATAATCAGCATTTACTTTGCCAAAAGCACAGGCATTTAAGAATTCCTCACAAAAGGTTAATCGAATCTGATCCATCAATACAGGCTGCAGCCATTAAAAAAACTTGTTACAAGAAAGTACATGCTAGCTGAAAGGAACAACAAGCATTCACAAGGTTCCACCAAGAGTTGAACTGGGATCACCAAAGACAAGGTGCAGATTCCTAACTATTACACTACAGAAACAACAACAAAAAAATGCTTTTACTCATCTTGTATTGCTGTAATCACAACCACATGTGTATACTGTTACATCAAGCAAAACAACAAAAATATGTTTTGTGTCTTCTGTATCGCTGGATTCAGTGTCTGTAGTACTTGCAAATATATTATACAAATGTTTAAAATATCTTTTGTGTCTTCAATTTTCCCAGATTCAGTGTCAAGCCTGCTTACAATTAAAATC
Organism: Electrophorus electricus; assembly: GCF_041902795.1. Lineage (NCBI taxonomy): Eukaryota > Metazoa > Chordata > Actinopteri > Gymnotiformes > Gymnotidae > Electrophorus > Electrophorus electricus. The sequence goes on from NC_137501.1 coordinate 22,220,812, forward strand.
TGCAAACAACAAATCGAACCTTTTTGTCTTGTGTTTCACTGGATTCAGAGTCCACAGTGCTTTCATTTCCACCATAGAACAAGTCCAAAAATGTTTTGTCTTCTGTATTGCTAGATAAAGAGGGCAGAGTGCTTTCTTTATATATCACATCTCCTGTCTTTTTTTTGTAAGACATGAGTTCCTTTTATATAACTTTACCTTGTCCAGTGTCATCAGCACACAGATTGGCAAGGCATTGACCTAATTTTGGCAACAACTGCTTTGTCTCATGTTTGTAATCTGGTCAAGTGACAGACATTTTTGAGATTTACAATAAATTGTAGCAAGAAAACCCATATAATCTCAAAATGTCAGCCAGGTTTAGAAAGGTGCCACGGAGGCATGACGTCTGACAATATAAAATGAAAAGTGCTTACTAAGCATTACACTGTGGAAACTTCAAAACAACCCTTCTTCTATATAGCTGATTTCAGAGTCCACAATACTTACCTTTACTCCATAACCAACAATACAATCTGTTTGTACTGGTGACTTCAGAACCCAGACTTTTCCATTATGAAATTAACAGGCTCAGTTTTATTTTGTCTCTGAAACAAGGTAACAAGCACTTCAACAGGTTCCACTGAGAGTCGAACTCAGATGACTGGATTCAGAGTCCAGAGTGCTAACCATTACACCATGGAACCTTAACCAAGTTCCTGGGTGTCCTGTATTGCTGGATTCGGAATCAAGTGCTTATCCCATTACCTAATGGAAGGAACCAAAATGAAGTGTGATGTCTTGTATATTGATGGTGAATCATTTATCTTCCGTGAATTCTCGTTAGCTTAATGCCAACTATGCTACGATAATCAGCATTTACTTTGCCAAAATCACAGGCATTTAAGAATTCCTCACAAAAGGTTAATCGAATCTGAGCCATCAATACAGGCTGCAGCCATTAAAAAAACTTGTTACAAGAAAGTACATGCTAGCTGAAAGGAACAACAAGCATTCACAAGGTTCCACCAAGAGTTGAACTGGGATCACCAAAGACAAGGTGCAGATTCCTAACTATTACACTACAGAAACAACAACAAAAAAATGCTTTTACTCATCTTGTATTGCTGTAATCACAACCACATGTGTATACTGTTACATCAAGCAAAACAACAAAAATATGTTTTGTGTCTTCTGTATCGCTGGATTCAGTGTCTGTAGTACTTGCAAATATATTATACAAATGTTTAAAATATCTTTTGTGTCTTCAATTTTCCCAGATTCAGTGTCAAGCCTGCTTACAATTAAAATCTGCAAACAACAAATCGAACCTTTTTGTCTTGTGTTTCACTGGATTCAGAGTCCACAGTGCTTTCATTTCCACCATAGAACAAGTCCAAAAATGTTTTGTCTTCTGTATTGCTAGATAAAGAGGGCAGAGTGCTTTCTTTATATATCACATCTCCTGTCTTTTTTTTGTAAGACATGAGTTCCTTTTATATAACTTTACCTTGTCCAGTGTCATCAGCACACAGATTGGCAAGGCATTGACCTAATTTTGGCAACAACTGCTTTGTCTCATGTTTGTAATCTGGTCAAGTGACAGACATTTTTGAGATTTACAATAAGTTGTAGCAAGAAAACCCATATAATCTCAAAATGTCAGCCAGGTTTAGAAAGGTGCCACGGAGGCATGACGTCTGACAATATAAAATGAAAAGTGCTTACTAAGCATTACACTGTGGAATCTTCAAAACAACCCTTCTTCTATATATCTGATTTCAGAGTCCACAATACTTATCTTCACTCCATAACCAACAATACAATCTGTTTGTACTGGTGACTTCAGAATCCAGACTTTTCCATTATGAAATTAACAGGCTCAGTTTTATTTTGTCTCTGAAACAAGGTAACAGGCACTTCAACAGTTTCCACTGAAAGTCAAACTCAGATGAGTGGATTCAGAGTCCAGAGTGCTAACCAATACACCATGGAACCTTAACCAAGTTCCTGGGTGTCCTGTATTGCTGGATTCAGAATCAAGTGCTTATCCCATTACCTAATGGAAGGAACCAAAATGAAGTGTGATGTCTTGTATATTGATGGTGAATCATTTATCTTCCGTGAATTCTCTTTAGCTTAATGCCAACTATGCTACGATAATCAGCATTTACTTTGCCAAAAGCACAGGCATTTAAGAATTCCTCACAAAAGGTTAATCGAATCTGATCCATCAATACAGGCTGCAGCCATTAAAAAAACTTGTTACAAGAAAGTACATGCTAGCTGAAAGGAACAACAAGCATTCACAAGGTTCCACCAAGAGTTGAACTGGGATCACCAAAGACAAGGTGCAGATTCCTAACTATTACACTACAGAAACAACAACAAAAAAATGCTTTTACTCATCTTGTATTGCTGTAATCACAACCACATGTGTATACTGTTACATCAAGCAAAACAACAAAAATATGTTTTGTGTCTTCTGTATCGCTGGATTCAGTGTCTGTAGTACTTGCAAATATATTATACAAATGTTTAAAATATCTTTTGTGTCTTCAATTTTCCCAGATTCAGTGTCAAGCCTGCTTACAATTAAAATCTGCAAACAACAAATCGAACCTTTTTGTCTTGTGTTTCACTGGATTCAGAGTCCACAGTGCTTTCATTTCCACCATAGAACAAGTCCAAAAATGTTTTGTCTTCTGTATTGCTAGATAAAGAGGGCAGAGTGCTTTCTTTATATATCACATCTCCTGTCTTTTTTTTGTAAGACATGAGTTCCTTTTATATAACTTTACCTTGTCCAGTGTCATCAGCACACAGATTGGCAAGGCATTGACCTAATTTTGGCAACAACTGCTTTGTCTCATGTTTGTAATCTGGTCAAGTGACAGACATTTTTGAGATTTACAATAAATTGTAGCAAGAAAACCCATATAATCTCAAAATGTCAGCCAGGTTTAGAAAGGTGCCACGGAGGCATGACGTCTGACAATATAAAATGAAAAGTGCTTACTAAGCATTACACTGTGGAAACTTCAAAACAACCCTTCTTCTATATAGCTGATTTCAGAGTCCACAATACTTACCTTTACTCCATAACCAACAATACAATCTGTTTGTACTGGTGACTTCAGAACCCAGACTTTTCCATTATGAAATTAACAGGCTCAGTTTTATTTTGTCTCTGAAACAAGGTAACAAGCACTTCAACAGGTTCCACTGAGAGTCGAACTCAGATGACTGGATTCAGAGTCCAGAGTGCTAACCATTACACCATGGAACCTTAACCAAGTTCCTGGGTGTCCTGTATTGCTGGATTCGGAATCAAGTGCTTATCCCATTACCTAATGGAAGGAACCAAAATGAAGTGTGATGTCTTGTATATTGATGGTGAATCATTTATCTTCCGTGAATTCTCGTTAGCTTAATGCCAACTATGCTACGATAATCAGCATTTACTTTGCCAAAATCACAGGCATTTAAGAATTCCTCACAAAAGGTTAATCGAATCTGAGCCATCAATACAGGCTGCAGCCATTAAAAAAACTTGTTACAAGAAAGTACATGCTAGCTGAAAGGAACAACAAGCATTCACAAGGTTCCACCAAGAGTTGAACTGGGATCACCAAAGACAAGGTGCAGATTCCTAACTATTACACTACAGAAACAACAACAAAAAAATGCTTTTACTCATCTTGTATTGCTGTAATCACAACCACATGTGTATACTGTTACATCAAGCAAAACAACAAAAATATGTTTTGTGTCTTCTGTATCGCTGGATTCAGTGTCTGTAGTACTTGCAAATATATTATACAAATGTTTAAAATATCTTTTGTGTCTTCAATTTTCCCAGATTCAGTGTCAAGCCTGCTTACAATTAAAATCTGCAAACAACAAATCGAACCTTTTTGTCTTGTGTTTCACTGGATTCAGAGTCCACAGTGCTTTCATTTCCACCATAGAACAAGTCCAAAAATGTTTTGTCTTCTGTATTGCTAGATAAAGAGGGCAGAGTGCTTTCTTTATATATCACATCTCCTGTCTTTTTTTTGTAAGACATGAGTTCCTTTTATATAACTTTACCTTGTCCAGTGTCATCAGCACACAGATTGGCAAGGCATTGACCTAATTTTGGCAACAACTGCTTTGTCTCATGTTTGTAATCTGGTCAAGTGACAGACATTTTTGAGATTTACAATAAATTGTAGCAAGAAAACCCATATAATCTCAAAATGTCAGCCAGGTTTAGAAAGGTGCCACGGAGGCATGACGTCTGACAATATAAAATGAAAAGTGCTTACTAAGCATTACACTGTGGAAACTTCAAAACAACCCTTCTTCTATATAGCTGATTCTAGAGTCCACAATGCTTACCTTTACTCCATAACCAACAATACAAACTGTTTGTACTCTTGACTTCAGAACCCAGACTTTTCCATTATGAAATTAACAGGCTCAGTTTTATTTTGTCTCTGAAACAAGGTAACAGGCACTTCAACAGGTTCCACTGAGAGTCGAACTCAGATGACTGGATTCAGAGTCCAGAGTGCTAACCATTACACCATGGAACCTTAACCAAGCACCTGGGTGTCCTGTATTGCTGGATTCAGAATCAAGTGCTTATCCAAATACCTAATGGAAGGAACCAAAATGAAGTGTGATGTCTTGTATATTGATGGTGAATCATTTATCTTCCGTGAATTCTCTTTAGCTTAATGCCAACTATGCTATGATAATCAGCATTTACTTTGCCAAAATCACAGGCATTTAAGAATTCCTCACAAAAGGTTAATCGAATCTGATCCATCAATACAGGCTGCAGCCATTAAAAAAACTTTTTACAAGAAAGTACATGCTAGCTGAAAGGAACAACAAGCATTCAATAGGTTCCACCAAGAGTTGAACTGGGATCACCAAAGACAAGGTGCAGATTCCTAACTATTACACTACAGAAACAACAACAAAAAAATGCTTTTACTCATCTTGTATTGCTGTAATCACAACCACATGTGTATACTGTTACATCAAGCAAAACAACAAAAATATGTTTTGTGTCTTCTGTATCGCTGGATTCAGTGTCTGTGGTACTTGCAAATATATTATACAAATGTTTAAAATATCTTTTGTGGCTTCAATTTTCCCAGATTCAGTGTCAAGCCTGCTTACAATTAAAATCTGCAAACAACAAATCGAACCTTTTTGTCTTTTGTTTCACTGGATTCAGAGTCCACAGTGCTTTCAATTCCACCATAGAACAAGTCCAAAAATGTTTTGTCTTCTGTATTGCTAGATAAAGAGGGCAGAGTGCTTTCTTTATATATCACATCTCCTGTCTTTTTTTTGTAAGACATGAGTTCCTTTTATATAACTTTACCTTGTCCAGTGTCATCAGCACACAGATTGGCAAGGCATTGACCTAATTTTGGCAACAACTGCTTTGTCTCATGTTTGTAATCTGGTCAAGTGACAGACATTTTTGAGATTTACAATAAGTTGTAGCAAGAAAACCCATATAATCTCAAAATGTCAGCCAGGTTTAGAAAGGTGCCACGGAGGCATGACGTCTGACAATATAAAATGAAAAGTGCTTACTAAGCATTACACTGTGGAATCTTCAAAACAACCCTTCTTCTATATATCTGATTTCAGAGTCCACAATACTTATCTTCACTCCATAACCAACAATACAATCTGTTTGTACTGGTGACTTCAGAATCCAGACTTTTCCATTATGAAATTAACAGGCTCAGTTTTATTTTGTCTCTGAAACAAGGTAACAGGCACTTCAACAGTTTCCACTGAAAGTCAAACTCAGATGAGTGGATTCAGAGTCCAGAGTGCTAACCAATACACCATGGAACCTTAACCAAGTTCCTGGGTGTCCTGTATTGCTGGATTCAGAATCAAGTGCTTATCCCATTACCTAATGGAAGGAACCAAAATGAAGTGTGATGTCTTGTATATTGATGGTGAATCATTTATCTTCCGTGAATTCTCTTTAGCTTAATGCCAACTATGCTACGATAATCAGCATTTACTTTGCCAAAAGCACAGGCATTTAAGAATTCCTCACAAAAGGTTAATCGAATCTGATCCATCAATACAGGCTGCAGCCATTAAAAAAACTTGTTACAAGAAAGTACATGCTAGCTGAAAGGAACAACAAGCATTCACAAGGTTCCACCAAGAGTTGAACTGGGATCACCAAAGACAAGGTGCAGATTCCTAACTATTACACTACAGAAACAACAACAAAAAAATGCTTTTACTCATCTTGTATTGCTGTAATCACAACCACATGTGTATACTGTTACATCAAGCAAAACAACAAAAATATGTTTTGTGTCTTCTGTATCGCTGGATTCAGTGTCTGTGGTACTTGCAAATATATTATACAAATGTTTAAAATATCTTTTGTGGCTTCAATTTTCCCAGATTCAGTGTCAAGCCTGCTTACAATTAAAATCTGCAAACAACAAATCGAACCTTTTTGTCTTTTGTTTCACTAGATTCAGAGTCCACAGTGCTTTCAATTCCACCATAGAACAAGTCCAAAAATGTTTTGTCTTCTGTATTGCTAGATAAAGAGGGCAGAGTGCTTTCTTTATATATCACATCTCCTGTCTTTTTTTTGTAAGACATGAGTTCCTTTTATATAACTTTACCTTGTCCAGTGTCATCAGCACACAGATTGGCAAGGCATTGACCTAATTTTGGCAACAACTGCTTTGTCTCATGTTTGTAATCTGGTCAAGTGACAGACATTTTTGAGATTTACAATAAGTTGTAGCAAGAAAACCCATATAATCTCAAAATGTCAGCCAGGTTTAGAAAGGTGCCACGGAGGCATGACGTCTGACAATATAAAATGAAAAGTGCTTACTAAGCATTACACTGTGGAATCTTCAAAACAACCCTTCTTCTATATATCTGATTTCAGAGTCCACAATACTTATCTTCACTCCATAACCAACAATACAATCTGTTTGTACTGGTGACTTCAGAATCCAGACTTTTCCATTATGAAATTAACAGGCTCAGTTTTATTTTGTCTCTGAAACAAGGTAACAGGCACTTCAACAGTTTCCACTGAAAGTCAAACTCAGATGAGTGGATTCAGAGTCCAGAGTGCTAACCAATACACCATGGAACCTTAACCAAGTTCCTGGGTGTCCTGTATTGCTGGATTCAGAATCAAGTGCTTATCCCATTACCTAATGGAAGGAACCAAAATGAAGTGTGATGTCTTGTATATTGATGGTGAATCATTTATCTTCCGTGAATTCTCTTTAGCTTAATGCCAACTATGCTACGATAATCAGCATTTACTTTGCCAAAAGCACAGGCATTTAAGAATTCCTCACAAAAGGTTAATCGAATCTGATCCATCAATACAGGCTGCAGCCATTAAAAAAACTTGTTACAAGAAAGTACATGCTAGCTGAAAGGAACAACAAGCATTCACAAGGTTCCACCAAGAGTTGAACTGGGATCACCAAAGACAAGGTGCAGATTCCTAACTATTACACTACAGAAACAACAACAAAAAAATGCTTTTACTCATCTTGTATTGCTGTAATCACAACCACATGTGTATACTGTTACATCAAGCAAAACAACAAAAATATGTTTTGTGTCTTCTGTATCGCTGGATTCAGTGTCTGTAGTACTTGCAAATATATTATACAAATGTTTAAAATATCTTTTGTGTCTTCAATTTTCCCAGATTCAGTGTCAAGCCTGCTTACAATTAAAATCTGCAAACAACAAATCGAACCTTTTTGTCTTGTGTTTCACTGGATTCAGAGTCCACAGTGCTTTCATTTCCACCATAGAACAAGTCCAAAAATGTTTTGTCTTCTGTATTGCTAGATAAAGAGGGCAGAGTGCTTTCTTTATATATCACATCTCCTGTCTTTTTTTTGTAAGACATGAGTTCCTTTTATATAACTTTACCTTGTCCAGTGTCATCAGCACACAGATTGGCAAGGCATTGACCTAATTTTGGCAACAACTGCTTTGTCTCATGTTTGTAATCTGGTCAAGTGACAGACATTTTTGAGATTTACAATAAATTGTAGCAAGAAAACCCATATAATCTCAAAATGTCAGCCAGGTTTAGAAAGGTGCCACGGAGGCATGACGTCTGACAATATAAAATGAAAAGTGCTTACTAAGCATTACACTGTGGAAACTTCAAAACAACCCTTCTTCTATATAGCTGATTTCAGAGTCCACAATACTTACCTTTACTCCATAACCAACAATACAATCTGTTTGTACTGGTGACTTCAGAACCCAGACTTTTCCATTATGAAATTAACAGGCTCAGTTTTATTTTGTCTCTGAAACAAGGTAACAAGCACTTCAACAGGTTCCACTGAGAGTCGAACTCAGATGACTGGATTCAGAGTCCAGAGTGCTAACCATTACACCATGGAACCTTAACCAAGTTCCTGGGTGTCCTGTATTGCTGGATTCGGAATCAAGTGCTTATCCCATTACCTAATGGAAGGAACCAAAATGAAGTGTGATGTCTTGTATATTGATGGTGAATCATTTATCTTCCGTGAATTCTCGTTAGCTTAATGCCAACTATGCTACGATAATCAGCATTTACTTTGCCAAAATCACAGGCATTTAAGAATTCCTCACAAAAGGTTAATCGAATCTGAGCCATCAATACAGGCTGCAGCCATTAAAAAAACTTGTTACAAGAAAGTACATGCTAGCTGAAAGGAACAACAAGCATTCACAAGGTTCCACCAAGAGTTGAACTGGGATCACCAAAGACAAGGTGCAGATTCCTAACTATTACACTACAGAAACAACAACAAAAAAATGCTTTTACTCATCTTGTATTGCTGTAATCACAACCACATGTGTATACTGTTACATCAAGCAAAACAACAAAAATATGTTTTGTGTCTTCTGTATCGCTGGATTCAGTGTCTGTAGTACTTGCAAATATATTATACAAATGTTTAAAATATCTTTTGTGTCTTCAATTTTCCCAGATTCAGTGTCAAGCCTGCTTACAATTAAAATCTGCAAACAACAAATCGAACCTTTTTGTCTTGTGTTTCACTGGATTCAGAGTCCACAGTGCTTTCATTTCCACCATAGAACAAGTCCAAAAATGTTTTGTCTTCTGTATTGCTAGATAAAGAGGGCAGAGTGCTTTCTTTATATATCACATCTCCTGTCTTTTTTTTGTAAGACATGAGTTCCTTTTATATAACTTTACCTTGTCCAGTGTCATCAGCACACAGATTGGCAAGGCATTGACCTAATTTTGGCAACAACTGCTTTGTCTCATGTTTGTAATCTGGTCAAGTGACAGACATTTTTGAGATTTACAATAAATTGTAGCAAGAAAACCCATATAATCTCAAAATGTCAGCCAGGTTTAGAAAGGTGCCACGGAGGCATGACGTCTGACAATATAAAATGAAAAGTGCTTACTAAGCATTACACTGTGGAATCTTCAAAACAACCCTTCTTCTATATATCTGATTCCAGAGTCCACAATACTTATCTTCACTCCATAACCAACAATACAATCTGTTTGTACTGGTGACTTCAGAATCCAGACTTTTCCATTATGAAATTAACAGGCTCAGTTTTATTTTGTCTCTGAAACAAGGTAACAGGCACTTCAACAGTTTCCACTGAAAGTCAAACTCAGATGAGTGGATTCAGAGTCCAGAGTGCTAACCAATACACCATGGAACCTTAACCAAGTTCCTGGGTGTCCTGTATTGCTGGATTCAGAATCAAGTGCTTATCCCATTACCTAATGGAAGGAACCAAAATGAAGTGTGATGTCTTGTATATTGATGGTGAATCATTTATCTTCCGTGAATTCTCTTTAGCTTAATGCCAACTATGCTACGATAATCAGCATTTACTTTGCCAAAAGCACAGGCATTTAAGAATTCCTCACAAAAGGTTAATCGAATCTGATCCATCAATACAGGCTGCAGCCATTAAAAAAACTTGTTACAAGAAAGTACATGCTAGCTGAAAGGAACAACAAGCATTCACAAGGTTCCACCAAGAGTTGAACTGGGATCACCAAAGACAAGGTGCAGATTCCTAACTATTACACTACAGAAACAACAACAAAAAAATGCTTTTACTCATCTTGTATTGCTGTAATCACAACCACATGTGTATACTGTTACATCAAGCAAAACAACAAAAATATGTTTTGTGTCTTCTGTATCGCTGGATTCAGTGTCTGTAGTACTTGCAAATATATTATACAAATGTTTAAAATATCTTTTGTGTCTTCAATTTTCCCAGATTCAGTGTCAAGCCTGCTTACAATTAAAATCTGCAAACAACAAATCGAACCTTTTTGTCTTGTGTTTCACTGGATTCAGAGTCCACAGTGCTGTCATTTCCACCATAGAACAAGTCCAAAAATGTTTTGTCTTCTGTATTGCTAGATAAAGAGGGCAGAGTGCTTTCTTTATATATCACATCTCCTGTCTTTTTTTTGTAAGACATGAGTTCCTTTTATATAACTTTACCTTGTCCAGTGTCATCAGCACACAGATTGGCAAGGCATTGACCTAATTTTGGCAACAACTGCTTTGTCTCATGTTTGTAATCTGGTCAAGTGACAGACATTTTTGAGATTTACAATAAATTGTAGCAAGAAAACCCATATAATCTCAAAATGTCAGCCAGGTTTAGAAAGGTGCCACGGAGGCATGACGTCTGACAATATAAAATGAAAAGTGCTTACTAAGCATTACACTGTGGAAACTTCAAAACAACCCTTCTTCTATATAGCTGATTTCAGAGTCCACAATACTTACCTTTACTCCATAACCAACAATACAATCTGTTTGTACTGGTGACTTCAGAACCCAGACTTTTCCATTATGAAATTAACAGGCTCAGTTTTATTTTGTCTCTGAAACAAGGTAACAAGCACTTCAACAGGTTCCACTGAAAGTCAAACTCAGATGAGTGGATTCAGAGTCCAGAGTGCTAACCAATACACCATGGAACCTTAACCAAGTTCCTGGGTGTCCTGTATTGCTGGATTCAGAATCAAGTGCTTATCCCATTACCTAATGGAAGGAACCAAAATGAAGTGTGATGTCTTGTATATTGATGGTGAATCATTTATCTTCCGTGAATTCTCTTTAGCTTAATGCCAACTATGCTACGATAATCAGCATTTACTTTGCCAAAAGCACAGGCATTTAAGAATTCCTCACAAAAGGTTAATCGAATCTGATCCATCATTACAGGCTGCAGCCATTAAAAAAACTTGTTACAAGAAAGTACATGCTAGCTGAAAGGAACAACAAGCATTCACAAGGTTCCACCAAGAGTTGAACTGGGATCACCAAAGACAAGGTGCAGATTCCTAACTATTACACTACAGAAACAACAACAAAAAAATGCTTTTGCTCATCTTGTATTGCTGTAATCACAACCACATGTGTATACTGTTACATCAAGCAAAACAACAAAAATATGTTTTGTGTCTTCTGTATCGCTGGATTCAGTGTCTGTAGTACTTGCAAATATATTATACAAATGTTTAAAATATCTTTTGTGTCTTCAATTTTCCCAGATTCAGTGTCAAGCCTGCTTACAATTAAAATCTGCAAACAACAAATCGAACCTTTTTGTCTTGTGTTTCACTGGATTCAGAGTCCACAGTGCTTTCATTTCCACCATAGAACAAGTCCAAAAATGTTTTGTCTTCTGTATTGCTAGATAAAGAGGGCAGAGTGCTTTCTTTATATATCACATCTCCTGTCTTTTTTTTGTAAGACATGAGTTCCTTTTATATAACTTTACCTTGTCCAGTGTCATCAGCACACAGATTGGCAAGGCATTGACCTAATTTTGGCAACAACTGCTTTGTCTCATGTTTGTAATCTGGTCAAGTGACAGACATTTTTGAGATTTACAATAAATTGTAGCAAGAAAACCCATATAATCTCAAAATGTCAGCCAGGTTTAGAAAGGTGCCACGGAGGCATGACGTCTGACAATATAAAATGAAAAGTGCTTACTAAGCATTACACTGTGGAATCTTCAAAACAACCCTTCTTCTATATATCTGATTTCAGAGTCCACAATACTTATCTTCACTCCATAACCAACAATACAATCTGTTTGTACTGGTGACTTCAGAATCCAGACTTTTCCATTATGAAATTAACAGGCTCAGTTTTATTTTGTCTCTGAAACAAGGTAACAGGCACTTCAACAGTTTCCACTGAAAGTCAAACTCAGATGAGTGGATTCAGAGTCCAGAGTGCTAACCAATACACCATGGAACCTTAACCAAGTTCCTGGGTGTCCTGTATTGCTGGATTCAGAATCAAGTGCTTATCCCATTACCTAATGGAAGGAACCAAAATGAAGTGTGATGTCTTGTATATTGATGGTGAATCATTTATCTTCCGTGAATTCTCTTTAGCTTAATGCCAACTATGCTACGATAATCAGCATTTACTTTGCCAAAAGCACAGGCATTTAAGAATTCCTCACAAAAGGTTAATCGAATCTGATCCATCAATACAGGCTGCAGCCATTAAAAAAACTTGTTACAAGAAAGTACATGCTAGCTGAAAGGAACAACAAGCATTCACAAGGTTCCACCAAGAGTTGAACTGGGATCACCAAAGACAAGGTGCAGATTCCTAACTATTACACTACAGAAACAACAACAAAAAAATGCTTTTACTCATCTTGTATTGCTGTAATCACAACCACATGTGTATACTGTTACATCAAGCAAAACAACAAAAATATGTTTTGTGTCTTCTGTATCGCTGGATTCAGTGTCTGTAGTACTTGCAAATATATTATACAAATGTTTAAAATATCTTTTGTGTCTTCAATTTTCCCAGATTCAGTGTCAAGCCTGCTTACAATTAAAATCTGCAAACAACAAATCGAACCTTTTTGTCTTGTGTTTCACTGGATTCAGAGTCCACAGTGCTTTCATTTCCACCATAGAACAAGTCCAAAAATGTTTTGTCTTCTGTATTGCTAGATAAAGAGGGCAGAGTGCTTTCTTTATATATCACATCTCCTGTCTTTTTTTTGTAAGACATGAGTTCCTTTTATATAACTTTACCTTGTCCAGTGTCATCAGCACACAGATTGGCAAGGCATTGACCTAATTTTGGCAACAACTGCTTTGTCTCATGTTTGTAATCTGGTCAAGTGACAGACATTTTTGAGATTTACAATAAATTGTAGCAAGAAAACCCATATAATCTCAAAATGTCAGCCAGGTTTAGAAAGGTGCCACGGAGGCATGACGTCTGACAATATAAAATGAAAAGTGCTTACTAAGCATTACACTGTGGAAACTTCAAAACAACCCTTCTTCTATATAGCTGATTTCAGAGTCCACAATACTTACCTTTACTCCATAACCAACAATACAATCTGTTTGTACTGGTGACTTCAGAACCCAGACTTTTCCATTATGAAATTAACAGGCTCAGTTTTATTTTGTCTCTGAAACAAGGTAACAAGCACTTCAACAGGTTCCACTGAGAGTCGAACTCAGATGACTGGATTCAGAGTCCAGAGTGCTAACCATTACACCATGGAACCTTAACCAAGTTCCTGGGTGTCCTGTATTGCTGGATTCGGAATCAAGTGCTTATCCCATTACCTAATGGAAGGAACCAAAATGAAGTGTGATGTCTTGTATATTGATGGTGAATCATTTATCTTCCGTGAATTCTCTTTAGCTTAATGCCAACTATGCTACGATAATCAGCATTTACTTTGCCAAAATCACAGGCATTTAAGAATTCCTCACAAAAGGTTAATCGAATCTGAGCCATCAATACAGGCTGCAGCCATTAAAAAAACTTGTTACAAGAAAGTACATGCTAGCTGAAAGGAACAACAAGCATTCACAAGGTTCCACCAAGAGTTGAACTGGGATCACCAAAGACAAGGTGCAGATTCCTAACTATTACACTACAGAAACAACAACAAAAAAATGCTTTTACTCATCTTGTATTGCTGTAATCACAACCACATGTGTATACTGTTACATCAAGCAAAACAACAAAAATATGTTTTGTGTCTTCTGTATCGCTGGATTCAGTGTCTGTAGTACTTGCAAATATATTATACAAATGTTTAAAATATCTTTTGTGTCTTCAATTTTCCCAGATTCAGTGTCAAGCCTGCTTACAATTAAAATCTGCAAACAACAAATCGAACCTTTTTGTCTTGTGTTTCACTGGATTCAGAGTCCACAGTGCTTTCATTTCCACCATAGAACAAGTCCAAAAATGTTTTGTCTTCTGTATTGCTAGATAAAGAGGGCAGAGTGCTTTCTTTATATATCACATCTCCTGTCTTTTTTTTGTAAGACATGAGTTCCTTTTATATAACTTTACCTTGTCCAGTGTCATCAGCACACAGATTGGCAAGGCATTGACCTAATTTTGGCAACAACTGCTTTGTCTCATGTTTGTAATCTGGTCAAGTGACAGACATTTTTGAGATTTACAATAAATTGTAGCAAGAAAACCCATATAATCTCAAAATGTCAGCCAGGTTTCGAAAGGTGCCACGGAGGCATGACGTCTGACAATATAAAATGAAAAGTGCTTACTAAGCATTACACTGTGGAATCTTCAAAACAACCCTTCTTCTATATATCTGATTTCAGAGTCCACAATGCTTACCTTTACTCCATAACCAACAATACAATCTGTTTGTACTGGTGACTTCAGAATCCTCACTTTTCCATTTTGAAATTAACAGGCTCAGTTTTATTTTGTCTCTGAAACAAGGTAACAAGCACTTCAACAGGTTCCACTGAGAGTCAAACTCAGATGACTGGATTCAAAGTCCAGAGTGCTAACCATTACACCATGGAACCTTAACCAAGTTCCTGGGTGTCCTGTATTGCTGGATTCAGAATCAAGTGCTTATCCCATTACCTAATGGAAGGAACCAAAATGAAGTGTGATGTCTTGTATATTGATGGTGAATCATTTATCTTCCGTGAATTCTCGTTAGCTTAATGCCAACTATGCTACGATAATCAGCATTTACTTTGCCAAAATCACAGGCATTTAAGAATTCCTCACAAAAGGTTAATCGAATCTGAGCCATCAATACAGGCTGCAGCCATTAAAAAAACTTGTTACAAGAAAGTACATGCTAGCTGAAAGGAACAACAAGAATTCAATAGGTTCCACCAAGAGTTGAACTGGGATCACCAAAGACAAGGTGCAGATTCCTAACTATTACACTACAGAAACAACAACAAAAAAATGCTTTTACTCATCTTGTATTGCTGTAATCACAACCACATGTGTATACTGTTACATCAAGCAAAACAACAAAAATATGTTTTGTGTCTTCTGTATCGCTGGATTCAGTGTCTGTAGTACTTGCAAATATATTATACAAATGTTTAAAATATCTTTTGTGTCTTCAATTTTCCCAGATTCAGTGTCAAGCCTGCTTACAATTAAAATCTGCAAACAACAAATCGAACCTTTTTGTCTTGTGTTTCACTGGATTCAGAGTCCACAGTGCTTTCATTTCCACCATAGAACAAGTCCAAAAATGTTTTGTCTTCTGTATTGCTAGATAAAGAGGGCAGAGTGCTTTCTTTATATATCACATCTCCTGTCTTTTTTTTGTAAGACATGAGTTCCTTTTATATAACTTTACCTTGTCCAGTGTCATCAGCACACAGATTGGCAAGGCATTGACCTAATTTTGGCAACAACTGCTTTGTCTCATGTTTGTAATCTGGTCAAGTGACAGACATTTTTGAGATTTACAATAAATTGTAGCAAGAAAACCCATATAATCTCAAAATGTCAGCCAGGTTTAGAAAGGTGCCACGGAGGCATGACGTCTGACAATATAAAATGAAAAGTGCTTACTAAGCATTACACTGTGGAAACTTCAAAACAACCCTTCTTCTATATAGCTGATTTCAGAGTCCACAATACTTACCTTTACTCCATAACCAACAATACAATCTGTTTGTACTGGTGACTTCAGAACCCAGACTTTTCCATTATGAAATTAACAGGCTCAGTTTTATTTTGTCTCTGAAACAAGGTAACAAGCACTTCAACAGGTTCCACTGAGAGTCGAACTCAGATGACTGGATTCAGAGTCCAGAGTGCTAACCATTACACCATGGAACCTTAACCAAGTTCCTGGGTGTCCTGTATTGCTGGATTCGGAATCAAGTGCTTATCCCATTACCTAATGGAAGGAACCAAAATGAAGTGTGATGTCTTGTATATTGATGGTGAATCATTTATCTTCCGTGAATTCTCGTTAGCTTAATGCCAACTATGCTACGATAATCAGCATTTACTTTGCCAAAATCACAGGCATTTAAGAATTCCTCACAAAAGGTTAATCGAATCTGAGCCATCAATACAGGCTGCAGCCATTAAAAAAACTTGTTACAAGAAAGTACATGCTAGCTGAAAGGAACAACAAGCATTCACAAGGTTCCACCAAGAGTTGAACTGGGATCACCAAAGACAAGGTGCAGATTCCTAACTATTACACTACAGAAACAACAACAAAAAAATGCTTTTACTCATCTTGTATTGCTGTAATCACAACCACATGTGTATACTGTTACATCAAGCAAAACAACAAAAATATGTTTTGTGTCTTCTGTATCGCTGGATTCAGTGTCTGTAGTACTTGCAAATATATTATACAAATGTTTAAAATATCTTTTGTGTCTTCAATTTTCCCAGATTCAGTGTCAAGCCTGCTTACAATTAAAATCTGCAAACAACAAATCGAACCTTTTTGTCTTGTGTTTCACTGGATTCAGAGTCCACAGTGCTTTCATTTCCACCATAGAACAAGTCCAAAAATGTTTTGTCTTCTGTATTGCTAGATAAAGAGGGCAGAGTGCTTTCTTTATATATCACATCTCCTGTCTTTTTTTTGTAAGACATGAGTTCCTTTTATATAACTTTACCTTGTCCAGTGTCATCAGCACACAGATTGGCAAGGCATTGACCTAATTTTGGCAACAACTGCTTTGTCTCATGTTTGTAATCTGGTCAAGTGACAGACATTTTTGAGATTTACAATAAATTGTAGCAAGAAAACCCATATAATCTCAAAATGTCAGCCAGGTTTCGAAAGGTGCCACGGAGGCATGACGTCTGACAATATAAAATGAAAAGTGCTTACTAAGCATTACACTGTGGAATCTTCAAAACAACCCTTCTTCTATATATCTGATTTCAGAGTCCACAATGCTTACCTTTACTCCATAACCAACAATACAATCTGTTTGTACTGGTGACTTCAGAATCCTCACTTTTCCATTTTGAAATTAACAGGCTCAGTTTTATTTTGTCTCTGAAACAAAGTAACAAGCACTTCAACAGGTTCCACTGAGAGTCAAACTCAGATGACTGGATTCAAAGTCCAGAGTGCTAACCATTACACCATGGAACCTTAACCAAGTTCCTGGGTGTCCTGTATTGCTGGATTCAGAATCAAGTGCTTATCCCATTACCTAATGGAAGGAACCAAAATGAAGTGTGATGTCTTGTATATTGATGGTGAATCATTTATCTTCCGTGAATTCTCGTTAGCTTAATGCCAACTATGCTACGATAATCAGCATTTACTTTGCCAAAATCACAGGCATTTAAGAATTCCTCACAAAAGGTTAATCGAATCTGAGCCATCAATACAGGCTGCAGCCATTAAAAAAACTTGTTACAAGAAAGTACATGCTAGCTGAAAGGAACAACAAGAATTCAATAGGTTCCACCAAGAGTTGAACTGGGATCACCAAAGACAAGGTGCAGATTCCTAACTATTACACTACAGAAACAACAACAAAAAAATGCTTTTACTCATCTTGTATTGCTGTAATCACAACCACATGTGTATACTGTTACATCAAGCAAAACAACAAAAATATGTTTTGTGTCTTCTGTATCGCTGGATTCAGTGTCTGTAGTACTTGCAAATATATTATACAAATGTTTAAAATATCTTTTGTGTCTTCAATTTTCCCAGATTCAGTGTCAAGCCTGCTTACAATTAAAATCTGCAAACAACAAATCGAACCTTTTTGTCTTGTGTTTCACTGGATTCAGAGTCCACAGTGCTTTCATTTCCACCATAGAACAAGTCCAAAAATGTTTTGTCTTCTGTATTGCTAGATAAAGAGGGCAGAGTGCTTTCTTTATATATCACATCTCCTGTCTTTTTTTTGTAAGACATGAGTTCCTTTTATATAACTTTACCTTGTCCAGTGTCATCAGCACACAGATTGGCAAGGCATTGACCTAATTTTGGCAACAACTGCTTTGTCTCATGTTTGTAATCTGGTCAAGTGACAGACATTTTTGAGATTTACAATAAATTGTAGCAAGAAAACCCATATAATCTCAAAATGTCAGCCAGGTTTAGAAAGGTGCCACGGAGGCATGACGTCTGACAATATAAAATGAAAAGTGCTTACTAAGCATTACACTGTGGAATCTTCAAAACAACCCTTCTTCTATATATCTGATTTCAGAGTCCACAATACTTATCTTCACTCCATAACCAACAATACAATCTGTTTGTACTGGTGACTTCAGAATCCAGACTTTTCCATTATGAAATTAACAGGCTCAGTTTTATTTTGTCTCTGAAACAAGGTAACAGGCACTTCAACAGTTTCCACTGAAAGTCAAACTCAGATGAGTGGATTCAGAGTCCAGAGTGCTAACCAATACACCATGGAACCTTAACCAAGTTCCTGGGTGTCCTGTATTGCTGGATTCAGAATCAAGTGCTTATCCCATTACCTAATGGAAGGAACCAAAATGAAGTGTGATGTCTTGTATATTGATGGTGAATCATTTATCTTCCGTGAATTCTCTTTAGCTTAATGCCAACTATGCTACGATAATCAGCATTTACTTTGCCAAAAGCACAGGCATTTAAGAATTCCTCACAAAAGGTTAATCGAATCTGATCCATCAATACAGGCTGCAGCCATTAAAAAAACTTGTTACAAGAAAGTACATGCTAGCTGAAAGGAACAACAAGCATTCAATAGGTTCCACCAAGAGTTGAACTGGGATCACCAAAGACAAGGTGCAGATTCCTAACTATTACACTACAGAAACAACAACAAAAAAATGCTTTTACTCATCTTGTATTGCTGTAATCACAACCACATGTGTATACTGTTACATCAAGCAAAACAACAAAAATATGTTTTGTGTCTTCTGTATCGCTGGATTCAGTGTCTGTAGTACTTGCAAATATATTATACAAATGTTTAAAATATCTTTTGTGTCTTCAATTTTCCCAGATTCAGTGTCAAGCCTGCTTACAATTAAAATCTGCAAACAACAAATCGAACCTTTTTGTCTTGTGTTTCACTGGATTCAGAGTCCACAGTGCTTTCATTTCCACCATAGAACAAGTCCAAAAATGTTTTGTCTTCTGTATTGCTAGATAAAGAGGGCAGAGTGCTTTCTTTATATATCACATCTCCTGTCTTTTTTTTGTAAGACATGAGTTCCTTTTATATAACTTTACCTTGTCCAGTGTCATCAGCACACAGATTGGCAAGGCATTGACCTAATTTTGGCAACAACTGCTTTGTCTCATGTTTGTAATCTGGTCAAGTGACAGACATTTTTGAGATTTACAATAAATTGTAGCAAGAAAACCCATATAATCTCAAAATGTCAGCCAGGTTTAGAAAGGTGCCACGGAGGCATGACGTCTGACAATATAAAATGAAAAGTGCTTACTAAGCATTACACTGTGGAAACTTCAAAACAACCCTTCTTCTATATAGCTGATTTCAGAGTCCACAATACTTACCTTTACTCCATAACCAACAATACAATCTGTTTGTACTGGTGACTTCAGAACCCAGACTTTTCCATTATGAAATTAACAGGCTCAGTTTTATTTTGTCTCTGAAACAAGGTAACAAGCACTTCAACAGGTTCCACTGAGAGTCGAACTCAGATGACTGGATTCAGAGTCCAGAGTGCTAACCATTACACCATGGAACCTTAACCAAGTTCCTGGGTGTCCTGTATTGCTGGATTCGGAATCAAGTGCTTATCCCATTACCTAATGGAAGGAACCAAAATGAAGTGTGATGTCTTGTATATTGATGGTGAATCATTTATCTTCCGTGAATTCTCGTTAGCTTAATGCCAACTATGCTACGATAATCAGCATTTACTTTGCCAAAATCACAGGCATTTAAGAATTCCTCACAAAAGGTTAATCGAATCTGAGCCATCAATACAGGCTGCAGCCATTAAAAAAACTTGTTACAAGAAAGTACATGCTAGCTGAAAGGAACAACAAGCATTCACAAGGTTCCACCAAGAGTTGAACTGGGATCACCAAAGACAAGGTGCAGATTCCTAACTATTACACTACAGAAACAACAACAAAAAAATGCTTTTACTCATCTTGTATTGCTGTAATCACAACCACATGTGTATACTGTTACATCAAGCAAAACAACAAAAATATGTTTTGTGTCTTCTGTATCGCTGGATTCAGTGTCTGTAGTACTTGCAAATATATTATACAAATGTTTAAAATATCTTTTGTGTCTTCAATTTTCCCAGATTCAGTGTCAAGCCTGCTTACAATTAAAATCTGCAAACAACAAATCGAACCTTTTTGTCTTGTGTTTCACTGGATTCAGAGTCCACAGTGCTTTCATTTCCACCATAGAACAAGTCCAAAAATGTTTTGTCTTCTGTATTGCTAGATAAAGAGGGCAGAGTGCTTTCTTTATATATCACATCTCCTGTCTTTTTTTTGTAAGACATGAGTTCCTTTTATATAACTTTACCTTGTCCAGTGTCATCAGCACACAGATTGGCAAGGCATTGACCTAATTTTGGCAACAACTGCTTTGTCTCATGTTTGTAATCTGGTCAAGTGACAGACATTTTTGAGATTTACAATAAATTGTAGCAAGAAAACCCATATAATCTCAAAATGTCAGCCAGGTTTCGAAAGGTGCCACGGAGGCATGACGTCTGACAATATAAAATGAAAAGTGCTTACTAAGCATTACACTGTGGAATCTTCAAAACAACCCTTCTTCTATATATCTGATTTCAGAGTCCACAATGCTTACCTTTACTCCATAACCAACAATACAATCTGTTTGTACTGGTGACTTCAGAATCCTCACTTTTCCATTTTGAAATTAACAGGCTCAGTTTTATTTTGTCTCTGAAACAAGGTAACAAGCACTTCAACAGGTTCCACTGAGAGTCAAACTCAGATGACTGGATTCAAAGTCCAGAGTGCTAACCATTACACCATGGAACCTTAACCAAGTTCCTGGGTGTCCTGTATTGCTGGATTCAGAATCAAGTGCTTATCCCATTACCTAATGGAAGGAACCAAAATGAAGTGTGATGTCTTGTATATTGATGGTGAATCATTTATCTTCCGTGAATTCTCGTTAGCTTAATGCCAACTATGCTACGATAATCAGCATTTACTTTGCCAAAATCACAGGCATTTAAGAATTCCTCACAAAAGGTTAATCGAATCTGATCCATCAATACAGGCTGCAGCCATTAAAAAAACTTGTTACAAGAAAGTACATGCTAGCTGAAAGGAACAACAAGAATTCAATAGGTTCCACCAAGAGTTGAACTGGGATCACCAAAGACAAGGTGCAGATTCCTAACTATTACACTACAGAAACAACAACAAAAAAATGCTTTTACTCATCTTGTATTGCTGTAATCACAACCACATGTGTATACTGTTACATCAAGCAAAACAACAAAAATATGTTTTGTGTCTTCTGTATCGCTGGATTCAGTGTCTGTAGTACTTGCAAATATATTATACAAATGTTTAAAATATCTTTTGTGTCTTCAATTTTCCCAGATTCAGTGTCAAGCCTGCTTACAATTAAAATCTGCAAACAACAAATCGAACCTTTTTGTCTTGTGTTTCACTGGATTCAGAGTCCACAGTGCTTTCATTTCCACCATAGAACAAGTCCAAAAATGTTTTGTCTTCTGTATTGCTAGATAAAGAGGGCAGAGTGCTTTCTTTATATATCACATCTCCTGTCTTTTTTTTGTAAGACATGAGTTCCTTTTATATAACTTTACCTTGTCCAGTGTCATCAGCACACAGATTGGCAAGGCATTGACCTAATTTTGGCAACAACTGCTTTGTCTCATGTTTGTAATCTGGTCAAGTGACAGACATTTTTGAGATTTACAATAAATTGTAGCAAGAAAACCCATATAATCTCAAAATGTCAGCCAGGTTTAGAAAGGTGCCACGGAGGCATGACGTCTGACAATATAAAATGAAAAGTGCTTACTAAGCATTACACTGTGGAATCTTCAAAACAACCCTTCTTCTATATATCTGATTTCAGAGTCCACAATACTTATCTTCACTCCATAACCAACAATACAATCTGTTTGTACTGGTGACTTCAGAATCCAGACTTTTCCATTATGAAATTAACAGGCTCAGTTTTATTTTGTCTCTGAAACAAGGTAACAGGCACTTCAACAGTTTCCACTGAAAGTCAAACTCAGATGAGTGGATTCAGAGTCCAGAGTGCTAACCAATACACCATGGAACCTTAACCAAGTTCCTGGGTGTCCTGTATTGCTGGATTCAGAATCAAGTGCTTATCCCATTACCTAATGGAAGGAACCAAAATGAAGTGTGATGTCTTGTATATTGATGGTGAATCATTTATCTTCCGTGAATTCTCTTTAGCTTAATGCCAACTATGCTACGATAATCAGCATTTACTTTGCCAAAAGCACAGGCATTTAAGAATTCCTCACAAAAGGTTAATCGAATCTGATCCATCAATACAGGCTGCAGCCATTAAAAAAACTTGTTACAAGAAAGTACATGCTAGCTGAAAGGAACAACAAGCATTCACAAGGTTCCACCAAGAGTTGAACTGGGATCACCAAAGACAAGGTGCAGATTCCTAACTATTACACTACAGAAACAACAACAAAAAAAATGCTTTTACTCATCTTGTATTGCTGTAATCACAACCACATGTGTATACTGTTACATCAAGCAAAACAACAAAAATATGTTTTGTGTCTTCTGTATCGCTGGATTCAGTGTCTGTAGTACTTGCAAATATATTATACAAATGTTTAAAATATCTTTTGTGTCTTCAATTTTCCCAGATTCAGTGTCAAGCCTGCTTACAATTAAAATCTGCAAACAACAAATCGAACCTTTTTGTCTTGTGTTTCACTGGATTCAGAGTCCACAGTGCTTTCATTTCCACCATAGAACAAGTCCAAAAATGTTTTGTCTTCTGTATTGCTAGATAAAGAGGGCAGAGTGCTTTCTTTATATATCACATCTCCTGTCTTTTTTTTGTAAGACATGAGTTCCTTTTATATAACTTTACCTTGTCCAGTGTCATCAGCACACAGATTGGCAAGGCATTGACCTAATTTTGGCAACAACTGCTTTGTCTCATGTTTGTAATCTGGTCAAGTGACAGACATTTTTGAGATTTACAATAAATTGTAGCAAGAAAACCCATATAATCTCAAAATGTCAGCCAGGTTTAGAAAGGTGCCACGGAGGCATGACGTCTGACAATATAAAATGAAAAGTGCTTACTAAGCATTACACTGTGGAAACTTCAAAACAACCCTTCTTCTATATAGCTGATTTCAGAGTCCACAATACTTACCTTTACTCCATAACCAACAATACAATCTGTTTGTACTGGTGACTTCAGAACCCAGACTTTTCCATTATGAAATTAACAGGCTCAGTTTTATTTTGTCTCTGAAACAAGGTAACCTGTACTTCAACAGGTTCCACTGAGAGTCGAACTCAGATGACTGGATTCAGAGTCCAGAGTGCTAACCATTACACCATGGAACCTTAACCAAGTTCCTGGGTGTCCTGTATTGCTGGATTCGGAATCAAGTGCTTATCCCATTACCTAATGGAAGGAACCAAAATGAAGTGTGATGTCTTGTATATTGATGGTGAATCATTTATCTTCCGTGAATTCTCGTTAGCTTAATGCCAACTATGCTACGATAATCAGCATTTACTTTGCCAAAATCACAGGCATTTAAGAATTCCTCACAAAAGGTTAATCGAATCTGAGCCATCAATACAGGCTGCAGCCATTAAAAAAACTTGTTACAAGAAAGTACATGCTAGCTGAAAGGAACAACAAGCATTCACAAGGTTCCACCAAGAGTTGAACTGGGATCACCAAAGACAAGGTGCAGATTCCTAACTATTACACTACAGAAACAACAACAAAAAAATGCTTTTACTCATCTTGTATTGCTGTAATCACAACCACATGTGTATACTGTTACATCAAGCAAAACAACAAAAATATGTTTTGTGTCTTCTGTATCGCTGGATTCAGTGTCTGTAGTACTTGCAAATATATTATACAAATGTTTAAAATATCTTTTGTGTCTTCAATTTTCCCAGATTCAGTGTCAAGCCTGCTTACAATTAAAATCTGCAAACAACAAATCGAACCTTTTTGTCTTGTGTTTCACTGGATTCAGAGTCCACAGTGCTTTCATTTCCACCATAGAACAAGTCCAAAAATGTTTTGTCTTCTGTATTGCTAGATAAAGAGGGCAGAGTGCTTTCTTTATATATCACATCTCCTGTCTTTTTTTTGTAAGACATGAGTTCCTTTTATATAACTTTACCTTGTCCAGTGTCATCAGCACACAGATTGGCAAGGCATTGACCTAATTTTGGCAACAACTGCTTTGTCTCATGTTTGTAATCTGGTCAAGTGACAGACATTTTTGAGATTTACAATAAATTGTAGCAAGAAAACCCATATAATCTCAAAATGTCAGCCAGGTTTCGAAAGGTGCCACGGAGGCATGACGTCTGACAATATAAAATGAAAAGTGCTTACTAAGCATTACACTGTGGAATCTTCAAAACAACCCTTCTTCTATATATCTGATTTCAGAGTCCACAATGCTTACCTTTACTCCATAACCAACAATACAATCTGTTTGTACTGGTGACTTCAGAATCCTCACTTTTCCATTTTGAAATTAACAGGCTCAGTTTTATTTTGTCTCTGAAACAAGGTAACAAGCACTTCAACAGGTTCCACTGAGAGTCAAACTCAGATGACTGGATTCAAAGTCCAGAGTGCTAACCATTACACCATGGAACCTTAACCAAGTTCCTGGGTGTCCTGTATTGCTGGATTCAGAATCAAGTGCTTATCCCATTACCTAATGGAAGGAACCAAAATGAAGTGTGATGTCTTGTATATTGATGGTGAATCATTTATCTTCCGTGAATTCTCGTTAGCTTAATGCCAACTATGCTACGATAATCAGCATTTACTTTGCCAAAATCACAGGCATTTAAGAATTCCTCACAAAAGGTTAATCGAATCTGAGCCATCAATACAGGCTGCAGCCATTAAAAAAACTTGTTACAAGAAAGTACATGCTAGCTGAAAGGAACAACAAGAATTCAATAGGTTCCACCAAGAGTTGAACTGGGATCACCAAAGACAAGGTGCAGATTCCTAACTATTACACTACAGAAACAACAACAAAAAAATGCTTTTACTCATCTTGTATTGCTGTAATCACAACCACATGTGTATACTGTTACATCAAGCAAAACAACAAAAATATGTTTTGTGTCTTCTGTATCGCTGGATTCAGTGTCTGTAGTACTTGCAAATATATTATACAAATGTTTAAAATATCTTTTGTGTCTTCAATTTTCCCAGATTCAGTGTCAAGCCTGCTTACAATTAAAATCTGCAAACAACAAATCGAACCTTTTTGTCTTGTGTTTCACTGGATTCAGAGTCCACAGTGCTTTCATTTCCACCATAGAACAAGTCCAAAAATGTTTTGTCTTCTGTATTGCTAGATAAAGAGGGCAGAGTGCTTTCTTTATATATCACATCTCCTGTCTTTTTTTTGTAAGACATGAGTT
Organism: Electrophorus electricus; assembly: GCF_041902795.1. Lineage (NCBI taxonomy): Eukaryota > Metazoa > Chordata > Actinopteri > Gymnotiformes > Gymnotidae > Electrophorus > Electrophorus electricus. The sequence continues at coordinate 22,246,813 of NC_137501.1, forward strand.
CCTTTTATATAACTTTACCTTGTCCAGTGTCATCAGCACACAGATTGGCAAGGCATTGACCTAATTTTGGCAACAACTGCTTTGTCTCATGTTTGTAATCTGGTCAAGTGACAGACATTTTTGAGATTTACAATAAATTGTAGCAAGAAAACCCATATAATCTCAAAATGTCAGCCAGGTTTAGAAAGGTGCCACGGAGGCATGACGTCTGACAATATAAAATGAAAAGTGCTTACTAAGCATTACACTGTGGAATCTTCAAAACAACCCTTCTTCTATATATCTGATTTCAGAGTCCACAATACTTATCTTCACTCCATAACCAACAATACAATCTGTTTGTACTGGTGACTTCAGAATCCAGACTTTTCCATTATGAAATTAACAGGCTCAGTTTTATTTTGTCTCTGAAACAAGGTAACAGGCACTTCAACAGTTTCCACTGAAAGTCAAACTCAGATGAGTGGATTCAGAGTCCAGAGTGCTAACCAATACACCATGGAACCTTAACCAAGTTCCTGGGTGTCCTGTATTGCTGGATTCAGAATCAAGTGCTTATCCCATTACCTAATGGAAGGAACCAAAATGAAGTGTGATGTCTTGTATATTGATGGTGAATCATTTATCTTCCGTGAATTCTCTTTAGCTTAATGCCAACTATGCTACGATAATCAGCATTTACTTTGCCAAAAGCACAGGCATTTAAGAATTCCTCACAAAAGGTTAATCGAATCTGATCCATCAATACAGGCTGCAGCCATTAAAAAAACTTGTTACAAGAAAGTACATGCTAGCTGAAAGGAACAACAAGCATTCACAAGGTTCCACCAAGAGTTGAACTGGGATCACCAAAGACAAGGTGCAGATTCCTAACTATTACACTACAGAAACAACAACAAAAAAAATGCTTTTACTCATCTTGTATTGCTGTAATCACAACCACATGTGTATACTGTTACATCAAGCAAAACAACAAAAATATGTTTTGTGTCTTCTGTATCGCTGGATTCAGTGTCTGTAGTACTTGCAAATATATTATACAAATGTTTAAAATATCTTTTGTGTCTTCAATTTTCCCAGATTCAGTGTCAAGCCTGCTTACAATTAAAATCTGCAAACAACAAATCGAACCTTTTTGTCTTGTGTTTCACTGGATTCAGAGTCCACAGTGCTTTCATTTCCACCATAGAACAAGTCCAAAAATGTTTTGTCTTCTGTATTGCTAGATAAAGAGGGCAGAGTGCTTTCTTTATATATCACATCTCCTGTCTTTTTTTTGTAAGACATGAGTTCCTTTTATATAACTTTACCTTGTCCAGTGTCATCAGCACACAGATTGGCAAGGCATTGACCTAATTTTGGCAACAACTGCTTTGTCTCATGTTTGTAATCTGGTCAAGTGACAGACATTTTTGAGATTTACAATAAATTGTAGCAAGAAAACCCATATAATCTCAAAATGTCAGCCAGGTTTAGAAAGGTGCCACGGAGGCATGACGTCTGACAATATAAAATGAAAAGTGCTTACTAAGCATTACACTGTGGAAACTTCAAAACAACCCTTCTTCTATATAGCTGATTTCAGAGTCCACAATACTTACCTTTACTCCATAACCAACAATACAATCTGTTTGTACTGGTGACTTCAGAACCCAGACTTTTCCATTATGAAATTAACAGGCTCAGTTTTATTTTGTCTCTGAAACAAGGTAACCTGTACTTCAACAGGTTCCACTGAGAGTCGAACTCAGATGACTGGATTCAGAGTCCAGAGTGCTAACCATTACACCATGGAACCTTAACCAAGTTCCTGGGTGTCCTGTATTGCTGGATTCGGAATCAAGTGCTTATCCCATTACCTAATGGAAGGAACCAAAATGAAGTGTGATGTCTTGTATATTGATGGTGAATCATTTATCTTCCGTGAATTCTCGTTAGCTTAATGCCAACTATGCTACGATAATCAGCATTTACTTTGCCAAAATCACAGGCATTTAAGAATTCCTCACAAAAGGTTAATCGAATCTGAGCCATCAATACAGGCTGCAGCCATTAAAAAAACTTGTTACAAGAAAGTACATGCTAGCTGAAAGGAACAACAAGCATTCACAAGGTTCCACCAAGAGTTGAACTGGGATCACCAAAGACAAGGTGCAGATTCCTAACTATTACACTACAGAAACAACAACAAAAAAATGCTTTTACTCATCTTGTATTGCTGTAATCACAACCACATGTGTATACTGTTACATCAAGCAAAACAACAAAAATATGTTTTGTGTCTTCTGTATCGCTGGATTCAGTGTCTGTAGTACTTGCAAATATATTATACAAATGTTTAAAATATCTTTTGTGTCTTCAATTTTCCCAGATTCAGTGTCAAGCCTGCTTACAATTAAAATCTGCAAACAACAAATCGAACCTTTTTGTCTTGTGTTTCACTGGATTCAGAGTCCACAGTGCTTTCATTTCCACCATAGAACAAGTCCAAAAATGTTTTGTCTTCTGTATTGCTAGATAAAGAGGGCAGAGTGCTTTCTTTATATATCACATCTCCTGTCTTTTTTTTGTAAGACATGAGTTCCTTTTATATAACTTTACCTTGTCCAGTGTCATCAGCACACAGATTGGCAAGGCATTGACCTAATTTTGGCAACAACTGCTTTGTCTCATGTTTGTAATCTGGTCAAGTGACAGACATTTTTGAGATTTACAATAAATTGTAGCAAGAAAACCCATATAATCTCAAAATGTCAGCCAGGTTTCGAAAGGTGCCACGGAGGCATGACGTCTGACAATATAAAATGAAAAGTGCTTACTAAGCATTACACTGTGGAATCTTCAAAACAACCCTTCTTCTATATATCTGATTTCAGAGTCCACAATGCTTACCTTTACTCCATAACCAACAATACAATCTGTTTGTACTGGTGACTTCAGAATCCTCACTTTTCCATTTTGAAATTAACAGGCTCAGTTTTATTTTGTCTCTGAAACAAGGTAACAAGCACTTCAACAGGTTCCACTGAGAGTCAAACTCAGATGACTGGATTCAAAGTCCAGAGTGCTAACCATTACACCATGGAACCTTAACCAAGTTCCTGGGTGTCCTGTATTGCTGGATTCAGAATCAAGTGCTTATCCCATTACCTAATGGAAGGAACCAAAATGAAGTGTGATGTCTTGTATATTGATGGTGAATCATTTATCTTCCGTGAATTCTCGTTAGCTTAATGCCAACTATGCTACGATAATCAGCATTTACTTTGCCAAAAGCACAGGCATTTAAGAATTCCTCACAAAAGGTTAATCGAATCTGATCCATCAATACAGGCTGCAGCCATTAAAAAAACTTGTTACAAGAAAGTACATGCTAGCTGAAAGGAACAACAAGCATTCACAAGGTTCCACCAAGAGTTGAACTGGGATCACCAAAGACAAGGTGCAGATTCCTAACTATTACACTACAGAAACAACAACAAAAAAAATGCTTTTACTCATCTTGTATTGCTGTAATCACAACCACATGTGTATACTGTTACATCAAGCAAAACAACAAAAATATGTTTTGTGTCTTCTGTATCGCTGGATTCAGTGTCTGTAGTACTTGCAAATATATTATACAAATGTTTAAAATATCTTTTGTGTCTTCAATTTTCCCAGATTCAGTGTCAAGCCTGCTTACAATTAAAATCTGCAAACAACAAATCGAACCTTTTTGTCTTGTGTTTCACTGGATTCAGAGTCCACAGTGCTTTCATTTCCACCATAGAACAAGTCCAAAAATGTTTTGTCTTCTGTATTGCTAGATAAAGAGGGCAGAGTGCTTTCTTTATATATCACATCTCCTGTCTTTTTTTTGTAAGACATGAGTTCCTTTTATATAACTTTACCTTGTCCAGTGTCATCAGCACACAGATTGGCAAGGCATTGACCTAATTTTGGCAACAACTGCTTTGTCTCATGTTTGTAATCTGGTCAAGTGACAGACATTTTTGAGATTTACAATAAATTGTAGCAAGAAAACCCATATAATCTCAAAATGTCAGCCAGGTTTAGAAAGGTGCCACGGAGGCATGACGTCTGACAATATAAAATGAAAAGTGCTTACTAAGCATTACACTGTGGAAACTTCAAAACAACCCTTCTTCTATATAGCTGATTTCAGAGTCCACAATACTTACCTTTACTCCATAACCAACAATACAATCTGTTTGTACTGGTGACTTCAGAACCCAGACTTTTCCATTATGAAATTAACAGGCTCAGTTTTATTTTGTCTCTGAAACAAGGTAACCTGTACTTCAACAGGTTCCACTGAGAGTCGAACTCAGATGACTGGATTCAGAGTCCAGAGTGCTAACCATTACACCATGGAACCTTAACCAAGTTCCTGGGTGTCCTGTATTGCTGGATTCGGAATCAAGTGCTTATCCCATTACCTAATGGAAGGAACCAAAATGAAGTGTGATGTCTTGTATATTGATGGTGAATCATTTATCTTCCGTGAATTCTCGTTAGCTTAATGCCAACTATGCTACGATAATCAGCATTTACTTTGCCAAAATCACAGGCATTTAAGAATTCCTCACAAAAGGTTAATCGAATCTGAGCCATCAATACAGGCTGCAGCCATTAAAAAAACTTGTTACAAGAAAGTACATGCTAGCTGAAAGGAACAACAAGCATTCACAAGGTTCCACCAAGAGTTGAACTGGGATCACCAAAGACAAGGTGCAGATTCCTAACTATTACACTACAGAAACAACAACAAAAAAATGCTTTTACTCATCTTGTATTGCTGTAATCACAACCACATGTGTATACTGTTACATCAAGCAAAACAACAAAAATATGTTTTGTGTCTTCTGTATCGCTGGATTCAGTGTCTGTAGTACTTGCAAATATATTATACAAATGTTTAAAATATCTTTTGTGTCTTCAATTTTCCCAGATTCAGTGTCAAGCCTGCTTACAATTAAAATCTGCAAACAACAAATCGAACCTTTTTGTCTTGTGTTTCACTGGATTCAGAGTCCACAGTGCTTTCATTTCCACCATAGAACAAGTCCAAAAATGTTTTGTCTTCTGTATTGCTAGATAAAGAGGGCAGAGTGCTTTCTTTATATATCACATCTCCTGTCTTTTTTTTGTAAGACATGAGTTCCTTTTATATAACTTTACCTTGTCCAGTGTCATCAGCACACAGATTGGCAAGGCATTGACCTAATTTTGGCAACAACTGCTTTGTCTCATGTTTGTAATCTGGTCAAGTGACAGACATTTTTGAGATTTACAATAAATTGTAGCAAGAAAACCCATATAATCTCAAAATGTCAGCCAGGTTTCGAAAGGTGCCACGGAGGCATGACGTCTGACAATATAAAATGAAAAGTGCTTACTAAGCATTACACTGTGGAATCTTCAAAACAACCCTTCTTCTATATATCTGATTTCAGAGTCCACAATGCTTACCTTTACTCCATAACCAACAATACAATCTGTTTGTACTGGTGACTTCAGAATCCTCACTTTTCCATTATGAAATTAACAGGCTCAGTTTTATTTTGTCTCTGAAACAAGGTAACAAGCACTTCAACAGGTTCCACTGAGAGTCAAACTCAGATGACTGGATTCAAAGTCCAGAGTGCTAACCATTACACCATGGAACCTTAACCAAGTTCCTGGGTGTCCTGTATTGCTGGATTCAGAATCAAGTGCTTATCCCATTACCTAATGGAAGGAACCAAAATGAAGTGTGATGTCTTGTATATTGATGGTGAATCATTTATCTTCCGTGAATTCTCGTTAGCTTAATGCCAACTATGCTACGATAATCAGCATTTACTTTGCCAAAATCACAGGCATTTAAGAATTCCTCACAAAAGGTTAATCGAATCTGAGCCATCAATACAGGCTGCAGCCATTAAAAAAACTTGTTACAAGAAAGTACATGCTAGCTGAAAGGAACAACAAGAATTCAATAGGTTCCACCAAGAGTTGAACTGGGATCACCAAAGACAAGGTGCAGATTCCTAACTATTACACTACAGAAACAACAACAAAAAAATGCTTTTACTCATCTTGTATTGCTGTAATCACAACCACATGTGTATACTGTTACATCAAGCAAAACAACAAAAATATGTTTTGTGTCTTCTGTATCGCTGGATTCAGTGTCTGTAGTACTTGCAAATATATTATACAAATGTTTAAAATATCTTTTGTGTCTTCAATTTTCCCAGATTCAGTGTCAAGCCTGCTTACAATTAAAATCTGCAAACAACAAATCGAACCTTTTTGTCTTGTGTTTCACTGGATTCAGAGTCCACAGTGCTTTCATTTCCACCATAGAACAAGTCCAAAAATGTTTTGTCTTCTGTATTGCTAGATAAAGAGGGCAGAGTGCTTTCTTTATATATCACATCTCCTGTCTTTTTTTTGTAAGACATGAGTTCCTTTTATATAACTTTACCTTGTCCAGTGTCATCAGCACACAGATTGGCAAGGCATTGACCTAATTTTGGCAACAACTGCTTTGTCTCATGTTTGTAATCTGGTCAAGTGACAGGCATTTTTGAGATTTACAATAAATTGTAGCAAGAAAACCCATATAATCTCAAAATGTCAGCCAGGTTTCGAAAGGTGCCACGGAGGCATGACGTCGGACAATATAAAATGAAAAGTGCTTACTAAGCATTACACTGTGGAATCTTCAAAACAACCCTTCTTCTATATATCTGATTTCAGAGTCCACAATGCTTACCTTTACTCCATAACCAACAATACAATCTGTTTGTACTGGTGACTTCAGAACCCAGACTTTTCCATTATGAAATTAACAGGCTCAGTTTTATTTTGTCTCTGAAACAAGGTAACAGGCACTTCAACAGGTTCCACTGAGAGTCAAACTCAGATGACTGGATTCAAAGTCCAGAGTGCTAACCATTACACCATGGAACCTTAACCAAGTTCCTGGGTGTCCTGTATTGCTGGATTCAGAATCAAGTGCTTATCCCATTACCTAATGGAAGGAACCAAAATGAAGTGTGATGTCTTGTATATTGATGGTGAATCATTTATCTTCCGTGAATTCTCGTTAGCTTAATGCCAACTATGCTACGATAATCAGCATTTACTTTGCCAAAATCACAGGCATTTAAGAATTCCTCACAAAAGGTTAATCGAATCTGAGCCATCAATACAGGCTGCAGCCATTAAAAAAACTTGTTACAAGAAAGTACATGCTAGCTGAAAGGAACAACAAGAATTCAATAGGTTCCACCAAGAGTTGAACTGGGATCACCAAAGACAAGGTGCAGATTCCTAACTATTACACTACAGAAACAACAACAAAAAAATGCTTTTACTCATCTTGTATTGCTGTAATCACAACCACATGTGTATACTGTTACATCAAGCAAAACAACAAAAATATGTTTTGTGTCTTCTGTATCGCTGGATTCAGTGTCTGTAGTACTTGCAAATATATTATACAAATGTTTAAAATATCTTTTGTGTCTTCAATTTTCCCAGATTCAGTGTCAAGCCTGCTTACAATTAAAATCTGCAAACAACAAATCGAACCTTTTTGTCTTGTGTTTCACTGGATTCAGAGTCCACAGTGCTTTCATTTCCACCATAGAACAAGTCCAAAAATGTTTTGTCTTCTGTATTGCTAGATAAAGAGGGCAGAGTGCTTTCTTTATATATCACATCTCCTGTCTTTTTTTTGTAAGACATGAGTTCCTTTTATATAACTTTACCTTGTCCAGTGTCATCAGCACACAGATTGGCAAGGCATTGACCTAATTTTGGCAACAACTGCTTTGTCTCATGTTTGTAATCTGGTCAAGTGACAGACATTTTTGAGATTTACAATAAGTTGTAGCAAGAAAACCCATATAATCTCAAAATGTCAGCCAGGTTTAGAAAGGTGCCACGGAGGCATGACGTCTGACAATATAAAATGAAAAGTGCTTACTAAGCATTACACTGTGGAATCTTCAAAACAACCCTTCTTCTATATATCTGATTTCAGAGTCCACAATACTTATCTTCACTCCATAACCAACAATACAATCTGTTTGTACTGGTGACTTCAGAATCCAGACTTTTCCATTATGAAATTAACAGGCTCAGTTTTATTTTGTCTCTGAAACAAGGTAACAGGCACTTCAACAGTTTCCACTGAAAGTCAAACTCAGATGAGTGGATTCAGAGTCCAGAGTGCTAACCAATACACCATGGAACCTTAACCAAGTTCCTGGGTGTCCTGTATTGCTGGATTCAGAATCAAGTGCTTATCCCATTACCTAATGGAAGGAACCAAAATGAAGTGTGATGTCTTGTATATTGATGGTGAATCATTTATCTTCCGTGAATTCTCTTTAGCTTAATGCCAACTATGCTACGATAATCAGCATTTACTTTGCCAAAAGCACAGGCATTTAAGAATTCCTCACAAAAGGTTAATCGAATCTGATCCATCAATACAGGCTGCAGCCATTAAAAAAACTTGTTACAAGAAAGTACATGCTAGCTGAAAGGAACAACAAGCATTCACAAGGTTCCACCAAGAGTTGAACTGGGATCACCAAAGACAAGGTGCAGATTCCTAACTATTACACTACAGAAACAACAACAAAAAAATGCTTTTACTCATCTTGTATTGCTGTAATCACAACCACATGTGTATACTGTTACATCAAGCAAAACAACAAAAATATGTTTTGTGTCTTCTGTATCGCTGGATTCAGTGTCTGTAGTACTTGCAAATATATTATACAAATGTTTAAAATATCTTTTGTGTCTTCAATTTTCCCAGATTCAGTGTCAAGCCTGCTTACAATTAAAATCTGCAAACAACAAATCGAACCTTTTTGTCTTGTGTTTCACTGGATTCAGAGTCCACAGTGCTTTCATTTCCACCATAGAACAAGTCCAAAAATGTTTTGTCTTCTGTATTGCTAGATAAAGAGGGCAGAGTGCTTTCTTTATATATCACATCTCCTGTCTTTTTTTTGTAAGACATGAGTTCCTTTTATATAACTTTACCTTGTCCAGTGTCATCAGCACACAGATTGGCAAGGCATTGACCTAATTTTGGCAACAACTGCTTTGTCTCATGTTTGTAATCTGGTCAAGTGACAGACATTTTTGAGATTTACAATAAATTGTAGCAAGAAAACCCATATAATCTCAAAATGTCAGCCAGGTTTCGAAAGGTGCCACGGAGGCATGACGTCTGACAATATAAAATGAAAAGTGCTTACTAAGCATTACACTGTGGAATCTTCAAAACAACCCTTCTTCTATATATCTGATTTCAGAGTCCACAATACTTATCTTCACTCCATAACCAACAATACAATCTGTTTGTACTGGTGACTTCAGAATCCAGACTTTTCCATTATGAAATTAACAGGCTCAGTTTTATTTTGTCTCTGAAACAAGGTAACAGGCACTTCAACAGTTTCCACTGAAAGTCAAACTCAGATGAGTGGATTCAGAGTCCAGAGTGCTAACCAATACACCATGGAACCTTAACCAAGTTCCTGGGTGTCCTGTATTGCTGGATTCAGAATCAAGTGCTTATCCCATTACCTAATGGAAGGAACCAAAATGAAGTGTGATGTCTTGTATATTGATGGTGAATCATTTATCTTCCGTGAATTCTCTTTAGCTTAATGCCAACTATGCTACGATAATCAGCATTTACTTTGCCAAAATCACAGGCATTTAAGAATTCCTCACAAAAGGTTAATCGAATCTGATCCATCAATACAGGCTGCAGCCATTAAAAAAACTTTTTACAAGAAAGTACATGCTAGCTGAAAGGAACAACAAGCATTCAATAGGTTCCACCAAGAGTTGAACTGGGATCACCAAAGACAAGGTGCAGATTCCTAACTATTACACTACAGAAACAACAACAAAAAAATGCTTTTACTCATCTTGTATTGCTGTAATCACAACCACATGTGTATACTGTTACATCAAGCAAAACAACAAAAATATGTTTTGTGTCTTCTGTATCGCTGGATTCCGTGTCTGTGGTACTTGCAAATATATTATACAAATGTTTAAAATATCTTTTGTGGCTTCAATTTTCCCAGATTCAGTGTCAAGCCTGCTTACAATTAAAATCTGCAAACAACAAATCGAACCTTTTTGTCTTTTGTTTCACTAGATTCAGAGTCCACAGTGCTTTCAATTCCACCATAGAACAAGTCCAAAAATGTTTTGTCTTCTGTATTGCTAGATAATGAGGGCAGAGTGCTTTCTTTATATATCACATCTCCTGTCTTTTTTTTGTAAGACATGAGTTCCTTTTATATAACTTTACCTTGTCCAGTGTCATCAGCACACAGATTGGCAAGGCATTGACCTAATTTTGGCAACAACTGCTTTGTCTCATGTTTGTAATCTGGTCAAGTGACAGACATTTTTGAGATTTACAATAAGTTGTAGCAAGAAAACCCATATAATCTCAAAATGTCAGCCAGGTTTAGAAAGGTGCCACGGAGGCATGACGTCTGACAATATAAAATGAAAAGTGCTTACTAAGCATTACACTGTGGAATCTTCAAAACAACCCTTCTTCTATATATCTGATTTCAGAGTCCACAATACTTATCTTCACTCCATAACCAACAATACAATCTGTTTGTACTGGTGACTTCAGAATCCAGACTTTTCCATTATGAAATTAACAGGCTCAGTTTTATTTTGTCTCTGAAACAAGGTAACAGGCACTTCAACAGTTTCCACTGAAAGTCAAACTCAGATGAGTGGATTCAGAGTCCAGAGTGCTAACCAATACACCATGGAACCTTAACCAAGTTCCTGGGTGTCCTGTATTGCTGGATTCAGAATCAAGTGCTTATCCCATTACCTAATGGAAGGAACCAAAATGAAGTGTGATGTCTTGTATATTGATGGTGAATCATTTATCTTCCGTGAATTCTCTTTAGCTTAATGCCAACTATGCTACGATAATCAGCATTTACTTTGCCAAAAGCACAGGCATTTAAGAATTCCTCACAAAAGGTTAATCGAATCTGATCCATCAATACAGGCTGCAGCCATTAAAAAAACTTGTTACAAGAAAGTACATGCTAGCTGAAAGGAACAACAAGCATTCACAAGGTTCCACCAAGAGTTGAACTGGGATCACCAAAGACAAGGTGCAGATTCCTAACTATTACACTACAGAAACAACAACAAAAAAATGCTTTTACTCATCTTGTATTGCTGTAATCACAACCACATGTGTATACTGTTACATCAAGCAAAACAACAAAAATATGTTTTGTGTCTTCTGTATCGCTGGATTCAGTGTCTGTAGTACTTGCAAATATATTATACAAATGTTTAAAATATCTTTTGTGTCTTCAATTTTCCCAGATTCAGTGTCAAGCCTGCTTACAATTAAAATCTGCAAACAACAAATCGAACCTTTTTGTCTTGTGTTTCACTGGATTCAGAGTCCACAGTGCTTTCATTTCCACCATAGAACAAGTCCAAAAATGTTTTGTCTTCTGTATTGCTAGATAAAGAGGGCAGAGTGCTTTCTTTATATATCACATCTCCTGTCTTTTTTTTGTAAGACATGAGTTCCTTTTATATAACTTTACCTTGTCCAGTGTCATCAGCACACAGATTGGCAAGGCATTGACCTAATTTTGGCAACAACTGCTTTGTCTCATGTTTGTAATCTGGTCAAGTGACAGACATTTTTGAGATTTACAATAAATTGTAGCAAGAAAACCCATATAATCTCAAAATGTCAGCCAGGTTTCGAAAGGTGCCACGGAGGCATGACGTCTGACAATATAAAATGAAAAGTGCTTACTAAGCATTACACTGTGGAATCTTCAAAACAACCCTTCTTCTATATATCTGATTTCAGAGTCCACAATACTTATCTTCACTCCATAACCAACAATACAATCTGTTTGTACTGGTGACTTCAGAATCCAGACTTTTCCATTATGAAATTAACAGGCTCAGTTTTATTTTGTCTCTGAAACAAGGTAACAGGCACTTCAACAGTTTCCACTGAAAGTCAAACTCAGATGAGTGGATTCAGAGTCCAGAGTGCTAACCAATACACCATGGAACCTTAACCAAGTTCCTGGGTGTCCTGTATTGCTGGATTCAGAATCAAGTGCTTATCCCATTACCTAATGGAAGGAACCAAAATGAAGTGTGATGTCTTGTATATTGATGGTGAATCATTTATCTTCCGTGAATTCTCTTTAGCTTAATGCCAACTATGCTACGATAATCAGCATTTACTTTGCCAAAAGCACAGGCATTTAAGAATTCCTCACAAAAGGTTAATCGAATCTGATCCATCAATACAGGCTGCAGCCATTAAAAAAACTTGTTACAAGAAAGTACATGCTAGCTGAAAGGAACAACAAGCATTCACAAGGTTCCACCAAGAGTTGAACTGGGATCACCAAAGACAAGGTGCAGATTCCTAACTATTACACTACAGAAACAACAACAAAAAAATGCTTTTACTCATCTTGTATTGCTGTAATCACAACCACATGTGTATACTGTTACATCAAGCAAAACAACAAAAATATGTTTTGTGTCTTCTGTATCGCTGGATTCAGTGTCTGTAGTACTTGCAAATATATTATACAAATGTTTAAAATATCTTTTGTGTCTTCAATTTTCCCAGATTCAGTGTCAAGCCTGCTTACAATTAAAATCTGCAAACAACAAATCGAACCTTTTTGTCTTGTGTTTCACTGGATTCAGAGTCCACAGTGCTTTCATTTCCACCATAGAACAAGTCCAAAAATGTTTTGTCTTCTGTATTGCTAGATAAAGAGGGCAGAGTGCTTTCTTTATATATCACATCTCCTGTCTTTTTTTTGTAAGACATGAGTTCCTTTTATATAACTTTACCTTGTCCAGTGTCATCAGCACACAGATTGGCAAGGCATTGACCTAATTTTGGCAACAACTGCTTTGTCTCATGTTTGTAATCTGGTCAAGTGACAGACATTTTTGAGATTTACAATAAATTGTAGCAAGAAAACCCATATAATCTCAAAATGTCAGCCAGGTTTAGAAAGGTGCCACGGAGGCATGACGTCTGACAATATAAAATGAAAAGTGCTTACTAAGCATTACACTGTGGAATCTTCAAAACAACCCTTCTTCTATATATCTGATTTCAGAGTCCACAATACTTATCTTCACTCCATAACCAACAATACAATCTGTTTGTACTGGTGACTTCAGAATCCAGACTTTTCCATTATGAAATTAACAGGCTCAGTTTTATTTTGTCTCTGAAACAAGGTAACAGGCACTTCAACAGTTTCCACTGAAAGTCAAACTCAGATGAGTGGATTCAGAGTCCAGAGTGCTAACCAATACACCATGGAACCTTAACCAAGTTCCTGGGTGTCCTGTATTGCTGGATTCAGAATCAAGTGCTTATCCCATTACCTAATGGAAGGAACCAAAATGAAGTGTGATGTCTTGTATATTGATGGTGAATCATTTATCTTCCGTGAATTCTCTTTAGCTTAATGCCAACTATGCTACGATAATCAGCATTTACTTTGCCAAAATCACAGGCATTTAAGAATTCCTCACAAAAGGTTAATCGAATCTGATCCATCAATACAGGCTGCAGCCATTAAAAAAACTTGTTACAAGAAAGTACATGCTAGCTGAAAGGAACAACAAGCATTCACAAGGTTCCACCAAGAGTTGAACTGGGATCACCAAAGACAAGGTGCAGATTCCTAACTATTACACTACAGAAACAACAACAAAAAAATGCTTTTACTCATCTTGTATTGCTGTAATCACAACCACATGTGTATACTGTTACATCAAGCAAAACAACAAAAATATGTTTTGTGTCTTCTGTATCGCTGGATTCAGTGTCTGTAGTACTTGCAAATATATTATACAAATGTTTAAAATATCTTTTGTGTCTTCAATTTTCCCAGATTCAGTGTCAAGCCTGCTTACAATTAAAATCTGCAAACAACAAATCGAACCTTTTTGTCTTGTGTTTCACTGGATTCAGAGTCCACAGTGCTTTCATTTCCACCATAGAACAAGTCCAAAAATGTTTTGTCTTCTGTATTGCTAGATAAAGAGGGCAGAGTGCTTTCTTTATATATCACATCTCCTGTCTTTTTTTTGTAAGACATGAGTTCCTTTTATATAACTTTACCTTGTCCAGTGTCATCAGCACACAGATTGGCAAGGCATTGACCTAATTTTGGCAACAACTGCTTTGTCTCATGTTTGTAATCTGGTCAAGTGACAGACATTTTTGAGATTTACAATAAATTGTAGCAAGAAAACCCATATAATCTCAAAATGTCAGCCAGGTTTAGAAAGGTGCCACGGAGGCATGACGTCTGACAATATAAAATGAAAAGTGCTTACTAAGCATTACACTGTGGAAACTTCAAAACAACCCTTCTTCTATATAGCTGATTTCAGAGTCCACAATACTTACCTTTACTCCATAACCAACAATACAATCTGTTTGTACTGGTGACTTCAGAACCCAGACTTTTCCATTATGAAATTAACAGGCTCAGTTTTATTTTGTCTCTGAAACAAGGTAACAAGCACTTCAACAGGTTCCACTGAGAGTCGAACTCAGATGACTGGATTCAGAGTCCAGAGTGCTAACCATTACACCATGGAACCTTAACCAAGTTCCTGGGTGTCCTGTATTGCTGGATTCGGAATCAAGTGCTTATCCCATTACCTAATGGAAGGAACCAAAATGAAGTGTGATGTCTTGTATATTGATGGTGAATCATTTATCTTCCGTGAATTCTCGTTAGCTTAATGCCAACTATGCTACGATAATCAGCATTTACTTTGCCAAAATCACAGGCATTTAAGAATTCCTCACAAAAGGTTAATCGAATCTGAGCCATCAATACAGGCTGCAGCCATTAAAAAAACTTGTTACAAGAAAGTACATGCTAGCTGAAAGGAACAACAAGCATTCACAAGGTTCCACCAAGAGTTGAACTGGGATCACCAAAGACAAGGTGCAGATTCCTAACTATTACACTACAGAAACAACAACAAAAAAATGCTTTTACTCATCTTGTATTGCTGTAATCACAACCACATGTGTATACTGTTACATCAAGCAAAACAACAAAAATATGTTTTGTGTCTTCTGTATCGCTGGATTCAGTGTCTGTAGTACTTGCAAATATATTATACAAATGTTTAAAATATCTTTTGTGTCTTCAATTTTCCCAGATTCAGTGTCAAGCCTGCTTACAATTAAAATCTGCAAACAACAAATCGAACCTTTTTGTCTTGTGTTTCACTGGATTCAGAGTCCACAGTGCTTTCATTTCCACCATAGAACAAGTCCAAAAATGTTTTGTCTTCTGTATTGCTAGATAAAGAGGGCAGAGTGCTTTCTTTATATATCACATCTCCTGTCTTTTTTTTGTAAGACATGAGTTCCTTTTATATAACTTTACCTTGTCCAGTGTCATCAGCACACAGATTGGCAAGGCATTGACCTAATTTTGGCAACAACTGCTTTGTCTCATGTTTGTAATCTGGTCAAGTGACAGACATTTTTGAGATTTACAATAAATTGTAGCAAGAAAACCCATATAATCTCAAAATGTCAGCCAGGTTTAGAAAGGTGCCACGGAGGCATGACGTCTGACAATATAAAATGAAAAGTGCTTACTAAGCATTACACTGTGGAATCTTCAAAACAACCCTTCTTCTATATATCTGATTTCAGAGTCCACAATACTTATCTTCACTCCATAACCAACAATACAATCTGTTTGTACTGGTGACTTCAGAATCCAGACTTTTCCATTATGAAATTAACAGGCTCAGTTTTATTTTGTCTCTGAAACAAGGTAACAGGCACTTCAACAGTTTCCACTGAAAGTCAAACTCAGATGAGTGGATTCAGAGTCCAGAGTGCTAACCAATACACCATGGAACCTTAACCAAGTTCCTGGGTGTCCTGTATTGCTGGATTCAGAATCAAGTGCTTATCCCATTACCTAATGGAAGGAACCAAAATGAAGTGTGATGTCTTGTATATTGATGGTGAATCATTTATCTTCCGTGAATTCTCTTTAGCTTAATGCCAACTATGCTACGATAATCAGCATTTACTTTGCCAAAAGCACAGGCATTTAAGAATTCCTCACAAAAGGTTAATCGAATCTGATCCATCAATACAGGCTGCAGCCATTAAAAAAACTTGTTACAAGAAAGTACATGCTAGCTGAAAGGAACAACAAGCATTCACAAGGTTCCACCAAGAGTTGAACTGGGATCACCAAAGACAAGGTGCAGATTCCTAACTATTACACTACAGAAACAACAACAAAAAAATGCTTTTACTCATCTTGTATTGCTGTAATCACAACCACATGTGTATACTGTTACATCAAGCAAAACAACAAAAATATGTTTTGTGTCTTCTGTATCGCTGGATTCAGTGTCTGTAGTACTTGCAAATATATTATACAAATGTTTAAAATATCTTTTGTGTCTTCAATTTTCCCAGATTCAGTGTCAAGCCTGCTTACAATTAAAATCTGCAAACAACAAATCGAACCTTTTTGTCTTGTGTTTCACTGGATTCAGAGTCCACAGTGCTTTCATTTCCACCATAGAACAAGTCCAAAAATGTTTTGTCTTCTGTATTGCTAGATAAAGAGGGCAGAGTGCTTTCTTTATATATCACATCTCCTGTCTTTTTTTTGTAAGACATGAGTTCCTTTTATATAACTTTACCTTGTCCAGTGTCATCAGCACACAGATTGGCAAGGCATTGACCTAATTTTGGCAACAACTGCTTTGTCTCATGTTTGTAATCTGGTCAAGTGACAGACATTTTTGAGATTTACAATAAATTGTAGCAAGAAAACCCATATAATCTCAAAATGTCAGCCAGGTTTAGAAAGGTGCCACGGAGGCATGACGTCTGACAATATAAAATGAAAAGTGCTTACTAAGCATTACACTGTGGAAACTTCAAAACAACCCTTCTTCTATATAGCTGATTTCAGAGTCCACAATACTTACCTTTACTCCATAACCAACAATACAATCTGTTTGTACTGGTGACTTCAGAACCCAGACTTTTCCATTATGAAATTAACAGGCTCAGTTTTATTTTGTCTCTGAAACAAGGTAACAAGCACTTCAACAGGTTCCACTGAGAGTCGAACTCAGATGACTGGATTCAGAGTCCAGAGTGCTAACCATTACACCATGGAACCTTAACCAAGTTCCTGGGTGTCCTGTATTGCTGGATTCGGAATCAAGTGCTTATCCCATTACCTAATGGAAGGAACCAAAATGAAGTGTGATGTCTTGTATATTGATGGTGAATCATTTATCTTCCGTAAATTCTCGTTAGCTTAATGCCAACTATGCTACGATAATCAGCATTTACTTTGCCAAAATCACAGGCATTTAAGAATTCCTCACAAAAGGTTAATCGAATCTGAGCCATCAATACAGGCTGCAGCCATTAAAAAAACTTGTTACAAGAAAGTACATGCTAGCTGAAAGGAACAACAAGCATTCACAAGGTTCCACCAAGAGTTGAACTGGGATCACCAAAGACAAGGTGCAGATTCCTAACTATTACACTACAGAAACAACAACAAAAAAATGCTTTTACTCATCTTGTATTGCTCTAATCACAACCACATGTGTATACTGTTACATCAAGCAAAACAACAAAAATATGTTTTGTGTCTTCTGTATCGCTGGATTCAGTGTCTGTAGTACTTGCAAATATATTATACAAATGTTTAAAATATCTTTTGTGTCTTCAATTTTCCCAGATTCAGTGTCAAGCCTGCTTACAATTAAAATCTGCAAACAACAAATCGAACCTTTTTGTCTTGTGTTTCACTGGATTCAGAGTCCACAGTGCTTTCATTTCCACCATAGAACAAGTCCAAAAATGTTTTGTCTTCTGTATTGCTAGATAAAGAGGGCAGAGTGCTTTCTTTATATATCACATCTCCTGTCTTTTTTTTGTAAGACATGAGTTCCTTTTATATAACTTTACCTTGTCCAGTGTCATCAGCACACAGATTGGCAAGGCATTGACCTAATTTTGGCAACAACTGCTTTGTCTCATGTTTGTAATCTGGTCAAGTGACAGACATTTTTGAGATTTACAATAAATTGTAGCAAGAAAACCCATATAATCTCAAAATGTCAGCCAGGTTTAGAAAGGTGCCACGGAGGCATGACGTCTGACAATATAAAATGAAAAGTGCTTACTAAGCATTACACTGTGGAAACTTCAAAACAACCCTTCTTCTATATAGCTGATTCTAGAGTCCACAATGCTTACCTTTACTCCATAACCAACAATACAAACTGTTTGTACTCTTGACTTCAGAACCCAGACTTTTCCATTATGAAATTAACAGGCTCAGTTTTATTTTGTCTCTGAAAGAAGGTAACAGGCACTTCAACAGGTTCCACTGAGAGTCGAACTCAGATGACTGGATTCAGAGTCCAGAGTGCTAACCATTACACCATGGAACCTTAACCAAGCACCTGGGTGTCCTGTATTGCTGGATTCAGAATCAAGTGCTTATCCAAATACCTAATGGAAGGAACCAAAATGAAGTGTGATGTCTTGTATATTGATGGTGAATCATTTATCTTCCGTGAATTCTCTTTAGCTTAATGCCAACTATGCTATGATAATCAGCATTTACTTTGCCAAAATCACAGGCATTTAAGAATTCCTCACAAAAGGTTAATCGAATCTGATCCATCAATACAGGCTGCAGCCATTAAAAAAACTTTTTACAAGAAAGTACATGCTAGCTGAAAGGAACAACAAGCATTCAATAGGTTCCACCAAGAGTTGAACTGGGATCACCAAAGACAAGGTGCAGATTCCTAACTATTACACTACAGAAACAACAACAAAAAAATGCTTTTACTCATCTTGTATTGCTGTAATCACAACCACATGTGTATACTGTTACATCAAGCAAAACAACAAAAATATGTTTTGTGTCTTCTGTATCGCTGGATTCAGTGTCTGTAGTACTTGCAAATATATTATACAAATGTTTAAAATATCTTTTGTGTCTTCAATTTTCCCAGATTCAGTGTCAAGCCTGCTTACAATTAAAATCTGCAAACAACAAATCGAACCTTTTTGTCTTGTGTTTCACTGGATTCAGAGTCCACAGTGCTTTCATTTCCACCATAGAACAAGTCCAAAAATGTTTTGTCTTCTGTATTGCTAGATAAAGAGGGCAGAGTGCTTTCTTTATATATCACATCTCCTGTCTTTTTTTTGTAAGACATGAGTTCCTTTTATATAACTTTACCTTGTCCAGTGTCATCAGCACACAGATTGGCAAGGCATTGACCTAATTTTGGCAACAACTGCTTTGTCTCATGTTTGTAATCTGGTCAAGTGACAGACATTTTTGAGATTTACAATAAATTGTAGCAAGAAAACCCATATAATCTCAAAATGTCAGCCAGGTTTAGAAAGGTGCCACGGAGGCATGACGTCTGACAATATAAAATGAAAAGTGCTTACTAAGCATTACACTGTGGAAACTTCAAAACAACCCTTCTTCTATATAGCTGATTCTAGAGTCCACAATGCTTACCTTTACTCCATAACCAACAATACAAACTGTTTGTACTCTTGACTTCAGAACCCAGACTTTTCCATTATGAAATTAACAGGCTCAGTTTTATTTTGTCTCTGAAACAAGGTAACAGGCACTTCAACAGGTTCCACTGAGAGTCGAACTCAGATGACTGGATTCAGAGTCCAGAGTGCTAACCATTACACCATGGAACCTTAACCAAGCACCTGGGTGTCCTGTATTGCTGGATTCAGAATCAAGTGCTTATCCAAATACCTAATGGAAGGAACCAAAATGAAGTGTGATGTCTTGTATATTGATGGTGAATCATTTATCTTCCGTGAATTCTCTTTAGCTTAATGCCAACTATGCTATGATAATCAGCATTTACTTTGCCAAAATCACAGGCATTTAAGAATTCCTCACAAAAGGTTAATCGAATCTGATCCATCAATACAGGCTGCAGCCATTAGAAAAACTTTTTACAAGAAAGTACATGCTAGCTGAAAGGAACAACAAGCATTCAATAGGTTCCACCAAGAGTTGAACTGGGATCACCAAAGACAAGGTGCAGATTCCTAACTATTACACTACAGAAACAACAACAAAAAAATGCTTTTACTCATCTTGTATTGCTGTAATCACAACCACATGTGTATACTGTTACATCAAGCAAAACAACAAAAATATGTTTTGTGTCTTCTGTATTGCTGGATTCAGTGTCTGTGGTACTTGCAAATATATTATACAAATGTTTAAAATATCTTTTGTGGCTTCAATTTTCCCAGATTCAGTGTCAAGCCTGCTTACAATTAAAATCTGCAAACAACAAATCGAACCTTTTTGTCTTTTGTTTCACTAGATTCAGAGTCCACAGTGCTTTCAATTCCACCATAGAACAAGTCCAAAAATGTTTTGTCTTCTGTATTGCTAGATAAAGAGGGCAGAGTGCTTTCTTTATATATCACATCTCCTGTCTTTTTTTTGTAAGACATGAGTTCCTTTTATATAACTTTACCTTGTCCAGTGTCATCAGCACACAGATTGGCAAGGCATTGACCTAATTTTGGCAACAACTGCTTTGTCTCATGTTTGTAATCTGGTCAAGTGACAGACATTTTTGAGATTTACAATAAGTTGTAGCAAGAAAACCCATATAATCTCAAAATGTCAGCCAGGTTTAGAAAGGTGCCACGGAGGCATGACGTCTGACAATATAAAATGAAAAGTGCTTACTAAGCATTACACTGTGGAATCTTCAAAACAACCCTTCTTCTATATATCTGATTTCAGAGTCCACAATACTTATCTTCACTCCATAACCAACAATACAATCTGTTTGTACTGGTGACTTCAGAATCCAGACTTTTCCATTATGAAATTAACAGGCTCAGTTTTATTTTGTCTCTGAAACAAGGTAACAGGCACTTCAACAGTTTCCACTGAAAGTCAAACTCAGATGAGTGGATTCAGAGTCCAGAGTGCTAACCAATACACCATGGAACCTTAACCAAGTTCCTGGGTGTCCTGTATTGCTGGATTCAGAATCAAGTGCTTATCCCATTACCTAATGGAAGGAACCAAAATGAAGTGTGATGTCTTGTATATTGATGGTGAATCATTTATCTTCCGTGAATTCTCTTTAGCTTAATGCCAACTATGCTACGATAATCAGCATTTACTTTGCCAAAAGCACAGGCATTTAAGAATTCCTCACAAAAGGTTAATCGAATCTGATCCATCAATACAGGCTGCAGCCATTAAAAAAACTTGTTACAAGAAAGTACATGCTAGCTGAAAGGAACAACAAGCATTCACAAGGTTCCACCAAGAGTTGAACTGGGATCACCAAAGACAAGGTGCAGATTCCTAACTATTACACTACAGAAACAACAACAAAAAAATGCTTTTACTCATCTTGTATTGCTGTAATCACAACCACATGTGTATACTGTTACATCAAGCAAAACAACAAAAATATGTTTTGTGTCTTCTGTATCGCTGGATTCAGTGTCTGTAGTACTTGCAAATATATTATACAAATGTTTAAAATATCTTTTGTGTCTTCAATTTTCCCAGATTCAGTGTCAAGCCTGCTTACAATTAAAATCTGCAAACAACAAATCGAACCTTTTTGTCTTGTGTTTCACTGGATTCAGAGTCCACAGTGCTTTCATTTCCACCATAGAACAAGTCCAAAAATGTTTTGTCTTCTGTATTGCTAGATAAAGAGGGCAGAGTGCTTTCTTTATATATCACATCTCCTGTCTTTTTTTTGTAAGACATGAGTTCCTTTTATATAACTTTACCTTGTCCAGTGTCATCAGCACACAGATTGGCAAGGCATTGACCTAATTTTGGCAACAACTGCTTTGTCTCATGTTTGTAATCTGGTCAAGTGACAGACATTTTTGAGATTTACAATAAATTGTAGCAAGAAAACCCATATAATCTCAAAATGTCAGCCAGGTTTAGAAAGGTGCCACGGAGGCATGACGTCTGACAATATAAAATGAAAAGTGCTTACTAAGCATTACACTGTGGAATCTTCAAAACAACCCTTCTTCTATATATCTGATTTCAGAGTCCACAATACTTATCTTCACTCCATAACCAACAATACAATCTGTTTGTACTGGTGACTTCAGAATCCAGACTTTTCCATTATGAAATTAACAGGCTCAGTTTTATTTTGTCTCTGAAACAAGGTAACAGGCACTTCAACAGTTTCCACTGAAAGTCAAACTCAGATGAGTGGATTCAGAGTCCAGAGTGCTAACCAATACACCATGGAACCTTAACCAAGTTCCTGGGTGTCCTGTATTGCTGGATTCAGAATCAAGTGCTTATCCCATTACCTAATGGAAGGAACCAAAATGAAGTGTGATGTCTTGTATATTGATGGTGAATCATTTATCTTCCGTGAATTCTCTTTAGCTTAATGCCAACTATGCTACGATAATCAGCATTTACTTTGCCAAAAGCACAGGCATTTAAGAATTCCTCACAAAAGGTTAATCGAATCTGATCCTTCAATACAGGCTGCAGCCATTAAAAAAACTTGTTACAAGAAAGTACATGCTAGCTGAAAGGAACAACAAGCATTCACAAGGTTCCACCAAGAGTTGAACTGGGATCACCAAAGACAAGGTGCAGATTCCTAACTATTACACTACAGAAACAACAACAAAAAAATGCTTTTACTCATCTTGTATTGCTGTAATCACAACCACATGTGTATACTGTTACATCAAGCAAAACAACAAAAATATGTTTTGTGTCTTCTGTATCGCTGGATTCAGTGTCTGTAGTACTTGCAAATATATTATACAAATGTTTAAAATATCTTTTGTGTCTTCAATTTTCCCAGATTCAGTGTCAAGCCTGCTTACAATTAAAATCTGCAAACAACAAATCGAACCTTTTTGTCTTGTGTTTCACTGGATTCAGAGTCCACAGTGCTTTCATTTCCACCATAGAACAAGTCCAAAAATGTTTTGTCTTCTGTATTGCTAGATAAAGAGGGCAGAGTGCTTTCTTTATATATCACATCTCCTGTCTTTTTTTTGTAAGACATGAGTTCCTTTTATATAACTTTACCTTGTCCAGTGTCATCAGCACACAGATTGGCAAGGCATTGACCTAATTTTGGCAACAACTGCTTTGTCTCATGTTTGTAATCTGGTCAAGTGACAGACATTTTTGAGATTTACAATAAATTGTAGCAAGAAAACCCATATAATCTCAAAATGTCAGCCAGGTTTAGAAAGGTGCCACGGAGGCATGACGTCTGACAATATAAAATGAAAAGTGCTTACTAAGCATTACACTGTGGAATCTTCAAAACAACCCTTCTTCTATATATCTGATTTCAGAGTCCACAATACTTATCTTCACTCCATAACCAACAATACAATCTGTTTGTACTGGTGACTTCAGAATCCAGACTTTTCCATTATGAAATTAACAGGCTCAGTTTTATTTTGTCTCTGAAACAAGGTAACAGGCACTTCAACAGTTTCCACTGAAAGTCAAACTCAGATGAGTGGATTCAGAGTCCAGAGTGCTAACCAATACACCATGGAACCTTAACCAAGTTCCTGGGTGTCCTGTATTGCTGGATTCAGAATCAAGTGCTTATCCCATTACCTAATGGAAGGAACCAAAATGAAGTGTGATGTCTTGTATATTGATGGTGAATCATTTATCTTCCGTGAATTCTCTTTAGCTTAATGCCAACTATGCTACGATAATCAGCATTTACTTTGCCAAAAGCACAGGCATTTAAGAATTCCTCACAAAAGGTTAATCGAATCTGATCCATCAATACAGGCTGCAGCCATTAAAAAAACTTGTTACAAGAAAGTACATGCTAGCTGAAAGGAACAACAAGCATTCACAAGGTTCCACCAAGAGTTGAACTGGGATCACCAAAGACAAGGTGCAGATTCCTAACTATTACACTACAGAAACAACAACAAAAAAATGCTTTTACTCATCTTGTATTGCTGTAATCACAACCACATGTGTATACTGTTACATCAAGCAAAACAACAAAAATATGTTTTGTGTCTTCTGTATCGCTGGATTCAGTGTCTGTAGTACTTGCAAATATATTATACAAATGTTTAAAATATCTTTTGTGTCTTCAATTTTCCCAGATTCAGTGTCAAGCCTGCTTACAATTAAAATCTGCAAACAACAAATCGAACCTTTTTGTCTTGTGTTTCACTGGATTCAGAGTCCACAGTGCTTTCATTTCCACCATAGAACAAGTCCAAAAATGTTTTGTCTTCTGTATTGCTAGATAAAGAGGGCAGAGTGCTTTCTTTATATATCACATCTCCTGTCTTTTTTTTGTAAGACATGAGTTCCTTTTATATAACTTTACCTTGTCCAGTGTCATCAGCACACAGATTGGCAAGGCATTGACCTAATTTTGGCAACAACTGCTTTGTCTCATGTTTGTAATCTGGTCAAGTGACAGACATTTTTGAGATTTACAATAAATTGTAGCAAGAAAACCCATATAATCTCAAAATGTCAGCCAGGTTTAGAAAGGTGCCACGGAGGCATGACGTCTGACAATATAAAATGAAAAGTGCTTACTAAGCATTACACTGTGGAAACTTCAAAACAACCCTTCTTCTATATAGCTGATTTCAGAGTCCACAATACTTACCTTTACTCCATAACCAACAATACAATCTGTTTGTACTGGTGACTTCAGAACCCAGACTTTTCCATTATGAAATTAACAGGCTCAGTTTTATTTTGTCTCTGAAACAAGGTAACAGGCACTTCAACAGTTTCCACTGAAAGTCAAACTCAGATGAGTGGATTCAGAGTCCAGAGTGCTAACCAATACACCATGGAACCTTAACCAAGTTCCTGGGTGTCCTGTATTGCTGGATTCAGAATCAAGTGCTTATCCCATTACCTAATGGAAGGAACCAAAATGAAGTGTGATGTCTTGTATATTGATGGTGAATCATTTATCTTCCGTGAATTCTCTTTAGCTTAATGCCAACTATGCTACGATAATCAGCATTTACTTTGCCAAAAGCACAGGCATTTAAGAATTCCTCACAAAAGGTTAATCGAATCTGATCCTTCAATACAGGCTGCAGCCATTAAAAAAACTTGTTACAAGAAAGTACATGCTAGCTGAAAGGAACAACAAGCATTCACAAGGTTCCACCAAGAGTTGAACTGGGATCACCAAAGACAAGGTGCAGATTCCTAACTATTACACTACAGAAACAACAACAAAAAAATGCTTTTACTCATCTTGTATTGCTGTAATCACAACCACATGTGTATACTGTTACATCAAGCAAAACAACAAAAATATGTTTTGTGTCTTCTGTATCGCTGGATTCAGTGTCTGTAGTACTTGCAAATATATTATACAAATGTTTAAAATATCTTTTGTGTCTTCAATTTTCCCAGATTCAGTGTCAAGCCTGCTTACAATTAAAATCTGCAAACAACAAATCGAACCTTTTTGTCTTGTGTTTCACTGGATTCAGAGTCCACAGTGCTTTCATTTCCACCATAGAACAAGTCCAAAAATGTTTTGTCTTCTGTATTGCTAGATAAAGAGGGCAGAGTGCTTTCTTTATATATCACATCTCCTGTCTTTTTTTTGTAAGACATGAGTTCCTTTTATATAACTTTACCTTGTCCAGTGTCATCAGCACACAGATTGGCAAGGCATTGACCTAATTTTGGCAACAACTGCTTTGTCTCATGTTTGTAATCTGGTCAAGTGACAGACATTTTTGAGATTTACAATAAATTGTAGCAAGAAAACCCATATAATCTCAAAATGTCAGCCAGGTTTAGAAAGGTGCCACGGAGGCATGACGTCTGACAATATAAAATGAAAAGTGCTTACTAAGCATTACACTGTGGAATCTTCAAAACAACCCTTCTTCTATATATCTGATTTCAGAGTCCACAATACTTATCTTCACTCCATAACCAACAATACAATCTGTTTGTACTGGTGACTTCAGAATCCAGACTTTTCCATTATGAAATTAACAGGCTCAGTTTTATTTTGTCTCTGAAACAAGGTAACAGGCACTTCAACAGTTTCCACTGAAAGTCAAACTCAGATGAGTGGACTCAGAGTCCAGAGTGCTAACCAATACACCATGGAACCTTAACCAAGTTCCTGGGTGTCCTGTATTGCTGGATTCAGAATCAAGTGCTTATCCCATTACCTAATGGAAGGAACCAAAATGAAGTGTGATGTCTTGTATATTGATGGTGAATCATTTATCTTCCGTGAATTCTCTTTAGCTTAATGCCAACTATGCTACGATAATCAGCATTTACTTTGCCAAAAGCACAGGCATTTAAGAATTCCTCACAAAAGGTTAATCGAATCTGATCCATCAATACAGGCTGCAGCCATTAAAAAAACTTGTTACAAGAAAGTACATGCTAGCTGAAAGGAACAACAAGCATTCACAAGGTTCCACCAAGAGTTGAACTGGGATCACCAAAGACAAGGTGCAGATTCCTAACTATTACACTACAGAAACAACAACAAAAAAATGCTTTTACTCATCTTGTATTGCTGTAATCACAACCACATGTGTATACTGTTACATCAAGCAAAACAACAAAAATATGTTTTGTGTCTTCTGTATCGCTGGATTCAGTGTCTGTAGTACTTGCAAATATATTATACAAATGTTTAAAATATCTTTTGTGTCTTCAATTTTCCCAGATTCAGTGTCAAGCCTGCTTACAATTAAAATCTGCAAACAACAAATCGAACCTTTTTGTCTTGTGTTTCACTGGATTCAGAGTCCACAGTGCTTTCATTTCCACCATAGAACAAGTCCAAAAATGTTTTGTCTTCTGTATTGCTAGATAAAGAGGGCAGAGTGCTTTCTTTATATATCACATCTCCTGTCTTTTTTTTGTAAGACATGAGTTCCTTTTATATAACTTTACCTTGTCCAGTGTCATCAGCACACAGATTGGCAAGGCATTGACCTAATTTTGGCAACAACTGCTTTGTCTCATGTTTGTAATCTGGTCAAGTGACAGACATTTTTGAGATTTACAATAAATTGTAGCAAGAAAACCCATATAATCTCAAAATGTCAGCCAGGTTTAGAAAGGTGCCACGGAGGCATGACGTCTGACAATATAAAATGAAAAGTGCTTACTAAGCATTACACTGTGGAAACTTCAAAACAACCCTTCTTCTATATAGCTGATTTCAGAGTCCACAATACTTACCTTTACTCCATAACCAACAATACAATCTGTTTGTACTGGTGACTTCAGAACCCAGACTTTTCCATTATGAAATTAACAGGCTCAGTTTTATTTTGTCTCTGAAACAAGGTAACAAGCACTTCAACAGGTTCCACTGAGAGTCGAACTCAGATGACTGGATTCAGAGTCCAGAGTGCTAACCATTACACCATGGAACCTTAACCAAGTTCCTGGGTGTCCTGTATTGCTGGATTCGGAATCAAGTGCTTATCCCATTACCTAATGGAAGGAACCAAAATGAAGTGTGATGTCTTGTATATTGATGGTGAATCATTTATCTTCCGTGAATTCTCGTTAGCTTAATGCCAACTATGCTACGATAATCAGCATTTACTTTGCCAAAATCACAGGCATTTAAGAATTCCTCACAAAAGGTTAATCGAATCTGAGCCATCAATACAGGCTGCAGCCATTAAAAAAACTTGTTACAAGAAAGTACATGCTAGCTGAAAGGAACAACAAGCATTCACAAGGTTCCACCAAGAGTTGAACTGGGATCACCAAAGACAAGGTGCAGATTCCTAACTATTACACTACAGAAACAACAACAAAAAAATGCTTTTACTCATCTTGTATTGCTGTAATCACAACCACATGTGTATACTGTTACATCAAGCAAAACAACAAAAATATGTTTTGTGTCTTCTGTATCGCTGGATTCAGTGTCTGTAGTACTTGCAAATATATTATACAAATGTTTAAAATATCTTTTGTGTCTTCAATTTTCCCAGATTCAGTGTCAAGCCTGCTTACAATTAAAATCTGCAAACAACAAATCGAACCTTTTTGTCTTGTGTTTCACTGGATTCAGAGTCCACAGTGCTTTCATTTCCACCATAGAACAAGTCCAAAAATGTTTTGTCTTCTGTATTGCTAGATAAAGAGGGCAGAGTGCTTTCTTTATATATCACATCTCCTGTCTTTTTTTTGTAAGACATGAGTTCCTTTTATATAACTTTACCTTGTCCAGTGTCATCAGCACACAGATTGGCAAGGCATTGACCTAATTTTGGCAACAACTGCTTTGTCTCATGTTTGTAATCTGGTCAAGTGACAGACATTTTTGAGATTTACAATAAATTGTAGCAAGAAAACCCATATAATCTCAAAATGTCAGCCAGGTTTAGAAAGGTGCCACGGAGGCATGACGTCTGACAATATAAAATGAAAAGTGCTTACTAAGCATTACACTGTGGAATCTTCAAAACAACCCTTCTTCTATATATCTGATTTCAGAGTCCACAATACTTATCTTCACTCCATAACCAACAATACAATCTGTTTGTACTGGTGACTTCAGAATCCAGACTTTTCCATTATGAAATTAACAGGCTCAGTTTTATTTTGTCTCTGAAACAAGGTAACAGGCACTTCAACAGTTTCCACTGAAAGTCGAACTCAGATGAGTGGACTCAGAGTCCAGAGTGCTAACCAATACACCATGGAACCTTAACCAAGTTCCTGGGTGTCCTGTATTGCTGGATTCAGAATCAAGTGCTTATCCCATTACCTAATGGAAGGAACCAAAATGAAGTGTGATGTCTTGTATATTGATGGTGAATCATTTATCTTCCGTGAATTCTCTTTAGCTTAATGCCAACTATGCTACGATAATCAGCATTTACTTTGCCAAAAGCACAGGCATTTAAGAATTCCTCACAAAAGGTTAATCGAATCTGATCCATCAATACAGGCTGCAGCCATTAAAAAAACTTGTTACAAGAAAGTACATGCTAGCTGAAAGGAACAACAAGCATTCACAAGGTTCCACCAAGAGTTGAACTGGGATCACCAAAGACAAGGTGCAGATTCCTAACTATTACACTACAGAAACAACAACAAAAAAATGCTTTTACTCATCTTGTATTGCTGTAATCACAACCACATGTGTATACTGTTACATCAAGCAAAACAACAAAAATATGTTTTGTGTCTTCTGTATCGCTGGATTCAGTGTCTGTAGTACTTGCAAATATATTATACAAATGTTTAAAATATCTTTTGTGTCTTCAATTTTCCCAGATTCAGTGTCAAGCCTGCTTACAATTAAAATCTGCAAACAACAAATCGAACCTTTTTGTCTTGTGTTTCACTGGATTCAGAGTCCACAGTGCTTTCATTTCCACCATAGAACAAGTCCAAAAATGTTTTGTCTTCTGTATTGCTAGATAAAGAGGGCAGAGTGCTTTCTTTATATATCACATCTCCTGTCTTTTTTTTGTAAGACATGAGTTCCTTTTATATAACTTTACCTTGTCCAGTGTCATCAGCACACAGATTGGCAAGGCATTGACCTAATTTTGGCAACAACTGCTTTGTCTCATGTTTGTAATCTGGTCAAGTGACAGACATTTTTGAGATTTACAATAAATTGTAGCAAGAAAACCCATATAATCTCAAAATGTCAGCCAGGTTTAGAAAGGTGCCACGGAGGCATGACGTCTGACAATATAAAATGAAAAGTGCTTACTAAGCATTACACTGTGGAATCTTCAAAACAACCCTTCTTCTATATATCTGATTTCAGAGTCCACAATACTTATCTTCACTCCATAACCAACAATACAATCTGTTTGTACTGGTGACTTCAGAATCCAGACTTTTCCATTATGAAATTAACAGGCTCAGTTTTATTTTGTCTCTGAAACAAGGTAACAGGCACTTCAACAGTTTCCACTGAAAGTCAAACTCAGATGAGTGGACTCAGAGTCCAGAGTGCTAACCAATACACCATGGAACCTTAACCAAGTTCCTGGGTGTCCTGTATTGCTGGATTCAGAATCAAGTGCTTATCCCATTACCTAATGGAAGGAACCAAAATGAAGTGTGATGTCTTGTATATTGATGGTGAATCATTTATCTTCCGTGAATTCTCTTTAGCTTAATGCCAACTATGCTACGATAATCAGCATTTACTTTGCCAAAAGCACAGGCATTTAAGAATTCCTCACAAAAGGTTAATCGAATCTGATCCATCAATACAGGCTGCAGCCATTAAAAAAACTTGTTACAAGAAAGTACATGCTAGCTGAAAGGAACAACAAGCATTCACAAGGTTCCACCAAGAGTTGAACTGGGATCACCAAAGACAAGGTGCAGATTCCTAACTATTACACTACAGAAACAACAACAAAAAAATGCTTTTACTCATCTTGTATTGCTGTAATCACAACCACATGTGTATACTGTTACATCAAGCAAAACAACAAAAATATGTTTTGTGTCTTCTGTATCGCTGGATTCAGTGTCTGTAGTACTTGCAAATATATTATACAAATGTTTAAAATATCTTTTGTGTCTTCAATTTTCCCAGATTCAGTGTCAAGCCTGCTTACAATTAAAATCTGCAAACAACAAATCGAACCTTTTTGTCTTGTGTTTCACTGGATTCAGAGTCCACAGTGCTTTCATTTCCACCATAGAACAAGTCCAAAAATGTTTTGTCTTCTGTATTGCTAGATAAAGAGGGCAGAGTGCTTTCTTTATATATCACATCTCCTGTCTTTTTTTTGTAAGACATGAGTTCCTTTTATATAACTTTACCTTGTCCAGTGTCATCAGCACACAGATTGGCAAGGCATTGACCTAATTTTGGCAACAACTGCTTTGTCTCATGTTTGTAATCTGGTCAAGTGACAGACATTTTTGAGATTTACAATAAATTGTAGCAAGAAAACCCATATAATCTCAAAATGTCAGCCAGGTTTAGAAAGGTGCCACGGAGGCATGACGTCTGACAATATAAAAAGAAAAGTGCTTACTAAGCATTACACTGTGGAATCTTCAAAACAACCCTTCTTCTATATATCTGATTTCAGAGTCCACAATGCTTACCTTTACTCCATAACCAACAATACAATCTGTTTGTACTGGTGACTTCAGAATCCTCACTTTTCCATTTTGAAATTAACAGGCTCAGTTTTATTTTGTCTCTGAAACAAGGTAACAAGCACTTCAACAGGTTCCACTGAGAGTCAAACTCAGATGACTGGATTCAAAGTCCAGAGTGCTAACCATTACACCATGGAACCTTAACCAAGTTCCTGGGTGTCCTGTATTGCTGGATTCAGAATCAAGTGCTTATCCCATTACCTAATGGAAGGAACCAAAATGAAGTGTGATGTCTTGTATATTGATGGTGAATCATTTATCTTCCGTGAATTCTCGTTAGCTTAATGCCAACTATGCTACGATAATCAGCATTTACTTTGCCAAAATCACAGGCATTTAAGAATTCCTCACAAAAGGTTAATCGAATCTGAGCCATCAATACAGGCTGCAGCCATTAAAAAAACTTGTTACAAGAAAGTACATGCTAGCTGAAAGGAACAACAAGAATTCAATAGGTTCCACCAAGAGTTGAACTGGGATCACCAAAGACAAGGTGCAGATTCCTAACTATTACACTACAGAAACAACAACAAAAAAATGCTTTTACTCATCTTGTATTGCTGTAATCACAACCACATGTGTATACTGTTACATCAAGCAAAACAACAAAAATATGTTTTGTGTCTTCTGTATCGCTGGATTCAGTGTCTGTAGTACTTGCAAATATATTATACAAATGTTTAAAATATCTTTTGTGTCTTCAATTTTCCCAGATTCAGTGTCAAGCCTGCTTACAATTAAAATCTGCAAACAACAAATCGAACCTTTTTGTCTTGTGTTTCACTGGATTCAGAGTCCACAGTGCTTTCATTTCCACCATAGAACAAGTCCAAAAATGTTTTGTCTTCTGTATTGCTAGATAAAGAGGGCAGAGTGCTTTCTTTATATATCACATCTCCTGTCTTTTTTTTGTAAGACATGAGTTCCTTTTATATAACTTTACCTTGTCCAGTGTCATCAGCACACAGATTGGCAAGGCATTGACCTAATTTTGGCAACAACTGCTTTGTCTCATGTTTGTAATCTGGTCAAGTGACAGGCATTTTTGAGATTTACAATAAATTGTAGCAAGAAAACCCATATAATCTCAAAATGTCAGCCAGGTTTCGAAAGGTGCCACGGAGGCATGACGTCGGACAATATAAAATGAAAAGTGCTTACTAAGCATTACACTGTGGAATCTTCAAAACAACCCTTCTTCTATATATCTGATTTCAGAGTCCACAATGCTTACCTTTACTCCATAACCAACAATACAATCTGTTTCTACTGGTGACTTCAGAACCCAGACTTTTCCATTATGAAATTAACAGGCTCAGTTTTATTTTGTCTCTGAAACAAGGTAACAAGCACTTCAACAGGTTCCACTGAGAGTCAAACTCAGATGACTGGATTCAAAGTCCAGAGTGCTAACCATTACACCATGGAACCTTAACCAAGTTCCTGGGTGT
The DNA here is from genome assembly GCF_041902795.1 of Electrophorus electricus. Lineage (NCBI taxonomy): Eukaryota > Metazoa > Chordata > Actinopteri > Gymnotiformes > Gymnotidae > Electrophorus > Electrophorus electricus. The sequence continues at coordinate 22,279,616 of NC_137501.1, forward strand.
CCTGTATTGCTGGATTCAGAATCAAGTGCTTATCCCATTACCTAATGGAAGGAACCAAAATGAAGTGTGATGTCTTGTATATTGATGGTGAATCATTTATCTTCCGTGAATTCTCGTTAGCTTAATGCCAACTATGCTACGATAATCAGCATTTACTTTGCCAAAATCACAGGCATTTAAGAATTCCTCACAAAAGGTTAATCGAATCTGAGCCATCAATACAGGCTGCAGCCATTAAAAAAACTTGTTACAAGAAAGTACATGCTAGCTGAAAGGAACAACAAGAATTCAATAGGTTCCACCAAGAGTTGAACTGGGATCACCAAAGACAAGGTGCAGATTCCTAACTATTACACTACAGAAACAACAACAAAAAAATGCTTTTACTCATCTTGTATTGCTGTAATCACAACCACATGTGTATACTGTTACATCAAGCAAAACAACAAAAATATGTTTTGTGTCTTCTGTATCGCTGGATTCAGTGTCTGTAGTACTTGCAAATATATTATACAAATGTTTAAAATATCTTTTGTGTCTTCAATTTTCCCAGATTCAGTGTCAAGCCTGCTTACAATTAAAATCTGCAAACAACAAATCGAACCTTTTTGTCTTGTGTTTCACTGGATTCAGAGTCCACAGTGCTTTCATTTCCACCATAGAACAAGTCCAAAAATGTTTTGTCTTCTGTATTGCTAGATAAAGAGGGCAGAGTGCTTTCTTTATATATCACATCTCCTGTCTTTTTTTTGTAAGACATGAGTTCCTTTTAAATAACTTTACCTTGTCCAGTGTCATCAGCACACAGATTGGCAAGGCATTGACCTAATTTTGGCAACAACTGCTTTGTCTCATGTTTGTAATCTGGTCAAGTGACAGGCATTTTTGAGATTTACAATAAATTGTAGCAAGAAAACCCATATAATCTCAAAATGTCAGCCAGGTTTAGAAAGGTGCCACGGAGGCATGACGTCTGACAATATAAAATGAAAAGTGCTTACTAAGCATTACACTGTGGAAACTTCAAAACAACCCTTCTTCTATATAGCTGATTTCAGAGTCCACAATACTTACCTTTACTCCATAACCAACAATACAATCTGTTTGTACTGGTGACTTCAGAACCCAGACTTTTCCATTATGAAATTAACAAGCTCAGTTTTATTTTGTCTCTGAAACAAGGTAACAAGCACTTCAACAGGTTCCACTGAGAGTCGAACTCAGATGACTGGATTCAGAGTCCAGAGTGCTAACCATTACACCATGGAACCTTAACCAAGCTCCTGGGTGTCCTGTATTGCTGGATTCAGAATCAAGTGCTTATCCCATTACCTAATGGAAGGAACCAAAATGAAGTGTGATGTCTTGTATATTGATGGTGAATCATTTATCTTCCGTGAATTCTCGTTAGCTTAATGCCAACTATGCTACGATAATCAGCATTTACTTTGCCAAAATCACAGGCATTTAAGAATTCCTCACAAAAGGTTAATCGAATCTGAGCCATCAATACAGGCTGCAGCCATTAAAAAAACTTGTTACAAGAAAGTACATGCTAGCTGAAAGGAACAACAAGCATTCAATAGGTTCCACCAAGAGTTGAACTGGGATCACCAAAGACAAGGTGCAGATTCCTAACTATTACACTATAGAAACAACAACAAAAAAATGCTTTTACTCATCTTGTATTGCTGTAATCACAACCACATGTGTATACTGTTACATCAAGCAAAACAACAAAAATATGTTTTGTGTCTTCTGTATCGCTGGATTCAGTGTCTGTAGTACTTGCAAATATATTATACAAATGTTTAAAATATCTTTTGTGTCTTCAATTTTCCCAGATTCAGTGTCAAGCCTGCTTACAATTAAAATCTGCAAACAACAAATCGAACCTTTTTGTCTTGTGTTTCACTGGATTCAGAGTCCACAGTGCTTTCATTTCCACCATAGAACAAGTCCAAAAATGTTTTGTCTTCTGTATTGCTAGATAAAGAGGGCAGAGTGCTTTCTTTATATATCACATCTCCTGTCTTTTTTTTGTAAGACATGAGTTCCTTTTATATAACTTTACCTTGTCCAGTGTCATCAGCACACAGATTGGCAAGGCATTGACCTAATTTTGGCAACAACTGCTTTGTCTCATGTTTGTAATCTGGTCAAGTGACAGACATTTTTGAGATTTACAATAAATTGTAGCAAGAAAACCCATATAATCTCAAAATGTCAGCCAGGTTTAGAAAGGTGCCACGGAGGCATGACGTCTGACAATATAAAATGAAAAGTGCTTACTAAGCATTACACTGTGGAATCTTCAAAACAACCCTTCTTCTATATATCTGATTTCAGAGTCCACAATACTTATCTTCACTCCATAACCAACAATACAATCTGTTTGTACTGGTGACTTCAGAATCCAGACTTTTCCATTATGAAATTAACAGGCTCAGTTTTATTTTGTCTCTGAAACAAGGTAACAGGCACTTCAACAGTTTCCACTGAAAGTCGAACTCAGATGAGTGGACTCAGAGTCCAGAGTGCTAACCAATACACCATGGAACCTTAACCAAGTTCCTGGGTGTCCTGTATTGCTGGATTCAGAATCAAGTGCTTATCCCATTACCTAATGGAAGGAACCAAAATGAAGTGTGATGTCTTGTATATTGATGGTGAATCATTTATCTTCCGTGAATTCTCTTTAGCTTAATGCCAACTATGCTACGATAATCAGCATTTACTTTGCCAAAAGCACAGGCATTTAAGAATTCCTCACAAAAGGTTAATCGAATCTGATCCATCAATACAGGCTGCAGCCATTAAAAAAACTTGTTACAAGAAAGTACATGCTAGCTGAAAGGAACAACAAGCATTCACAAGGTTCCACCAAGAGTTGAACTGGGATCACCAAAGACAAGGTGCAGATTCCTAACTATTACACTACAGAAACAACAACAAAAAAATGCTTTTACTCATCTTGTATTGCTGTAATCACAACCACATGTGTATACTGTTACATCAAGCAAAACAACAAAAATATGTTTTGTGTCTTCTGTATCGCTGGATTCAGTGTCTGTAGTACTTGCAAATATATTATACAAATGTTTAAAATATCTTTTGTGTCTTCAATTTTCCCAGATTCAGTGTCAAGCCTGCTTACAATTAAAATCTGCAAACAACAAATCGAACCTTTTTGTCTTGTGTTTCACTGGATTCAGAGTCCACAGTGCTTTCATTTCCACCATAGAACAAGTCCAAAAATGTTTTGTCTTCTGTATTGCTAGATAAAGAGGGCAGAGTGCTTTCTTTATATATCACATCTCCTGTCTTTTTTTTGTAAGACATGAGTTCCTTTTATATAACTTTACCTTGTCCAGTGTCATCAGCACACAGATTGGCAAGGCATTGACCTAATTTTGGCAACAACTGCTTTGTCTCATGTTTGTAATCTGGTCAAGTGACAGACATTTTTGAGATTTACAATAAATTGTAGCAAGAAAACCCATATAATCTCAAAATGTCAGCCAGGTTTAGAAAGGTGCCACGGAGGCATGACGTCTGACAATATAAAATGAAAAGTGCTTACTAAGCATTACACTGTGGAATCTTCAAAACAACCCTTCTTCTATATATCTGATTTCAGAGTCCACAATACTTATCTTCACTCCATAACCAACAATACAATCTGTTTGTACTGGTGACTTCAGAATCCAGACTTTTCCATTATGAAATTAACAGGCTCAGTTTTATTTTGTCTCTGAAACAAGGTAACAGGCACTTCAACAGTTTCCACTGAAAGTCAAACTCAGATGAGTGGACTCAGAGTCCAGAGTGCTAACCAATACACCATGGAACCTTAACCAAGTTCCTGGGTGTCCTGTATTGCTGGATTCAGAATCAAGTGCTTATCCCATTACCTAATGGAAGGAACCAAAATGAAGTGTGATGTCTTGTATATTGATGGTGAATCATTTATCTTCCGTGAATTCTCTTTAGCTTAATGCCAACTATGCTACGATAATCAGCATTTACTTTGCCAAAAGCACAGGCATTTAAGAATTCCTCACAAAAGGTTAATCGAATCTGATCCATCAATACAGGCTGCAGCCATTAAAAAAACTTGTTACAAGAAAGTACATGCTAGCTGAAAGGAACAACAAGCATTCACAAGGTTCCACCAAGAGTTGAACTGGGATCACCAAAGACAAGGTGCAGATTCCTAACTATTACACTACAGAAACAACAACAAAAAAATGCTTTTACTCATCTTGTATTGCTGTAATCACAACCACATGTGTATACTGTTACATCAAGCAAAACAACAAAAATATGTTTTGTGTCTTCTGTATCGCTGGATTCAGTGTCTGTAGTACTTGCAAATATATTATACAAATGTTTAAAATATCTTTTGTGTCTTCAATTTTCCCAGATTCAGTGTCAAGCCTGCTTACAATTAAAATCTGCAAACAACAAATCGAACCTTTTTGTCTTGTGTTTCACTGGATTCAGAGTCCACAGTGCTTTCATTTCCACCATAGAACAAGTCCAAAAATGTTTTGTCTTCTGTATTGCTAGATAAAGAGGGCAGAGTGCTTTCTTTATATATCACATCTCCTGTCTTTTTTTTGTAAGACATGAGTTCCTTTTATATAACTTTACCTTGTCCAGTGTCATCAGCACACAGATTGGCAAGGCATTGACCTAATTTTGGCAACAACTGCTTTGTCTCATGTTTGTAATCTGGTCAAGTGACAGACATTTTTGAGATTTACAATAAATTGTAGCAAGAAAACCCATATAATCTCAAAATGTCAGCCAGGTTTAGAAAGGTGCCACGGAGGCATGACGTCTGACAATATAAAATGAAAAGTGCTTACTAAGCATTACACTGTGGAATCTTCAAAACAACCCTTCTTCTATATATCTGATTTCAGAGTCCACAATGCTTACCTTTACTCCATAACCAACAATACAATCTGTTTGTACTGGTGACTTCAGAATCCTCACTTTTCCATTTTGAAATTAACAGGCTCAGTTTTATTTTGTCTCTGAAACAAGGTAACAAGCACTTCAACAGGTTCCACTGAGAGTCAAACTCAGATGACTGGATTCAAAGTCCAGAGTGCTAACCATTACACCATGGAACCTTAACCAAGTTCCTGGGTGTCCTGTATTGCTGGATTCAGAATCAAGTGCTTATCCCATTACCTAATGGAAGGAACCAAAATGAAGTGTGATGTCTTGTATATTGATGGTGAATCATTTATCTTCCGTGAATTCTCGTTAGCTTAATGCCAACTATGCTACGATAATCAGCATTTACTTTGCCAAAATCACAGGCATTTAAGAATTCCTCACAAAAGGTTAATCGAATCTGAGCCATCAATACAGGCTGCAGCCATTAAAAAAACTTGTTACAAGAAAGTACATGCTAGCTGAAAGGAACAACAAGAATTCAATAGGTTCCACCAAGAGTTGAACTGGGATCACCAAAGACAAGGTGCAGATTCCTAACTATTACACTACAGAAACAACAACAAAAAAATGCTTTTACTCATCTTGTATTGCTGTAATCACAACCACATGTGTATACTGTTACATCAAGCAAAACAACAAAAATATGTTTTGTGTCTTCTGTATCGCTGGATTCAGTGTCTGTAGTACTTGCAAATATATTATACAAATGTTTAAAATATCTTTTGTGTCTTCAATTTTCCCAGATTCAGTGTCAAGCCTGCTTACAATTAAAATCTGCAAACAACAAATCGAACCTTTTTGTCTTGTGTTTCACTGGATTCAGAGTCCACAGTGCTTTCATTTCCACCATAGAACAAGTCCAAAAATGTTTTGTCTTCTGTATTGCTAGATAAAGAGGGCAGAGTGCTTTCTTTATATATCACATCTCCTGTCTTTTTTTTGTAAGACATGAGTTCCTTTTATATAACTTTACCTTGTCCAGTGTCATCAGCACACAGATTGGCAAGGCATTGACCTAATTTTGGCAACAACTGCTTTGTCTCATGTTTGTAATCTGGTCAAGTGACAGGCATTTTTGAGATTTACAATAAATTGTAGCAAGAAAACCCATATAATCTCAAAATGTCAGCCAGGTTTCGAAAGGTGCCACGGAGGCATGACGTCGGACAATATAAAATGAAAAGTGCTTACTAAGCATTACACTGTGGAATCTTCAAAACAACCCTTCTTCTATATATCTGATTTCAGAGTCCACAATGCTTACCTTTACTCCATAACCAACAATACAATCTGTTTCTACTGGTGACTTCAGAACCCAGACTTTTCCATTATGAAATTAACAGGCTCAGTTTTATTTTGTCTCTGAAACAAGGTAACAAGCACTTCAACAGGTTCCACTGAGAGTCAAACTCAGATGACTGGATTCAAAGTCCAGAGTGCTAACCATTACACCATGGAACCTTAACCAAGTTCCTGGGTGTCCTGTATTGCTGGATTCAGAATCAAGTGCTTATCCCATTACCTAATGGAAGGAACCAAAATGAAGTGTGATGTCTTGTATATTGATGGTGAATCATTTATCTTCCGTGAATTCTCGTTAGCTTAATGCCAACTATGCTACGATAATCAGCATTTACTTTGCCAAAATCACAGGCATTTAAGAATTCCTCACAAAAGGTTAATCGAATCTGAGCCATCAATACAGGCTGCAGCCATTAAAAAAACTTGTTACAAGAAAGTACATGCTAGCTGAAAGGAACAACAAGAATTCAATAGGTTCCACCAAGAGTTGAACTGGGATCACCAAAGACAAGGTGCAGATTCCTAACTATTACACTACAGAAACAACAACAAAAAAATGCTTTTACTCATCTTGTATTGCTGTAATCACAACCACATGTGTATACTGTTACATCAAGCAAAACAACAAAAATATGTTTTGTGTCTTCTGTATCGCTGGATTCAGTGTCTGTAGTACTTGCAAATATATTATACAAATGTTTAAAATATCTTTTGTGTCTTCAATTTTCCCAGATTCAGTGTCAAGCCTGCTTACAATTAAAATCTGCAAACAACAAATCGAACCTTTTTGTCTTGTGTTTCACTGGATTCAGAGTCCACAGTGCTTTCATTTCCACCATAGAACAAGTCCAAAAATGTTTTGTCTTCTGTATTGCTAGATAAAGAGGGCAGAGTGCTTTCTTTATATATCACATCTCCTGTCTTTTTTTTGTAAGACATGAGTTCCTTTTAAATAACTTTACCTTGTCCAGTGTCATCAGCACACAGATTGGCAAGGCATTGACCTAATTTTGGCAACAACTGCTTTGTCTCATGTTTGTAATCTGGTCAAGTGACAGGCATTTTTGAGATTTACAATAAATTGTAGCAAGAAAACCCATATAATCTCAAAATGTCAGCCAGGTTTAGAAAGGTGCCACGGAGGCATGACGTCTGACAATATAAAATGAAAAGTGCTTACTAAGCATTACACTGTGGAAACTTCAAAACAACCCTTCTTCTATATAGCTGATTTCAGAGTCCACAATACTTACCTTTACTCCATAACCAACAATACAATCTGTTTGTACTGGTGACTTCAGAACCCAGACTTTTCCATTATGAAATTAACAAGCTCAGTTTTATTTTGTCTCTGAAACAAGGTAACAAGCACTTCAACAGGTTCCACTGAGAGTCGAACTCAGATGACTGGATTCAGAGTCCAGAGTGCTAACCATTACACCATGGAACCTTAACCAAGTTCCTGGGTGTCCTGTATTGCTGGATTCAGAATCAAGTGCTTATCCCATTACCTAATGGAAGGAACCAAAATGAAGTGTGATGTCTTGTATATTGATGGTGAATCATTTATCTTCCGTGAATTCTCGTTAGCTTAATGCCAACTATGCTACGATAATCAGCATTTACTTTGCCAAAATCACAGGCATTTAAGAATTCCTCACAAAAGGTTAATCGAATCTGAGCCATCAATACAGGCTGCAGCCATTAAAAAAACTTGTTACAAGAAAGTACATGCTAGCTGAAAGGAACAACAAGCATTCAATAGGTTCCACCAAGAGTTGAACTGGGATCACCAAAGACAAGGTGCAGATTCCTAACTATTACACTATAGAAACAACAACAAAAAAATGCTTTTACTCATCTTGTATTGCTGTAATCACAACCACATGTGTATACTGTTACATCAAGCAAAACAACAAAAATATGTTTTGTGTCTTCTGTATCGCTGGATTCAGTGTCTGTAGTACTTGCAAATATATTATACAAATGTTTAAAATATCTTTTGTGTCTTCAATTTTCCCAGATTCAGTGTCAAGCCTGCTTACAATTAAAATCTGCAAACAACAAATCGAACCTTTTTGTCTTGTGTTTCACTGGATTCAGAGTCCACAGTGCTTTCAATTCCACCATAGAACAAGTCCAAAAATGTTTTGTCTTCTGTATTGCTAGATAAAGAGGGCAGAGTGCTTTCTTTATATATCACATCTCCTGTCTTTTTTTTGTAAGACATGAGTTCCTTTTATATAACTTTACCTTGTCCAGTGTCATCAGCACACAGATTGGCAAGGCATTGACCTAATTTTGGCAACAACTGCTTTGTCTCATGTTTGTAATCTGGTCAAGTGACAGACATTTTTGAGATTTACAATAAATTGTAGCAAGAAAACCCATATAATCTCAAAATGTCAGCCAGGTTTAGAAAGGTGCCACGGAGGCATGACGTCTGACAATATAAAATGAAAAGTGCTTACTAAGCATTACACTGTGGAAACTTCAAAACAACCCTTCTTCTATATAGCTGATTTCAGAGTCCACAATACTTACCTTTACTCCATAACCAACAATACAATCTGTTTGTACTGGTGACTTCAGAACCCAGACTTTTCCATTATGAAATTAACAGGCTCAGTTTTATTTTGTCTCTGAAACAAGGTAACAAGCACTTCAACAGGTTCCACTGAGAGTCGAACTCAGATGACTGGATTCAGAGTCCAGAGTGCTAACCATTACACCATGGAACCTTAACCAAGTTCCTGGGTGTCCTGTATTGCTGGATTCGGAATCAAGTGCTTATCCCATTACCTAATGGAAGGAACCAAAATGAAGTGTGATGTCTTGTATATTGATGGTGAATCATTTATCTTCCGTAAATTCTCGTTAGCTTAATGCCAACTATGCTACGATAATCAGCATTTACTTTGCCAAAATCACAGGCATTTAAGAATTCCTCACAAAAGGTTAATCGAATCTGAGCCATCAATACAGGCTGCAGCCATTAAAAAAACTTGTTACAAGAAAGTACATGCTAGCTGAAAGGAACAACAAGCATTCACAAGGTTCCACCAAGAGTTGAACTGGGATCACCAAAGACAAGGTTCAGATTCCTAACTATTACACTACAGAAACAACAACAAAAAAATGCTTTTACTCATCTTGTATTGCTGTAATCACAACCACATGTGTATACTGTTACATCAAGCAAAACAACAAAAATATGTTTTGTGTCTTCTGTATCGCTGGATTCAGTGTCTGTAGTACTTGCAAATATATTATACAAATGTTTAAAATATCTTTTGTGTCTTCAATTTTCCCAGATTCAGTGTCAAGCCTGCTTACAATTAAAATCTGCAAACAACAAATCGAACCTTTTTGTCTTGTGTTTCACTGGATTCAGAGTCCACAGTGCTTTCATTTCCACCATAGAACAAGTCCAAAAATGTTTTGTCTTCTGTATTGCTAGATAAAGAGGGCAGAGTGCTTTCTTTATATATCACATCTCCTGTCTTTTTTTTGTAAGACATGAGTTCCTTTAATATAACTTTACCTTGTCCAGTGTCATCAGCACACAGATTGGCAAGGCATTGACCTAATTTTGGCAACAACTGCTTTGTCTCATGTTTGTAATCTGGTCAAGTGACAGACATTTTTGAGATTTACAATAAATTGTAGCAAGAAAACCCATATAATCTCAAAATGTCAGCCAGGTTTAGAAAGGTGCCACGGAGGCATGACGTCTGACAATATAAAATGAAAAGTGCTTACTAAGCATTACACTGTGGAAACTTCAAAACAACCCTTCTTCTATATAGCTGATTTCAGAGTCCACAATACTTACCTTTACTCCATAACCAACAATACAATCTGTTTGTACTGGTGACTTCAGAACCCAGACTTTTCCATTATGAAATTAACAGGCTCAGTTTTATTTTGTCTCTGAAACAAGGTAACAAGCACTTCAACAGGTTCCACTGAGAGTCGAACTCAGATGACTGGATTCAGAGTCCAGAGTGCTAACCATTACACCATGGAACCTTAACCAAGCACCTGGGTGTCCTGTATTGCTGGATTCAGAATCAAGTGCTTATCCAAATACCTAATGGAAGGAACCAAAATGAAGTGTGATGTCTTGTATATTGATGGTGAATCATTTATCTTCCGTGAATTCTCTTTAGCTTAATGCCAACTATGCTATGATAATCAGCATTTACTTTGCCAAAATCACAGGCATTTAAGAATTCCTCACAAAAGGTTAATCGAATCTGATCCATCAATACAGGCTGCAGCCATTAAAAAAACTTTTTACAAGAAAGTACATGCTAGCTGAAAGGAACAACAAGCATTCAATAGGTTCCACCAAGAGTTGAACTGGGATCACCAAAGACAAGGTGCAGATTCCTAACTATTACACTACAGAAACAACAACAAAAAAATGCTTTTACTCATCTTGTATTGCTGTAATCACAACCACATGTGTATACTGTTACATCAAGCAAAACAACAAAAATATGTTTTGTGTCTTCTGTATCGCTGGATTCAGTGTCTGTAGTACTTGCAAATATATTATACAAATGTTTAAAATATCTTTTGTGTCTTCAATTTTCCCAGATTCAGTGTCAAGCCTGCTTACAATTAAAATCTGCAAACAACAAATCGAACCTTTTTGTCTTGTGTTTCACTGGATTCAGAGTCCACAGTGCTTTCATTTCCACCATAGAACAAGTCCAAAAATGTTTTGTCTTCTGTATTGCTAGATAAAGAGGGCAGAGTGCTTTCTTTATATATCACATCTCCTGTCTTTTTTTTGTAAGACATGAGTTCCTTTTATATAACTTTACCTTGTCCAGTGTCATCAGCACACAGATTGGCAAGGCATTGACCTAATTTTGGCAACAACTGCTTTGTCTCATGTTTGTAATCTGGTCAAGTGACAGACATTTTTGAGATTTACAATAAATTGTAGCAAGAAAACCCATATAATCTCAAAATGTCAGCCAGGTTTAGAAAGGTGCCACGGAGGCATGACGTCTGACAATATAAAATGAAAAGTGCTTACTAAGCATTACACTGTGGAAACTTCAAAACAACCCTTCTTCTATATAGCTGATTCTAGAGTCCACAATGCTTACCTTTACTCCATAACCAACAATACAAACTGTTTGTACTCTTGACTTCAGAACCCAGACTTTTCCATTATGAAATTAACAGGCTCAGTTTTATTTTGTCTCTGAAACAAGGTAACAGGCACTTCAACAGGTTCCACTGAGAGTCGAACTCAGATGACTGGATTCAGAGTCCAGAGTGCTAACCATTACACCATGGAACCTTAACCAAGCACCTGGGTGTCCTGTATTGCTGGATTCAGAATCAAGTGCTTATCCAAATACCTAATGGAAGGAACCAAAATGAAGTGTGATGTCTTGTATATTGATGGTGAATCATTTATCTTCCGTGAATTCTCTTTAGCTTAATGCCAACTATGCTATGATAATCAGCATTTACTTTGCCAAAATCACAGGCATTTAAGAATTCCTCACAAAAGGTTAATCGAATCTGATCCATCAATACAGGCTGCAGCCATTAAAAAAACTTTTTACAAGAAAGTACATGCTAGCTGAAAGGAACAACAAGCATTCAATAGGTTCCACCAAGAGTTGAACTGGGATCACCAAAGACAAGGTGCAGATTCCTAACTATTACACTACAGAAACAACAACAAAAAAATGCTTTTACTCATCTTGTATTGCTGTAATCACAACCACATGTGTATACTGTTACATCAAGCAAAACAACAAAAATATGTTTTGTGTCTTCTGTATTGCTGGATTCAGTGTCTGTGGTACTTGCAAATATATTATACAAATGTTTAAAATATCTTTTGTGGCTTCAATTTTCCCAGATTCAGTGTCAAGCCTGCTTACAATTAAAATCTGCAAACAACAAATCGAACCTTTTTGTCTTTTGTTTCACTAGATTCAGAGTCCACAGTGCTTTCAATTCCACCATAGAACAAGTCCAAAAATGTTTTGTCTTCTGTATTGCTAGATAAAGAGGGCAGAGTGCTTTCTTTATATATCACATCTCCTGTCTTTTTTTTGTAAGACATGAGTTCCTTTTATATAACTTTACCTTGTCCAGTGTCATCAGCACACAGATTGGCAAGGCATTGACCTAATTTTGGCAACAACTGCTTTGTCTCATGTTTGTAATCTGGTCAAGTGACAGACATTTTTGAGATTTACAATAAGTTGTAGCAAGAAAACCCATATAATCTCAAAATGTCAGCCAGGTTTAGAAAGGTGCCACGGAGGCATGACGTCTGACAATATAAAATGAAAAGTGCTTACTAAGCATTACACTGTGGAATCTTCAAAACAACCCTTCTTCTATATATCTGATTTCAGAGTCCACAATACTTATCTTCACTCCATAACCAACAATACAATCTGTTTGTACTGGTGACTTCAGAATCCAGACTTTTCCATTATGAAATTAACAGGCTCAGTTTTATTTTGTCTCTGAAACAAGGTAACAGGCACTTCAACAGTTTCCACTGAAAGTCAAACTCAGATGAGTGGATTCAGAGTCCAGAGTGCTAACCAATACACCATGGAACCTTAACCAAGTTCCTGGGTGTCCTGTATTGCTGGATTCAGAATCAAGTGCTTATCCCATTACCTAATGGAAGGAACCAAAATGAAGTGTGATGTCTTGTATATTGATGGTGAATCATTTATCTTCCGTGAATTCTCTTTAGCTTAATGCCAACTATGCTACGATAATCAGCATTTACTTTGCCAAAAGCACAGGCATTTAAGAATTCCTCACAAAAGGTTAATCGAATCTGATCCATCAATACAGGCTGCAGCCATTAAAAAAACTTGTTACAAGAAAGTACATGCTAGCTGAAAGGAACAATAAGCATTCACAAGGTTCCACCAAGAGTTGAACTGGGATCACCAAAGACAAGGTGCAGATTCCTAACTATTACACTACAGAAACAACAACAAAAAAATGCTTTTACTCATCTTGTATTGCTGTAATCACAACCACATGTGTATACTGTTACATCAAGCAAAACAACAAAAATATGTTTTGTGTCTTCTGTATCGCTGGATTCAGTGTCTGTAGTACTTGCAAATATATTATACAAATGTTTAAAATATCTTTTGTGTCTTCAATTTTCCCAGATTCAGTGTCAAGCCTGCTTACAATTAAAATCTGCAAACAACAAATCGAACCTTTTTGTCTTGTGTTTCACTGGATTCAGAGTCCACAGTGCTTTCATTTCCATCATAGAACAAGTCCAAAAATGTTTTGTCTTCTGTATTGCTAGATAAAGAGGGCAGAGTGCTTTCTTTATATATCACATCTCCTGTCTTTTTTTTGTAAGACATGAGTTCCTTTTATATAACTTTACCTTGTCCAGTGTCATCAGCACACAGATTGGCAAGGCATTGACCTAATTTTGGCAACAACTGCTTTGTCTCATGTTTGTAATCTGGTCAAGTGACAGACATTTTTGAGATTTACAATAAATTGTAGCAAGAAAACCCATATAATCTCAAAATGTCAGCCAGGTTTAGAAAGGTGCCACGGAGGCATGACGTCTGACAATATAAAATGAAAAGTGCTTACTAAGCATTACACTGTGGAATCTTCAAAACAACCCTTCTTCTATATATCTGATTTCAGAGTCCACAATACTTATCTTCACTCCATAACCAACAATACAATCTGTTTGTACTGGTGACTTCAGAATCCAGACTTTTCCATTATGAAATTAACAGGCTCAGTTTTATTTTGTCTCTGAAACAAGGTAACAGGCACTTCAACAGTTTCCACTGAAAGTCAAACTCAGATGAGTGGATTCAGAGTCCAGAGTGCTAACCAATACACCATGGAACCTTAACCAAGTTCCTGGGTGTCCTGTATTGCTGGATTCAGAATCAAGTGCTTATCCCATTACCTAATGGAAGGAACCAAAATGAAGTGTGATGTCTTGTATATTGATGGTGAATCATTTATCTTCCGTGAATTCTCTTTAGCTTAATGCCAACTATGCTACGATAATCAGCATTTACTTTGCCAAAAGCACAGGCATTTAAGAATTCCTCACAAAAGGTTAATCGAATCTGATCCTTCAATACAGGCTGCAGCCATTAAAAAAACTTGTTACAAGAAAGTACATGCTAGCTGAAAGGAACAACAAGCATTCACAAGGTTCCACCAAGAGTTGAACTGGGATCACCAAAGACAAGGTGCAGATTCCTAACTATTACACTACAGAAACAACAACAAAAAAATGCTTTTACTCATCTTGTATTGCTGTAATCACAACCACATGTGTATACTGTTACATCAAGCAAAACAACAAAAATATGTTTTGTGTCTTCTGTATCGCTGGATTCAGTGTCTGTAGTACTTGCAAATATATTATACAAATGTTTAAAATATCTTTTGTGTCTTCAATTTTCCCAGATTCAGTGTCAAGCCTGCTTACAATTAAAATCTGCAAACAACAAATCGAACCTTTTTGTCTTGTGTTTCACTGGATTCAGAGTCCACAGTGCTTTCATTTCCACCATAGAACAAGTCCAAAAATGTTTTGTCTTCTGTATTGCTAGATAAAGAGGGCAGAGTGCTTTCTTTATATATCACATCTCCTGTCTTTTTTTTGTAAGACATGAGTTCCTTTTATATAACTTTACCTTGTCCAGTGTCATCAGCACACAGATTGGCAAGGCATTGACCTAATTTTGGCAACAACTGCTTTGTCTCATGTTTGTAATCTGGTCAAGTGACAGACATTTTTGAGATTTACAATAAATTGTAGCAAGAAAACCCATATAATCTCAAAATGTCAGCCAGGTTTAGAAAGGTGCCACGGAGGCATGACGTCTGACAATATAAAATGAAAAGTGCTTACTAAGCATTACACTGTGGAATCTTCAAAACAACCCTTCTTCTATATATCTGATTTCAGAGTCCACAATACTTATCTTCACTCCATAACCAACAATACAATCTGTTTGTACTGGTGACTTCAGAATCCAGACTTTTCCATTATGAAATTAACAGGCTCAGTTTTATTTTGTCTCTGAAACAAGGTAACAGGCACTTCAACAGTTTCCACTGAAAGTCAAACTCAGATGAGTGGATTCAGAGTCCAGAGTGCTAACCAATACACCATGGAACCTTAACCAAGTTCCTGGGTGTCCTGTATTGCTGGATTCAGAATCAAGTGCTTATCCCATTACCTAATGGAAGGAACCAAAATGAAGTGTGATGTCTTGTATATTGATGGTGAATCATTTATCTTCCGTGAATTCTCTTTAGCTTAATGCCAACTATGCTACGATAATCAGCATTTACTTTGCCAAAAGCACAGGCATTTAAGAATTCCTCACAAAAGGTTAATCGAATCTGATCCTTCAATACAGGCTGCAGCCATTAAAAAAACTTGTTACAAGAAAGTACATGCTAGCTGAAAGGAACAACAAGCATTCACAAGGTTCCACCAAGAGTTGAACTGGGATCACCAAAGACAAGGTGCAGATTCCTAACTATTACACTACAGAAACAACAACAAAAAAATGCTTTTACTCATCTTGTATTGCTGTAATCACAACCACATGTGTATACTGTTACATCAAGCAAAACAACAAAAATATGTTTTGTGTCTTCTGTATCGCTGGATTCAGTGTCTGTAGTACTTGCAAATATATTATACAAATGTTTAAAATATCTTTTGTGTCTTCAATTTTCCCAGATTCAGTGTCAAGCCTGCTTACAATTAAAATCTGCAAACAACAAATCGAACCTTTTTGTCTTGTGTTTCACTGGATTCAGAGTCCACAGTGCTTTCATTTCCACCATAGAACAAGTCCAAAAATGTTTTGTCTTCTGTATTGCTAGATAAAGAGGGCAGAGTGCTTTCTTTATATATCACATCTCCTGTCTTTTTTTTGTAAGACATGAGTTCCTTTTATATAACTTTACCTTGTCCAGTGTCATCAGCACACAGATTGGCAAGGCATTGACCTAATTTTGGCAACAACTGCTTTGTCTCATGTTTGTAATCTGGTCAAGTGACAGACATTTTTGAGATTTACAATAAATTGTAGCAAGAAAACCCATATAATCTCAAAATGTCAGCCAGGTTTAGAAAGGTGCCACGGAGGCATGACGTCTGACAATATAAAATGAAAAGTGCTTACTAAGCATTACACTGTGGAATCTTCAAAACAACCCTTCTTCTATATATCTGATTTCAGAGTCCACAATACTTATCTTCACTCCATAACCAACAATACAATCTGTTTGTACTGGTGACTTCAGAATCCAGACTTTTCCATTATGAAATTAACAGGCTCAGTTTTATTTTGTCTCTGAAACAAGGTAACAGGCACTTCAACAGTTTCCACTGAAAGTCAAACTCAGATGAGTGGATTCAGAGTCCAGAGTGCTAACCAATACACCATGGAACCTTAACCAAGTTCCTGGGTGTCCTGTATTGCTGGATTCAGAATCAAGTGCTTATCCCATTACCTAATGGAAGGAACCAAAATGAAGTGTGATGTCTTGTATATTGATGGTGAATCATTTATCTTCCGTGAATTCTCTTTAGCTTAATGCCAACTATGCTACGATAATCAGCATTTACTTTGCCAAAAGCACAGGCATTTAAGAATTCCTCACAAAAGGTTAATCGAATCTGATCCATCAATACAGGCTGCAGCCATTAAAAAAACTTGTTACAAGAAAGTACATGCTAGCTGAAAGGAACAACAAGCATTCACAAGGTTCCACCAAGAGTTGAACTGGGATCACCAAAGACAAGGTGCAGATTCCTAACTATTACACTACAGAAACAACAACAAAAAAATGCTTTTACTCATCTTGTATTGCTGTAATCACAACCACATGTGTATACTGTTACATCAAGCAAAACAACAAAAATATGTTTTGTGTCTTCTGTATCGCTGGATTCAGTGTCTGTAGTACTTGCAAATATATTATACAAATGTTTAAAATATCTTTTGTGTCTTCAATTTTCCCAGATTCAGTGTCAAGCCTGCTTACAATTAAAATCTGCAAACAACAAATCGAACCTTTTTGTCTTGTGTTTCACTGGATTCAGAGTCCACAGTGCTTTCATTTCCACCATAGAACAAGTCCAAAAATGTTTTGTCTTCTGTATTGCTAGATAAAGAGGGCAGAGTGCTTTCTTTATATATCACATCTCCTGTCTTTTTTTTGTAAGACATGAGTTCCTTTTATATAACTTTACCTTGTCCAGTGTCATCAGCACACAGATTGGCAAGGCATTGACCTAATTTTGGCAACAACTGCTTTGTCTCATGTTTGTAATCTGGTCAAGTGACAGACATTTTTGAGATTTACAATAAATTGTAGCAAGAAAACCCATATAATCTCAAAATGTCAGCCAGGTTTAGAAAGGTGCCACGGAGGCATGACGTCTGACAATATAAAATGAAAAGTGCTTACTAAGCATTACACTGTGGAAACTTCAAAACAACCCTTCTTCTATATAGCTGATTTCAGAGTCCACAATACTTACCTTTACTCCATAACCAACAATACAATCTGTTTGTACTGGTGACTTCAGAACCCAGACTTTTCCATTATGAAATTAACAGGCTCAGTTTTATTTTGTCTCTGAAACAAGGTAACAAGCACTTCAACAGGTTCCACTGAGAGTCGAACTCAGATGACTGGATTCAGAGTCCAGAGTGCTAACCATTACACCATGGAACCTTAACCAAGTTCCTGGGTGTCCTGTATTGCTGGATTCGGAATCAAGTGCTTATCCCATTACCTAATGGAAGGAACCAAAATGAAGTGTGATGTCTTGTATATTGATGGTGAATCATTTATCTTCCGTGAATTCTCGTTAGCTTAATGCCAACTATGCTACGATAATCAGCATTTACTTTGCCAAAATCACAGGCATTTAAGAATTCCTCACAAAAGGTTAATCGAATCTGAGCCATCAATACAGGCTGCAGCCATTAAAAAAACTTGTTACAAGAAAGTACATGCTAGCTGAAAGGAACAACAAGCATTCACAAGGTTCCACCAAGAGTTGAACTGGGATCACCAAAGACAAGGTGCAGATTCCTAACTATTACACTACAGAAACAACAACAAAAAAATGCTTTTACTCATCTTGTATTGCTGTAATCACAACCACATGTGTATACTGTTACATCAAGCAAAACAACAAAAATATGTTTTGTGTCTTCTGTATCGCTGGATTCAGTGTCTGTAGTACTTGCAAATATATTATACAAATGTTTAAAATATCTTTTGTGTCTTCAATTTTCCCAGATTCAGTGTCAAGCCTGCTTACAATTAAAATCTGCAAACAACAAATCGAACCTTTTTGTCTTGTGTTTCACTGGATTCAGAGTCCACAGTGCTTTCATTTCCACCATAGAACAAGTCCAAAAATGTTTTGTCTTCTGTATTGCTAGATAAAGAGGGCAGAGTGCTTTCTTTATATATCACATCTCCTGTCTTTTTTTTGTAAGACATGAGTTCCTTTTATATAACTTTACCTTGTCCAGTGTCATCAGCACACAGATTGGCAAGGCATTGACCTAATTTTGGCAACAACTGCTTTGTCTCATGTTTGTAATCTGGTCAAGTGACAGACATTTTTGAGATTTACAATAAATTGTAGCAAGAAAACCCATATAATCTCAAAATGTCAGCCAGGTTTCGAAAGGTGCCACGGAGGCATGACGTCTGACAATATAAAATGAAAAGTGCTTACTAAGCATTACACTGTGGAATCTTCAAAACAACCCTTCTTCTATATATCTGATTTCAGAGTCCACAATACTTATCTTCACTCCATAACCAACAATACAATCTGTTTGTACTGGTGACTTCAGAATCCAGACTTTTCCATTATGAAATTAACAGGCTCAGTTTTATTTTGTCTCTGAAACAAGGTAACAGGCACTTCAACAGTTTCCACTGAAAGTCAAACTCAGATGAGTGGACTCAGAGTCCAGAGTGCTAACCAATACACCATGGAACCTTAACCAAGTTCCTGGGTGTCCTGTATTGCTGGATTCAGAATCAAGTGCTTATCCCATTACCTAATGGAAGGAACCAAAATGAAGTGTGATGTCTTGTATATTGATGGTGAATCATTTATCTTCCGTGAATTCTCTTTAGCTTAATGCCAACTATGCTACGATAATCAGCATTTACTTTGCCAAAAGCACAGGCATTTAAGAATTCCTCACAAAAGGTTAATCGAATCTGATCCATCAATACAGGCTGCAGCCATTAAAAAAACTTGTTACAAGAAAGTACATGCTAGCTGAAAGGAACAACAAGCATTCACAAGGTTCCACCAAGAGTTGAACTGGGATCACCAAAGACAAGGTGCAGATTCCTAACTATTACACTACAGAAACAACAACAAAAAAATGCTTTTACTCATCTTGTATTGCTGTAATCACAACCACATGTGTATACTGTTACATCAAGCAAAACAACAAAAATATGTTTTGTGTCTTCTGTATTGCTGGATTCAGTGTCTGTGGTACTTGCAAATATATTATACAAATGTTTAAAATATCTTTTGTGGCTTCAATTTTCCCAGATTCAGTGTCAAGCCTGCTTACAATTAAAATCTGCAAACAACAAATCGAACCTTTTTGTCTTTTGTTTCACTAGATTCAGAGTCCACAGTGCTTTCAATTCCACCATAGAACAAGTCCAAAAATGTTTTGTCTTCTGTATTGCTAGATAAAGAGGGCAGAGTGCTTTCTTTATATATCACATCTCCTGTCTTTTTTTTGTAAGACATGAGTTCCTTTTATATAACTTTACCTTGTCCAGTGTCATCAGCACACAGATTGGCAAGGCATTGACCTAATTTTGGCAACAACTGCTTTGTCTCATGTTTGTAATCTGGTCAAGTGACAGACATTTTTGAGATTTACAATAAGTTGTAGCAAGAAAACCCATATAATCTCAAAATGTCAGCCAGGTTTAGAAAGGTGCCACGGAGGCATGACGTCTGACAATATAAAATGAAAAGTGCTTACTAAGCATTACACTGTGGAATCTTCAAAACAACCCTTCTTCTATATATCTGATTTCAGAGTCCACAATACTTATCTTCACTCCATAACCAACAATACAATCTGTTTGTACTGGTGACTTCAGAATCCAGACTTTTCCATTATGAAATTAACAGGCTCAGTTTTATTTTGTCTCTGAAACAAGGTAACAGGCACTTCAACAGTTTCCACTGAAAGTCAAACTCAGATGAGTGGATTCAGAGTCCAGAGTGCTAACCAATACACCATGGAACCTTAACCAAGTTCCTGGGTGTCCTGTATTGCTGGATTCAGAATCAAGTGCTTATCCCATTACCTAATGGAAGGAACCAAAATGAAGTGTGATGTCTTGTATATTGATGGTGAATCATTTATCTTCCGTGAATTCTCTTTAGCTTAATGCCAACTATGCTACGATAATCAGCATTTACTTTGCCAAAAGCACAGGCATTTAAGAATTCCTCACAAAAGGTTAATCGAATCTGATCCATCAATACAGGCTGCAGCCATTAAAAAAACTTGTTACAAGAAAGTACATGCTAGCTGAAAGGAACAATAAGCATTCACAAGGTTCCACCAAGAGTTGAACTGGGATCACCAAAGACAAGGTGCAGATTCCTAACTATTACACTACAGAAACAACAACAAAAAAATGCTTTTACTCATCTTGTATTGCTGTAATCACAACCACATGTGTATACTGTTACATCAAGCAAAACAACAAAAATATGTTTTGTGTCTTCTGTATCGCTGGATTCAGTGTCTGTAGTACTTGCAAATATATTATACAAATGTTTAAAATATCTTTTGTGTCTTCAATTTTCCCAGATTCAGTGTCAAGCCTGCTTACAATTAAAATCTGCAAACAACAAATCGAACCTTTTTGTCTTGTGTTTCACTGGATTCAGAGTCCACAGTGCTTTCATTTCCATCATAGAACAAGTCCAAAAATGTTTTGTCTTCTGTATTGCTAGATAAAGAGGGCAGAGTGCTTTCTTTATATATCACATCTCCTGTCTTTTTTTTGTAAGACATGAGTTCCTTTTATATAACTTTACCTTGTCCAGTGTCATCAGCACACAGATTGGCAAGGCATTGACCTAATTTTGGCAACAACTGCTTTGTCTCATGTTTGTAATCTGGTCAAGTGACAGACATTTTTGAGATTTACAATAAATTGTAGCAAGAAAACCCATATAATCTCAAAATGTCAGCCAGGTTTAGAAAGGTGCCACGGAGGCATGACGTCTGACAATATAAAATGAAAAGTGCTTACTAAGCATTACACTGTGGAATCTTCAAAACAACCCTTCTTCTATATATCTGATTTCAGAGTCCACAATACTTATCTTCACTCCATAACCAACAATACAATCTGTTTGTACTGGTGACTTCAGAATCCAGACTTTTCCATTATGAAATTAACAGGCTCAGTTTTATTTTGTCTCTGAAACAAGGTAACAGGCACTTCAACAGTTTCCACTGAAAGTCAAACTCAGATGAGTGGATTCAGAGTCCAGAGTGCTAACCAATACACCATGGAACCTTAACCAAGTTCCTGGGTGTCCTGTATTGCTGGATTCAGAATCAAGTGCTTATCCCATTACCTAATGGAAGGAACCAAAATGAAGTGTGATGTCTTGTATATTGATGGTGAATCATTTATCTTCCGTGAATTCTCTTTAGCTTAATGCCAACTATGCTACGATAATCAGCATTTACTTTGCCAAAAGCACAGGCATTTAAGAATTCCTCACAAAAGGTTAATCGAATCTGATCCTTCAATACAGGCTGCAGCCATTAAAAAAACTTGTTACAAGAAAGTACATGCTAGCTGAAAGGAACAACAAGCATTCACAAGGTTCCACCAAGAGTTGAACTGGGATCACCAAAGACAAGGTGCAGATTCCTAACTATTACACTACAGAAACAACAACAAAAAAATGCTTTTACTCATCTTGTATTGCTGTAATCACAACCACATGTGTATACTGTTACATCAAGCAAAACAACAAAAATATGTTTTGTGTCTTCTGTATCGCTGGATTCAGTGTCTGTAGTACTTGCAAATATATTATACAAATGTTTAAAATATCTTTTGTGTCTTCAATTTTCCCAGATTCAGTGTCAAGCCTGCTTACAATTAAAATCTGCAAACAACAAATCGAACCTTTTTGTCTTGTGTTTCACTGGATTCAGAGTCCACAGTGCTTTCATTTCCACCATAGAACAAGTCCAAAAATGTTTTGTCTTCTGTATTGCTAGATAAAGAGGGCAGAGTGCTTTCTTTATATATCACATCTCCTGTCTTTTTTTTGTAAGACATGAGTTCCTTTTATATAACTTTACCTTGTCCAGTGTCATCAGCACACAGATTGGCAAGGCATTGACCTAATTTTGGCAACAACTGCTTTGTCTCATGTTTGTAATCTGGTCAAGTGACAGACATTTTTGAGATTTACAATAAATTGTAGCAAGAAAACCCATATAATCTCAAAATGTCAGCCAGGTTTAGAAAGGTGCCACGGAGGCATGACGTCTGACAATATAAAATGAAAAGTGCTTACTAAGCATTACACTGTGGAATCTTCAAAACAACCCTTCTTCTATATATCTGATTTCAGAGTCCACAATACTTATCTTCACTCCATAACCAACAATACAATCTGTTTGTACTGGTGACTTCAGAATCCAGACTTTTCCATTATGAAATTAACAGGCTCAGTTTTATTTTGTCTCTGAAACAAGGTAACAGGCACTTCAACAGTTTCCACTGAAAGTCAAACTCAGATGAGTGGATTCAGAGTCCAGAGTGCTAACCAATACACCATGGAACCTTAACCAAGTTCCTGGGTGTCCTGTATTGCTGGATTCAGAATCAAGTGCTTATCCCATTACCTAATGGAAGGAACCAAAATGAAGTGTGATGTCTTGTATATTGATGGTGAATCATTTATCTTCCGTGAATTCTCTTTAGCTTAATGCCAACTATGCTACGATAATCAGCATTTACTTTGCCAAAAGCACAGGCATTTAAGAATTCCTCACAAAAGGTTAATCGAATCTGATCCTTCAATACAGGCTGCAGCCATTAAAAAAACTTGTTACAAGAAAGTACATGCTAGCTGAAAGGAACAACAAGCATTCACAAGGTTCCACCAAGAGTTGAACTGGGATCACCAAAGACAAGGTGCAGATTCCTAACTATTACACTACAGAAACAACAACAAAAAAATGCTTTTACTCATCTTGTATTGCTGTAATCACAACCACATGTGTATACTGTTACATCAAGCAAAACAACAAAAATATGTTTTGTGTCTTCTGTATCGCTGGATTCAGTGTCTGTAGTACTTGCAAATATATTATACAAATGTTTAAAATATCTTTTGTGTCTTCAATTTTCCCAGATTCAGTGTCAAGCCTGCTTACAATTAAAATCTGCAAACAACAAATCGAACCTTTTTGTCTTGTGTTTCACTGGATTCAGAGTCCACAGTGCTTTCATTTCCACCATAGAACAAGTCCAAAAATGTTTTGTCTTCTGTATTGCTAGATAAAGAGGGCAGAGTGCTTTCTTTATATATCACATCTCCTGTCTTTTTTTTGTAAGACATGAGTTCCTTTTATATAACTTTACCTTGTCCAGTGTCATCAGCACACAGATTGGCAAGGCATTGACCTAATTTTGGCAACAACTGCTTTGTCTCATGTTTGTAATCTGGTCAAGTGACAGACATTTTTGAGATTTACAATAAATTGTAGCAAGAAAACCCATATAATCTCAAAATGTCAGCCAGGTTTAGAAAGGTGCCACGGAGGCATGACGTCTGACAATATAAAATGAAAAGTGCTTACTAAGCATTACACTGTGGAATCTTCAAAACAACCCTTCTTCTATATATCTGATTTCAGAGTCCACAATACTTATCTTCACTCCATAACCAACAATACAATCTGTTTGTACTGGTGACTTCAGAATCCAGACTTTTCCATTATGAAATTAACAGGCTCAGTTTTATTTTGTCTCTGAAACAAGGTAACAGGCACTTCAACAGTTTCCACTGAAAGTCAAACTCAGATGAGTGGATTCAGAGTCCAGAGTGCTAACCAATACACCATGGAACCTTAACCAAGTTCCTGGGTGTCCTGTATTGCTGGATTCAGAATCAAGTGCTTATCCCATTACCTAATGGAAGGAACCAAAATGAAGTGTGATGTCTTGTATATTGATGGTGAATCATTTATCTTCCGTGAATTCTCTTTAGCTTAATGCCAACTATGCTACGATAATCAGCATTTACTTTGCCAAAAGCACAGGCATTTAAGAATTCCTCACAAAAGGTTAATCGAATCTGATCCATCAATACAGGCTGCAGCCATTAAAAAAACTTGTTACAAGAAAGTACATGCTAGCTGAAAGGAACAACAAGCATTCACAAGGTTCCACCAAGAGTTGAACTGGGATCACCAAAGACAAGGTGCAGATTCCTAACTATTACACTACAGAAACAACAACAAAAAAATGCTTTTACTCATCTTGTATTGCTGTAATCACAACCACATGTGTATACTGTTACATCAAGCAAAACAACAAAAATATGTTTTGTGTCTTCTGTATCGCTGGATTCAGTGTCTGTAGTACTTGCAAATATATTATACAAATGTTTAAAATATCTTTTGTGTCTTCAATTTTCCCAGATTCAGTGTCAAGCCTGCTTACAATTAAAATCTGCAAACAACAAATCGAACCTTTTTGTCTTGTGTTTCACTGGATTCAGAGTCCACAGTGCTTTCATTTCCACCATAGAACAAGTCCAAAAATGTTTTGTCTTCTGTATTGCTAGATAAAGAGGGCAGAGTGCTTTCTTTATATATCACATCTCCTGTCTTTTTTTTGTAAGACATGAGTTCCTTTTATATAACTTTACCTTGTCCAGTGTCATCAGCACACAGATTGGCAAGGCATTGACCTAATTTTGGCAACAACTGCTTTGTCTCATGTTTGTAATCTGGTCAAGTGACAGACATTTTTGAGATTTACAATAAATTGTAGCAAGAAAACCCATATAATCTCAAAATGTCAGCCAGGTTTAGAAAGGTGCCACGGAGGCATGACGTCTGACAATATAAAATGAAAAGTGCTTACTAAGCATTACACTGTGGAAACTTCAAAACAACCCTTCTTCTATATAGCTGATTTCAGAGTCCACAATACTTACCTTTACTCCATAACCAACAATACAATCTGTTTGTACTGGTGACTTCAGAACCCAGACTTTTCCATTATGAAATTAACAGGCTCAGTTTTATTTTGTCTCTGAAACAAGGTAACAAGCACTTCAACAGGTTCCACTGAGAGTCGAACTCAGATGACTGGATTCAGAGTCCAGAGTGCTAACCATTACACCATGGAACCTTAACCAAGTTCCTGGGTGTCCTGTATTGCTGGATTCGGAATCAAGTGCTTATCCCATTACCTAATGGAAGGAACCAAAATGAAGTGTGATGTCTTGTATATTGATGGTGAATCATTTATCTTCCGTGAATTCTCGTTAGCTTAATGCCAACTATGCTACGATAATCAGCATTTACTTTGCCAAAATCACAGGCATTTAAGAATTCCTCACAAAAGGTTAATCGAATCTGAGCCATCAATACAGGCTGCAGCCATTAAAAAAACTTGTTACAAGAAAGTACATGCTAGCTGAAAGGAACAACAAGCATTCACAAGGTTCCACCAAGAGTTGAACTGGGATCACCAAAGACAAGGTGCAGATTCCTAACTATTACACTACAGAAACAACAACAAAAAAATGCTTTTACTCATCTTGTATTGCTGTAATCACAACCACATGTGTATACTGTTACATCAAGCAAAACAACAAAAATATGTTTTGTGTCTTCTGTATCGCTGGATTCAGTGTCTGTAGTACTTGCAAATATATTATACAAATGTTTAAAATATCTTTTGTGTCTTCAATTTTCCCAGATTCAGTGTCAAGCCTGCTTACAATTAAAATCTGCAAACAACAAATCGAACCTTTTTGTCTTGTGTTTCACTGGATTCAGAGTCCACAGTGCTTTCATTTCCACCATAGAACAAGTCCAAAAATGTTTTGTCTTCTGTATTGCTAGATAAAGAGGGCAGAGTGCTTTCTTTATATATCACATCTCCTGTCTTTTTTTTGTAAGACATGAGTTCCTTTTATATAACTTTACCTTGTCCAGTGTCATCAGCACACAGATTGGCAAGGCATTGACCTAATTTTGGCAACAACTGCTTTGTCTCATGTTTGTAATCTGGTCAAGTGACAGACATTTTTGAGATTTACAATAAATTGTAGCAAGAAAACCCATATAATCTCAAAATGTCAGCCAGGTTTCGAAAGGTGCCACGGAGGCATGACGTCTGACAA
This sequence comes from Electrophorus electricus, assembly GCF_041902795.1. Classification (NCBI taxonomy): domain Eukaryota; kingdom Metazoa; phylum Chordata; class Actinopteri; order Gymnotiformes; family Gymnotidae; genus Electrophorus; species Electrophorus electricus. Next base: position 22,306,416 of record NC_137501.1, read on the forward strand.
TATAAAATGAAAAGTGCTTACTAAGCATTACACTGTGGAATCTTCAAAACAACCCTTCTTCTATATATCTGATTTCAGAGTCCACAATACTTATCTTCACTCCATAACCAACAATACAATCTGTTTGTACTGGTGACTTCAGAATCCAGACTTTTCCATTATGAAATTAACAGGCTCAGTTTTATTTTGTCTCTGAAACAAGGTAACAGGCACTTCAACAGTTTCCACTGAAAGTCAAACTCAGATGAGTGGACTCAGAGTCCAGAGTGCTAACCAATACACCATGGAACCTTAACCAAGTTCCTGGGTGTCCTGTATTGCTGGATTCAGAATCAAGTGCTTATCCCATTACCTAATGGAAGGAACCAAAATGAAGTGTGATGTCTTGTATATTGATGGTGAATCATTTATCTTCCGTGAATTCTCTTTAGCTTAATGCCAACTATGCTACGATAATCAGCATTTACTTTGCCAAAAGCACAGGCATTTAAGAATTCCTCACAAAAGGTTAATCGAATCTGATCCATCAATACAGGCTGCAGCCATTAAAAAAACTTGTTACAAGAAAGTACATGCTAGCTGAAAGGAACAACAAGCATTCACAAGGTTCCACCAAGAGTTGAACTGGGATCACCAAAGACAAGGTGCAGATTCCTAACTATTACACTACAGAAACAACAACAAAAAAATGCTTTTACTCATCTTGTATTGCTGTAATCACAACCACATGTGTATACTGTTACATCAAGCAAAACAACAAAAATATGTTTTGTGTCTTCTGTATCGCTGGATTCAGTGTCTGTAGTACTTGCAAATATATTATACAAATGTTTAAAATATCTTTTGTGTCTTCAATTTTCCCAGATTCAGTGTCAAGCCTGCTTACAATTAAAATCTGCAAACAACAAATCGAACCTTTTTGTCTTGTGTTTCACTGGATTCAGAGTCCACAGTGCTTTCATTTCCACCATAGAACAAGTCCAAAAATGTTTTGTCTTCTGTATTGCTAGATAAAGAGGGCAGAGTGCTTTCTTTATATATCACATCTCCTGTCTTTTTTTTGTAAGACATGAGTTCCTTTTATATAACTTTACCTTGTCCAGTGTCATCAGCACACAGATTGGCAAGGCATTGACCTAATTTTGGCAACAACTGCTTTGTCTCATGTTTGTAATCTGGTCAAGTGACAGACATTTTTGAGATTTACAATAAATTGTAGCAAGAAAACCCATATAATCTCAAAATGTCAGCCAGGTTTAGAAAGGTGCCACGGAGGCATGACGTCTGACAATATAAAATGAAAAGTGCTTACTAAGCATTACACTGTGGAATCTTCAAAACAACCCTTCTTCTATATATCTGATTTCAGAGTCCACAATACTTATCTTCACTCCATAACCAACAATACAATCTGTTTGTACTGGTGACTTCAGAATCCAGACTTTTCCATTATGAAATTAACAGGCTCAGTTTTATTTTGTCTCTGAAACAAGGTAACAGGCACTTCAACAGTTTCCACTGAAAGTCAAACTCAGATGAGTGGACTCAGAGTCCAGAGTGCTAACCAATACACCATGGAACCTTAACCAAGTTCCTGGGTGTCCTGTATTGCTGGATTCAGAATCAAGTGCTTATCCCATTACCTAATGGAAGGAACCAAAATGAAGTGTGATGTCTTGTATATTGATGGTGAATCATTTATCTTCCGTGAATTCTCTTTAGCTTAATGCCAACTATGCTACGATAATCAGCATTTACTTTGCCAAAAGCACAGGCATTTAAGAATTCCTCACAAAAGGTTAATCGAATCTGATCCATCAATACAGGCTGCAGCCATTAAAAAAACTTGTTACAAGAAAGTACATGCTAGCTGAAAGGAACAACAAGCATTCACAAGGTTCCACCAAGAGTTGAACTGGGATCACCAAAGACAAGGTGCAGATTCCTAACTATTACACTACAGAAACAACAACAAAAAAATGCTTTTACTCATCTTGTATTGCTGTAATCACAACCACATGTGTATACTGTTACATCAAGCAAAACAACAAAAATATGTTTTGTGTCTTCTGTATCGCTGGATTCAGTGTCTGTAGTACTTGCAAATATATTATACAAATGTTTAAAATATCTTTTGTGTCTTCAATTTTCCCAGATTCAGTGTCAAGCCTGCTTACAATTAAAATCTGCAAACAACAAATCGAACCTTTTTGTCTTGTGTTTCACTGGATTCAGAGTCCACAGTGCTTTCATTTCCACCATAGAACAAGTCCAAAAATGTTTTGTCTTCTGTATTGCTAGATAAAGAGGGCAGAGTGCTTTCTTTATATATCACATCTCCTGTCTTTTTTTTGTAAGACATGAGTTCCTTTTATATAACTTTACCTTGTCCAGTGTCATCAGCACACAGATTGGCAAGGCATTGACCTAATTTTGGCAACAACTGCTTTGTCTCATGTTTGTAATCTGGTCAAGTGACAGACATTTTTGAGATTTACAATAAATTGTAGCAAGAAAACCCATATAATCTCAAAATGTCAGCCAGGTTTCGAAAGGTGCCACGGAGGCATGACGTCTGACAATATAAAATGAAAAGTGCTTACTAAGCATTACACTGTGGAATCTTCAAAACAACCCTTCTTCTATATATCTGATTTCAGAGTCCACAATACTTATCTTCACTCCATAACCAACAATACAATCTGTTTGTACTGGTGACTTCAGAATCCAGACTTTTCCATTATGAAATTAACAGGCTCAGTTTTATTTTGTCTCTGAAACAAGGTAACAGGCACTTCAACAGTTTCCACTGAAAGTCAAACTCAGATGAGTGGACTCAGAGTCCAGAGTGCTAACCAATACACCATGGAACCTTAACCAAGTTCCTGGGTGTCCTGTATTGCTGGATTCAGAATCAAGTGCTTATCCCATTACCTAATGGAAGGAACCAAAATGAAGTGTGATGTCTTGTATATTGATGGTGAATCATTTATCTTCCGTGAATTCTCTTTAGCTTAATGCCAACTATGCTACGATAATCAGCATTTACTTTGCCAAAAGCACAGGCATTTAAGAATTCCTCACAAAAGGTTAATCGAATCTGATCCATCAATACAGGCTGCAGCCATTAAAAAAACTTGTTACAAGAAAGTACATGCTAGCTGAAAGGAACAACAAGCATTCACAAGGTTCCACCAAGAGTTGAACTGGGATCACCAAAGACAAGGTGCAGATTCCTAACTATTACACTACAGAAACAACAACAAAAAAATGCTTTTACTCATCTTGTATTGCTGTAATCACAACCACATGTGTATACTGTTACATCAAGCAAAACAACAAAAATATGTTTTGTGTCTTCTGTATCGCTGGATTCAGTGTCTGTAGTACTTGCAAATATATTATACAAATGTTTAAAATATCTTTTGTGTCTTCAATTTTCCCAGATTCAGTGTCAAGCCTGCTTACAATTAAAATCTGCAAACAACAAATCGAACCTTTTTGTCTTGTGTTTCACTGGATTCAGAGTCCACAGTGCTTTCATTTCCACCATAGAACAAGTCCAAAAATGTTTTGTCTTCTGTATTGCTAGATAAAGAGGGCAGAGTGCTTTCTTTATATATCACATCTCCTGTCTTTTTTTTGTAAGACATGAGTTCCTTTTATATAACTTTACCTTGTCCAGTGTCATCAGCACACAGATTGGCAAGGCATTGACCTAATTTTGGCAACAACTGCTTTGTCTCATGTTTGTAATCTGGTCAAGTGACAGACATTTTTGAGATTTACAATAAATTGTAGCAAGAAAACCCATATAATCTCAAAATGTCAGCCAGGTTTCGAAAGGTGCCACGGAGGCATGACGTCTGACAATATAAAATGAAAAGTGCTTACTAAGCATTACACTGTGGAATCTTCAAAACAACCCTTTTTCTATATATCTGATTTCAGAGTCCACAATGCTTACCTTTACTCCATAACCAACAATACAATCTGTTTGTACTGGTGACTTCAGAATCCTCACTTTTCCATTTTGAAATTAACAGGCTCAGTTTTATTTTGTCTCTGAAACAAGGTAACAAGCACTTCAACAGGTTCCACTGAGAGTCAAACTCAGATGACTGGATTCAAAGTCCATAGTGCTAACCATTACACCATGGAACCTTAACCAAGTTCCTGGGTGTCCTGTATTGCTGGATTCAGAATCAAGTGCTTATCCCATTACCTAATGGAAGGAACCAAAATGAAGTGTGATGTCTTGTATATTGATGGTGAATCATTTATCTTCCGTGAATTCTCGTTAGCTTAATGCCAACTATGCTACGATAATCAGCATTTACTTTGCCAAAATCACAGGCATTTAAGAATTCCTCACAAAAGGTTAATCGAATCTGAGCCATCAATACAGGCTGCAGCCATTAAAAAAACTTGTTACAAGAAAGTACATGCTAGCTGAAAGGAACAACAAGAATTCAATAGGTTCCACCAAGAGTTGAACTGGGATCACCAAAGACAAGGTGCAGATTCCTAACTATTACACTACAGAAACAACAACAAAAAAATGCTTTTACTCATCTTGTATTGCTGTAATCACAACCACATGTGTATACTGTTACATCAAGCAAAACAACAAAAATATGTTTTGTGTCTTCTGTATCGCTGGATTCAGTGTCTGTAGTACTTGCAAATATATTATACAAATGTTTAAAATATCTTTTGTGTCTTCAATTTTCCCAGATTCAGTGTCAAGCCTGCTTACAATTAAAATCTGCAAACAACAAATCGAACCTTTTTGTCTTGTGTTTCACTGGATTCAGAGTCCACAGTGCTTTCATTTCCACCATAGAACAAGTCCAAAAATGTTTTGTCTTCTGTATTGCTAGATAAAGAGGGCAGAGTGCTTTCTTTATATATCACATCTCCTGTCTTTTTTTTGTAAGACATGAGTTCCTTTTATATAACTTTACCTTGTCCAGTGTCATCAGCACACAGATTGGCAAGGCATTGACCTAATTTTGGCAACAACTGCTTTGTCTCATGTTTGTAATCTGGTCAAGTGACAGGCATTTTTGAGATTTACAATAAATTGTAGCAAGAAAACCCATATAATCTCAAAATGTCAGCCAGGTTTCGAAAGGTGCCACGGAGGCATGACGTCGGACAATATAAAATGAAAAGTGCTTACTAAGCATTACACTGTGGAATCTTCAAAACAACCCTTCTTCTATATATCTGATTTCAGAGTCCACAATGCTTACCTTTACTCCATAACCAACAATACAATCTGTTTCTACTGGTGACTTCAGAACCCAGACTTTTCCATTATGAAATTAACAGGCTCAGTTTTATTTTGTCTCTGAAACAAGGTAACAAGCACTTCAACAGGTTCCACTGAGAGTCAAACTCAGATGACTGGATTCAAAGTCCAGAGTGCTAACCATTACACCATGGAACCTTAACCAAGTTCCTGGGTGTCCTGTATTGCTGGATTCAGAATCAAGTGCTTATCCCATTACCTAATGGAAGGAACCAAAATGAAGTGTGATGTCTTGTATATTGATGGTGAATCATTTATCTTCCGTGAATTCTCGTTAGCTTAATGCCAACTATGCTACGATAATCAGCATTTACTTTGCCAAAATCACAGGCATTTAAGAATTCCTCACAAAAGGTTAATCGAATCTGAGCCATCAATACAGGCTGCAGCCATTAAAAAAACTTGTTACAAGAAAGTACATGCTAGCTGAAAGGAACAACAAGAATTCAATAGGTTCCACCAAGAGTTGAACTGGGATCACCAAAGACAAGGTGCAGATTCCTAACTATTACACTACAGAAACAACAACAAAAAAATGCTTTTACTCATCTTGTATTGCTGTAATCACAACCACATGTGTATACTGTTACATCAAGCAAAACAACAAAAATATGTTTTGTGTCTTCTGTATCGCTGGATTCAGTGTCTGTAGTACTTGCAAATATATTATACAAATGTTTAAAATATCTTTTGTGTCTTCAATTTTCCCAGATTCAGTGTCAAGCCTGCTTACAATTAAAATCTGCAAACAACAAATCGAACCTTTTTGTCTTGTGTTTCACTGGATTCAGAGTCCACAGTGCTTTCATTTCCACCATAGAACAAGTCCAAAAATGTTTTGTCTTCTGTATTGCTAGATAAAGAGGGCAGAGTGCTTTCTTTATATATCACATCTCCTGTCTTTTTTTTGTAAGACATGAGTTCCTTTTATATAACTTTACCTTGTCCAGTGTCATCAGCACACAGATTGGCAAGGCATTGACCTAATTTTGGCAACAACTGCTTTGTCTCATGTTTGTAATCTGGTCAAGTGACAGGCATTTTTGAGATTTACAATAAATTGTAGCAAGAAAACCCATATAATCTCAAAATGTCAGCCAGGTTTAGAAAGGTGCCACGGAGGCATGACGTCTGACAATATAAAATGAAAAGTGCTTACTAAGCATTACACTGTGGAAACTTCAAAACAACCCTTCTTCTATATAGCTGATTTCAGAGTCCACAATACTTACCTTTACTCCATAACCAACAATACAATCTGTTTGTACTGGTGACTTCAGAACCCAGACTTTTCCATTATGAAATTAACAAGCTCAGTTTTATTTTGTCTCTGAAACAAGGTAACAAGCACTTCAACAGGTTCCACTGAGAGTCGAACTCAGATGACTGGATTCAGAGTCCAGAGTGCTAACCATTACACCATGGAACCTTAACCAAGTTCCTGGGTGTCCTGTATTGCTGGATTCAGAATCAAGTGCTTATCCCATTACCTAATGGAAGGAACCAAAATGAAGTGTGATGTCTTGTATATTGATGGTGAATCATTTATCTTCCGTGAATTCTCGTTAGCTTAATGCCAACTATGCTACGATAATCAGCATTTACTTTGCCAAAATCACAGGCATTTAAGAATTCCTCACAAAAGGTTAATCGAATCTGAGCCATCAATACAGGCTGCAGCCATTAAAAAAACTTGTTACAAGAAAGTACATGCTAGCTGAAAGGAACAACAAGCATTCAATAGGTTCCACCAAGAGTTGAACTGGGATCACCAAAGACAAGGTGCAGATTCCTAACTATTACACTATAGAAACAACAACAAAAAAATGCTTTTACTCATCTTGTATTGCTGTAATCACAACCACATGTGTATACTGTTACATCAAGCAAAACAACAAAAATATGTTTTGTGTCTTCTGTATCGCTGGATTCAGTGTCTGTAGTACTTGCAAATATATTATACAAATGTTTAAAATATCTTTTGTGTCTTCAATTTTCCCAGATTCAGTGTCAAGCCTGCTTACAATTAAAATCTGCAAACAACAAATCGAACCTTTTTGTCTTGTGTTTCACTGGATTCAGAGTCCACAGTGCTTTCAATTCCACCATAGAACAAGTCCAAAAATGTTTTGTCTTCTGTATTGCTAGATAAAGAGGGCAGAGTGCTTTCTTTATATATCACATCTCCTGTCTTTTTTTTGTAAGACATGAGTTCCTTTTATATAACTGTACCTTGTCCAGTGTCATCAGCACACAGATTGGCAAGGCATTGACCTAATTTTGGCAACAACTGCTTTGTCTCATGTTTGTAATCTGGTCAAGTGACAGACATTTTTGAGATTTACAATAAGTTGTAGCAAGAAAACCCATATATTCTCAAAATGTCAGCCAGGTTTAGAAAGGTGCCACGGGGGCATGACGTCTGACAATATAAAATGAAAAGTGCTTACTAAGCATTACACTGTGGAATCTTCAAAACAACCCTTCTTCTATATAGCTGATTTCAGAGTCCCCAATGCTTACCTTTACTCCATAACCAACAATACAATATGTTTGTACTGGTGACTTCAGACTTTTCTATTATGAAATTAATAGGCTCAGTTTTACTTTGTCTCTGAAACAAGGTAACAGGCACTTCAACATGTTCCACTGAGAGTCGAACTCAGATGACTGGATTCAGAGTCCAGAGTGCTAACCATTACACCATGGAACCTTAACCAAGCGCCTGGGTGCCCTGTATTGCTGGATTCAGAATCAAGTGCTTATCCCATTACCTAATGGAAGGAACCAAAATGAAGTGTGATGTCTTGTATATTGATGTTGAATCATTTATCTTCCGTGAATTCTCGTTAGCTTAATGCCAACTATGCTACGATAATCAGCATTTACTTTGCCAAAATCACAGGCATTTAAGAATTCCTCACAAAAGGTTAATCGAATCTGATCCATCAATACAGGCTGCAGCCATTAAAAAAACTTTTTACAAGAAAGTACATGCTAGCTGAAAGGAACAACAAGCATTCAATAGGTTCCACCAAGAGTTGGACTGGGATCACCAAAGACAAGGTGCGGATTCCTAACTATTACACTACAGAAACAACAACAAAAAAATGCTTTTACTCATCTTGTATTGCTGTAATCACAACCACATGTCTTTACTGTTACATCAAGGAAAACAACAAAAATATGTTTTGTGTCTTCTGTATCGCTGGATTCAGTGTCCGTAGTACTTGCAAATATATTATACAAATGTTTAAAATATCTTTTGTGTCTTCAATTTTGCCAGATTCAGTGTCAAGCCTGCTTACAATCACAATCTGCAAACAACAAATCAAACCTTTTTGTCTTGTGTTTCACTGGATTCAGAGTCCACAGTGCTTTCACTTCCATCATAGAACAAGTCCAAAAATGTTTTGTCTTGCTAGATAAAGAGGGCAGAGTGCTTTCTATATATCACATCTCCTGTCTTTTTTTTGTTTTTTGAGTTCCTTTTATATAACTTTACCTTGTCCAGCCTCATCAGCACACATATTGGCAAGGCATTGACCTAATTGTGGCAACAACTGCTTTGTCTCATGTTTGTAATTTGGTCAAGTGACAGACATTTTTGCGATTTACAATAAGTTGTAGCAAGAAAACTCATGACCTCTGACAATATAAATTGAAAAGTGCTTACTAAGCATTATACTGTGGAAACCTCAAAAAAACCCATCTTTATTTTTCTATATAGCTGATTTCAGAGTCCTGAAAATGTTGGTGACACGACAGATCCATGGCTTGCTCCCTGCCAAGTCTCATGTGAGATCCAGTCACTTTGCATCTAATGAATGCTTTTCTTCTCCTCTCAAAACTCTGTAGAGTTTTACAAATATATATGTGTTTATAAATATATGTGTGTGAGCTTCTTTACAATGGACTACCATTCCCATTGTCTTGAAACTCTGGAGCTATCATGGCAAGAGCACCTAACCCCTTTAGTTCTGCCTGACGTTTTCTCCCTGCGTGTATGAAACATTACATTAACAGCTCTTTCCATTTGTTAGTGACACTAGCATTCCCACTTTTCTTGAGTGATCCCAGATGGTAAAAAAAGAGTCTTGACTCTTGCAAACTTCATCTATTTTGTAGAACAAAAAGAAAGATGAATAACTCGCTTTATGGCCTGCTTCCTTTCATGCATACCAAGTCAGGTATGCATCCAAAAGTCATCAGTATAATAGGAGTGCAGACACTGAAAAATGTTGGTGACAAGAAGGATGCATGGCTTCGTTCCCGATGGCCTAGTGGCTAGGATTCCGTGCTTTCACCGCCATGCCCTGGGTTAGATTGCTGTCAGGGAAAGCTCTCTATTTTTGCACAGTTAAAATGGAAATTTTTGCTTGGAAAGACAAACTTCCTTCAAGTCAGATTTGAACCAACAGCTTATGGATGACAATTTTAACTTCTACAGTCCTCTGTTTTAGCAACTGAACTGCTGAAAGTAGCAGGCCAGGAGTTCCATAGGTCCAAACACCCGTATGTTGGCTAGAAACATGGCCAGTTGTGCATATTTGAATTGTCAAGTTCATTTGTCTCAAAGAAGAAACATCGCATTTTACGAGTTGTAGATGTTCAGTTACCAACAGGTATCTCTTTTAAGGACATTTAGATGCATACTGCAATTTTTGTACATGAATGGAGAAAGGACATAAATGGTTAGAATAACATTCAGTGCTTTTGTAGAAAAATTTCTAAAATGTTGTTATGTAGAGAGAGAAATGTTTGGCTGAAATACAGGAATATTAAATGTGCAATGTGCACATATGGAAAGAAAATTACTATCATGTGGAACGCATTGAGATTTCGAACTGCATGTGGAATATACAACCCCTTAAAGGATTGATTTTTACTCACATGCTGCGATGGTTGTTTTCTCATGGCTTCTGAGTGAAGAGGCTGTGGTCAGGGTGGAGTGAGTCTTTGATAACCAAAATTGTTGTTGCTTTGGCTCTCAATTAAGCAATGGCATCACACAGTGTCAGGTTTTTCTCAGTCAAGTGCAGAGAATGAAGTAGAGGGTAAGGACTTGAACATGCACATGTCCTTTCCTGAATACAGACACTTGCCGAAAAAACAATTGTCTCGAAGGTTTGTTCCAAAATTACTTCCCTGATGCATTAGCTAACAGGCGGCACACATAAACAAGTGCGCATGTTCAAGTTTCAGACAAGCATTTCTATGGCACAGTCTGTAGTGTGTACAAAAGGAAATGAACAGAAAAGGTATGAGCAAGTACATCCTCCACTGACAAGCTTCTGTTGTTTAAACGTAAATGGATTCTGTGACTAGAACAAGTCTGCTCATTCTCTCAGCCTATATTGAAATTGCTCACCACAATACAACATGTACACAAGGTGTAATGAACTTGCAATGAAAATGTTCTTGGTATGTTGAAGAGGAAAGGCTCAGAAGTGTTGATTATATAAAGTAAGCATGACCTTAACATTTACTCCATGCCAAGAGAACTAGCTAGATTAACCTGGGACAATGGCCAATGCATATTGTCACAGATGGGGGAAAGGATAGTAATGTGAAAGATCAGTTAGTTTACAAGGTCCTGCTTCTTGACGTATTCAATGAAAGTTCACAAGCAATGACAAAGTAACAATGCTTTCACGGATACAGGGAATTTAACCCTATACCCTCCGATGAAAAGTCTGATGCTCTACCTTCTATGCTATCCAGGTTACAAACAAAGCATCCTAGCCATTCAGGAAGGATTCAGGACACGGAAACCAAGTCTCAAACTTTGATAAGGTATCTGTGTGTCAATCTTCTCAAGATGCACAAAGGCCCACATGGACTGGTTTGGTCATCCTCCCCAATCCAGGACATTTTAACTGACATGATAGGTGAAGAGCTTTGTAATAGTGAAGGAGACAAAAGGGGAATGCTATAACATCTGTCAGATAACTCCTTTGGCAGTGTGGTGTCATAGCATGCCAAGTCTCATATGAGATCCAGTCACTTTGCATCTGATGAATGCTTTTCTTTTCCTCTTAAAACTCTGTAGAGTTTTACAAATATATATGTGTTCATAAATATATGTGTGTGAGCATATTTACAATGGAATACCATTCCCATTATCTTGAAACTCTGGAGCTATCATGACAAGAGCACCTAACCCCTTTAGTTCTGCCTGACGTTTTCTCCCTGCGTGTATGAAACATTACATTAACAGCTCTTTCCATGTGTTAGTGACACTAGCATTCCCACTTTTCTTGTGTGATACCAGATGGTAAAAAAAGAGTCTTCATTCTTGTTAACTTCATCTATTTTGTAGAACAAAAAGAAAGATGAATAACTCGCTTTATGGCCTGCTTCCTTTCATGCATACCAAGTCCAGTATGCATCCAAATGTCATCAGTTTAATAGGAGTGCAGACACTGAAAAATATTGGTGACAAGAAGGATACATGGATTGGTTCCCGATGGCCTAGTGGCTAGGATTCCGTGCTTTCACCGTCATGCCCTGGGTTCGATTGCAGTCAAGGAAACCTCTCTATTTTTGCACAGTTAAAACAGAAAGTTTTGCTTGGATAGAGAAACTTTCTTCGAGTCACAGTAACAGTGCCACCGTGGCTTGTTTACACGCTTCTTGTGTTTTTCCACAAATTAAAAGATCATCAACATATTGCAACAGAGCTGTTCCTCCAGGAAGCTCTAAAGCCTCTAGGCTTTGGTGTAGGGCGGCATTGTAAATAGTTGGTGATTCACAATACCCCTGACACAACCTCGTGAATGTGTATGGCTTTCCTTCAAAAGTGAAAGCAAACCAAAATTGGCTATCCTTGTGCACAGGTACACTGAAAAAAGCATTGGCCAAATCAACTACACTGAACCACTTGCTGTCTGGTGGGATCTGAGAGAGAATGGTGTGCGGATTTGGAACTTCTGGGGCTCTAGGGTGTACTGCGAAGTTGACAGCCTGCAAATTCTGCACAAATCTCCATTCATCTTTCCCTGGTTTCTTAACTGGGAAGATTGGAGTACGTACCGGTGAGTCTGGGCACAGCACGATTACTCCTGCTTGCTTTAATGATTGGAACACCAGCCTAATACCCTCTGCTGCCTCTGGTTTCAGAGGGTATTGGTGCTGGTGTTTTCTATAATCAGATTTTGGGGTGATGTGGACAGGCTTGCATCCTTTTATTAAGCCCACATCATTTTTTCCCTGTGCCCATAACCCTGCAGGAATTGTTTTCAGTTCCTCCTCCTCTTCCTCTGAGAGGTTAACAGAGGCTGCCATAATTGTCATATTTGGACTCACAAGCTCAACCCCCCTTTTGCAGTTTAACCTATACGGGGCTGGCATTTTCCACGTTTTTATGCTCGGGCTGTACATAATTTTACACTGGGGTTCTTTTACCCAGTCAGTTGCGCTCAACACACGTTTGTTCCATAATCCTACTCTCTGCCAGTCTGCGTCGGCATGTGTGCTAGCCAGTGACACATGAGGCGCTGCATGCGAGACCGAATATAAAGGTTTTTGTTTAGCTGAGAGCTGCACCACTCCTGCAGCCCACTCGCAGTCCCATGCTATAGCTGTGATAATCAAACTGTCGCTGCCCCCTAAGTCAAATTTCTGCTTTAAATCAACGTCTGGTCCCGCAGGGACCTTCATCGTACTGTCAATAGAGTCACTTTGTTTAATAATCAGCTCACCAGGTAGCGTGTTAGTAACTTCAGTCATAAAATGTGTTAGTACTTCCCCAGCAGTGCACTGCAATTCATAAACATACAAAGGGACCCCCACTTCTAACTGGACTCCCTGTGTGGGTGTTTCCCACGTGACAAATAACCCCTCTGGGTTGCTGCTAATTGTGCATCAAAGTGTACACATCAGGTCTCTAGCTAACAAATTAATTGGACACGTTTCTGACACCAAAAAACTATGTTTAAATTGGCTATTTCCTAAACTACATTGGAGAGGCCTTTCATCGATAGGATGGCCTCCCACTCCAATTACTGTTATCAAATACCCTGGTCTCATTCTACATTCTGTTAAACCTTCTCTCAACACCGAGTGGGTGGCACCACTGTCAACCAAAAACTTAACATTTTTTCCCACTACATTCACAATTACTTCAGGGAGGCCTCTTGACCCTTTACTAATCTGCTGTAGTAATTGGTAATTTAAATTTGTTACTTCCCTTTTGTCGTCTTCCTTCAGTGGCCCGTCGCTGCCCTGCCTCTCCTCTGCCCATCAATCTTTTTTAACTTCCACAGCCATGTTGTCACTATCTTCCCCTTCTTCTTCAGGACAGTCTCTTGCAAAGTGTCAGAATGTTCCACAATTATAGCATTCCCTTCCTCCAAACTCTTTTCCTCGACCTCTTCCTCTCCCTCGTCCGGGCCGCGTCCTCTGCCACGTTCGTGACCTCTTCCTGTCTCCTACTGTTTGGAGCATTGTCAGCATCGCCTGGTGGGTGATGTCGGCGTGCTGGCACTCCCGTCTAGCATCCTTTTTACCCAGAATAGTTTCATGATGCTTGGCGTGTTCTTCGATAGTTGACAAAGGAGCTCGACTATAACCGATGCAGTTCTTTCTGATGAGGTCGCTAATGTCCTTTCTCATATTCATAAGGAAGCTATTTCTCAGATGAGCTTCCCATGCCCCCACTTCTCCGGGTCCCGCTGCACGTTGTGCTGGTGCATCAATTCCACAATGATCAGTATGGACGCGTGTCAAAGGGACAAGGAAATCAGCCACGGGCTCGTCATCCCTTTGTTTGCATGCCGCTATCATATCAGTGTTAATAGTTGTCAGGTATGCTGCTTCCACCCTTTCGATGAGTCCTCTTATCATCTCTCTGTATGGGCCATTTGAGTCAAGCTGGCCTTGGGGCAGTGCATTCCACTCAGGCAGATGGAGGTGAACATCTACATCCACCCAGTCTCTGTCAATGCGGTTATACTGCGGTCCAAGTCGAATCATCAGCAATCGTCTCAATTCAGCCTGAGTTGGTCTGCAGGACTGCAAAAATGCCATAAGTTCTTGTCCAAAGCGTCGTCCGCCGATATCGCCTGGTTTGCTCAGGCCGATGGTCGCTTTCATGATGTCGTCTGTGGTCCAGTGGCGGTGAACCATAATTACTCCATCTGGTCCAGACACCTCCACCATCGGGAACTGCGGGGCACAGCCTGCCTCAAGCTCTACAGATGGCTTTATAGTGGTTTGACTTCGAGTGCGATGAGCCACTGGTGAGGTTATTGCCTCCAGTTGTCGTCTTGGTTCGTCATATGGAGACGGCTTTGATATTAGCGATGACGTCCCTGGCTCAGGATATGGAGGTGGATTTGTTAGCGCTTGTGGCTGTTGAATCAGCTGGGTGGCTCTTGGCGGGTTAGCATCGAGGTCAGGATCAGCTAAGGAAACACACTGAGACACTTCATTATTACCTTTTCTATACCCTACCTGCTGCTTCTGTCTTTTTTCATCCTCCTCTAACCACATTTTTGCCTTTTCCAGCATATCTTCACTATTCTTGTCAAAATATTTCTGCGCTTTCTTTTCAGCCTCCTTTACTCTTTCAATCAATTTAAGCAAATATGCAACACTCAAGGTCCCCGATGCATTAAACCCATAGTATTTAATCCAGAACGGGACATGTTTATTTACATGTTCCCCATAGTCTTTACTCATTTGGAAGAACAGGCTACTAGAAAACTTGTCTTTGCTAAATTCATATTCCTTACTTTGCCCTTTACCCATTTTTTTTTTTTTTTTTGGTAAGGGTGATTGCAGAAATGTGATTATAATGACCAAATAATATGAATAATATGGATATGGGTGACACTCTCCCCTTTTTATTTCTTCTTCTGTTAATCACGTCTCTAAAGTTGCTTTAATTTAGTTCCACTCCAGTAATTCATGCTGGTTAACAGAGTTTCCTTCTTTCTCTATGTAAGGCGTCCTGTCAGCCCGGGCCTATTTTCTCTTACACTTGTACATCTACACAGTGTGCCTAACTCTTTTAGGCTATTGGAGTCCCAGACTCTGGAGTCCCAGACTCCTTTTTGAGTGCTAGTATTCCTCTACTACGCTGCTTTCTCTACTCAGGCACGCCCTTAGGTAAACTCTGGTGGATTTCTATATTTGAACCTTTCTAAAAATTAGTTTACTTTTTCCACCACTTACTTTCAGTCCTTTAGATCAAGCAGAGCACACCACCGGAGTCAAGCAGGACGTCACTCCCTGGTTAGGTACTTTCCCGTATTCTTGTAGGTTTCCCTCTTTCTCCAGCTCAGTCGAGAAATTCTCTCTGAGGAGCATCCTCAAAGTTCAGTCACCGCTGCTCTGCATGGCGCCTCTCGCTGATCCTGCTGACAATGCCAATTTCTGTGGTGGAATTTTGAACAAACAGCAAGTCAGACATGATTAAGACAGCAATTTAATAAAGAAAATAGGACACACAAAACAGCTGTGTGAGAGCTAATGCTCGAAAGCGAAAGCTCTAAAGGGGTAGACTGACTCTACTCCTTATATCTAAACTTCAACCCCCTCCACGGGGAGGGGGTGCTCTGTGATCTTGTTTACGTACTCCCTGCTCCATTTGGTGATGAACATTCCTGCATATGCCAGGACGCTTCAAAGGACAGACACCATTTGCAAGAAAACAAAAGCCTATTCCCTCTTTACGACCCCTGCAGGTCACAACACATGCAGGTCATAAAGCAACATTACCACAGTCATTTGTTCACACAATATACAGAGACAGAGTTTGCAGACTAAACCATTCATAGAGGATTATATGATGGAAAGGATTAACATGATTATATATGAATCATTACATATGAATCACATGATAATACATGATCAAATAATATTTTCCATCACAACACATGGAAAGAAAATTACTTTCATGTGAAACGCATATGACGCTTTCACAGACGTATGGGCCTTTGTGTGTCCTGAGAAGATTGGCACACAGACACCTTATCAAAGCTTGAGACTTATTTTCCATATCCTTAATCCTTGCTGAAGTACTTAGGATATCTGAGTTGGTAGATCTTTGGCATTTTCATCTGAGGATCTAGAGTTCAAGTTCGCCTTCAGGTGAAAACATTGTTACTTTGCCAGTGAAGTGTGCTTGAGATCTTTTTTGAAATACCTCTAGATGAAGGGAAGAAACAGGATGTTTCTGAACAAACTGACCTTTCACATTTCTATCCTTTCCCCCATCTGTGACAATGTCCACTATTTGTTATCCCAGGTTAGGCTAGCTAGTTCTCTTCGCATGGAATAAACTTTATAAAACTACTTTATAAAAATTAACACTTCTGAGCCTATCCTTTTTGACTTACTGATAGACTTACTCATAGTAAGTACCGGTATACAATTTTTGGGATTGGGCCCCATATATTGGCAATTGACACATATATGTGTGAATGGATGGCTAGCTCTTTTTGGATCCCAAAGCGTGCTAGGTTGCATGATCAGCCAGACATGTCTCACTTTCCTTCGCTGACTTGATTAACATGATCAATATAGAGGTTTTGGGACTCACTAGGGGCACTCTTGCACTTTCTTGCCCATCACCCCACCTGAGACCCTAGTTTCACATACAGACTTAACTCTCTGAAAGCAGTCTGAGCACAGAGAAAGTTATAATCCCAAATCAGGCATGTTGAATGGTGTCATATATGCTTCCAGTGGGATGGTCCTTCATTGGTACACTACATCCCATCCCACCTCTAAGGGGAGGTTCGTCCAGCTGTCCTGTCCACGTCTGTCTGCCCATCTCATGGATCAAACTCTAAGTATATATGAATGGGCACCAAATGGACACCGGTCAAAAAAGGTCAGGGAAGGCCTGATTGTCCCCAAATCTCATCCATTGGCTCAGTAGCGCCCCCTGAGTTCAAAAATGCAAGTGCCTGATTTTTGTTGTTTCTGATCACCTAGGTGGCCACTACCCAAGGTTTGAAGTCTCTAGGTTAAAAGGTGGGCATATGCCGACCCACAACATGTGCACTTATACTTTCTGACACTCCCACTTCAAATATATTTGAATTATGTCAAATATATTGCATGTGGGATCCCAATCAAAGTCTATTTTATTTGTCAATTATACTGCATGTGAGATGGTGTCAAATTCCAGTATATTTTAACAATGTCAAATATATTGCATGTGGAACGATGTCAAATTCAAATATAATTAATGATGCCAAATATATTGCATGTGGGATCCCAATTGAAATGTAATCCCAATCGAAAACCACTGCCTAAATCTGGGTCCCTCTTACTAAAGTTACATCTTAAAGACCAGCAGTAACCAGCAGTATGGCCTTCAACAAAGACAGAAATAGATTCTTGGTGAGTCATAAATCATGTTAATGTTCAAGTTTATTGCTGATGGGATGAAAATCCCAATTCAGTAAATGTCATTGGTTTGTGAAATAAACTGACAAATATATTGCAGATGGGATGAAAATCCCAATACAAGTAAATTTAATTGGTTTGTCAAATACACTGTCAAATATAATATTAATAATATAATATAAATAATATATAAAATTTATTTTTGCAAAATAGGATTTCTATGCTTTAATACCAATTTTCCTTGAACCACATCTCTCCCTGACCCCATATCTGTCTTAAGAGTTGTGAAATTCTACTGTCCAAAACCCCTATATATTCTTGAATGAAATATATTTGAAATGTGAGCAGCAGTTCTCTGAATTTGTGGGAGATATGTTGAAACTAACACCACCAATGTTTAAATCTGCCCCCCGACCCCCCCACCCTTACTAAAGTTACATCTTAAAGACTAGCAGTAACCAGCAGTATGGCCTTAGACAAAGACAGAAAAAGGTATTGGTGAGATGAACTGATGGAAGACGGTGCCCAACTTCTTAAAGACTTGCAGTAACCAGCAGTATGGCCTTAGACAAAGACAGAAATAGATACTTGGTGAGTCATAATAAATAATTTTAATGATCAAATATATTGCAGATGGGATGAAAATCCCAATTAAATTCAATTACCTTGGTCTGTCAAAAAATATTCCAGATGGAATGAAAATCCCCATTCAATTAAATTTCATTGGTTTGTAAATATACCATAAGTGGGATGGTGTCAAATTCAAATATATTTGAACTATGACAAATATACTGCACGTGGGATGGAAAATATACCATATGTGGGATGATGTCAAATTCAAGTATATTTGAATTTTCACAATTATATTGCACGTAGTATAGGAAAATTATACCATTCGTGGGATGGCATCAAAAAAAGCTGTGAGAAGAGCCCCATTAAAATAAGTTATATTTGAAGTATATTAATGTATGTATGTGTTGTTACATGTAAAAAATATTCCTGGTTCAGTCCTGAGTTTCAGGGTCCGTTCAAGACCAAGCTTCTCATCAAATTGTCCTCTTTTAAGAATATTTCATAAACTTTTACATTCCTTTATTATAAACAAATGAGACATTACTGTTTTTACGTTATCGTTAGAAGTCATAGTGTAATAGTACTCTAGACTTTGAATTCAGTGATCCTACTTAAACTTTGGTGGAAATTGCACTTCCTTATCATATGTTTCCTCACTGCACAGAGAGTCATTTGAAGAGTGACTTCTGCATAAATGCTTTTGAAACGTTTTTCATTAGTTGTCTACTGGCCAAACAACTGGACGAGGGAAGAGTAGGTATCAGCTTGCATGTATGCTCCTAAGTTTTCATGGAATGGGGCCTATCTCAGCTTCCTTTGGCTCTTGGATGGGCTCTGTCCTACCAAAACAGATGATGCAAATGAGTCATCTGCTTACTAAAGTTCTTGAAAATCACACTCTGTGAAGAGGCATTGCATAATGCGAAAAAAAACCCTTCCTAAACAATGCTCGCTAATGACAGCATCAAACATACTTAATACAGGACTGACCTCAGGCGTGAACTCATCCAAAGACCACAACAGCAACAACAGGCTTAAGAAAGGACACATGAAATGACCTCGAAGCACAAAAGTGAGCAGGTACATTGAGTTGATATGTGACTTCATTAACGTGCTTGGTAATTTCATATGGACCGATATACTTGGGACCTAACTTGAGACATGACCCCAACTTGCGGAAGTCCCATGTATAGAGTCACATATACCACTCCCGTTTGGTATTCTCCCCTCAGCCCACTCTAGCCAATGACTCCACTCTTCTAAGACCAGTTTAATGGCAAAAAGTTCATGTTCTCCTATTCCATAGTTACGTTCTGCCATTGATAACATACGACAGAAATAAGCCACTGGGTGTAACTTGGACTTCTCGTATCATTGTGAAAGTACAGCTCCTACGCTGATGTTAGAAGCATCAACTTCCACAACAAATGGAATGGAAGGAATGGGATGTCGAAATATGGGAGCAGTGGTAAAAGCTTCCTTCAGTTTCCTGAATGCTTGATCAGCCTCCTGATTCCAAAGTAGCTTGGTCATTGCTCCTTTCAGGAGGGCTGTGAGAGGAGCTGCAATGCTGCTAAAATTCCATATGAAGTGTCGGTAAAAGTTTGCAAATCCCAAGAAGCTCTGGAGTTTTGTTTTTTTTAACTGTAACAGGAATGGGCCACTGGTTGATGGCTTCGATCTACTTATCATCCATAGTGATTCCACCATGGCTGATCATGTATCCTAGAAAAGTCATAGCTGAAAGGTGGAACTCACATTTCTCTCCCTTTACATATAATCCTTTATGAAGATCAGTCTTCAATACCACTCAAACATGTTATACATAGATTTCAATGTCGGGGGAATAGATGAGGATGTCATCAATATAAGCAATAACACATTTTCCAATGTATTTACAAAGAATATCATTGATGAAGGCCTGAAAGACAGATGGAGCCACAGGCCGGGACATCCTGACCACGCACTGAAAGAAACAATATGGACATCCCCAGAAGAACAAATATGGGCATCCAGTGATATAGAATATAGAAGAAAGAAATAGAAGTAGTTAGGTTGAACATAATGGTACCAAGAACCAGTTGGTGTAAGTATTGAATAATGTATGGTTTGGAGAACAATAGAGGAACATGGAGAAGTATAATGAAAGAATAAAAGTGGTTAAGGGTCCTTGAAGAAAACATATAAAAGGTGTGCCCACTTGAGACTGTTAGACATTCTCTGGACGATGTCTCGTTTGTAACATTGAGCTCAGAATAAAGATGGGACCAGCTATTCTCTTCAATTAATTCCAGAGTCTGCATCTTTATTTCAATTTAGTGTGTACTGAGTAAACGGTCTTGAATTTAGGAAGATCTAGGAATGACACCATCATCTTTCTTGGGGGCAAGATCACTACCTTGTTTTGTGATGTGGGCTGCATGCTTCTTCTATGGCTCAGTGTTGAGGCTCAATTGGGTCTAGGATAATAGCCCCAGATAACATGTTCTGAGGATCCACAGTAAAGACAGAGACCCTCCTGTACTCAGCACCACCTCTCCTCTTCGGTTAAGCATAAAGAATCGCATTGCATAGGTTCATGTAAGTCCTCTGAATTGAGACTGTTCCTGAAAGTGACGATCAATGCTGCCTCATTCCATCTACTATGTGCAGTGGCAGTACAGAACTCTAGTGCATATTCAGCCACAGAACGATTGCCTTGGCACAACTTAGTATCTCCCTGCAGGCTCTTCCCTTATGTGCGTGATCAAACACTGCCTTGAATTGAGTGATAAAATCATCATAAGACCATATTTGTACATTATCCCAGATGGCAGTCACCCAATCTACAGTTTTGTCAGATAGACGAGCGGTAATGAGTCCTAGACTTCTCCAAAGGGTCCAAAAACTTCTCCAATGAAAACAAAGTCATGATTCACTATATATCAAGTTTGGATGTTTCTTTTTGCTAAAACATAACAGTAAGTTACTTTAGTAAGTTCCACAACAATATTGGCTTCATAGCATCATTGTTGCCATCATTAGGGGAAAATACTCTACTAGCTACTTCTATTATACTAGCTAATATTGTAAATGCTGGGGAAAATGCTGTAAATGCTGTAAAGAAATAGTATATTTTCTCATTTATACTTACAATTTGTAGTAGGATTACAAATTTTTCCGGCAGTGAATGGAAACATCCAGTGATTTACTATGCAAACATCAAAGCTATTCTATGCTAGCAGCACCCAAACAACTCCACATAAACTTCAGCTGAAATATGCCTCTTCCTTTCCATGAGGTCCAAAAGTATTGGCAATCATATCAATCCTGCAGTTGTACAAGCGTCAAACTTATGCGCTAGGCTATCTGCTAACAACACTGAAGCACTGTAAATCCAAGACAATGGCACTGCAATGTCCAATAGAAATCAATATAAAATAGAAATGGGTGGTCTATTGCTCTATTCAGGAACACTTTTACATCAGTAATGTGCATTTTCATTTAACCAAACACTTGCGTAGTTTGGGTTTGCTTATGAAGGAACTGAACGCATGTTTTTACGCAAAAAACCAGAAGAATGTTTTAAAAGGCCATTTAAAAGGACAGGTGCATCATTGTGGAAGTTTACCTGAAAAACACGATGTATTCAGCATGGGATTTCTGCAGAGCAGATGCATGTACACGACAGAAAACTGGTAAGCAGGTATTTGCATTAGTTCTAAGATATGTTGATAAATGTACTGTACTTTAAGAATATTCGATGTTATCAAGTAATTTATTTGAGCATCCTGGTTTGGGCATGCCTGCAGGCCTGCTAGGGAGCGTTGGAGGGGGTTAAAGCTACACAAATATGCCTTTCTGTTTGTTTGTGCAGCAATGAACCAGATTTCCAAAGAAAGAGGAGGTATAGTTAAAGCTAGAAAAAAATGCCAACTCTGTACTCTGGCAGAAAATCTGATATTTTAAATATGTCCCTAAAAGGTTTATATTCCTTGGCTCACAGAATCAGACATTACATTTTTGCTGTTATGGCAGCTGTTATAAAGATCATATTTATACAGAACACTGTTCAGTTAGTGCTAGTATTAAGGCACCATTGCATAACTAATCGCAATACAGAGTCAGAAACATCATGTGTTCAGGTGAATAACTATGAATGTGTTAGATGAATAATATTGCAAATTAGAATCATATCCATTATGTGTTCAGACGGCCAGCAGTGTGCTGTGCAATATACACTGTCAGATATTAATGTCTGCTCTGGATGTGTGTGAGAGAGTCTGTGAGAGGTGTGCATTTGCATGTGTTGCATGACTATGAGTGGGAAAAGCATATAAAGGTAAAAACATTACCTCTGCAACAACGATCTGCACTATTTGAAGGAAAGGTTTAAGTTAGACACAGTCTCCACAGAGTAAGTTAAATCTGTCTGTGTTAAGACCAGTTGACATATCAGTAGTTTATCACTGATAAGTTTTGGCTGTGAGATAAATGAATAATATCACTGCAACGTAGAGACTGTTCCCTTGTGTTCAAATGTGTAAATACACAAATGCATTGCAAACACATTTAATAATAAATAGCCTAGTCTATGTTAATGAGTTTGGGTTAGATACTGATGTCCTCTATAACCGTGTGGTTGTGATCGATGGATGAGAGCTGTCACAGTCACATGACACATGTGGAATACATTCATGCTGCATCATGTCCTCATACTTTGGTTTTGATTAATTATACTTCTCTTCCTCTTATGTGTTCCTCTTCAGTATCCACCACTACCAGTTCTGCTGTTAGCTCTTCTGGGGTAGGCACATTGTGTCAGGGGTCAAGTCAAAGAACCTCTGAATTCCTACAACCAGGGAGACCTCCATGTTTTCATATTGGCTGATGTCACAAACTTGCGCTATGCCTTGTTATAATGTGACAGAACTGAGGGTTAGAGCTCTACATGCAGTCTGCTTTGACTAATTTGAAATGAGTTGAGTGTTTGAATGTGGCCAAGAGTTCAGGTTCTAGAAAGTACAACACAAAATATATACAATTCATGTTTGATAGGACCTTAATTAATACACTCTGAACAATATAGACTCCTGGCTATAGACAAAGAACAGGTACAAAGAGAGAGCTGGAGAAAGTGTGTATGTCTGAGAGAAAGGGGATTCCTGCATTCAACCATTAACCATCATCATCATCCCCTATGACCATATCCATTTAAAGCACGCAGTCTAAATTTGACAAGAACTTGAAAGATGTGACACTTGGCAGGCACTGTTACACAGGGGAGACTCCAAGAATGTACCAACTCAGCCACACAGCCAATGTGAGTTGGTAGAAAAACAACTTCTGGGGTACATCTGTGCAAGACATGTATAATAGAAAATAGAATTAAAAACAAACAAGCAGATGCATCCTCCGCATCAAATTATAGCAGGTTAGATGTCTTGCAGTGCCAGGGAGTACAGAACCTTTAGTTTGAAATGTGTTGGGATCTGATTATGCCTGCCACTGAGATACCACAAATTAAGGACTCCAGATTCCAAGACATAGAGTTGTGCAGTGTGAATGATATATCGATTTGAAAACTTCAAAAGTCACATAATGCGTGCATAGCAAGATCAGTCATAGATCAGTCATAAAAACCAAGATCAATTGAGGAGTGAAAGCCAGGAAAAGAAAAGGTGTTTTAATATGTTTTGTTTTCACTGACCTTTTCTCACAGCTGCATAATTAATGGTGACGAATAAGTTGTTCTTAGATAAATTGAGGTAAAGCTCCGTTATTCAACAAAGTAAACAATACAATTAGCAAATTATATGCTGTCACTGATGGTCATGCAGCTTTCCTAGTAAGTAGAAAGAAATACGTGACCTGGACATAGCTTGAACACACAACCTTCTGATCTGGAATCAAACAAACTACCATTGCACCACGAGGTCAAGCAAACATAGGTACTGGTCAATTATGTCCAGAGGAGGTAGATGTTTTATTTCCCAAGCTCTGACATCTTAGTTGAATGACCAGTTTAACATTCCATTCCAGAATTTTACTTTCCTTTTTTACCCTCATCTCCCTCAAAGTTGAAAAATTCAAGAATAGTTTTAGGGAGAGGGAAGGAAGAATCAAAGGGAGGCAAACTTCAGGCAGAATCTCTGAGCTCTCTGCTTTCTTCAGAGCCTCAGCCACCAATGCAGGTTGCTGTTGTATAGGCTCTACTGCTAAAGGTATTGCTGCTATCTCCTGTTTAGCATGCACCCATGATGTAAGCAAATGGAGCACATACTGGCAGTGACTGGTATGTTACTGGAGGTTTGGATTACAACCAAACCATCTAGACTTCTTCAGAAACCTTTGAGAAGTACTACGCCAGGGTTCATTGCAAATAACAGCACTCTGAATGAGTTGCAAGGGTCTGCTGGCACAGAGCAGTAGGCCTACATGGAACAAGTTGGTGTAGTCCATTCTTCAGATAACAAGAAACTGCACATGTAGCTGAGTGTCTTTTTTGGACAGAAAGGGGTGGATTTTCATTATGTTGCTGATGTGGAAACTACATGAACCAATCAAGAGAGCAATATGAGTAGAAATGAAATTTGATAATATTTTGGTAGCCTAAAGCTAAAAAACCTTCCAAAATGCTGTTTTCTAAAGACAGTGGCCAACATGCTTATACTAAGTATGCAACTAACTGAAATGATGCTAAGCAAGTACTCCACAGATTAAGATAATTCCAGACCTTTTAAGCCAAATAGGTTATATGCTTTCAGGTGCCATACTAGCTGCCACAGTACCTTAGATAGCTTTGTTATACCAAATCAGATGATGCAAATAAGTCATTTGCTAAGTAAAGATCTTGAAAAACACACCTTCGAAGAGGAATTCATAATGCCATAATGTTAGATGTAAAGGTGTAATCGCGCTGAAGACTTTGAGTTCAGTGATCCTACTTAAACTTTTGTGGATCTTGCAATGCCTTATAATATGTCTCCTTGCTGCACAGAGAGGCTATTGAACAGTGGCTTCTGGACAAATGCTTTTACAATTTATTTCATTAGTTGTCTGTTGGCCAAACACCTGGACAAGGGAAGGGTATGTGTCAGCTTGCATGTATGCTTGGTTCAAAAGTGTTGGTATCCTGGTTCACACACTCCATGTGTTTTCATGGAATGGAGCCTACCTCTGCTTCCTTTGGATCATGGACGGGCTTTGTCCTACCAAAACAGATGATGCAAATAAATCATTTGCTTAGTAAAGTTCTTGAAAATCACACCTTCGAAGAAGAATTCATAATGCCAAAAAACCTTATAAAATGCTGTTTTCTAAAGACAGTTGCCAACATTGTTATATTAATTATGCATCTCTCCTGAAAAGGTACAGTGGAGAATGTGGGCATTGATCCCACTACCTCTCGCATGCTAAGCAAGCGCTCTACCACTTGAGCTAATTCCCCTCTCTGTAAGCTTTTCTTGCCATTGTCTATAAAACAAATCTTATGGCTCAAGACTGAATAGGACTGCCTACAAAATCCAGCAACATTTTCAAATGTTTTTGTATGTTGGCAACTCGAACATACTTGCTCTGGAAAGATGCAGAAATCTAATCTACTCCCCAGTCATTTCAACCAAACATTCTACAATTTGAGAAATGTCACATCTGGCAGCACTTGTCTTGGGATTTCTTTTTGTGATGAAATTGCCAATGCTATCAGAATACCTTTCCACAGCTTCGAGGCCTTGCAACAGTGAACATTCCCAGACCTTTTAATCCAAATAGGTTATATGCATTCAGGTACCATACTAGCTGCCACAGTACCTTAGCTAGCATGAGATGGTTAGCTCCACTCTCGGCATGAGGAAAAATGTGCTCAGTGTCTTTTTGCTTATAGATAATGTTGAGAAACAGATTGCCAAATCGTGAGGTACGGACGATGCGAAATGATAAAAATCCGGTGGAAATAATTTTCCCTAATCACTATCACTTGAGACTTCGTGCAGTGACAATAACTGGTAAGAATATAGTCCAGAGACGGTCAAGAAGTACTTTCTTGCCGTACCATTTTAGCACAAGTATTTAATGGAAGTGAAAGTGCACCTCAAGGCATGACTGCGCCGTGAGATCCTGCCTGAGCGCTCCATGGATTTCACAGTGGTACAGTCATTATTTTCTGAGAACATACCATATTGTTGCAAATTGAGCAGCATTCATTGGTAACGTTTTAATTGGAACCAGGCAAAGGCATGCTGCTACTAGCCGAAATAGGTCACCTGGGAGAGCATTAGACTGAAGATCTATAGGTCCCTGGTTCACTCTCGGGTTTTGTTGTGTGTGCCAGACATAGCTCATCATCAGATAGTTCTCTTTTATAAGTATATTTAATAAACATTTACATTCCTTTTCTAAAAAAGGAATAAAACATTCCCGTCTTCACGCTATTGTTAGATGTAAAGGTATAATTGCGCTGAAGACTTTGAGTTCAGTGATCCTACTTACACTTTTGTGGATCTTGCAATGCCTTATAATATGTCTCCTTGCTGCACAGAGAGGCTATTCAACAGTGGCTTCTGGACAAATGCTTTTACAATTTATTTCATTAGTTATCTGCTGGCCAAACACCTGGACAAGGGAAGGGTATGTGTCAGCTTGCATGTATGCTTGCTTCAAAAGTGTTGGTATCCTGGTTCACACACGCCATGTGTTTTCATGGAATGGAGCCTACCTCTGCTTCCTTTGGATCATGGACGGGCTTTGTCCTACCAAAACAGATGATGCAAATAAATCATTTGCTTAGTAAAGTTCTTGAAAATCACACCTTCGAAGAAGAATTCATAATGCCAAAAAACCTTATAAAATGCTGTTTTCTAAAGACAGTGGCCAACATTGTTATATTAATTATGCATCTCTGCTGAAAAGATACAGTGGAGAATGTGGACATTGATCCCACTACCTCTTGCATGCTAAGCAAGCCCTCTAGCACTTGAGGTAATTCCCCTCTCTGTAAGCTTTTCTTGCCATTGGCTATCAAACAAATCTTATGGCTCAAGACTGACTAGGACAGCCTACAAAAGCCAGCAACATTTTCAAATGTTTCTGTATGCTGGCTTCTCGAACATACTAGCTCTGGAAAGAGGCAGAAATATATTCTGCTCCCCTGTCAATGCAACCAAACATTCTACAATTTGAGAAATGTCACATCTGGCAGCACTTGTCTTGGGATTTCTTTTTGTGATGAAATTGCCAATGCTATCAGAATACCTTTCCACAGCTTCGAGGCCTTGCAACAGTGAACATTCCCAGACCTTTTAAGCCAAATAGGTTATAAGCATTCAGCTACCATACTAGCTGCCACAGTACCTTAGCTAGCATGAGATGGTTAGCTCCACTGTCGGCATGAGGAAAAATATGCTCAGTGTCTTTTATTAAAAGGCTTTTATTGTCATTTCAGATATATACAAGTATACAACAAAAGATGAAACAATGTTCCTCCTGGACCATCGTGCATCATAAAACAAAACTTACTGAATATCTAAAGGTCCCTGCTTCAATCTTGGATTTTGGCATCTGGGCCAGAGAGAGCTTCTCATCAGATTTTTCTTTTTTAAGTATATTTCACAAACCTTAACATTCCTTTACTGAAAAACGAACGAGATGTTCCCATTTTTATGCTATTGTTAGATGTCCTGATGTAATAGATCCTTACACTAATGCAAAATTTCGTTTGATTTTATACTTTTCTCAGCGATCTCCAAAATTTGTAAAATGTGAGGAAAAATGCTTAATGCTTGCTTAAAAGAGGAAGTAAGTAATATGTGACCTTTGTCCTTGTCTTGACCAGTCTGCAAGAAAGGTGATTAGAGAAGTGATGGAGTATGACAATTATCGCTTAGCTGTTGCTGTGTAGGGGTGCATGAGCAGGGAATAACAATTTGTTTTTACGAGGAAAGAATGTTCAAGGACTGTTGAGATTGATAATTTTCGATTGGAAATGTTTTCGCGACTTGCTGCTTCGCTAATGCAATGCACCCATTATGTGACTTTTGAAGTTTTCGAATTGATGTATCATTCACACTGCACAACTCTATGTCTTGGAATCTGGAGTCCTTAATTTGTGGTATCTCAGTGGCAGGCATAATCAGATCCCAACACATTTCAGACTAAAGGTTCTGGACTCCCTGGCACTGCATGACATGTAACCTGCTATAATTTGATGGGGAGGATCCTTCTGCTTGTTTGTTTTTAATTCTATTTTCTATTATACATGTCTTGCACAGATGTACCCCAGGAGTTGTTTTTCTACCAACTCACATTGGCTGTGTGGCTGAGTTGGTACATTCTTGGAGTCTCCCCTGTGTAACAGTGCCTGTCAAGTGTCACATCTTTCAAGTTCTTGTCAAATTTAGACTGCGTGCTTTAAATGGATATGGTCATAGGGGATGATGATGATGGTTAATGGTTGAATGCAGGAATCCCCTCTCTCTCAGACATACACACTTTCTCCAGCTCTCTCTTTGTACCTGTTCTTTGTCTATAGCCTGGAGTCTATATTGTTCAGAGTTTATTAATTAAGGTCCTATCAAACATGAATTGTATATATTCTGTGTTGTACTTTCTAGAACCTGAACTCTTGGCCACATTCAAACACTCAACTCATTTCAAATTAGTCAAAGCAGACTGCATGTAGAGCTCTAACCCTCAGTTCTGTCATATTATAACAAGGCATAGCGCAAGTTTGCGACAGCAGCCAATATAGAAACATGGAGGTCTCCCTGGTTGTAGGAATTCAGAGGTTCTTTGACTTGACCCCTGAGACAATGTGCCTACCCCAGAAGAGCTAACAGCAGAACTGGTAGTGGTGGATACTGAAGAGGAATACATAAGAGGAAGAGAAGTATAATTAATCAAAACCAAAGTATAAGGACATGATGCAGCATGAATGTATTACACATGTATCATGTGACTGTGACAGCTCTCATCCATCCATCACAACCACACGGTTATAGAGGACATCAGTATCTAACCCAAACTCATTAACATAGACTAGGCTATTTATTATTAAATGTGTTTGCAATGCATTTGCGTATTTACACATTTGAACACAAGGGAACAGTCTTTACGTTGCAGTGATATTATTCATTTATCTCACAGCCAAAACTTATCAGTGATAAACTACTGATATGTCAACTTGTCTTAACACAGACAGAATTAACTTACTCTGTGGAGACTGTGTCTAACTTAAACCTTTCCTTCAAATAGAGCAGATCCTTGTTGCAGAGGTAATGTTTTTACCTTTATATGCTTTTCCCACTCATAGTCATGCAACACACACAAATGCACACCTCTTACAGACTCTCTCACACACATCCAAAGCAGACATTAATATCTGACAGTGTATATTGTACAGCACACTGCTGGCCGTCTGAACACATGATGGATATGATTCTAATTTGCACTATTATTCATCTAACACATTCATAGTTATTCACCTGAACACATGATGTTTCTGACTCTGTATCGCTATTAGTTATGCAATGGTGCCTCAATACTAGCACTAACTGAACAGAGTTCTGTATAAATATGATCTTTATAACAGCTGCCATAACAGCAAAAATGTAATGTCTGATTCTGTGAGCCACGGAATATAAACCTTTTAGGGACATATTTAAAATATCAGATTTTCTGCCAGAGTACAGAGTTGGCATTTTTTTCTAGCTTTAACCATACCTCCTCTTTCTTTGGAAATCTGGTTCATTGCTGCACAAACAAACAGAAAGGCATGTTTGTGTAGCTTTAACCCCCTCCAACGCTCCCTAGCAGGCCTGCAGGCATGCCCAAACTAGGATGCTCAAATAAATTACTTGATAACATCGAATATTCTTAAAGTACAGTACATGTATCAACATATCTTAGAACTAATGCAAGTACCTGCTTACCAATCTTCCATCGTCTACATGCATCTGCTCGGCAGAAATCCCATGCTGAATACATCGTGTTTTTCAGGTAAATTTCCACAATGATGTACCTGTCCTTTTAAATGGCCTTTTAAAACATTCTTCTGGTATAAGATAACTTCAGATTTTGTCATAGAAAATTCAATTACCATCAAGACAACTGTGGGACATGTTTAAATGATATACGGAGTCTTAGTAAAGTTCTTTGCGTGTTCACTTTTTTGAGTAAAAACACACGTTCGGTTCCTTCATAAACAAACCCAAACTACACAAGCGTTTGGTTAACTGAAAATGCACATTACTGATGTAAAAGTGTTCCTGAATAGAACAATAGACTGCCCATTTCTATTGATTTCTATTGGACATTGCAGTGCCATTGTCTTGGATTTACAGTGCTTCAGTGTTGTTAGCAGATAGCCTAGTGCATGGGTTTAACGCTTGTACAACTGTAGGAATGATATGATCGCCAATACTTTTGGACCTCATGGAAAGGAAGAGGCTTATTTCACCTGAAGTTTATGTGGAGTTGTTTGGGTGCTGCTAGCATGGACTAGCTTTGATGTTTGCATAGTAAATCACTGGATGTTTCCATTCACTGCTGGAAAAATTTGTAAGTATAAATGAGAAAATATACTATTTCTTTACAGCATTTACAGCATTTTCCCCAGCATTTACAATATTAGCTAGTATAATAGTAGTAGCTAGTAGAGTATTTTCCCCTAATGATGCCAACAATGATGCTATGAAGCCAATATTGTTGTGGAACTTACTAAAGTAACTTTCTGTTATGTTTTAGCAAAAAGAAACATACAAACTTGATATATAGTGAATAATGACTTTATTTGCATTGGAGAGGTTTTTGGACCCTTTGGAGAAGTCTAGGACTCATTACCTCTCGTCTATCTGACAAAACTGTAGATTGGGTGACTGCCATCTGGGATAATGTACAAATATGGTCTTATGATGATTTTATCACTAAATTCAAGGCAGTGTTTGATCACGCACATAAGGGAAGAGCCTGCAGGGAGATACTAAGTTGTGCCAAGGCAATCGTTCTGTGGCTGAATATGCACTAGAGTACTGTACTGCCACTGCACATAGTAGATGGAATGAGGCAGCATTGATCGTCACTTTCAGGAACAGTCTCAATTCAGAGGACTTACATGAACTAGCTTGCTAAGATGATAAGTTAGGTTTGAATCATCTTATAGCTCTATCTATCCATCTGGATCATTTTATTCAAGAACGAGAACTGCATAGATCTATTAGTTCTCACCCCACCTGTCCCTCTCCCAGTTAAAGACCAGAGCTTAGACGAGAGCATACAGTGAAACCTATGCAATGCGATTCTTCATGCTTAACCGAAGAGGAGAGGTGGCGCTGAGTACAGGAGGGTCTCTGTCTTTACTGTGGATCCTCAGAACATGTTATCTGGGACTATCATCCTAGACCCAATTGAGCCTCATCACTGAGCCATAGAAGAAGCATGCAGCCCACATGACAAAACAAGGTAGTGATCTTGTCCCCAAGAAAGATGATGGTGTCATTCCTAGATCTTTGTAAATTCAAGACCATTTACTCAGTACACACTAAATGGAAATAAAGATGCAGACTCTGGAATTAATTGAAGAGAATAGCTGGTCCCGTCTTTATTCTGAGCTCAATGTTACAAACGAGACATCATCCAGTGAATGTCTAACAGTCTCAAGTGGGCACACCTTTTATACGTTTTCTTCAAGGACCCTTAACCACTTTTATTCTTTCATTATACTTCTCCATGTTCCTCTATTGTTCTCCAAACCATACATTATTCAATACTTACACCAACTGGTTCTTGGTACCATTATGTTCAACCTGAACTACTTCTATTTCTTTCTTCTATATTCTATATCACTAGATGCCCATATTTGCTCTTCTGGGGATTTCCATATTATTTCTTTCAGTGCGTGGTCAGGATGTCCCGGCCTGTGGCTCCATCTGTCTTTCAGGCCTTCATCAATGATATTCTTTGTGAATACATTGGAAAATTTGTTATTGCTTATATTGATGACATCCTCATCTATTCCCCCAACATTGAAATCCATGTATAACATGTAGGAGTGGTATTGAAGACTCTTCTTGATAAAGGATTATATGTAAAGGGAGAGAAATGTGAGTTCCACCTTTCAACTATGACTTTTCTAGGATACATGATCAGCCATGGTGGAATCACTATGGATGATAAGTAGATCGAAGCCATCAACCAGTGGCCCATTCCTGTTACAGTTAAAAAAAAAAACTCCAGAGCTTCTTGGGATTTGCAAACTTTTACCGACACTTCATATGGAATTTTAGCAGCATTGCAGCTCCTCTCACAGCCCTCCTGAAAGGAGCAATGACCAAGCTACTTTGGAATCAGGAGGCTGATCAAGCATTCAGGAAACTGAAGGAAGCTTTTACCACTGCTCCCATATTTCGACATCCCATTCCTTCCATTCCATTTGTTGTGGAAGTTGATGCTTCTAACATCAGCGTAGGAGCTGTACTTTCACAATGATACGAGAAGTCCAAGTTACACCCAGTGGCTTATTTCTGTCGTATGTTATCAATGGCAGAACGTAACTATGGAATAGGAGAACATGAACTTTTTGCCATTAAACTGGTCTTAGAAGAGTGGAGTCATTGGCTAGAGTGGGCTGAGGGGAGAATACCAAACGGGAGTGGTATATGTGACTCTATACATGGGACTTCCGCAAGTTGGGGTCATGTCTCAAGTTAGGTCCCAAGTATATCGGTCCATATGAAATTACCAAGCACGTTAATGAAGTCACATATCAACTCAATGTACCTGCTCACTTTTGTGCTTCGAGGTCATTTCATGTGTCCTTTCTTAAGCCTGTTGTTGCTGTTGTGGTCTTTGGATGAGTTCACGCCTGAGGTCAGTCCTGTATTAAGTATGTTTGATGCTGTCATTAGCGAGCATTGTTTAGGAAGGGTTTTTTTTCGCATTATGCAATGCCTCTTCACAGAGTGTGATTTTCAAGAACTTTAGTAAGCAGATGACTCATTTGCATCATCTGTTTTGGTAGGACAGAGCCCATCCAAGAGCCAAAGGAAGCTGAGATAGGCCCCATTCCATGAAAACTTAGGAGCATACATGCAAGCTGATACCTACTCTTCCCTCGTCCAGTTGTTTGGCCAGTAGACAACTAATGAAAAACGTTTCAAAAGCATTTATGCAGAAGTCACTCTTCAAATGACTCTCTGTGCCGTGAGGAAACATATGATAAGGAAGTGCAATTTCCACCAAAGTTTAAGTAGGATCACTGAATTCAAAGTCTAGAGTACTATTACACTATGACTTCTAACGATAACGTAAAAACAGTAATGTCTCATTTGTTTATAATAAAGGAATGTAAAAGTTTATGAAATATTCTTAAAAGAGGACAATTTGATGAGAAGCTTGGTCTTGAACAGACCCTGAAACTCAGGACTGAACCAGGAATATTTTTTACATGTAACAACACATACATACATTAATATACTTCAAATATAACTTATTTTAATGGGGCTCTTCTCACAGCTTTTTTTGATGCCATCCCACGAATGGTATAATTTTCCTATACTACGTGCAATATAATTGTGAAAATTCAAATATACTTGAATTTGACATCATCCCACATATGGTATATTTTCCATCCCACGTGCAGTATATTTGTCATAGTTCAAATATATTTGAATTTGACACCATCCCACTTATGGTATATTTACAAACCAATGAAATTTAATTGAATGGGGATTTTCATTCCATCTGGAATATTTTTTGACAGACCAAGGTAATTGAATTTAATTGGGATTTTCATCCCATCTGCAATATATTTGATCATTAAAATTATTTATTATGACTCACCAAGTATCTATTTCTGTCTTTGTCTAAGGCCATACTGCTGGTTACTGCAAGTCTTTAAGAAGTTGGGCACCGTCTTCCATCAGTTCATCTCACCAATACCTTTTTCTGTCTTTGTCTAAGGCCATACTGCTGGTTACTGCTAGTCTTTAAGATGTAACTTTAGTAAGGGTGGGGGGGTCGGGGGGCAGATTTAAACATTGGTGGTGTTAGTTTCAACATATCTCCCACAAATTCAGAGAACTGCTGCTCACATTTCAAATATATTTCATTCAAGAATATATAGGGGTTTTGGACAGTAGAATTTCACAACTCTTAAGACAGATATGGGGTCAGGGAGAGATGTGGTTCAAGGAAAATTGGTATTAAAGCATAGAAATCCTATTTTGCAAAAATAAATTTTATATATTATTTATATTATATTATTAATATTATATTTGACAGTGTATTTGACAAACCAATTAAATTTACTTGTATTGGGATTTTCATCCCATCTGCAATATATTTGTCAGTTTATTTCACAAACCAATGACATTTACTGAATTGGGATTTTCATCCCATCAGCAATAAACTTGAACATTAACATGATTTATGACTCACCAAGAATCTATTTCTGTCTTTGTTGAAGGCCATACTGCTGGTTACTGCTGGTCTTTAAGATGTAACTTTAGTAAGAGGGACCCAGATTTAGGCAGTGGTTTTCGATTGGGATTACATTTCAATTGGGATCCCACATGCAATATATTTGGCATCATTAATTATATTTGAATTTGACATCGTTCCACATGCAATATATTTGACATTGTTAAAATATACTGGAATTTGACACCATCTCACATGCAGTATAATTGACAAATAAAATAGACTTTGATTGGGATCCCACATGCAATATATTTGACATAATTCAAATATATTTGAAGTGGGAGTGTCAGAAAGTATAAGTGCACATGTTGTGGGTCGGCATATGCCCACCTTTTAACCTAGAGACTTCAAACCTTGGGTAGTGGCCACCTAGGTGATCAGAAACAACAAAAATCAGGCACTTGCATTTTTGAACTCAGGGGGCGCTACTGAGCCAATGGATGAGATTTGGGGACAATCAGGCCTTCCCTGACCTTTTTTGACCGGTGTCCATTTGGTGCCCATTCATATATACTTAGAGTTTGATCCATGAGATGGGCAGACAGACGTGGACAGGACAGCTGGACGAACCTCCCCTTAGAGGTGGGATGGGATGTAGTGTACCAATGAAGGACCATCCCACTGGAAGCATATATGACACCATTCAACATGCCTGATTTGGGATTATAACTTTCTCTGTGCTCAGACTGCTTTCAGAGAGTTAAGTCTGTATGTGAAACTAGGGTCTCAGGTGGGGTGATGGGCAAGAAAGTGCAAGAGTGCCCCTAGTGAGTCCCAAAACCTCTATATTGATCATGTTAATCAAGTCAGCGAAGGAAAGTGAGACATGTCTGGCTGATCATGCAACCTAGCACGCTTTGGGATCCAAAAAGAGCTAGCCATCCATTCACACATATATGTGTCAATTGCCAATATATGGGGCCCAATCCCAAAAATTGTATACCGGTACTTACTATGAGTAAGTCTATCAGTAAGTCAAAAAGGATAGGCTCAGAAGTGTTAATTTTTATAAAGTAGTTTTATAAAGTTTATTCCATGCGAAGAGAACTAGCTAGCCTAACCTGGGATAACAAATAGTGGACATTGTCACAGATGGGGGAAAGGATAGAAATGTGAAAGGTCAGTTTGTTCAGAAACATCCTGTTTCTTCCCTTCATCTAGAGGTATTTCAAAAAAGATCTCAAGCACACTTCACTGGCAAAGTAACAATGTTTTCACCTGAAGGCGAACTTGAACTCTAGATCCTCAGATGAAAATGCCAAAGATCTACCAACTCAGATATCCTAAGTACTTCAGCAAGGATTAAGGATATGGAAAATAAGTCTCAAGCTTTGATAAGGTGTCTGTGTGCCAATCTTCTCAGGACACACAAAGGCCCATACGTCTGTGAAAGCGTCATATGCGTTTCACATGAAAGTAATTTTCTTTCCATGTGTTGTGATGGAAAATATTATTTGATCATGTATTATCATGTGATTCATATGTAATGATTCATATATAATCATGTTAATCCTTTCCATCATATAATCCTCTATGAATGGTTTAGTCTGCAAACTCTGTCTCTGTATATTGTGTGAACAAATGACTGTGGTAATGTTGCTTTATGACCTGCATGTGTTGTGACCTGCAGGGGTCGTAAAGAGGGAATAGGCTTTTGTTTTCTTGCAAATGGTGTCTGTCCTTTGAAGCGTCCTGGCATATGCAGGAATGTTCATCACCAAATGGAGCAGGGAGTACGTAAACAAGATCACAGAGCACCCCCTCCCCGTGGAGGGGGTTGAAGTTTAGATATAAGGAGTAGAGTCAGTCTACCCCTTTAGAGCTTTCGCTTTCGAGCATTAGCTCTCACACAGCTGTTTTGTGTGTCCTATTTTCTTTATTAAATTGCTGTCTTAATCATGTCTGACTTGCTGTTTGTTCAAAATTCCACCACAGAAATTGGCATTGTCAGCAGGATCAGCGAGAGGCGCCATGCAGAGCAGCGGTGACTGAACTTTGAGGATGCTCCTCAGAGAGAATTTCTCGACTGAGCTGGAGAAAGAGGGAAACCTACAAGAATACGGGAAAGTACCTAACCAGGGAGTGACGTCCTGCTTGACTCCGGTGGTGTGCTCTGCTTGATCTAAAGGACTGAAAGTAAGTGGTGGAAAAAGTAAACTAATTTTTAGAAAGGTTCAAATATAGAAATCCACCAGAGTTTACCTGAGGGCGTGCCTGAGTAGAGAAAGCAGCGTAGTAGAGGAATACTAGCACTCAAAAAGGAGTCTGGGACTCCAGAGTCTGGGACTCCAATAGCCTAAAAGAGTTAGGCACACTGTGTAGATGTACAAGTGTAAGAGAAAATAGGCCCGGGCTGACAGGACGCCTTACATAGAGAAAGAAGGAAACTCTGTTAACCAGCATGAATTACTGGAGTGGAACTAAATTAAAGCAACTTTAGAGACGTGATTAACAGAAGAAGAAATAAAAAGGGGAGAGTGTCACCCATATCCATATTATTCATATTATTTGGTCATTATAATCACATTTCTGCAATCACCCTTACCAAAAAAAAAAAAAAAAATGGGTAAAGGGCAAAGTAAGGAATATGAATTTAGCAAAGACAAGTTTTCTAGTAGCCTGTTCTTCCAAATGAGTAAAGACTATGGGGAACATGTAAATAAACATGTCCCGTTCTGGATTAAATACTATGGGTTTAATGCATCGGGGACCTTGAGTGTTGCATATTTGCTTAAATTGATTGAAAGAGTAAAGGAGGCTGAAAAGAAAGCGCAGAAATATTTTGACAAGAATAGTGAAGATATGCTGGAAAAGGCAAAAATGTGGTTAGAGGAGGATGAAAAAAGACAGAAGCAGCAGGTAGGGTATAGAAAAGGTAATAATGAAGTGTCTCAGTGTGTTTCCTTAGCTGATCCTGACCTCGATGCTAACCCGCCAAGAGCCACCCAGCTGATTCAACAGCCACAAGCGCTAACAAATCCACCTCCATATCCTGAGCCAGGGACGTCATCGCTAATATCAAAGCCGTCTCCATATGACGAACCAAGACGACAACTGGAGGCAATAACCTCACCAGTGGCTCATCGCACTCGAAGTCACACCACTATAAAGCCATCTGTAGAGCTTGAGGCAGGCTGTGCCCCGCAGTTCCCGATGGTGGAGGTGTCTGGACCAGATGGAGTAATTATGGTTCACCGCCACTGGACCACAGACGACATCATGAAAGCGACCATCGGCCTGAGCAAACCAGGCGATATCGGCGGACGACGCTTTGGACAAGAACTTATGGCATTTTTGCAGTCCTGCAGACCAACTCAGGCTGAATTGAGACGATTGCTGATGATTCGACTTGGACTGCAGTATAACCGCATTGACAGAGACTGGGTGGATGTAGATGTTCACCTCCATCTGCCTGAGTGGAATGCACTGCCCCAAGGCCAGCTTGACTCAAATGGCCCATACAGAGAGATGATAAGAGGACTCATCGAAAGGGTGGAAGCAGCATACCTGACAACTATTAACACTGATATGATAGCGGCATGCAAACAAAGGGATGACGAGCCCGTGGCTGATTTCCTTGTCCCTTTGACACGCGTCCATACTGATCATTGTGGAATTGATGCACCAGCACAACGTGCAGCGGGACCCGGAGAAGTGGGGGCATGGGAAGCTCATCTGAGAAATAGCTTCCTCATGAATATGAGAAAGGACATTAGCGACCTCATCAGAAAGAACTGCATCGGTTATAGTCGAGCTCCTTTGTCAACTATCGAAGAACACGCCAAGCATCATGAAACTATTCTGGGTAAAAAGGATGCTAGACGGGAGTGCCAGCACGCCGACATCACCCACCAGGCGATGCTGACAATGCTCCAAACAGTAGGAGACAGGAAGAGGTCACGAACGTGGCAGAGGACGCGGCCCGGACGAGGGAGAGGAAGAGGTCGAGGAAAAGAGTTTGGAGGAAGGGAATGCTATAATTGTGGAACATTCTGACACTTTGCAAGAGACTGTCCTGAAGAAGAAGGGGAAGATAGTGACAACATGGCTGTGGAAGTTAAAAAAGATTGACGGGCAGAGGAGAGGCAGGGCAGCGACGGGCCACTGAAGGAAGACGACAAAAGGGAAGTAACAAATTTAAATTACCAATTACTACAGCAGATTAGTAAAGGGTCAAGAGGCCTCCCTGAAGTAATTGTGAATGTAGTGGGAAAAAATGTTAAGTTTTTGGTTGACAGTGGTGCCACCCACTCGGTGTTGAGAGAAGGTTTAACAGAATGTAGAATGAGACCAGGGTATTTGATAAAAGTAATTGGAGTGGGAGGCCATCCTATCGATGAAAGGCCTCTCCAATGTAGTTTAGGAAATAGCCAATTTAAACATAGTTTTTTGGTGTCAGAAACGTGTCCAATTAATTTGTTAGCTAGAGACCTGATGTGTAAACTTGGATGCACAATTAGCAGCAACCCAGAGGGGTTATTTGTCACATGGGAAACACCCACACAGGGAGTCCAGTTAGAAGTGGGGGTCCCTTTGTATGTTTATGAATTGCAGTGCACTGCTGGGGAAGTACTAACACATTTTATGACTGAAGTTACTAACACGCTACCTGGTGAGCTGATTATTAAACAAAGTGACTCTATTGACAGTACGATGAAGGTCCATGAAGGACCAGATGTTGATTTTGAGCAGAAATTTGACTTAGGGGGCAGCGACAGTTTGATTATCACAGCTATAGCATGGGACTGCGAGTGGGCTGCGGGAGTGGTGCAGCTCTCAGCTAAAAAAAAATATTCGGTCTCGCATGCAGCGCCTCATGTGTCGCTGGCTAGTGCACATGCCGACCCAGCCTGGCAGAGAGTAGGATTATGGACCAAACGTGTGTTGAGCGCAACTGACTGGGTAAAAGAACCCCAGTGTAAAATTATGTATAGCTCGAGCATAAAAACGTGGAAAATGCCAGCCCGTATAGGTTAAATTGCAAAAGGGGGGTTGAGCTTGTGAGTCCAAATATGACAATTATGGCAGCCTCTGTTAACCTCTCAGAGGAAGAGGAGGAGGAACTGAAAACAGTTCCTGCAGAGTTATGGGCACAGGGAAAAAATGATGTGGGCTTAATAAAAGGATGCGAGCCTGTCCACATCACCCCAAAATCTGATTATAGACCACACCAGCACCAATACCCTCTGAAACCAGAGGCAGCAGAGGGTATTAGGCCGGTGTTCCAATCATTAAAGCAAGCAGGAGTAATCGTGCCATGCCCAGACTCACCGGTACGTACTCCAATCTTCCCAGTTAAGAAACCAGGGAAAGATGAATGGAGATTTGTGGAGGATTTGCAGGCTGTCAACGTGGCAGTACACCCTAGAGCCCCATAAGTTCCAAATCCACACACCATTCTCTCTCAGATCCCACCAGACCACAAGTGGTCCAGTGTAGTTGATTTGGCCAGTGCTTTTTTCAGTGTAACTGTGCACAAGGATAGCCAATTTTGGTTTGCTTTCACTTTTGAAGGAAAGCCATACACATTCATGAGGTTGTGTCAGGGGTATTGTGAATCACCAACTATTTACAATGCCGCCCTACACCAAAGCCTAGAGGCTTTAGAGCTTCCTGAAGGAACAGCTCTGCTGCAATATGTTGATGATCTTTTAATTTGTGGAAAAACACGAGAAGCGTGTAAACAAGCCACGGTGGCACTGTTACATCATTTAGCAGGGGAAGGCCACAAGGCATCCAAATCTAAATTACAGTTTTGCAAGCAGCAAGTGCACTTTTTAGGACATGACATTACTGAACAAACGCGCATGCTGACTAAAGACCAGGTGAATGCTATTTTGACTATACCGAAGGTTACGACAAAAAAACAGCTTCTGTCCTTCTTAGGTATGTGCTCCTAAGGTAGAACATTTATACCATCTTATGCAGAGCATGAGGGGCCACTCAGGAATATAATACCGACCAAGGGGTCGAATTCCTCTCAGTTAGAGTGGACGCCAGAGGCTGAAGCGGCCTTTACAGCATTGAAGCAATTACTACAGGTCATGCCTGCCTAATGCATCCCAGACCTCAGTAAATCATTCAAACAGACAGTGGATGTGAAAGGACAATATATGACAAGCGTTTTAACGCAAAAACACAGGGACAAACAGAGGCCAGTAGCCTACTTCTCAGGAAAGCTGGATGCAGTTGCAGCAGGCCTGCCATTGTGCATAAGAGCAGTAGCCGCAGCAGAAAAGGCCCTAGTAGCATCCAGAGATATAGTAGGATATGCTAATCTGACCCTATACGTTCCCCATGCAGTATCGCAAATGTTGCAGGACCAAAAGGTGGCACATTTATCCACTCAGCGATGGCTCAGGTACCACACTGCTTTATTGGACATGCCAAATGTTACTGTGAAATGATGCACAACCTTGAACCCCTCCACTCTATTGCCTACAGAGGAGGAGGGGGAGCCCCATGACTGCCAACAAGTGTTAGAAATTGCAACATCTCCTAGAATAGATTTAAAGGAGGAACCGATACTTAATGCGGACCTGGAGTTGTTTGTGGATGGCTCAGCCAAACGTAACTCTCAAGGCACTAATCGAGCAGCATATGCCGTCGTTTCACACACAGAAGTGGTGAAAGCAGAACCACTCCCATCTAACTACTCAGCACAGGCAGATGAGCTTGCCGCACTCATACGGGCATGTAAGATAGCACAGGATAAGACTGTGAATGTTTGGACTGATTCCTGATATGCTTGGGGAGTGGCACATGACTTTGGGGCCATTTGGAAACATCACAACTTTCTCACCAGCTCAGGAGCAAAGATAAAAAATCACTGCCTGGTAGCAGAACTATTGGAAGCAATCCAACTACTGAAGGAAGTAGCAATTATGAAGTGTGCCGCACACACAAGGGCGGATGACGCTGTGTCGCAAGGAAATGCTCGTGCGGATAAAGTAGCTCAACTCACAGCGTTACAACCACTAAATCCACAAATGGCACAAGCAGATACTGAACCCAGGATAACTACTAAAGATATCCAAAGACAAGCCACTCTACAGGATTATGCGAAATGGAAAAAAGGGGGGTGTAAACAAATAGGTGGGATATGGGTACACCCAGGCATAAACAAACCATGTCTCCCCACATCTTATATGAAAGGACTAATTGAGATTGCTCATGGGAGGAGTCACATGAGCAAAGGGGGGATAGTGGAGAGTATAACGAGACATTGGTATGCACCGGGAATAAACACACATACCCCAAATTTTTGTTCCCGATGCCTGGTATGTGCACAACATACACTGCATGGAGACAATCATACCAAACATGCACCTGCCAGACATATGCCGTCTAGTGAACCATTTCAACATTGGCAAATAGATTTTGTAGAACTAACACCAGCAGAAGGGATGAGATACATGCTTGTGTATGTGTGCATGTTTAGTAAGTGGGTAGAGGCCTTCCCAACGGGAGAACAAGATAGTGATGCAGTAGCAAAAGCGCTACTGAGAGAAATTATTCCCTGGTGGGGGTTGCCGCAACGAGTGTCCAGTGACAACGGAACACCCTTCGTACACAAAGGGTTAAAAGCTCTGGCTAAATACCTAGGAGTGGATATGAGAAAACACTGCAGCTATCACCCTGCTAGCGCAGGGGCGGTAGAAAGGGCAAATGGAACCATTAAAGGGGGATTAACTAAATTGATGCAGGAAACAGGCATGAATTGGGTTAAATGCCTCCGCCTAGTCCTGTGACAATGTCGAACCAGGCCGCAGGTACGAACAGGCTTATCAGCTTTTGAGATCAACCCAGGTGGAGAGGGCCATTCCAAGTGCTACTGAGGACCAACACTGCTGTCAAAACCAATGGAAGAGCAACTTGGGTACACTATACCCACTGCAAAAAAGCACCTGAGAGCCCTACGAATGACTAGTAACCATGAAGAGCAAAATGACTAAAGTGATGACTCTGGCAGAAATGGCAGGTGCACTGTACCTTGTAGGTGCTCTGGCTGCTCTTCTGTTATTACGACTGTCAAACACCGAGCCAGAGCCAGGGGAGGGGGTTGAAGTTTAGATATAAGGAGTAGAGTCAGTCTACCCCTTTAGAGCTTTCGCTTTCGAGCATTAGCTCTCACACAGCTGTGTTTCTGTGTCCTATTTTCTTTATTAAATTACTAACTTAATCACGTCTGAATTGCTGTTTGTTCAAAATTCCACCACAGTGTGCATATCCCACATTTCATGTTTCTGTAATTCAGCCAATCATTTCTCTCTCTACAGGACATTTTAGAATGTTATTCTAACCATATATGTCCTTTCTCCATTCATGTACACAAAGTGCAGTATGCATCCAAAAGTCATCAAAAGAGATACCTGTTGGTAACTGAACATCTCCAACTCGTACAATGCGATGTT
This sequence comes from Electrophorus electricus, assembly GCF_041902795.1. Lineage (NCBI taxonomy): Eukaryota > Metazoa > Chordata > Actinopteri > Gymnotiformes > Gymnotidae > Electrophorus > Electrophorus electricus. Next base: position 22,349,535 of record NC_137501.1, read on the forward strand.
TCTTCTTTGAGTCAAATGAATTTGACAATTCAAATATGCACAACTGGCCGTGTTTCTAGCCAACATACTGGTGTTTGGACCTATGGAACTGCTAGTCTGTTACCTTCGATAGCTCAGTTGGTAGAGTGGAGGACTGTAGAAGTTAAAATTGTCATCCTTAGGCAGTCGGTTCAAATCCGATTCGAAGGAAGTTTTTCTTCCCAATGAAATTTTCCATTTTGACTGTGCAAAAATAGCTTTCCCTGACGAAAATCGAACCCAGGGCATGGAGGTGAAAGCACAGAATCTTAGCCACTATTCCATCGGGAACCAAGCCATGGATCCTTCTTGTCACCAACATTTTTCAGTGTCTGCACTCCTACTATACTGATGACATTTGGATGCATACTGGACTTGGTATGCATAAAAGGAAGCAGGCCATAAAGCGAGTTATTCATCTTTCTTTTTGTTCTACAAAATAGATGAAGTTTGCAAGAGTCAAGACTCTTTTTTTGCCATCTGGGATCACTCAAGAAAAGTGGGAATGCTAGTGTCACTAACACATGGAAAGAGCTGTAAATGTAATGTTTCGTACACACAGGGAGAAAACGTCAGGCAGAACTAAAGGGGTTAGCTGACAGATGTTATAGCATTCCCCTTTTGTCTCCTTCACTATTAGAAAGCTCTTCACCTGTCATGTCAGTTAAAATGCTCTGGATTGGGGAGGATGACCAAACCAGTCCATATGGGCCTTTGTGTGTCTTGAGAAGATTGGCACACAGATACCTTATCAAAGCTTGAGTCTTGGTTTCCATGTCCTGAATCCTTCCTGAATAGCTAGAATGCTTTGTTTGTAACCTGGATAGCTCAGATGGTAGAGCATCAGACTTTTGATTGGAGGGTATAGGGTTAAATTCCCTGTACCCATAAAAGCATTGTTACTTTGCCATTAGTGTTCTTGTGAACTTTCATTGAATACATCTTGATCACGTCAAGAATCAGGACCCTGTTAACTAACTGATCTTTCACATTTCTATCCTTTAACCCATCTGTGACAATCTACATTGGCCATTGTCCCAGGTTAAGCTAGCTAGTTCTCTTGGCATGGAGTAAATGTTAAGGTCATGCTTACTTTATAAAATCAACACTTCTGAGCCTATCCTTTTCAACTTACTGAGAACATTTTCTTTGCAAGTTCATTACACCTTGTGTACTTGTTGTGTTGTGGTGAGCAGTTTAAATATAGGCTGAGAGAATGAGCAGACTTGTTCTAGTCACAGAATCCATTTACGTTTAAACAACAGAAGCTTGTCAGTGGAGGATGTACTTGCTCATACCTTTTCTGTTCATTTCCTTTTGTACACACTACAGACTGTGCCGTAGAAATGCTTGTCCGAAACATGAACATGCGCACTTGTTTATGTGTGCCGCCTTTTAGCTAATGCATCAGGGAAGTAATTTTGGAACAAAACTTCGAGACACTTGTTTTTCAGGCAAGTGTCTGTATTCAGGCAAGAACATGTGCATGTTCAAGTCCTTGCCCTCTACATCATTCTCTGAACTTGACTGAGAAACACCTGACACTGTGTGATGCCATTGCTTAATTGAGAGCCAAAGCAACAACAATCTTGGTTATCAAAGACTCACTCCACCCTGACCACAGCCTCTTCACTCAGAAGCCATGAGAAAACAACCATCGCAGCATGTGAGTAAAAATCAATCCTTTAAGGGGTTTTATATTTCAACATGCAGTTCGAAATCTCAATGTGTTCCACATGAAAGTAATTTTCTTTCCATATGTGCACATTGCACATTTAATGTTTCTGTATTTCAGCCAATCTTTTCTCTCTCTACATGACAACATTTTAGAAAATGTTCTACAAAAGCACTGAATGTTATTCTAACCATTTATGTCCTTTCTCCATTCATGTACACAAAGTGCAGTATGCATCTAAATGTCCTCAAAAGAGGTACATTTTGGTAACTGAACATCTCCAACTCGTACAATGCGATGTTTCTTCTTTGAGTCAAATGAATTTGACAATTCAAATATGCACAACTGGCTTTGTTTCTAGCCAACATACTGGTGTTTGGACCTATGGAGCTGCTAATGTGTTACCTTCGATAGCTCATTTGGTAGAGCGGAGGACTGTAGAAGTTAAAATTGTCATCTTTAGGCCCTCAGTTCAAATCCGACTCGAAGGAAGTTTCTCTTTCCACGCGAAATTTTCTGTTTTACCTGTGCAAAAATAGCTTTCCCTGACTGCAATCGAACCCAGGGCATGGCGGTGAAATCACAGAATCCTAGCCACTAGGCCATCGGGAACCAAGCCATGGGTCCTTCTTGTCACCAACATTTTTCAGTCTCTGCACTCCTACTATACTGATGACATTTGGTTGTATACTGGGCTTGGTATGCATAAAAGGAAGCAGGCCATAAAGCAAGTTATTCATCTTTCTTTTTTTTCTAGAAAATAGATGAAGTTTGCAAGAGTCAAGACTCTTTTTTTACCATCTGGGATCACTAATGAAAAGTTGGAAGGCTAGTGTCACTAACACATGGAAAGAGCTGTTAATGTAATGTTTTGTACACACAGGGAAAAAACTTCAGGCAGAACTAAAGGGGTTAGGTGCTCTTGATATGATATCTCCAGAGTTTCAACACATTGGGAATGGTATTCCATTGTAAAGAAGCTCACACACATATTTTTCTAAACACATATATTTTTGTCAAACTCTACAGAGTTTTAAGAGGAGAAGAAAAGCATTCATTAGATGCAAAGTGAAACTTGGCATGCTATGACACCACACTGCTAAAGGACTTAGTTGACAGATGTTAAAGCATTCCCCTTTTGTCTCCTTCACTATTAGAAAGCTCTTCACAGGACTTATTTGCTGGCAACTTTCCCTTCCATTCCTTCTCAACATTATGGGGTGGGACCCTCGGTTGTTTGAATCAAAATTCAAGGATCTTGTTTTTTTCCATTTTAAATCTGCTTGTGGTAATCATAAATGCATAAGCAGAAGAGGAATCAAACCTGGGCTGCAGTAGTGAGGTTGTCATATACATGCCCCTAAGCCAGAAGGAAGAGGGCCAGAGCACTGGAATTAGTCTACTTCTCCAAAGGTAACAAATGGACGGGTAATGTAAATCATTGGTGTCAACATGGCTATCCAAGTCCAATTTCTCCACCTCCACATCAAGTCAGGTCAAATAGGCCTACCTTTTCATCCAAAGTACAAAATGCAGCATGAACTAAATGAAAAAAACAAACAATACAATAAAAGGTCAATGACCCAAAGACATAATGTAGTGGAAGATGCATTATTGGACACAGGCTCCAAAAATGCACTATGCAAGTTCCAATTTATGATGCAAATGAAAGCTGATGTTTTCCAGATTCCAGATACTTTTTGCTGTCAAAGATCAGCCATAAAAATCAAAATCGATTGAGGAGTGAATGCCGGGAAAAGAAAAGGTGTTTTAATATGTTTTGGTTTCACTGACCTTTTCTCACAGCTGCATAATTAATGGTGACGAATAAGTTGTTCTTAGATAAATTGAGGTAAAGCTCCATTATTCAAGAAAGTAAACAATAAAATTGACAAATTATATGCTGCCACTGCTGGTCATACAGCTTTCTTAATGAGCAGAAAGAAACATGTGACCTCAAGTTGTTTTGAACAAGCAACCTTTTAATCGGGAGTCAGACACGCTACTATTGCACCACGAGGTCAAGCAACCGCAGCTACTGCTAAATTATGCCCAGAGGAGGTAGATGTTTTATTTCCCAAGCTCTGACATCTTAGTTGAATGACCAGTGTAACAGTCCATTCCAGAATTTTACTTTCCTTTTTTATCCTCATCTCCTTCAAAGTTGATAAATTCAAGAATAGTATTAGGGAGAGGGAAGGAAGAATCAAAGGGAGGCAAACTTCAGGCAGAATCTCTGAGCTCTCTGCTTTCTTCAGAGCCTCAGCCACGTATGCAGGTTGCTGTTTTAGGAAATGCCAAATCTGTTGTCAAGTGATTTATAGGCTCTACTGCTAAAGGTATTGCTGCTATCTCCTAATTAGCATGCACCCATGATGTAAGCAAATGGAGCACATACTGGCAGTGACTGGTATGCTACTGGAGGTTTGGATTACAACCAAGCCATCTAGACTTCCTCAGAAACATTTGAGAAGTACTATGCCAGGGTTGATTGCAAATAACAGCACTCTGAGTTGCAAGGGTCTGCTGGCACAGAGTAGTAGGCCTACATGGAGCAAGTTGGTCTAGTCCATTCTTCATATAACAAGGCACTGCACATGTAGCTGAGTGTCTTTTTTGGACAGAAATGGGTGGATTTTCATTATGTTGCTGATTTGGAAACTACATGAACCACTCAAGGCAGCAATATGAGTAGAAATGATATTTGGTAATCTTTTGGTAGCCTAATGCTAAAAAACCTTCCAAAATGCTGTTTTCTAAAGACAGTGGCCAACATTCTTATACTAAGTATGCAACTCTGCTGAAATGATGCTAAGCAAGCACTCCACCACTTGAGGTAATTCCAGACCTTATAAGCCAAATATGTTATACGCTTTCAGGTGCCATACTAGCTGCCGCAGTACCTTAGCTAGCTTTGTTCTACCAATTCAGATGATGCAAATAAATCATTTGCTTAGTAAAGTTCTTAAAAATCACACATTCGAAGAAGAATACATAATGTCATATGTAAAGGTGTAATTGCGCTATAGACTTTGAATTCAGTGATCCTACTTAAACTTTTGTGGAACTTGCAATGCCTTATAATATGTCTCCTTGCTGCACAGAGAGGCTATTTAACAGTAGCTTCTGAATAAAGGCTTTTACAATTTATTTCATTAGTTGTCTGCTGGCCAAACACCTGGACTAGGGAAAGGTGTGTGTCAGCTTCCATGTATGCTTGGCTCAAAAGTGTTGCTATGCTGGTTCACACACTCCATGTGTTTTCATGGAAAGGGGTCTACCTCAGCTTCCTTTGGATCATGGATGGGCTTTGTCCTACCAAATCAGATCATGCAAATAAGTCATTTGCTTAGTAAATTTTTTGAAAATCACACCTTCGAAGAAGAATTCATAATGCCAGATAACTGTAGTGGACAATATTGTTATAGTAAATATGCAACTCTGCTAAAAAGACACTGAAGAATGTGGGCATCAATCCCACTACCTCTCGCATGCAAAGCAAGCACTTTACCACTTGAGCTAATTCCCCTTAATGTGCACTTTTCTTTCCATGGGCAATCAAACAAACGCCTATGGCTCAAGACTGAATAGGACAGCCTGAAAAATCCCACAACAGTTTCAAATGTTTTTGCATGCTGGCAACTCAAACATACTTGCACTGGAAAGATGCAGAAATCTATTCTTCTCCCCTGTCATTTCAACCAAACATTCTACAATTTGAGAAATGTCACATCTGGCAGCCCTTTTCTTGGGATTTCTTTTTGTGATGAAATTGCCAATGCTATCAGAATACCTTTCCACAGCTTCGAGGACTTGCAACAGTGAAAATTTCCAGACCTTTTAAGCCAAATAGGTTATACACATTCAGGCGCCATAATAGCTGCCACAGTAGCTTAGCTAGCAGAAGATGGTTAGCTCCACTCTCGGCATGAGGAAAAATGTGCTCAGTGTCTTTTTGCTTATACATGATGGTAAGAAACAGATCGCCAAATCTGGAGGTGCAAGATGTTAAAAATTGGGGGAAAATAATCTCTATCCAATATTACTTCAGGCTTGGTGTAGTGACTATAAATGGTAAGAATGTAGTTCAGAGATTATCAAGAAGTACTGTCTTCTTATACCATTTATGTAGAACTATTTAATGGAAGTGAAAGTGCACTCCAAGGCATGACTGCACCATGAGGCCCTGCCTGACCATTCCATGGATTTCACAGCGGTAATATCATTTTCTGAGTACATACCATATTATTGTAAATGGACCTACATTCATTAGTAATGTTTTAATCATAACCAGCCAAACGAAAGCTGCCACGAAATAATAAAACGATATAATAAAAAACGATATACAAAGACTTTTATTGTTATTTCAGATATATACAAGTGCACAGCAAAAGATGAAACATTGTCCCTCCTGGACCATTGTGCATCATAAAACAAAACTTACTGAATATCTAAAGGTCCCTGGTTCAATCTTGGGTTTTGCTGTCTGTGCCAGAGAGAGCTCCTCATCAGATTTTTCTTTTTTAAGTATATTTCGCAAACCTTTACATTCCTTTACTGAAAAACGAATGAGATGTTCCCATTTTTATGTTATTGTTAGATGTCCTGATGTAATAGATCCTTACACTAATGCAAAATTTCCTCTGATCTGATACTTTTCTCAGCGATCTCCAAAATTTGTAAAATGTGAGGAAAAATGCTTAATGCTTGCTTAAAAAAGGAAGTAAAAAATATGTGACCTTTGCCCTTGTCTTGATCATTCTGCAAGAAAGGTGACTAGAAAAGTGTTGGAGTATGACAATTATCGCTTAGCTCTTGCTGGGCAGGGGTGCAGGAGCAGGGAGTAACAATTTGTTTCTAGGAGGAAAGAATGTTCAAGGATGGTTGAGATTGATAATTTCCGATTGGAAATGTTTTCGGGACCTGCTGCTTCGCTAATGCCATGCACGCATTATGTGACTTTTGAAGTTTTCAAATTGATGTATCGTTCACACTGCACAACTCTATGTCTTGGAATCTGGAGTCCTTAATTTGTGGTATCTCAGTGGCAGGCATAATCAGATCCCAACACATTTCAGACTAAAGGTTCTGGACTCCCTGGCACTGCAAGACATCTATCCTACTATAATTTGATGGGGAGGATGCATCTGTGTGGTTGTTTTTAATTATATTTTCTATTATACATGTCTTGCACAGATGTACCCCAGAAGTTGTTTTTCTACCAACTCACATTGGCTGTGTGGCTGAGGTGGTACATTCTTGGAGAGTCTCCCCTGTGTAACAGTGCCTGCCAAGTGTCACATCTTTCAAGTTCTTGTCAAATTTAGACTGCGTGCTTTAAATGGATATGGTCATAGGGGATGATGATGATGGTTAATGGTTGAATGCAGGAATCCCCTCTCTCTCAGACATACACACTTTCTCCATCTCTCTATTTGTACCTGTTCTTTGTCTATAGCCAGGAGTCTATATTGTTCAGAGTGTATTAATTAAGGTCCTATCAAACATGAATTGTATATATTTTGTGTTGTACTTTCTAGAACCTGAACTCTTGGCCACATTCAAACACTCAACTCATTTCAAATTAGTCAAAGCAGACTGCATGTAGAGCTCTAACCCTCAGTTCTGTCACATTATAACAAGGCATAGCGCAAGTTTGTGACATCAGCCAATATGAAAACATGGAGGTCTCCCTGGTTGTAGGAATTCAGAGGTTCTTTGACTTGACCCCTGACACAATGTGCCTACCCCAGAAGAGCTAACAGCAGAACTGGTAGTGGTGGATACTGAAGAGGAATACATAAGAGGGAGAGAAGTATAATTAATCAAAACCAAAGTATGAGGACATGATACAGCATGAATGTATTGCACATGTATCATGTGACTGTGACAGCTCTCATCCATCCATTACAACCACAGTTATAGAGGACATCAGTATCTAACCCAAACTCATTAACATAGACTAGGCTATTTATTATTAAATGTGTTTGCAATGCATTTGCGTATTTACACATTTGAACACAAGGGAACAGTCTCTACGTTGCAATGATATTATTCATTTATCTCACAGCCAAAACTTATCAGTGATAAACTACTGATATGTCAACTTGTCTTAACACAGACAGAATTAACTTACTCTGTGGAGACTGTGTCTAACTTAAACCTTTCCTTCAAATAGTGCAAATCCTTGTTGCAGACGTAATGTTTTTACCTTTATATGCTTTTCCCACTCATAGTCATGCAACACACAAAAATGCACACCTCTCACAGACTCTCTCACACACATCCAGAGCAGACATTAATATCTCACAGTGTATATTGTACAGCACACTGCTGGCCGTCTGAACACATGATTGATATGATTCTAATTTGCACTATTATTCATCTAACACATTCATAGTTATTCACCTGAACACATCATGTTTCTGAATCTGTATCACTATTAGTTATGCAATGGTGCCTCAATACTAGCACTAACTGAACAGTGTTCTGTATAAATATGATCTGATTCTGTGAGCCAAGGAATATAAACCTTTTAGGGACATATTTAAAAGTTTTTCAGGTAAACTTCCACAAGGATGCACCTGTCCTTTTAAATGGCCTTTTAAAACTTCTGTTATAAGATAACTTCAGATTTTCTCATAGAAAATTCATTTACCATCAAGACAACTGTGGGACATGTGTAAATGGTATACGGAGTGTTAGTAAAGTTCTTTGTTCAATTTTTTGCGTAAAAACACGCGTTCGGTTCCTTCATAAGCAAACCCAAACTACGCAAGCGTTTGGTTAACTGAAAATGCACATTACTGATGTAAAAGTGTTCCTGAATAGAGTAATAGACCACCCATTTCTATTTTATATTGATTTCCATTGGACATTGCAGTTGCATTGTTTTGTATTTACAGTGCTTCAGTGTTGTTAGAAGATAGCCTAGCGCATGGGTTTGACGCTTGTACAACTGTAGGAATGATATGATCGCCAGTACATTTGGACCTCATGGAAAGGAAGAGGCTTATTTCAGCTGAAATTTATGTGGAATTGCTTAGTTAAGGTTTCATGGTGTAATGGTTAGCACTTTGCACTTTAAATCCAGTGATCTGAGTTTGATTCTGAAGTCACCAGTGCAAACATATTGTATTGTTGGTTATGGAGTAAATGTAAGCATTGTGGACTCTGAAATCAGCTTTATAGAAGAAGGTTTGTTTTGAAGTTTCCACAGTGTAATGCTTAGTAAGCACTTTTCATTTTATATTGTCAGACGTCATGCCTCCGTGGCACCTTTCTAAACCTGGCTGACAATTTGAGATTATATGGGTTTTCTTGCTACAATTTATTGTAAATTGCAAAAATATCTGTCACTTGACCAGATTACAAACATGAGACAAAGCAGTTGTTGCCAAAATTAGGCCAATGCCTTGCCAATCTGTGTGCTGATGATGCTGCACAAGGTAAAGTTATATAAAAGGAACTCATGTCTTACAAAAAAAAGACAAGAGATGTGATATATAGAAAGCACTCTGCCCTCTTTATCTAGCAATACAGAAGACAAAACATTTTTGGACTTGTTCTATGATTTAATTGAAAGCACTGTGGACTCTGAATCCAGTGAAACACAAGACAAAAAGGTTCGATTTGTTGTTTGCAGATTGTGATTGTAAGCAAGCTTGACACTGAATCTGGCAAAATTGAAGACACAAAAGATATTTTAAACATTTGTATAATATATTTGCAAGTACTATGGACACTGAATTCAGCGATACAGAAGACACAAAACATATTTTTGTTGTTTTGCATCATGTAACAGTAAACACATGCGGTTGTGATTAAAGCAATACAAGAAGAGCAAAAGTTTTTTTTTTTGTTTCTGTAGTGTAATAGTTAGCAATCTGGTCTTTGTCTCTGGTGATCCCAGTTCATCTCTTGGTGGAACCTATTGAATGCTTGTTGTTCCTTTCAGCTAGCAGGTACTTTCTTGTACCAAGTTTTTTTGATGGCTGCATCCTGTATTGATGGATCAGATTCGATTAACCTTTTTTGAGGAATTCTTAAATGCCTGTGATTTTGGAAAACTAAATGCTGATTATCCTAGCACAGCTGGCATTAAGCTAAAGAGAATTCATGGAAGATAAATGATTCACCATCAATATACGAAGACATCGCATTTCATTTTTGTTCCATCCATTAGGTAATGGTATAACCACTTAATTCTGAATCAAGCAATACAGGACACCAATTGTTCATTTAGGGTTTCATGGGGTAATGGTTCGCACTCTGGATCCTGAGGTCGACTCTCAGTGGAACCTGTTGAAGTCCCTGTTATCTTGTTTTTGAGACAAAATAAAACTAAACCTGTTAATTTCATGATGGAAAGGTCTGGATTCTGAAGCCACCAGTACAAACATATTGTATTGTTGGTTATGGAGTAAAGGTAAGCATTGTGGTCTCTGAAATCAGCTATATAGAAGAAGGTTTCTTTGAAGTTTCCACAGTGTAATGCTTAGTAAGCACTTTTCATTTTATTTTATCAGAGGTCATGCCTACGTGGCACCTTTCTAAACCTGGCTGACATTTTGAGATTATATGGGTTTTCTTGCTACAAATTATTGTAAATTGCAAAAATGTCTGTCACTTGACCAGATTACAAACATGAGACAAAGCAGTTGTTGCCACAATTAGGTCAATGCCTTGCCAATCTGTGTTCTGATGACGCTGGACAAGGTAAAGTTATATAAAAGGAACTCATGTCTTATATAGGATGTGATATATAGGATGCACTCTGCCCTCTTTATCTAGCAATACAGAAGACAAAACATTTTTGGACTTGTTCTATGATGGAATTGAAAGCACTGTGGACTCTGAATCCAGTGAAACACAAGACAAAAAGGTTCGATATGTTGTTTGAAGATTGTGATTGTAAGCTGACTTGACACTGAATCTGTCAAAATTGAAGACACAAAAGATATTTTAAACATTTGTATAATATATTTGCAACTACTACGGACACTGAATCCAGCGATACAGAAGACACAAAACATATTTTTGTTGTTTTGCTTGATGTAACAGTAAACACATGCGGTTGTGATTAAAGCAATTCAAGAAGAGCAAAAGCTTTTTTTTTTGTTTCTGTAGTGTAATAGTTAGCAATCTGGTCTTTGTCTCTGGTAATCTTAGTTCAACTCTTGGTGGAACCCATTGAATGCTTGTTGTTCCTTTCAGCTAGCAGGTACTTTCTTGTACCAATGGTTGTAGATCAATTTACAATAATATGGTATGTACTCATAAAATAATGACTGTACCACTGTGAAATCCATGGACCGCTCAGGCAGGATCTCACGGAGCAGTCATACCTTGAGCTGCAATTCCACTTCCATTAAATGCTTGTGCTAAAATGGTACGACAAGAAAGTACTTCTTGACCATCTCTGGACTATATTCTTCAGTTATAGTCACTGCACCAAGTCTCAAGTGATATTGATTAGGGAAGTTTATTTTCCCCCACTTTTTAACATTTCGCATGGTCCATACCTCACGATTTTGCAATCTTTTTTTTAGCATCAACTATAAGCAAAAAGACACTGAGCACATTTTTCCTCATGCCGAGAGTGGAGCTAACCATCCCATGCTAGCTAAGGTAATGTGGCAGCTAGTATCGCACCTGAATGTGTATAACATATTTGACTTAAAAGGTCTGGAAATTTTCACAGTTGCAAGTACTTGAAGCTGTGGAAAGGTATTTTGATAGCAGTGGAAGTTTCATCACAAAAAGAAATCCCGAGACAAGAGATGCCAGATGTGATATTTCCCAAATTGTGGAATGTTTGGTTGAAATGACAGGGGAGTAAAATAGATTTCGGCATCTTTCCAGATCAAGTATATTCGAGTTGCCAGCATAAGAAAACATTTGAAACTGTTGCTGGATTTTGCAGGCTGTCCTATTCAGTCTTGAGCCATATGCTTTTGTTTGATTCCCCATGGAAAGAAAAGTTTATATGAAGGTGAATTAGCTCAAATGGTAGAGCGCTTGCTTTACATGCGAGAGGTAGTGGGATGGATGCACATGTTCTCCAGTGTGTCTTTCCAGCAGAGTTGCCTGCTTAGTATTAGAATGTTGGCCACACTCTTTAGAAAATAGTATTTTGTAAATTTATTTGGCATTATGATTTCTTCTTCGAAGGTGTGATTTTCATGAAGTTCACTTAGCAAATGACTTATTTGCATCATCTGATTTGGTAGTACAAAGCCTGTCCATGATCCAAAGGAAGCTGAGGTAGACCCCATTTCATGAAAACACATGGGGCGTGTGAACCAGGATACCAACACTTTGGCACCAAGCATACTTGCAAGCTGACACATACCCTTCCCTTGCCCAGGTGTTTGGCCAGTTGACAACTAATGAAATAAATTGTAAATGTATTTGTGCAGAAGCCACTGTTCAAGAACCTCTCTGTGCAGCAAGGAGACATATTATAAGGCATTGCAAGATCCACAAAAGTTTAAGTAGGATCACTGAACTCAAAGTCTACAGCATGATTACACCTTTACATCTACAATAGCATAAAGACGGGAATGTTTTGTTCTTTTTTTTTAGAAAATAAGTGTAAAGGTTTATTAAATATACAAACTGTCTCTGCCCCCTAAGTCAAATTTCTGCTCAAAATCAACGTCTGGTCCCTCATGGACCTTCATCGTACTGTCAATAGAGTCACTTTGTTTAATAATCAGCTCACCAGGTAGCGTGTTAGTAACTTCAGTCATAAAATGTGTTAGTACTTCCCCAGCAGTGCACTGCAATTCATAAACATTCAAAGGGACCCCCACTTCTAACTGGACTCCCTGTGTGGGTGTTTCCCACGTGACAAATAAGCCCTCTGGGTTGCTGTTAATTGTGCATCCAAGTTTACACATCAGGTCTCTAGCTAACAAATTAATTGGACACGTTTCTGACACCAAAAAACTGTTTAAATTGGCTATTTCCTAAACTACATTGGAGAGGCTCGGACATCCTTTCATCGATAGGATGGCCTCCCATTCCAATTACTGTTATCCCATACCCTGGTCTCATTCTACATTCTATTAAACCTTCTCTCAACACCGAGTGGGTGGCACCACTGTCAACCAAAAACAACATTTTTTCCCTCTACATTCACAATTATTTCAGGGAGGCCTCTTGACCCTTTACTAATCTGCTGTAGTAATTGGTAATTTAAATTTGTTACTTCCCTTTTGCCATCTTCCTTCAGTGGCCCGTCGCTGCCCTGCCTCTCCTCCGCCCGTCAATCTTTTTTAACTTCCACAGCCATGCTGTCACTATCTTCCCCTTCTTCTTCAGGACAGTCTCTTGCAAAGTGTCAGAATTTTCCACAATTATAGCATTCCCTTCCTCCAAACTCTTTTCATCGACCTCTTCCTCTCCCTCGTCCGCGTCCGCGTCCTCTGCCATGTCCGTGATCTCTTCCTGTCTCCTACTATTTGGAGCATGGTCAGCATCGCCTGGTGGGTGATGTCGGCGTGCTGGCACTCCTGTTTAGCATCCTTCTTACCCAGAATAGTTTCATGATGCTTGGCGTGTTCTTCGATAGTTGACAAAGGAGCTCGACTATAACCGATGCAGTTCTTTCTGATGAGGTCGCTAATGTCCTTTCTCATATTCATAAGGAAGCTATTTCTCAGATGAGCTTCCCACGCCCCCACTTCTCCAGGGCCCGCTGCATGTTGTGCTGGTGCATCAATTCCACAATGATCAGTATGGACGCGTGTCAAAGGGACAAGGAAATTAGCCATGGGCTCATCATCCCTTTGTTTGCATGCTGCTATCATATCGGTGTCAATAGTTGCCAGGTATGCTGCTTCCACCCTTTTGATTTGTCCTCTTATCATCTCTCTGTATGGGCCATAATTACTCCATCTGGTCCAGACACCTCCACCATCGGGAACTGCGGGGCACAGCCTGCCTCAAGTTCTACAGATGGCTTTATAGTGGTGTGACTTCGAGTGCGATGAGCCACTGGTGAGGTTATTGCCTCCAGTTGTCGTCTTGGTTCGTCATATGGAGACGGCTTTGATATTAGCGATGGAGTCCCTGGCTCAGGATATGGAGGTGGGTTTGTTAGCGCTTGTGGCTGTTGAATCAGCTGGGGGGCTCTTGGCGGGGTGGCATCGAGGTCAGGATCAGCTAAGAAAACACACTGAGACACTTCATTATTACCTTTTCTATACCCTACCTGCTGCTTCTGTCTTTTTTCATCCTCCTCTAACCACATTTTTGCCTTTTCCAGCATATCTTCACTATTCTTGTCAAAATATTTCTGCGCTTTCTTTTCAGCCTCCTTTACTCTTTCAATCAATTTAAGCAAATATGCAACACTCAAGGTCCCCGATGCATTAAACCCATAGTATTTAATCCAGAACGGGACATGTTTATTTACATGTTCCCCATAGTCTTTACTCATTTGGAAGAACAGGCTACTAGAAAACTTGTCTTTGCTAAATTCATATTCCTTACTTTGCCCTTTACCCATTTTTTTTTTTTTTTGGTAAGGGTGATTGCAGAAATGTGATTATAATGACCAAATAATATGAATAATATGGATATGGGTGACACTCTCCCCTTTTTATTTCTTCTTCTGTTAATCACGTCTCTAAAGTTGCTTTAATTTAGTTCCACTCCAGTAATTCATGCTGGTTAACAGAGTTTCCTTCTTTCTCTATGTAAGGCGTCCTGTCAGCCCGGGCCTATTTTCTCTTACACTTGTACATCTACACAGTGTGCATAACTCTTTTAGGCTATTGGAGTCCCAGACTCTGGAGTCCCAGACTCCTTTTTGAGTGCTAGTATTCCTCTACTATGCTGCTTTCTCTACTCAGGCACGCCCTCAGGTAAACTCTGGTGGATTTCTATATTTGAACCTTTCTAAAAATTAGTTTACTTTTTCCACCACTTACTTTCAGTCCTTTAGATCAGGCAGAGCACACCACCGGAGTCAAGCAGGATGTCACTCCCTGGTTAGGTACTTTCCCGTATTCTTGTAGGTTTCCCTCTTTCTCCAGCTCAGTCGAGAAATTCTCTCTGAGGAGCGTCCTCAAAGTTCAGTCACCGCTGCTCTGCATGGCGCCTCTCGCTGATCCTGCTGACAATGCCAATTTCTGTGGTGGAATTTTGAACAAACCGCAAGTCAGACATGATTAAGACAGCAATTTAATAAAGAAAATAGGACACACAAAACAGCTGTGTGAGAGCTAATGCTCGAAAGCGAAAGCTCTAAAGGGGTAGACTGACTCTACTCCTTATATCTAAACTTCAACCCCCTCCCCGGGGAGGGGGTGCTCTGTGATCTTGTTTACGCACTCCCTGCTCCATTTGGTGATGAACATTCCTGCATATACCAGGACGCTTCAAAGGACAGACACCATTTGCAAGAAAACAAAAGCCTATTCCCTCTTTACGACCCCTGCAGGTCACAACACATGCAGGTCATAAAGCAACATTACCACAGTCATTTGTTCACACAATATACAGAGACAGAGTTTGCAGACTAAACCATTCATAGAGGATTATATGATGGAAAGGATTAACATGATTATATATGAATCATTACATATGAATCACATGATAATACATGATCAAATAATATTTTCCATCACAACACATGGAAAGAAAATTCCTTTCATGTGGAACGCATATGACGCTTTCACAGACGTATGGGCTTTTGTGTGTCCTGAGAAGATTGGCACACAGACAACATATCAAAGCTTGAGACTTATTTTCCATGTCCTTAATCCTTGCTGAAGTACTTAGGATATCTGAGTTGGTAGATCTTTGGCATTTTCATCTGAGGATCTAGAGTTCAAGTTCGTCTTCAGGTGAAAACATTGTTACTTTGCCAGTGAAGTGTGCTTGAGATCTTTTTTGAAATATCTCTAGATGAAGGGAAGAAACAGGACGTTTCTGAACAAACTGACCTTTCACATTTCTATCCTTTCCCCCATCTGTGACAATGTCCATTATTTGTTATCCCAGGTTAGGCTAGCTAGTTCTCTTCGCATGGAATAAACTTTATAAAATTACTTTATAAAAATTAACACTTCTGAGCCTATCCTTTTTGACTTACTGATATATTTACTCATAATAAGTACCGGTATACAATTTTTGGGATTGGGCCCCATATATTGCCAATTGACACATATATGTGTGAATGGATGGCTAGCTCTTTTTGGATCCCAAAGCGTGCTAGGTTGCATGATCATCCAGACATGTCTCACTTTCCTTCACTGACTTGATTAACATGATCAATATAGAGGTTTTGGGACTCAATAGGGGCACTCTTGCACTTTCTTGCCCCTCACCCCACCTGAGACCCTAGATTCACATACAGACTTAACTCTCTGAAAGCAGTCTGAGCACAGAGAAAGTTATAATCCCAAATCAGGCATGTTGAATGGTGTCATATATGCTTCTAGTGGGATGCTCCTTCATTGGTACACTACATCCCATCCCACCTCTAAGGGGAGGTTCGTCCAGCTGTCCTGTCCACGTCTGTCTGTCCATCTCATGGATCAAACTCTAAGTATATATGAATGGGCACCAAATGGACACCGGTCAAAAAAGGTCAGGGAAGGCCTGATTGTCCCCAAATCTCATCCATTGGCTCAGTAGCGCCCCCTGAGTTCAAAAATGCAAGTGCCTGATTTTTGTTGTTTCTGATCACCTAGGTGGCCACTACCCAAGGTTTGAAGTCTCTAGGTTAAAAGGTGGGCATATGCCGACCCACAACATGTGCACTTATACTTTCTGACACTCCCACTTCAAATATATTTGAATTATGTCAAATATATTGCATGTGGGATCCCAATCAAAGTCTATTTTATTTGTCAATTATACTGCACGTGAGATGGTGTCAAATTCCAGTATATTTTAACAATGTCAAATATATTGCATGTGGAACGATGTCAAATTCAAATATAATTAATGATGCCAAATATATTGCATGTGGGATCCCAATTGAAATGTAATCCCAATCGAAAACCACTGCCTAAATCTGGGTCCCCCTTACTAAAGTTACATCTTAAAGACCAGCAGTAACCAGCAGTATGGCCTTCAACAAAGACAGAAATAGATTCTTGGTGTGTCATAAATCATTTTAATGTTCAAGTTTATTGCTGATGGGATGAAAATCCCAATTCAGTAAATGTCATTGATTTGTGAAATAAACTGACAAATATATTGCAGATGGGATGAAAATCCCAATACAAGTAAATTTAATTGGTTTGTCAAATACACTGTCAAATATACTAATAATAATATAATATAAATAATATATATAATTTATTTTTGCAAAATAGGATTTCTATGCTTTAATACCAATTTTCCTTGAACCACATCTCTCCCTGACCCCATATCTGTCTTAAGAGTTGTGAAATTCTACTGTCCAAAACCCCTATATATTCTTGAATGAAATATATTTGAAATGTGAGCATCAGTTCTCTGAATTTGTGGGAGATATTTTGAAACTAACTCCACCAATGTTTAAATCTGCACCCCCCCTTACTAAAGTTACATCGTAAAGACTAGCAGTAACCAGCAGTATGGCCTTAGACAAAGACAGAAAAAGGTATTGGTGAGATGAACTGATGGAAGACAGTTGGTGCACAACTTCTTAAAGACTAGCAGTAACCAGCAGTATGACCTTAGACAAAGACCGAAATAGATACTTGGTGAGTCATAATAAATAATTTTAATGATCAAATATATTGCAGATGGGATGAAAATCCCAATTCAATTCAATTTCCTTGGTCTGTCAAAAAATATTACAGATGGAATGAAAATCCCCATTCATTTAAATTTCACTGGTTTGTAAATATACCATAAATGGGATGGTGTCAAATTCAAATATATTTGAATTTTCACAATTATACTGCACGTAGGATAGGAAAATTATACCATTCGTGGGATGGTGTCAAAAAAAGCTGTGAGAAGAGCCCCATTAAAATAAATTATTTTTGTAGTATATTAATTTATGTATGTGTTGTTACATGTAAAAAATATTCCTGGTTCAGTCCTGAGTTTCAGGGTCTGTTCAAGACCAAGCTTCTCATCAAATTGTCCTCTTTTAAGAATATTTCATAAACTTTTACATTCCTTTATTAAACACGAATAAGACATTACTGTTTTTACATTATCGTTAGAAGTCATAGTGTAATAGTGCTCTAGACTTTGAATTCAGTGATCCTACTTAAACTTTGGAGGAATTTTCAATTCCTTATCATATGTTTCCTCACTGCACAGAGAGCCATTTGAACAGTGGCTTCTGCATAAATGCTTTTGAAAAATTTTTCATTAGTTGTCTACTGGCGAAACAACTGGACAAGGGAAGAGTAGGTATCAGCTTGCATGTATGCTCCTATGTTTTCATGGAATGGGGCCTATCTCAGCTTCCTTTGGCTCTTGGATGGGCTCTGTCCTACCAAAACAGATGATGCAAATAAGTCATCTGCTTACTAAAGTTCTTGAAAATCACACTCTGTGAAGAGGCATTGCATAATGCGAAAAAAAACCCTTCCTAAACAATGCTCGCTAATGACAGCAGCCAACATACTTAATACAGGACTGACCTCAGGCGTGAACTCATCCAAAGACCACAACAGCAACAACAGGCTTAAGAAAGGACACATGAAATGACCTCGAAACACGAAAGTGAGCAGGTACATTGAGTTGATATGTGACTTCATTAACGTGCTTGGTAATTTCATATGGACCGATATACTTGGGACCTAACTTGCGACATGACCCCAACTTGCGGATGTCCCATGTATAGATGTTAACATATACCACTCCCGTTTGGTATTCTCCCCTCAGCCCACTCTAGCCAATGACTCCACTCTTCTAAGACAAGTTTAATGGCAAAAAGTTCATGTTCTCCTATTCCATAGTTACGTTCTGCCATTGATAACATACGACAGAAATAAGCCACTGGGTGTAACTTGGACTTCTCGTATCATTGTGAAAGTACAGCTCCTACGCTGATGTTAGAAGCATCACCTTCCATGAAAAATGGAATGGAAGGAATGGGATGTCGAAATATGGGAGCAGTGGTAAAAGCTTCCTTCAGTTTCCTGAATGCTTGATCAGCCTCCTGATCCCAAAGTAGCTTGGTCATTGCTCCTATCAGGAGGACTGTGAGAGGAGCTGCAATGCTGCTAAAATTCCAAATGAAGTGTCGTTAAAAGTTTGCAAATCCCCAGAAGCTCTGGAGATCTATAGGTCCCTGCTTCACTCTCGGGTTTTATTGTGTGTGCCAGACATAGCTCATCATCAGATAGTTCTCTTTTATAAGTATATTAACTAAACATTTAAACTTATTTTCAAAAAAAGAACAAAACATTCCCGTCTTTATGCTATTGTAGATGTAAAGGAGTAATCGTGCTGTAGACTTTGAGTTCAGTGATCCTACTTAAACTTTTGTGGATCTTGCAATGCCTTATAATATGTCTCCTTGCTGAACAGAGAGGTTCTTGAACAGTGGCTTCTGCACAAATGCTTTTACAATTTATTTTATTAGTTGTCTGCTGGCCAAACACCTGGACAAGGAAAGGGTATGTGTCAGCTTGCATGTATGCTTGGTGCAAAAATGTGGGTATCCTGGTTCACACACCCCATGTGTTTTCATGAAATGGGGTCTACCTCAGCTTCCTTTGGATCATGGACATGCTTTGGACTACCAAATCAGATGATGCAAATAAGTCATTTGCTAAGTAAAATTCATGAAATTCACACAGTCGAAGAAGAAATCATAATGCTAAATAACTTTACAAATTACCATTTTCTAAAGAGAGTGACCAACTTTCTAATACTAAGTAGGCAACCCTGCTGGAAAGACAGACTGGAGAATGTGGTCATCGATCCCACTACCTCTCGCATGCAAAGCAAGCGCTCTACCACTTGAGCTAATTCCCCTTTGCATAAACTTTTCTTTCCATGGGCAATCAAACAAAAGCTTATGGCTCAAGACAGAATAGGACAGCCTGCAAAATCCAGCAACAGTTTCAAATGTTTTCTACTGCTGGCAACTCGAACATACTTGATCTGGAAAGAAGCCGAAATCTATTCTGCTCCCCTGTCATTTCAACCAAACATTCCACAATTTGGGAAATATCACCTCTGGCATCTCTTGTCTCGGGATTTCTTTTTGTGATGAAAATGCCACTGCTATCACAATACCTTTCCACAGCTTCGAGGACTTGCAACTGTGAAAATTTCCAGACCTTTTAAGTCAAATAGGTTATACACATTCAGGTGCCATACTAGCTTCCACATTACCTTACCTAGCATGGGATGGTTAGCTCCACTCTCGGCATGAGGAGAAATGTGCTCAGTGTCTTTTTGCTTATAGTTGATGCTAAGAAAAATATTGCAAAATCGTGAGGTATGGACCATGCGAAATGTTAAAAAGTGGGGGAAAATAAACTTCCCTAATCAATATCACTTGAGACTTGTTGCAGTGACTATAACTGGTAAGAATATAGTTCCGAGATGGTCAAGAAGTACTTTCTTGTCCTACCATTTTAGCACAAGTATTTAATGGAAGTGGAATTGCAACTCAAGGCATGACTGCGCCTTGAGATCCTGCCTGAGCGGTCCATGGATTTCACAGTGGTACAGTCATTATTTTCTGAGTGCATACCATATTATTGTAAATTGAGTTACAACCATTGGTAACATTTTATTCGGAGCCAGGCAAAGGCATGCTGCTACTAGCTGAAATAGTTCACCATAGAGAACATTAGACTGAAGATCTATAGGTCCCTGTTTTACTCTCGGGTTTTGTTGTGTGTGCCAGACATAGCTCATCATCACATAGTTCTCTTTTTTAAGTATATTTAATAAACATTTACAATTATTTTCTAAAAAAAGAATAAAACATTCCCGTCTTTATGCTATTGTAGATTTAAAGGTGTAATCGTGCTGTAGACTTTGAGTTCAGTGATCCTACTTAAACTTTTGTGGATCTTGCAATGCCTTATAATATGTCTCCTTGCTGCACAGAGAGGTTCATGAACAGTGGCTTCTGCACAAATGCTTTTACAATTTATTTTATTAGTTGTCTGCTGGCCAAACACCTGGACAAGGGAAGGGTATGTGTCAGCTTGCATGTATGCTTGGTGTAAAAATGTGGGTATCCTGGTTCACACACCCCATGTGTTTTCATGAAATGGGGTCTACCTCAGCTTCCTTTGGATCATGGACATGCTTTGGACTACCAAATCAGATGATGCAAATAAGTCATTTGCTAAGTAAAATTCATGAAATTCACACAGTCGAAGAAGAAATCATAATGCTAAATAACTTTACAAATTACCATTTTCTAAAGAGAGTGACCAACTTTCTAATACTAAGTAGGCAACCCTGCTGGAAAGACAGACTGGAGAATGTGGTCATCGATCCCACTACCTCTCGCATGCAAAGCAAGCGCTCTACCACTTGAGCTAATTCCCCTTTGCATAAACTTTTCTTTCCATGGGCAATCAAACAAAAGCTTATGGCTCAAGACAGAATAGGACAGCCTGCAAAATCCAGCAACAGTTTCAAATGTTTTCTACTGCTGGCAACTCGAACATACTTGATCTGGAAAGAAGCCGAAATCTATTCTGCTCCCCTGTCATTTCAACCAAACATTCCACAATTTGGGAAATATCACCTCTGGCATCTCTTGTCTCGGGATTTCTTTTTGTGATGAAAATGCCACTGCTATCACAATACCTTTCCACAGCTTCGAGGACTTGCAACTGTGAAAATTTCCAGACCTTTTAAGTCAAATAGGTTATACACATTCAGGTGCCATACTAGCTTCCACATTACCTTACCTAGCATGGGATGGTTAGCTCCACTCTCGGCATGAGGAGAAATGTGCTCAGTGTCTTTTTGCTTATAGTTGATGCTAAGAAAAATATTGCAAAATCGTGAGGTATGGACCATGCGAAATGTTAAAAAGTGGGGGAAAATAAACTTCCCTAATCAATATCACTTGAGACTTGTTGCAGTGACTATAACTGGTAAGAATATAGTTCCGAGATGGTCAAGAAGTACTTTCTTGTCCTACCATTTTAGCACAAGTATTTAATGGAAGTGGAATTGCAACTCAAGGCATGACTGCGCCGTGAGATCCTGCCTGAGCGGTCCATGGATTTCACAGTGGTACAGTCATTATTTTCTGAGTGCATACCATATTATTGTAAATTGAGTTACAACCCTTGGTAACATTTTATTCGGAGCCAGGCAAAGGCATGCTGCTACTAGCTGAAATAGTTCACCTTATAGAACATTAGACTGAAGACCTATAGGTCCCTGTTTTACTCTCGGGTTTTGTTGTGTGTGCCAGACATAGCTCATCATCACATAGTTCTCTTTTTTAAGTATATTTAATAAACATTTACAATTATTTTCTAAAAAAAGAATAAAACAATCCCGTCTTTATGCTATTGTAGATTTAAAGGTGTAATCGTGCTGTAGACTTTGAGTTCAGTGATCCTACTTAAACTTTTGTGGATCTTGCAATGCCTTATAATATGTCTCCTTGCTGCACAGAGAGGTTCATGAACAGTGGCTTCTGCACAAATGCTTTTACAATTTATTTCATTAGTTGTCTGCTGGCCAAACACCTGGACAAGGGAAGGGTATGTGTCAGCTTGCAAGTATGCTTGGTGCAAAAATGTGGGTATCCTGGTTCACACACCCCATGTGTTTTCATGAAATGGGGTCTACCTCAGCTTCCTTTGGATCATGGACAGGCTTTGTACTACCAAATCAGATGATGCAAATAAGTCATTTGCTAAGTAAAATTCATGAAAATCACACAGTCGAAGAAGAAATCATAATGCTAAATAACTTTACAAATTACCATTTTCTAAAGAGAGTGACCAACTTTCTAATACTAAGTAGGCAACTCTGCTGGAAAGACAGACTGGAGAATGTGCGCATCGATCCCACTACCTCTCGCATGCAAAGCAAGCCCTCTACCACTTGAGCTAATTCCCCTTCCCATAAACTTTTCTTTCCATGGGCAATCAAACAAAAGCTTATGGCTCAAGACAGAATAGGACAGCCTGCAAAATCCAGCAACAGTTTCAAATGTTTTCTACTGCTGGCAACTCGAACATACTTGATCTGGAAAGATGCCGAAATCTATTCTGCTCCCCTGTCATTTCAACCAAACATTCCACAATTTGGGAAATATCACATCTGGCATCTCTTGTCTCGGGATTTCTTTTTGTGATGAAACTGCCACTGCTATCACAATACCTTTCCACAGCTTCGAGGACTTGCAACTGTGAAAATTTCCAGACCTTTTAAGTCAAATAGGTTATACACATTCAGGTTCCATACTAGCTTCCACATTACCTTAGCTAGCATGGGATGGTTAGCTCCACTCTCGGTATGAGGAAAAATGTGCTCAGTGTCTTTTTGCTTATAGTTGATGCTAAGAAAAAGATTGCAAAATCGTGAGGTATGGACCATGCGAAATGTTAAAAAGTGGGGGAAAATAAACTTCCCTAATCAATATCACTTGAGACTTGGTGCAGTGACTATAACTGGTAAGAATATAGTCCAGAGATGGTCAAGAAGTACTTTCTTGTCCTACCATTTTAGCACAAGTATTTAATGGAAGTGGAATTGCAACTCAAGGCATGACTGTGCCGTGAGATCCTGCCTGAGCGGTCCATGGATTTCACAGTGGTACAGTCATTATTTTCTGAGTGCATACCATATTATTGTAAATTGAGTTACAACCCTTGGTAACATTTTATTCGGAGCCAGGCAAAGGCATGCTGCTACTAGCTGAAATAGTTCACCTTATAGAACATTAGACTGAAGATCTATAGGTCCCTGGTTCACTCTCGGGTCTTGTTGTGTGTGCCAGACATAGCTCATCATCACATAGTTCTCTTTTATAAGTATATTTAATAAACATTTACACTTATTTTCTAAAAAAAGAATAAAACATTCCCCTCTTTATGCTATTGTAGATGTAAATGTGTAATCGTGTTGTAGACTTTGAGTTCAGTGATCCTACTTAAACTTTTGTGGATCTTGCAATGCCTTATAATATGTCTCCTTGCTGCACAGAGAGGTTCTTGAACAGTTTCTTCTGCACAAATGCTTTTA
This sequence comes from Electrophorus electricus, assembly GCF_041902795.1. Lineage (NCBI taxonomy): Eukaryota > Metazoa > Chordata > Actinopteri > Gymnotiformes > Gymnotidae > Electrophorus > Electrophorus electricus. The sequence continues at coordinate 22,373,383 of NC_137501.1, forward strand.
CAATTTATTTCATTAGTTGTCTGCTGGCCAAACACCTGGACAAGGGAAGTGTATGTGTCATGTTGCATGTATGCTTGGTGCAAAAGTGTTGGTATCCTGGTTCACACACCCCATGTGTTTTCATGAAATGGGGTCTACCTCAGCTTCCTTTGGATCATGGACAGGCTTTGTACTACCAAATCAGATGATGCAAATAAGTCATTTGCTAAGTAAAATTCATGAAAATCACACAGTCGAAGAAGAAATCATAATGCTAAATAACTTTACAAATTACCATTTTCTAAAGAGAGTGACCAACTTTCTTACACTAAGTAGGCAACTCTGCTGGGAAGACAGACTGGAGAATGTGGGCATCGATCCCACTACCGCTCGCATGCAAAGCAAGCGCTCTACCACTTGAGCTAATTCCCCTTCCCATAAACTTTTCTTTCCATGGGCAATCAAACAAAAGCTTATGGCTCAAGACAGAATAGGACAGCCTGCAAAATCCAGCAACAGTTTCAAATGTTTTCTACTGCTGGCAACTCGAACATACTTGATCTGGAAAGATGCCGAAATCTATTCTGCTCCCCTGTCATTTCAACCAAACATTCCACAATTTGGGAAATATCACATCTGGCATCTCTTGTCTCAGGATTTCTTTTTGTGATGAAACTGCCACTGCTATCACAATACCTTTCCACAGCTTCGAGGACTTGCAACTGTGAAAATTTCCAGACCTTTTAAGTCAAATAGGTTATACACATTCAGGTTCCATACTAGCTTCCACATTACCTTAGCTAGCATGGGATGGTTAGCTCCACTCTCGGCATGAGGAAAAATGTGCTCAGTGTCTTTTTGCTTATAGTTGATGCTAAGAAAAAGATTGCAAAATCGTGAGGTATGGACCATGTGAAATGTTAAAAAGTGGGGGAAAATAAACTTCCCTAATCAATATCACTTGAGACTTGGTGCAGTGACTATAACTGGTAAGAATATAGTCCAGAGATGGTCAAGAAGTACTTTCTTGTCCTACCATTTTAGCACAAGTATTTAATGGAAGTGGAATTGCAACTCAAGCCATGACTGCGCCATGAGATCCTGCCTGAGCGGTCCATGGATTTCACAGTGGTACAGTCATTATTTTCTGAGTGCATACCATATTATTGTAAATTGAGTTACAACCATTGGTAACATTTTTTTCGGAGCCAGGCAAAGGCATGCTGCTACTAGCTGAAATAGTTCACCATAGAGAACATTAGACTGAAGATCTATAGGTCCCTGTTTTACTCTCGGGTTTTGTTGTGTGTGCCAGACATAGCTCATCATCACATAGTTCTCTTTATCAAGTATATTTAATAAACATTTACAATTATTTTCTAAAAAAAGAATGAAACATTCCCGTCTTTATGCTATTGTAGATTTAAAGGTGTAATCGTGCTGTAGACTTTGAGTTCAGTGATCCTACTTAAACTTTTGTGGATCTTGCAATGCCTTATAATATGTCTCCTTGCTGCACAGAGAGGTTCATGAACAGTGGCTTCTGCACAAATGCTTTTACAATTTATTTCATTAGTTGTCTGCTGGCCAAACACCTGGACAAGGGAAGGGTATGTGTCAGCTTGCAAGTATGCTTGGTGCAAAAATGTGGGTATCCTGGTTCACACACCCCATGTGTTTTCATGAAATGGGGTCTACCTCAGCTTCCTTTGGATCATGGACAGGCTTTGTACTACCAAATCAGATGATGCAAATAAGTCATTTGCTAAGTAAAATTCATGAAAATCACACAGTCGAAGAAGAAATCATAATGCTAAATAACTTTACAAATTACCATTTTCTAAAGAGAGTGACCAACTTTCTTACACTAAGTAGGCAACTCTGCTGGGAAGACAGACTGGAGAATGTGGGCATCGATCCCACTGCCTCTCGCATGCAAAGCAAGCACTCTACCACTTGAGCTAATTCCCCTTCCCATAAACTTTTCTTTCCATGGGCAATCAAACAAAAGCTTATGGCTCAAGACAGAATAGGACAGCCTGCAAAATCCAGCAACAGTTTCAAATGTTTTCTACTGCTGGCAACTCGAACATACTTGATCTGGAAAGATGCCGAAATCTATTCTGCTCCCCTGTCATTTCAACCAAACATTCCACAATTTGGGAAATATCACATCTGGCATCTCTTGTCTCGGGATTTCTTTTTGTGATGAAACTGCCACTGCTATCACAATACCTTTCCACAGCTTCGAGGACTTGCAACTGTGAAAATTTCCAGACCTTTTAAGTCAAATAGGTTATACACATTCAGGTTCCATACTAGCTTCCACATTACCTTAGCTAGCATGGGATGGTTAGCTCCACTCTCGGCATGAGGAAAAATGTGCTCAGTGTCTTTTTGCTTATAGTTGATGCTAAGAAAAAGATTGCAAAATCGTGAGGTATGGACCATGTGAAATGTTAAAAAGTGGGGGAAAATAAACTTCCCTAATCAATATCACTTGAGACTTGGTGCAGTGACTATAACTGGTAAGAATATAGTCCAGAGATGGTCAAGAAGTACTTTCTTGTCCTACCATTTTAGCACAAGTATTTAATGGAAGTGGAATTGCAACTCAAGCCATGACTGCGCCATGAGATCCTGCCTGAGCGGTCCATGGATTTCACAGTGGTACAGTCATTATTTTCTGAGTGCATACCATATTATTGTAAATTGAGTTACAACCTTTGGTAACATTTTTTTCGGAGCCAGGCAAAGGCATGCTGCTACTAGCTGAAATAGTTCACCATAGAGAACATTAGACTGAAGATCTATAGGTCCCTGTTTTACTCTCGGGTTTTGTTGTGTGTGCCAGACATAGCTCATCATCACATAGTTCTCTTTTTTAAGTATATTTAATAAACATTTACAATTATTTTCTAAAAAAAGAATAAAACATTCCCGTCTTTATGCTATTGTAGATTTAAAGGTGTAATCGTGCTGTAGACTTTGAGTTCAGTGATCCTACTTAAACTTTTGTGGATCTTGCAATGCCTTATAATATGTCTCCTTGCTGCACAGAGAGGTTCATGAACAGTGGCTTCTGCACAAATGCTTTTACAATTTATTTCATTAGTTGTCTGCTGGCCAAACACCTGGACAAGGGAAGGGTATGTGTCAGCTTGCAAGTATGCTTGGTGCAAAAATGTGGGTATCCTGGTTCACACACCCCATGTGTTTTCATGAAATGGGGTCTACCTCAGCTTCCTTTGGATCATGGACAGGCTTTGTACTACCAAATCAGATGATGCAAATAAGTCATTTGCTAAGTAAAATTCATGAAAATCACACAGTCGAAGAAGAAATCATAATGCTAAATAACTTTACAAATTACCATTTTCTAAAGAGAGTGACCAACTTTCTTACACTAAGAAGGCAACTCTGCTGGGAAGACAGACTGGAGAATGTGGGCATCGATCCGACTACCTCTCGCATGCAAAGCAAGCACTCTACCACTTGAGCTAATTCCCCTTCCCATAAACTTTTCTTTCCATGGGCAATCAAACAAAAGCTTATGGCTCAAGACAGAATAGGACAGCCTGCAAAATCCAGCAACAGTTTCAAATGTTTTCTACTGCTGGCAACTCGAACATACTTGATCTGGAAAGATGCCGAAATCTATTCTGCTCCCCTGTCATTTCAACCAAAAATTCCAGAATTTGGGAAATATCACATCTGGCATCTCTTGTCTCGGGATTTCTTTTTGTGATGAAACTGCCACTGCTATCACAATACCTTTCCACAGCTTCGAGGACTTGCAACTGTGAAAATTTCCAGACCTTTTAAGTCAAATAGGTTATACACATTCAGGTTCCATACTAGCTTCCACGTTACCTTAGCTAGCATGGGATGGTTAGCTCCACTCTCGGCATGAGGAAAAATGTGCTCAGTGTCTTTTTGCTTATAGTTGATGCTAAGAAAAAGATTGCAAAATCGTGAGGTATGGACCATGCGAAATGTTAAAAAGTGGGGGAAAATAAACTTCGCTAAACAATATCACCTGAGACTTGGTGCAGTGAATATAACTGGTAAGAATATAGTCCAGTGATGGTCAAGAAGTACTTTCTTGTCGTACCATTTTAGCAAAAGTATTTCATGGAAGTGGAATTGCAACTCAAGGCATGACTGCGCCTTGAGATCCTGCCTGAGCGGTCCATGGATTTCACAGTGGTACAGTCATTATTTTCTGAGTGCATACCATATTATTGTAAATTGAGTTACAACCATTGGTAACATTTTTTTCGGAGCCAGGCAAAGGCATGCTGCTACTAGCTGAAATAGTTCACCATAGAGAACATTAGACTGAAGATCTATAGGTCCCTGTTTTACTCTCGGGTTTTGTTGTGTGTGCCAGACATAGCTCATCATCACATAGTTCTCTTTTTTAAGTATATTTAATAAACATTTACAATTATTTTCTAAAAAAAGAATAAAACATTCCCGTCTTTATGCTATTGTAGATTTAAAGGTGTAATCATGCTGTAGACTTTGAGTTCAGTGATCCTACTTAAACTTTTGTGGATCTTGCAATGCCTTATAATATGTCTCCTTGCTGCACAGAGAGGTTCATGAACAGTGGCTTCTGCACAAATGCTTTTACAATTTATTTCATTAGTTGTCTGCAGGCCAAACCCCTGGACAAGGGAAGGGTATGTGTCAGCTTGCAAGTATGCTTGGTGCAAAAATGTGGGTATCCTGGTTCACACACCCCATGTGTTTTCATGAAATGGGGTCTACCTCAGCTTCCTTTGGATCATGGACAGGCTTTGTACTACCAAATCAGATGATGCAAATAAGTCATTTGCTAAGTAAAATTCATGAAAATCACACAGTCGAAGAAGAAATCATAATGCTAAATAACTTCACAAATTACCATTTTCTAAAGAGAGTGACCAACTTTCTAATACTAAGTAGGCAACTCTGCTGGAAAGATAGACTGGAGAATGTGGGCATCGATCCCACTACCTCTCGCATGCAAAGCAAGCGCTCTACCACTTGAGCTAATTCCACTTCGCATAAACTTTTCTTTCCATGGGCAATCAAACAAAAGCTTATGGCTCAAGACAGAATAGGACAGCCTGCAAAATCCAGCAACAGTTTCAAATGTTTTCTACTGCTGGCAACTCGAACATACTTGATCTGGAAAGATGCCAAAATCTATTCTGCTCCCCTGTCATTTCAACCAAACATTCCACAATTTGGGAAATATCACATCTGGCATCTCTTGTCTCGGGATTTCTTTTTGTGATGAAACTGCCACTGCTATCACAATACCTTTCCACAGCTTCGAGGACTTGCAACTGTGAAAATTTCCAGACCTTTTAAGTCAAATAGGTTATACACATTCAGGTTCCATACTAGCTTCCACATTACCTTAGCTAGCATGGGATGGTTAGCTCCACTCTCGGCATGAGGAAAAATGTGCTCAGTGTCTTTTTGCTTATAGTTGATGCTAAGAAAAAGATTGCAAAATCGTGAGGTATGGACCATGTGAAATGTTAAAAAGTGGGGGAAAATAAACTTCCCTAATCAATATCACTTGAGACTTGGTGCAGTGACTATAACTGGTAAGAATATAGTCCAGAGATGGTCAAGAAGTACTTTCTTGTCCTACCATTTTAGCACAAGTATTTAATGGAAGTGGAATTGCAACTCAAGCCATGACTGCGCCATGAGATCCTGCCTGAGCGGTCCATGGATTTCACAGTGGTACAGTCATTATTTTCTGAGTGCATACCATATTATTGTAAATTGAGTTACAACCTTTGGTAACATTTTTTTCGGAGCCAGGCAAAGGCATGCTGCTACTAGCTGAAATAGTTCACCATAGAGAACATTAGACTGAAGATCTATAGGTCCCTGTTTTACTCTCGGGTTTTGTTGTGTGTGCCAGACATAGCTCATCATCACATAGTTCTCTTTTTTAAGTATATTTAATAAACATTTACAATTATTTTCTAAAAAAAGAATAAAACATTCCCATCTTTATGCTATTGTAGATTTAAAGGTGTAATCGTGCTGTAGACTTTGAGTTCAGTGATCCTACTTAAACTTTTGTGGATCTTGCAATGCCTTATAATATGTCTCCTTGCTGCACAGAGAGGTTCATGAACAGTGGCTTCTGCACAAATGCTTTTACAATTTATTTCATTAGTTGTCTGCTGGCCAAACACCTGGACAAGGGAAGGGTATGTGTCAGCTTGCAAGTATGCTTGGTGCAAAAATGTGGGTATCCTGGTTCACACACCCCATGTGTTTTCATGAAATGGGGTCTACCTCAGCTTCCTTTGGATCATGGACAGGCTTTGTACTACCAAATCAGATGATGCAAATAAGTCATTTGCTAAGTAAAATTCATGAAAATCACACAGTCGAAGAAGAAATCATAATGCTAAATAACTTTACAAATTACCATTTTCTAAAGAGAGTGACCAACTTTCTTACACTAAGAAGGCAACTCTGCTGGGAAGACAGACTGGAGAATGTGGGCATCGATCCGACTACCTCTCGCATGCAAAGCAAGCACTCTACCACTTGAGCTAATTCCCCTTCCCATAAACTTTTCTTTCCATGGGCAATCAAACAAAAGCTTATGGCTCAAGACAGAATAGGACAGCCTGCAAAATCCAGCAACAGTTTCAAATGTTTTCTACTGCTGGCAACTCGAACATACTTGATCTGGAAAGATGCCGAAATCTATTCTGCTCCCCTGTCATTTCAACCAAAAATTCCAGAATTTGGGAAATATCACATCTGGCATCTCTTGTCTCGGGATTTCTTTTTGTGATGAAACTGCCACTGCTATCACAATACCTTTCCACAGCTTCGAGGACTTGCAACTGTGAAAATTTCCAGACCTTTTAAGTCAAATAGGTTATACACATTCAGGTTCCATACTAGCTTCCACGTTACCTTAGCTAGCATGGGATGGTTAGCTCCACTCTCGGCATGAGGAAAAATGTGCTCAGTGTCTTTTTGCTTATAGTTGATGCTAAGAAAAAGATTGCAAAATCGTGAGGTATGGACCATGCGAAATGTTAAAAAGTGGGGGAAAATAAACTTCGCTAAACAATATCACCTGAGACTTGGTGCAGTGAATATAACTGGTAAGAATATAGTCCAGTGATGGTCAAGAAGTACTTTCTTGTCGTACCATTTTAGCAAAAGTATTTCATGGAAGTGGAATTGCAACTCAAGGCATGACTGCGCCTTGAGATCCTGCCTGAGCGGTCCATGGATTTCACAGTGGTACAGTCATTATTTTCTGAGTGCATACCATATTATTGTAAATTGAGTTACAACCATTGGTAACATTTTTTTCGGAGCCAGGCAAAGGCATGCTGCTACTAGCTGAAATAGTTCACCATAGAGAACATTAGACTGAAGATCTATAGGTCCCTGTTTTACTCTCGGGTTTTGTTGTGTGTGCCAGACATAGCTCATCATCACATAGTTCTCTTTTTTAAGTATATTTAATAAACATTTACAATTATTTTCTAAAAAAAGAATAAAACATTCCCGTCTTTATGCTATTGTAGATTTAAAGGTGTAATCGTGCTGTAGACTTTGAGTTCAGTGATCCTACTTAAACTTTTGTGGATCTTGCAATGCCTTATAATATGTCTCCTTGCTGCACAGAGAGGTTCATGAACAGTGGCTTCTGCACAAATGCTTTTACAATTTATTTCATTAGTTGTCTGCAGGCCAAACCCCTGGACAAGGGAAGGGTATGTGTCAGCTTGCAAGTATGCTTGGTGCAAAAATGTGGGTATCCTGGTTCACACACCCCATGTGTTTTCATGAAATGGGGTCTACCTCAGCTTCCTTTGGATCATGGACAGGCTTTGTACTACCAAATCAGATGATGCAAATAAGTCATTTGCTAAGTAAAATTCATGAAAATCACACAGTCGAAGAAGAAATCATAATGCTAAATAACTTCACAAATTACCATTTTCTAAAGAGAGTGACCAACTTTCTAATACTAAGTAGGCAACTCTGCTGGAAAGATAGACTGGAGAATGTGGGCATCGATCCCACTACCTCTCGCATGCAAAGCAAGCGCTCTACCACTTGAGCTAATTCCACTTCGCATAAACTTTTCTTTCCATGGGCAATCAAACAAAAGCTTATGGCTCAAGACAGAATAGGACAGCCTGCAAAATCCAGCAACAGTTTCAAATGTTTTCTACTGCTGGCAACTCGAACATACTTGATCTGGAAAGATGCCAAAATCTATTCTGCTCCCCTGTCATTTCAACCAAACATTCCACAATTTGGGAAATATCACATCTGGCATCTCTTGTCTCGGGATTTCTTTTTGTGATGAAACTGCCACTGCTATCACAATACCTTTCCACAGATTCGAGGACTTGCAACTGTGAAAATTTCCAGACCTTTTAAGTCAAATAGGTTATACACATTCAGGTTCCATACTAGCTTCCACATTACCTTAGCTAGCATGGGATGGTTAGCTCCACTCTCGGCATGAGGAAAAATGTGCTCAGTGTCTTTTTGCTTATAGTTGATGCTAAGAAAAAGATTGCAAAATTGTGAGGTATGGACCATGTGAAATGTTAAAAAGTGGGGGAAAATAAACTTCCCTAATCAATATCACTTGAGACTTGGTGCAGTGACTATAACTGGTAAGAATATAGTCCAGAGATGGTCAAGAAGTACTTTCTTGTCCTACCATTTTAGCACAAGTATTTAATGGAAGTGGAATTGCAACTCAAGCCATGACTGCGCCATGAGATCCTGCCTGAGCGGTCCATGGATTTCACAGTGGTACAGTCATTATTTTCTGAGTGCATACCATATTATTGTAAATTGAGTTACAACCATTGGTAACATTTTTTTCGGAGCCAGGCAAAGGCATGCTGCTACTAGCTGAAATAGTTCACCATAGAGAACATTAGACTGAAGATCTATAGGTCCCTGTTTTACTCTCGGGTTTTGTTGTGTGTGCCAGACATAGCTCATCATCACATAGTTCTCTTTTTTAAGTATATTTAATAAACATTTACAATTATTTTCTAAAAAAAGAATAAAACATTCCCGTCTTTATGCTATTGTAGATTTAAAGGTGTAATCGTGCTGTAGACTTTGAGTTCAGTGATCCTACTTAAACTTTTGTGGATCTTGCAATGCCTTATAATATGTCTCCTTGCTGCACAGAGAGGTTCATGAACAGTGGCTTCTGCACAAATGCTTTTACAATTTATTTCATTAGTTGTCTGCTGGCCAAACACCTGGACAAGGGAAGGGTATGTGTCAGCTTGCAAGTATGCTTGGTGCAAAAATGTGGGTATCCTGGTTCACACACCCCATGTGTTTTCATGAAATGGGGTCTACCTCAGCTTCCTTTGGATCATGGACAGGCTTTGTACTACCAAATCAGATGATGCAAATAAGTCATTTGCTAAGTAAAATTCATGAAAATCACACAGTCGAAGAAGAAATCATAATGCTAAATAACTTTACAAATTACCATTTTCTAAAGAGAGTGACCAACTTTCTTACACTAAGAAGGCAACTCTGCTGGGAAGACAGACTGGAGAATGTGGGCATCGATCCGACTACCTCTCGCATGCAAAGCAAGCACTCTACCACTTGAGCTAATTCCCCTTCCCATAAACTTTTCTTTCCATGGGCAATCAAACAAAAGCTTATGGCTCAAGACAGAATAGGACAGCCTGCAAAATCCAGCAACAGTTTCAAATGTTTTCTACTGCTGGCAACTCGAACATACTTGATCTGGAAAGATGCCGAAATCTATTCTGCTCCCCTGTCATTTCAACCAAAAATTCCAGAATTTGGGAAATATCACATCTGGCATCTCTTGTCTCGGGATTTCTTTTTGTGATGAAACTGCCACTGCTATCACAATACCTTTCCACAGCTTCGAGGACTTGCAACTGTGAAAATTTCCAGACCTTTTAAGTCAAATAGGTTATACACATTCAGGTTCCATACTAGCTTCCACATTACCTTAGCTAGCATGGGATGGTTAGCTCCACTCTCGGCATGAGGAAAAATGTGCTCAGTGTCTTTTTGCTTATAGTTGATGCTAAGAAAAAGATTGCAAAATCGTGAGGTATGGACCATGCGAAATGTGAAAAAGTGGGGGAAAATAAACTTCGCTAAACAATATCACCTGAGACTTGGTGCAGTGAATATAACTGGTAAGAATATAGTCCAGTGATGGTCAAGAAGTACTTTCTTGTCGTACCATTTTAGCAAAAGTATTTCATGGAAGTGGAATTGCAACTCAAGGCATGACTGCGCCTTGAGATCCTGCCTGAGCGGTCCATGGATTTCACAGTGGTACAGTCATTATTTTCTGAGTGCATACCATATTATTGTAAATTGAGTTACAACCATTGGTAACATTTTTTTCGGAGCCAGGCAAAGGCATGCTGCTACTAGCTGAAATAGTTCACCATAGAGAACATTAGACTGAAGATCTATAGGTCCCTGTTTTACTCTCGGGTTTTGTTGTGTGTGCCAGACATAGCTCATCATCACATAGTTCTCTTTTTTAAGTATATTTAATAAACATTTACAATTATTTTCTAAAAAAAGAATAAAACATTCCCGTCTTTATGCTATTGTAGATTTAAAGGTGTAATCGTGCTGTAGACTTTGAGTTCAGTGATCCTACTTAAACTTTTGTGGATCTTGCAATGCCTTATAATATGTCTCCTTGCTGCACAGAGAGGTTCATGAACAGTGGCTTCTGCACAAATGCTTTTACAATTTATTTCATTAGTTGTCTGCAGGCCAAACCCCTGGACAAGGGAAGGGTATGTGTCAGCTTGCAAGTATGCTTGGTGCAAAAATGTGGGTATCCTGGTTCACACACCCCATGTGTTTTCATGAAATGGGGTCTACCTCAGCTTCCTTTGGATCATGGACAGGCTTTGTACTACCAAATCAGATGATGCAAATAAGTCATTTGCTAAGTAAAATTCATGAAAATCACACAGTCGAAGAAGAAATCATAATGCTAAATAACTTCACAAATTACCATTTTCTAAAGAGAGTGACCAACTTTCTAATACTAAGTAGGCAACTCTGCTGGAAAGATAGACTGGAGAATGTGGGCATCGATCCCACTACCTCTCGCATGCAAAGCAAGCGCTCTACCACTTGAGCTAATTCCCCTTCACATAAACTTTTCTTTCCATGGGCAATCAAACAAAAGCTTATGGCTCAAGACAGAATAGGACAGCCTGCAAAATCCAGCAACAGTTTCAAATGTTTTCTACTGCTGGCAACTCGAACATACTTGATCTGGAAAGATGCCAAAATCTATTCTGCTCCCCTGTCATTTCAACCAAACATTCCACAATTTGGGAAATATCACATCTGGCATCTCTTGTCTCGGGATTTCTTTTTGTGATGAAACTGCCACTGCTATCACAATACCTTTCCACAGCTTCGAGGACTTGCAACTGTGAAAATTTCCAGACCTTTTAAGTCAAATAGGTTATACACATTCAGGTTCCATACTAGCTTCCACATTACCTTAGCTAGCATGGGATGGTTAGCTCCACTCTCGGCATGAGGAAAAATGTGCTCAGTGACTTTTTGCTTATAGTTGATGCTAAGAAAAAGATTGCAAAATCGTGAGGTATGGACCATGCGAAATGTTAAAAAGTGGGGGAAAATAAACTTCCCTAATCAATATCACTTGAGACTTGGTGCAGTGACTATAACTGGTAAGAATATAGTCCAGAGATGGTCAAGAAGTACTTTCTTGTCCTACCATTTTAGCACAAGTATTTAATGGAAGTGGAATTGCAACTCAAGGCATGACTGCTCCGTGAGATCCTGCCTGAGCGGTCCATGGATTTCACAGTGGTACAGTCATTATTTTCTGAGTGCATACCATATTATTGTAAATTGAGTTACAACCATTGGTAACGTTTTAGTCGGAGCCAGGCAAAGGCATGCTGCTACTAGCTGAAATAGTTCACCTTAGAGAACATTAGACTGAAGATCTATAGGTCCCTGGTTCACTCTCGGGTTTTGTTGTGTGTGCCAGACATAGCTCATCATCACATAGTTCTCTTTTTTAAGTATATTTAATAAACATTTACAATTATTTTCTAAAAAAAGAATAAAACATTCCCGTCTTTATGCTATTGTAGATTTAAAGGTGTAATCGTGCTGTAGACTTTGAGTTCAGTGATCCTACTTAAACTTTTGTGGATCTTGCAATGCCTTATAATATGTCTCCTTGCTGCACAGAGAGGTTCATGAACAGTGGCTTCTGCACAAATGCTTTTACAATTTATTTCATTAGTTGTCTGCAGGCCAAACCCCTGGACAAGGGAAGGGTATGTGTCAGCTTGGAAGTATGCTTGGTGCAAAAATGTGGGTATCCTGGTTCACACACCCCATGTGTTTTCATGAAATGGGGTCTACCTCAGCTTCCTTTGGATCATGGACAGGCTTTGTACTACCAAATCAGATGATGCAAATAAGTCATTTGCTAAGTAAAATTCATGAAAATCACACAGTCGAAGAAGAAATCATAATGCTAAATAACTTCACAAATTACCATTTTCTAAAGAGAGTGACCAACTTTCTAAGACTAAGTAGGCAACTCTGCTGGAAAGACAGACTGGAGAATGTGGGCATCGATCCCACTACCTCTCGCATGCAAAGCAAGCGCTCTACCACTTGAGCTAATTCCCCTTCCCATAAACTTTTCTTTCCATGGGCAATCAAACAAAAGCTTATGGCTCAAGACAGAATAGGACAGCCTGCAAATTCCAGCAACAGTTTCAAATGTTTTCTACTGCTGGCAACTCGAACATACTTGATCTGGTAAGATGCCGAAATCTATTCTGCTCCCCTGTCATTTCAACCAAACATTCCACAATTTGGGAAATATCACATCTGGCATCTCTTGTCTCGGGATTTCTTTTTGTGATGAAACTGCCACTGCTATCACAATACCTTTCCACAGCTTCGAGGACTTGAACTGTGAAAATTTCCAGACCTTTTAAGTCAAATAGGTTATACACATTCAGGTTCCATACTAGCTTCCACATTACCTTAGCTAGCATGGGATGGTTAGCTCCACTCTCGGCATGAGGAAAAATGTGCTCAGTGTCTTTTTGCTTATAGTTGATGCTAAGAAAAAGATTGCAAAATCGTGAGGTATGGACCATGCGAAATGTTAAAAAGTGGGGGAAAATAAACTTCCCTAATCAATATCACTTGAGACTTGGTGCAGTGACTATAACTGGTAAGAATATAGTCCAGAGATGGTCAAGAAGTACTTTCTTGTCCTACCATTTTAGCACAAGTATTTAATGGAAGTGGAATTGCAACTCAAGGCATGACTGCGCCGTGAGATCATGCCTGAGCGGTCCATGGATTTCACAGTGGTACAGTCATTATTTTCTGAGTGCATACCATATTATTGTAAATTGAGTTACAACCATTGGTAACATTTTAATCGGAGCCAGGCAAAGGCATGCTGCTACTAGCTGAAATAGTTCACCTTAGAGAACATTAGACTGAAGATCTATAGGTCCCTGGTTCACTCTCGGGTTTTGTTGTGTGTGCCAGACATAGCTCATCATCACATAGTTCTCTTTTTTAAGTATATTTAATAAACATTTACAATTATTTTCTAAAAAAAGAATTAAACATTCCCGTCTTTATGCTATTGTAGATTTAAAGGGGTAATCGTGCTGTAGACTTTGAGTTCAGTGATCCTACTTAAACTTTTGTGGATCTTGCAATGCCTTATAATATGTCTCCATGCTGCACAGAGAGGTTTTTGAACAGTGGCTTCTGCAAAAATGCGTTTACAATTTATTTCATTAGTTGTCTGTTGGCTAAACACCTGGACAAGTGAAGGGTATGTGTCATGTTGCATGTATGCTTGGTGCAAAAGTGTTGGTATCCTGGTTCACACGCCCCATGTGTTTTCATGAAATGGGGTCTACCTCAGCTTCCTTTGGATCATGGACAGGCTTTGTACTACCAAATCAGATGATGCAAATAAGTCATTTGCTAAGTAAAATTCATGAAAATCACACAGTCGAAGAAGAAATCATAATGCTAAATAACTTCACAAATTACCATTTTCTAAAGAGAGTGACCAACTTTCTAATACTAAGTAGGCAACTCTGCTGGAAAGACAGAATGGAGAATGTGGGCATCGATCCCACTACCTCTCGCATGCAAAGCAAGCGCTCTACCACTTGAGCTAATTCCCCTTCACATAAACTTTTCTTTCCATGGGCAATCAAACAAAAGCTTATGGCTCAAGACAGAATAGGACAGCCTGCAAAATCCAGCAACAGTTTCAAATGTTTTCTACTGCTGGCAACTCGAACATACTTGATCTGGAAAGATGCCAAAATCTATTCTGCTCCCCTGTCATTTCAACCAAACATTCCACAATTTGGGAAATATCGCATCTGGCATCTCTTGTCTCGGGATTTCTTTTTGTCATGAAACTGCCACTGCTATCACAATACCTTTCCACAGCTTCGAGGACTTGCAACTGTGAAAATTTCTAGACCTTTTAAGTCAAATAGGTTATACACATTCAGGTTCCATACTAGCTTCCACATTACCTTAGCTAGCATGGGATGGTTAGCTCCACTCTCGGCATGAGGAAAAATGTGCTCAGTGTCTTTTTGCTTATAGTTGATGCTAAGAAAAAGATTGCAAAATCGTGAGGTATGGACCATGCAAAATGTTAAAAAGTGGGGGAAAATAAACTTCCCTAATCAATATCACTTGAGACTTGGTGCAGTGACTATAACTGGTAAGAATATAGTCCAGAGATGGTCAAGAAGTACTTTCTTGTCCTACCATTTTAGCACAAGTATTTATTGGAACTGGAATTGCAACTCAAGGCATGACTGCGCCGTGAGATCCTGCCTGAGCGGTCCATGGATGTCACAGTGGTACAGTCATTATTTTCTGAGTACATACCATATTATTGTAAATTGAGCTACAACCAATGGTAACGTTTTAGTCGGAGCCAGGCAAAGGCATGCTGCTACTAGCTGAAATAGTTCACCTTAGAGAACATTAGACTGAAGATCTATAGGTCCCTGGTTCACTCTCGGGTTTTGTTGTGTGTGCTAGACATAGCTCATCATTAGATAGTTCTCTTTTATAAGTATATTTAATAAACATTTACACTTATTTTCTAAAAAAAGAAAAAAACATTCCCGTCTTTATGCTATTGTAGTTTTAAAGGTGTAATCGTGCTGTAGACTTTGAGTTCAGTGATCCTACTTAAACTTTTGTGGATCTTGCAATGCCTTATAATATGTCTCCTTGCTGCACAGAGAGATTCTTGAACAGTGGCTTCTGCACAAATGCTTTTACAATTTATTTCATTAGTTGTCTGCTGGCCAAACACCTGGACAAGGGAAGGGTATGTGTCAGCTTGCAAGTATGCTTGGTGCAAAAATGTGGGTATCCTGGTTCATACACCCCATGTGTTTTCATGAAATGGGGTCTACCTCAGCTTCCTTTGGATCATGGACAGGCTTTGTACTACCAAATCAGATGATGCAAATAAGTCATTTGCTAAGTAAAATTCATGAAAATCACACAGTCGAAGAAGAAATCATAATGCTAAATAACTTTACAAATTACCATTTTCTAAAGAGAGTGACCAACTTTTGAATACTAAGTAGGCAACTCTGCTGGGAAGACAGACTGGAGAATGTGGGCATCGATCCGACTACCTCTCGCATGCAAAGCAAGCACTCTACCACTTGAGCTAATTCCCCTTCCCATAAACTTTTCTTTCCATGGGCAATCAAACAAAAGCTTATGGCTCAAGACAGAATAGGACAGCCTGCAAAATCCAGCAACAGTTTCAAATGTTTTCTACTGCTGGCAACTCGAACATACTTGATCTGGAAAGATGCCGAAATCTATTCTGCTCCCCTGTCATTTCAACCAAAAATTCCAGAATTTGGGAAATATCACATCTGGCATCTCTTGTCTCGGGATTTCTTTTTGTGATGAAACTGCCACTGCTATCACAATACCTTTCCACAGCTTCGAGGACTTGCAACTGTGAAAATTTCCAGACCTTTTAAGTCAAATAGGTTATACACATTCAGGTTCCATACTAGCTTCCACGTTACCTTAGCTAGCATGGGATGGTTAGCTCCACTCTCGGCATGAGGAAAAATGTGCTCAGTGTCTTTTTGCTTATAGTTGATGCTAAGAAAAAGATTGCAAAATCGTGAGGTATGGACCATGCGAAATGTGAAAAAGTGGGGGAAAATAAACTTCGCTAAACAATATCACCTGAGACTTGGTGCAGTGAATATAACTGGTAAGAATATAGTCCAGTGATGGTCAAGAAGTACTTTCTTGTCGTACCATTTTAGCAAAAGTATTTCATGGAAGTGGAATTGCAACTCAAGGCATGACTGCGCCTTGAGATCCTGCCTGAGCGGTCCATGGATTTCACAGTGGTACAGTCATTATTTTCTGAGTGCATACCATATTATTGTAAATTGAGTTACAACCATTGGTAACATTTTTTTCGGAGCCAGGCAAAGGCATGCTGCTACTAGCTGAAATAGTTCACCATAGAGAACATTAGACTGAAGATCTATAGGTCCCTGTTTTACTCTCGGGTTTTGTTGTGTGTGCCAGACATAGCTCATCATCACATAGTTCTCTTTTTTAAGTATATTTAATAAACATTTACAATTATTTTCTAAAAAAAGAATAAAACATTCCCGTCTTTATGCTATTGTAGATTTAAAGGTGTAATCGTGCTGTAGACTTTGAGTTCAGTGATCCTACTTAAACTTTTGTGGATCTTGCAATGCCTTATAATATGTCTCCTTGCTGCACAGAGAGGTTCATGAACAGTGGCTTCTGCACAAATGCTTTTACAATTTATTTCATTAGTTGTCTGCAGGCCAAACCCCTGGACAAGGGAAGGGTATGTGTCAGCTTGCAAGTATGCTTGGTGCAAAAATGTGGGTATCCTGGTTCACACACCCCATGTGTTTTCATGAAATGGGGTCTACCTCAGCTTCCTTTGGATCATGGACAGGCTTTGTACTACCAAATCAGATGATGCAAATAAGTCATTTGCTAAGTAAAATTCATGAAAATCACACAGTCGAAGAAGAAATCATAATGCTAAATAACTTCACAAATTACCATTTTCTAAAGAGAGTGACCAACTTTCTAATACTAAGTAGGCAACTCTGCTGGAAAGATAGACTGGAGAATGTGGGCATCGATCCCACTACCTCTCGCATGCAAAGCAAGCGCTCTACCACTTGAGCTAATTCCACTTCGCATAAACTTTTCTTTCCATGGGCAATCAAACAAAAGCTTATGGCTCAAGACAGAATAGGACAGCCTGCAAAATCCAGCAACAGTTTCAAATGTTTTCTACTGCTGGCAACTCGAACATACTTGATCTGGAAAGATGCCAAAATCTATTCTGCTCCCCTGTCATTTCAACCAAACATTCCACAATTTGGGAAATATCACATCTGGCATCTCTTGTCTCGGGATTTCTTTTTGTGATGAAACTGCCACTGCTATCACAATACCTTTCCACAGATTCGAGGACTTGCAACTGTGAAAATTTCCAGACCTTTTAAGTCAAATAGGTTATACACATTCAGGTTCCATACTAGCTTCCACATTACCTTAGCTAGCATGGGATGGTTAGCTCCACTCTCGGCATGAGGAAAAATGTGCTCAGTGTCTTTTTGCTTATAGTTGATGCTAAGAAAAAGATTGCAAAATCGTGAGGTATGGACCATGCGAAATGTTAAAAAGTGGGGGAAAATAAACCTCCCTAATCAATATCACTTGAGACTTGGTGCAGTGACTATAACTGGTAAGAATATAGTCCAGAGATGGTCAAGAAGTACTTTCTTGTCCTACCATTTTAGCACAAGTATTTAATGGAAGTGGAATTGCAACTCAAGGCATGACTGCGCCGTGAGATCATGCCTGAGCGGTCCATGGATTTCACAGTGGTACAGTCATTATTTTCTGAGTGCATACCATATTATTGTAAATTGAGTTACAACCATTGGTAACATTTTATTCGGAGCCAGGCAAAGGCATGCTGCTACTAGCTGAAATAGTTCACCTTAGAGAACATTAGACTGAAGATCTATAGGTCCCTGGTTCACTCTCGGGTTTTGTTGTGTGTGCCAGACATAGCTCATCATCACATAGTTCTCTTTTTTAAGTATATTTAATAAACATTTACAATTATTTTCTAAAAAAAGAATAAAACATTCCCGTCTTTATGCTATTGTAGATTTAAAGGTGTAATCGTGCTGTAGACTTTGAGTTCAGTGATCCTACTTAAACTTTTGTGGATCTTGCAATGCCTTATAATATGTCTCCTTGCTGCACAGAGAGGTTCATGAACAGTGGCTTCTGCACAAATGCTTTTACAATTTATTTCATTAGTTGTCTGCAGGCCAAACCCCTGGACAAGGGAAGGGTATGTGTCAGCTTGCAAGTATGCTTGGTGCAAAAATGTGGGTATCCTGGTTCACACACCCCATGTGTTTTCATGAAATGGGGTCTACCTCAGCTTCCTTTGGATCATGGACAGGCTTTGTACTACCAAATCAGATGATGCAAATAAGTCATTTGCTAAGTAAAATTCATGAAAATCACACAGTCGAAGAAGAAATCATAATGCTAAATAACTTCACAAATTACCATTTTCTAAAGAGAGTGACCAACTTTCTAATACTAAGTAGGCAACTCTGCTGGAAAGATAGACTGGAGAATGTGGGCATCGATCCCACTACCTCTCGCATGCAAAGCAAGCGCTCTACCACTTGAGCTAATTCCCCTTCGCATAAGCTTTTCTTTCCATGGGCAATCAAACAAAAGCTTATGGCTCAAGACAGAATAGGACAGCCTGCAAAATCCAGCAACAGTTTCAAATGTTTTCTACTGCTGGCAACTCGAACATACTTGATCTGGAAAGATGCCAAAATCTATTCTGCTCCCCTGTCATTTCAACCAAACATTCCACAATTTGGGAAATATCACATCTGGCATCTCTTGTCTCGGGATTTCTTTTTGTGATGAAACTGCCACTGCTATCACAATACCTTTCCACAGCTTCGAGGACTTGCAACTGTGAAAATTTCCAGACCTTTTAAGTCAAATAGGCTATACACATTCAGGTTCCATACTAGCTTCCACATTACCTTAGCTAGCATGGGATGGTTAGCCCCACTCTCGGCATGAGGAAAAATGTGCTCAGTGTCTTTTTGCTTATAGTTGATGCTAAGAAAAAGATTGCAAAATCGTGAGGTATGGACCATGCGAAATGTTAAAAAGTGGGGGAAAATAAACTTCCCTAATCAATATCACTTGAGACTTGGTGCAGTGACTATAACTGGTAAGAATATAGTCCAGAGATGGTCAAGAAGTACTTTCTTGTCCTACCATTTTAGCACAAGTATTTAATGGAAGTGGAATTGCAACTCAAGGCATGACTGCGCCGTGAGATCCTGCCTGAGCGGTCCATGGATTTCACAGTGGTACAGTCATTATTTTCTGAGTACATACCATATTATTGTAAATTGAGCTACAACCAATGGTAACGTTTTAGTCGGAGCCAGGCAAAGGCATGCTGCTACTAGCTGAAATAGTTCACCTTAGAGAACATTAGACTGAAGATCTATAGGTCCCTGGTTCACTCTCGGGTTTTGTTGTGTGTGCCAGACATAGCTCATCATTAGATAGTTCTCTTTTATAAGTATATTTAATAAACATTTACACTTATTTTCTAAAAAAAGAACAAAACATTCCCGTCTTTATGCTATTGTAGATGTAAAGGTGTATTCGTGCTGTAGACTTTGAGTTCATTGATCCTACTTAAACTTTTGTCGATCTTGCAATGCCTTATAATATGTCTCCATGCTGCACAGAGAGGTTCTTGAACAGTGGCTTCTGCACAAATGCTTTTAAAATTTATTTCATTAGTTGTCTGCTGGCCAAACACCTGGACAATGGAAGGGTATGTTTCAGCTTGCAAGTATGCTTTGTGCAAAAATGTGGGTATCCTGGTTCACACACCCCATGTGTTTTCATGAAATGGGGTCTACCTCAGCTTCCTTTGGATCATGGACAGGCTTTGTACTACC
The DNA here is from genome assembly GCF_041902795.1 of Electrophorus electricus. Lineage (NCBI taxonomy): Eukaryota > Metazoa > Chordata > Actinopteri > Gymnotiformes > Gymnotidae > Electrophorus > Electrophorus electricus. Next base: position 22,393,566 of record NC_137501.1, read on the forward strand.
AAATCAGATGATGCAAATAAGTCATTTGCTAAGTAAAATTCATGAAAATCACACAGTCGAAGAAGAAATCATAATGCTAAATAACTTCACAAATTACCATTTTCTAAAGAGAGTGACCAACTTTCTAATACTAAGTAGGCAACTCTGCTGGAAAGACAGACTGGAGAATGTGGGCATCGATCCCACTACCTCTCGCATGCAAAGCAAGCGCTCTACCACTTGAGCTAATTCCCCTTCACATAAACTTTTCTTTCCATGGGCAATCAAACAAAAGCTTATGGCTCAAGACAGAATAGGACAGCCTGCAAAATCCAGCAACAGTTTCAAATGTTTTCTACTGCTGGCAACTCGAACATACTTGATCTGGAAAGATGCCAAAATCTATTCTGCTCCCCTGTCATTTCAACCAAACATTCCACAATTTGGGAAATATCACATCTGGCATCTCTTGTCTCTGGATTTCTTTTTGTGATGAAACTGCCACTGCTATCACAATACCTTTCCACAGCTTCGAGGACTTGCAACTGTGAAAATTTCCAGACCTTTTAAGTCAAATAGGTTATACACATTCAGGTTCCATACTAGCTTCCACATTACCTTAGCTAGCATGGGATGGTTAGCTCCACTCTCGGCATGAGGAAAAATGTGCTCAGTGACTTTTTGCTTATAGTTGATGCTAAGAAAAAGATTGCAAAATCGTGAGGTATGGACCATGCGAAATGTTAAAAAGTGGGGGAAAATAAACTTCCCTAATCAATATCACTTGAGACTTGGTGCAGTGACTATAACTGGTAAGAATATAGTCCAGAGATGGTCAAGAAGTACTTTCTTGTCCTACCATTTTAGCACAAGTATTTAATGGAAGTGGAATTGCAACTCAAGGCATGACTGCTCCGTGAGATCCTGCCTGAGCGGTCCATGGATTTCACAGTGGTACAGTCATTATTTTCTGAGTGCATACCATATTATTGTAAATTGAGTTACAACCATTGGTAACGTTTTAGTCGGAGCCAGGCAAAGGCATGCTGCTACTAGCTGAAATAGTTCACCTTAGAGAACATTAGACTGAAGATCTATAGGTCCCTGGTTCACTCTCGGGTTTTGTTGTGTGTGCCAGACATAGCTCATCATCACATAGTTCTCTTTTTTAAGTATATTTAATAAACATTTACAATTATTTTCTAAAAAAAGAATAAAACATTCCCGTCTTTATGCTATTGTAGATTTAAAGGTGTAATCGTGCTGTAGACTTTGAGTTCAGTGATCCTACTTAAACTTTTGTGGATCTTGCAATGCCTTATAATATGTCTCCTTGCTGCACAGAGAGGTTCATGAACAGTGGCTTCTGCACAAATGCTTTTACAATTTATTTCATTAGTTGTCTGCAGGCCAAACCCCTGGACAAGGGAAGGGTATGTGTCAGCTTGGAAGTATGCTTGGTGCAAAAATGTGGGTATCCTGGTTCACACACCCCATGTGTTTTCATGAAATGGGGTCTACCTCAGCTTCCTTTGGATCATGGACAGGCTTTGTACTACCAAATCAGATGATGCAAATAAGTCATTTGCTAAGTAAAATTCATGAAAATCACACAGTCGAAGAAGAAATCATAATGCTAAATAACTTCACAAATTACCATTTTCTAAAGAGAGTGACCAACTTTCTAAGACTAAGTAGGCAACTCTGCTGGAAAGACAGACTGGAGAATGTGGGCATCGATCCCACTACCTCTCGCATGCAAAGCAAGCGCTCTACCACTTGAGCTAATTCCCCTTCCCATAAACTTTTCTTTCCATGGGCAATCAAACAAAAGCTTATGGCTCAAGACAGAATAGGACAGCCTGCAAATTCCAGCAACAGTTTCAAATGTTTTCTACTGCTGGCAACTCGAACATACTTGATCTGGTAAGATGCCGAAATCTATTCTGCTCCCCTGTCATTTCAACCAAACATTCCACAATTTGGGAAATATCACATCTGGCATCTCTTGTCTCGGGATTTCTTTTTGTGATGAAACTGCCACTGCTATCACAATACCTTTCCACAGCTTCGAGGACTTGAACTGTGAAAATTTCCAGACCTTTTAAGTCAAATAGGTTATACACATTCAGGTTCCATACTAGCTTCCACATTACCTTAGCTAGCATGGGATGGTTAGCTCCACTCTCGGCATGAGGAAAAATGTGCTCAGTGTCTTTTTGCTTATAGTTGATGCTAAGAAAAAGATTGCAAAATCGTGAGGTATGGACCATGCGAAATGTTAAAAAGTGGGGGAAAATAAACTTCCCTAATCAATATCACTTGAGACTTGGTGCAGTGACTATAACTGGTAAGAATATAGTCCAGAGATGGTCAAGAAGTACTTTCTTGTCCTACCATTTTAGCACAAGTATTTAATGGAAGTGGAATTGCAACTCAAGGCATGACTGCGCCGTGAGATCATGCCTGAGCGGTCCATGGATTTCACAGTGGTACAGTCATTATTTTCTGAGTGCATACCATATTATTGTAAATTGAGTTACAACCATTGGTAACATTTTAATCGGAGCCAGGCAAAGGCATGCTGCTACTAGCTGAAATAGTTCACCTTAGAGAACATTAGACTGAAGATCTATAGGTCCCTGGTTCACTCTCGGGTTTTGTTGTGTGTGCCAGACATAGCTCATCATCACATAGTTCTCTTTTTTAAGTATATTTAATAAACATTTACAATTATTTTCTAAAAAAAGAATTAAACATTCCCGTCTTTATGCTATTGTAGATTTAAAGGGGTAATCGTGCTGTAGACTTTGAGTTCAGTGATCCTACTTAAACTTTTGTGGATCTTGCAATGCCTTATAATATGTCTCCATGCTGCACAGAGAGGTTCATGAACAGTCGCTTCTGCACAAATGCTTTTACAATTTATTTCATTAGTTGTCTGCTGGGCAAACACCTGGACAAGGGAAGGGTATGTGTCAGCTTGCAAGTATGCTTGGTGCAAAAATGTGGGTATCCTGGTTCACACACCCCATGTGTTTTCATGAAATGGGGTCTACCTCAGCTTCCTTTGGATCATGGACAGGCTTTGTACTACCAAATCAGATGATGCAAATAAGTCATTTGCTAAGTAAAATTCATGAAAATCACACAGTCGAAGAAGAAATCATAATGCTAAATAACTTCACAAATTACCATTTTCTAAAGAGAGTGACCAACTTTCTAAGACTAAGTAGGCAACTCTGCTGGAAAGACAGACTGGAGAATGTGGGCATCGATCCCACTACCTCTCGCATGCAAAGCAAGCGCTCTACCACTTGAGCTAATTCCCCTTCCCATAAACTTTTCTTTCCATGGGCAATCAAACAAAAGCTTATGGCTCAAGACAGAATAGGACAGCCTGCAAATTCCAGCAACAGTTTCAAATGTTTTCTACTGCTGGCAACTCGAACATACTTGATCTGGTAAGATGCCGAAATCTATTCTGCTCCCCTGTCATTTCAACCAAACATTCCACAATTTGGGAAATATCACATCTGGCATCTCTTGTCTCGGGATTTCTTTTTGTGATGAAACTGCCACTGCTATCACAATACCTTTCCACAGCTTCGAGGACTTGAACTGTGAAAATTTCCAGACCTTTTAAGTCAAATAGGTTATACACATTCAGGTTCCATACTAGCTTCCACATTACCTTAGCTAGCATGGGATGGTTAGCTCCACTCTCGGCATGAGGAAAAATGTGCTCAGTGTCTTTTTGCTTATAGTTGATGCTAAGAAAAAGATTGCAAAATCGTGAGGTATGGACCATGCGAAATGTTAAAAAGTGGGGGAAAATAAACTTCCCTAATCAATATCACTTGAGACTTGGTGCAGTGACTATAACTGGTAAGAATATAGTCCAGAGATGGTCAAGAAGTACTTTCTTGTCCTACCATTTTAGCACAAGTATTTAATGGAAGTGGAATTGCAACTCAAGGCATGACTGCGCCGTGAGATCATGCCTGAGCGGTCCATGGATTTCACAGTGGTACAGTCATTATTTTCTGAGTGCATACCATATTATTGTAAATTGAGTTACAACCATTGGTAACATTTTAATCGGAGCCAGGCAAAGGCATGCTGCTACTAGCTGAAATAGTTCACCTTAGAGAACATTAGACTGAAGATCTATAGGTCCCTGGTTCACTCTCGGGTTTTGTTGTGTGTGCCAGACATAGCTCATCATCACATAGTTCTCTTTTTTAAGTATATTTAATAAACATTTACAATTATTTTCTAAAAAAAGAATTAAACATTCCCGTCTTTATGCTATTGTAGATTTAAAGGGGTAATCGTGCTGTAGACTTTGAGTTCAGTGATCCTACTTAAACTTTTGTGGATCTTGCAATGCCTTATAATATGTCTCCATGCTGCACAGAGAGGTTTTTGAACAGTGGCTTCTGCAAAAATGCGTTTACAATTTATTTCATTAGTTGTCTGTTGGCTAAACACCTGGACAAGTGAAGGGTATGTGTCATGTTGCATGTATGCTTGGTGCAAAAGTGTTGGTATCCTGGTTCACACGCCCCATGTGTTTTCATGAAATGGGGTCTACCTCAGCTTCCTTTGGATCATGGACAGGCTTTGTACTACCAAATCAGATGATGCAAATAAGTCATTTGCTAAGTAAAATTCATGAAAATCACACAGTCGAAGAAGAAATCATAATGCTAAATAACTTCACAAATTACCATTTTCTAAAGAGAGTGACCAACTTTCTAATACTAAGTAGGCAACTCTGCTGGAAAGACAGAATGGAGAATGTGGGCATCGATCCCACTACCTCTCGCATGCAAAGCAAGCGCTCTACCACTTGAGCTAATTCCCCTTCACATAAACTTTTCTTTCCATGGGCAATCAAACAAAAGCTTATGGCTCAAGACAGAATAGGACAGCCTGCAAAATCCAGCAACAGTTTCAAATGTTTTCTACTGCTGGCAACTCGAACATACTTGATCTGGAAAGATGCCAAAATCTATTCTGCTCCCCTGTCATTTCAACCAAACATTCCACAATTTGGGAAATATCGCATCTGGCATCTCTTGTCTCGGGATTTCTTTTTGTCATGAAACTGCCACTGCTATCACAATACCTTTCCACAGCTTCGAGGACTTGCAACTGTGAAAATTTCTAGACCTTTTAAGTCAAATAGGTTATACACATTCAGGTTCCATACTAGCTTCCACATTACCTTAGCTAGCATGGGATGGTTAGCTCCACTCTCGGCATGAGGAAAAATGTGCTCAGTGTCTTTTTGCTTATAGTTGATGCTAAGAAAAAGATTGCAAAATCGTGAGGTATGGACCATGCGAAATGTTAAAAAGTGGGGGAAAATAAACTTCCCTAATCAATATCACTTGAGACTTGGTGCAGTGACTATAACTGGTAAGAATATAGTCCAGAGATGGTCAAGAAGTACTTTCTTGTCCTACCATTTTAGCACAAGTATTTATTGGAACTGGAATTGCAACTCAAGGCATGACTGCGCCGTGAGATCCTGCCTGAGCGGTCCATGGATGTCACAGTGGTACAGTCATTATTTTCTGAGTACATACCATATTATTGTAAATTGAGCTACAACCAATGGTAACGTTTTAGTCGGAGCCAGGCAAAGGCATGCTGCTACTAGCTGAAATAGTTCACCTTAGAGAACATTAGACTGAAGATCTATAGGTCCCTGGTTCACTCTCGGGTTTTGTTGTGTGTGCTAGACATAGCTCATCATTAGATAGTTCTCTTTTATAAGTATATTTAATAAACATTTACACTTATTTTCTAAAAAAAGAAAAAAACATTCCCGTCTTTATGCTATTGTAGTTTTAAAGGTGTAATCGTGCTGTAGACTTTGAGTTCAGTGATCCTACTTAAACTTTTGTGGATCTTGCAATGCCTTATAATATGTCTCCTTGCTGCACAGAGAGATTCTTGAACAGTGGCTTCTGCACAAATGCTTTTACAATTTATTTCATTAGTTGTCTGCTGGCCAAACACCTGGACAAGGGAAGGGTATGTGTCAGCTTGCAAGTATGCTTGGTGCAAAAATGTGGGTATCCTGGTTCATACACCCCATGTGTTTTCATGAAATGGGGTCTACCTCAGCTTCCTTTGGATCATGGACAGGCTTTGTACTACCAAATCAGATGATGCAAATAAGTCATTTGCTAAGTAAAATTCATGAAAATCACACAGTCGAAGAAGAAATCATAATGCTAAATAACTTTACAAATTACCATTTTCTAAAGAGAGTGACCAACTTTTGAATACTAAGTAGGCAACTCTGCTGGAAAGACAGACTGGAGAATGTGGGCATCGATCCCACTACCTCTCGCATGCAAAGCAAGCGCTCTACCACTTGAGCTAATTCCCTTTCACATGAACTTTTCTTTCCATGGGCAATCAAACAAAAGCTTATGGCTCAAGACAGAATAGGACAGCCTGCAAAATCCAGCAACAGTTTCAAATGTTTTCTACTGCTGGCAACTCGAAGATACTTGATCTGGAAAGATGCCAAAATCTATTCTGCTCCCCTGTCATTTCAACCAAACATTCCACAATTTGGGAAATATCACATCTGGCATCTCTTGTCTCGGGATTTCTTTTTGTGATGAAACTGCCACTGCTATCACAATACCTTTCCACAGATTCGAGGACTTGCAACTGTGAAAATTTCCAGACCTTTTAAGTCAAATAGGTTATACACATTCAGGTTCCATACTAGCTTCCACATTACCTTAGCTAGCATGGGATGGTTAGCTCCACTCTCGGCATGAGGAAAAATGTGCTCAGTGTCTTTTTGCTTATAGTTGATGCTAAGAAAAAGATTGCAAAATCGTGAGGTATGGACCATGCGAAATGTTAAAAAGTGGGGGAAAATAAACCTCCCTAATCAATATCACTTGAGACTTGGTGCAGTGACTATAACTGGTAAGAATATAGTCCAGAGATGGTCAAGAAGTACTTTCTTGTCCTACCATTTTAGCACAAGTATTTAATGGAAGTGGAATTGCAACTCAAGGCATGACTGCGCCGTGAGATCATGCCTGAGCGGTCCATGGATTTCACAGTGGTACAGTCATTATTTTCTGAGTGCATACCATATTATTGTAAATTGAGTTACAACCATTGGTAACATTTTATTCGGAGCCAGGCAAAGGCATGCTGCTACTAGCTGAAATAGTTCACCTTAGAGAACATTAGACTGAAGATCTATAGGTCCCTGGTTCACTCTCGGGTTTTGTTGTGTGTGCCAGACATAGCTCATCATCACATAGTTCTCTTTTTTAAGTATATTTAATAAACATTTACAATTATTTTCTAAAAAAAGAATAAAACATTCCCGTCTTTATGCTATTGTAGATTTAAAGGTGTAATCGTGCTGTAGACTTTGAGTTCAGTGATCCTACTTAAACTTTTGTGGATCTTGCAATGCCTTATAATATGTCTCCTTGCTGCACAGAGAGGTTCATGAACAGTGGCTTCTGCACAAATGCTTTTACAATTTATTTCATTAGTTGTCTGCAGGCCAAACCCCTGGACAAGGGAAGGGTATGTGTCAGCTTGCAAGTATGCTTGGTGCAAAAATGTGGGTATCCTGGTTCACACACCCCATGTGTTTTCATGAAATGGGGTCTACCTCAGCTTCCTTTGGATCATGGACAGGCTTTGTACTACCAAATCAGATGATGCAAATAAGTCATTTGCTAAGTAAAATTCATGAAAATCACACAGTCGAAGAAGAAATCATAATGCTAAATAACTTCACAAATTACCATTTTCTAAAGAGAGTGACCAACTTTCTAATACTAAGTAGGCAACTCTGCTGGAAAGATAGACTGGAGAATGTGGGCATCGATCCCACTACCTCTCGCATGCAAAGCAAGCGCTCTACCACTTGAGCTAATTCCCCTTCGCATAAACTTTTCTTTCCATGGGCAATCAAACAAAAGCTTATGGCTCAAGACAGAATAGGACAGCCTGCAAAATCCAGCAACAGTTTCAAATGTTTTCTACTGCTGGCAACTCGAACATACTTGATCTGGAAAGATGCCAAAATCTATTCTGCTCCCCTGTCATTTCAACCAAACATTCCACAATTTGGGAAATATCACATCTGGCATCTCTTGTCTCGGGATTTCTTTTTGTGATGAAACTGCCACTGCTATCACAATACCTTTCCACAGCTTCGAGGACTTGCAACTGTGAAAATTTCCAGACCTTTTAAGTCAAATAGGCTATACACATTCAGGTTCCATACTAGCTTCCACATTACCTTAGCTAGCATGGGATGGTTAGCCCCACTCTCGGCATGAGGAAAAATGTGCTCAGTGTCTTTTTGCTTATAGTTGATGCTAAGAAAAAGATTGCAAAATCGTGAGGTATGGACCATGCGAAATGTTAAAAAGTGGGGGAAAATAAACTTCCCTAATCAATATCACTTGAGACTTGGTGCAGTGACTATAACTGGTAAGAATATAGTCCAGAGATGGTCAAGAAGTACTTTCTTGTCCTACCATTTTAGCACAAGTATTTAATGGAAGTGGAATTGCAACTCAAGGCATGACTGCGCCGTGAGATCCTGCCTGAGCGGTCCATGGATTTCACAGTGGTACAGTCATTATTTTCTGAGTACATACCATATTATTGTAAATTGAGCTACAACCAATGGTAACGTTTTAGTCGGAGCCAGGCAAAGGCATGCTGCTACTAGCTGAAATAGTTCACCTTAGAGAACATTAGACTGAAGATCTATAGGTCCCTGGTTCACTCTCGGGTTTTGTTGTGTGTGCCAGACATAGCTCATCATCTGATAGTTCTCTTTTATAAGTATATTTAATAAACATTTACACTTATTTTCTAAAAAAAGAACAAAACATTCCCGTCTTTATGCTATTGTAGATGTAAAGGTGTATTCGTGCTGTAGACTTTGAGTTCATTGATCCTACTTAAACTTTTGTCGATCTTGCAATGCCTTATAATATGTCTCCATGCTGCACAGAGAGGTTCTTGAACAGTGGCTTCTGCACAAATGCTTTTAAAATTTATTTCATTAGTTGTCTGCTGGCCAAACACCTGGACAATGGAAGGGTATGTGTCAGCTTGCAAGTATGCTTTGTGCAAAAATGTGGGTATCCTGGTTCACACACCCCATGTGTTTTCATGAAATGGGGTCTACCTCAGCTTCCTTTGGATCATGGACAGGCTTTGTACTACCAAATCAGATGATGCAAATAAGTCATTTGCTAAGTAAAATTCATGAAAATCACACAGTCGAAGAAGAAATCATAATGCTAAATAACTTTACAAATTACCATTTTCTAAAGAGAGTGACCAACTTTCTAATACTAAGTAGGCAACTCTGCTGGAAAGACAGACTGGAGAATGTGGGCATCGATCCCACTACCTCTCGCATGCAAAGCAAGCGCTCTACCACTTGAGCTAATTCCCCTTCACATAAACTTTTCTTTCCATGGCCAATCAAACAAAAGCTTATGGCTCAAGACAGAATAGGACAGCCTGCAAAATCCAGCAACAGTTTCAAATGTTTTCTACTGCTGGCAACTCGAACATACTTGATCTGGAAAGATGCCGAAATCTATTCTGCTCCCCTGTCATTTCAACCAAACATTCCACAATTTGGGAAATATCACATCTGGCATCTCTTGTCTCTGGATTTCTTTTTGTGATGAAACTGCCACTGCTATCACAATACCTTTCCACAGCTTCGAGGACTTGCAACTGTGAAAATTTCCAGACCTTTTAAGTCAAATAGGTTATACACATTCAGGTTCCATACTAGCTTCCACATTACCTTAGCTAGCATGGGATGGTTAGCTCCACTCTCGGCATGAGGAAAAATGTGCTCAGTGACTTTTTGCTTATAGTTGATGCTAAGAAAAAGATTGCAAAATCGTGAGGTATGGACCATGCGAAATGTTAAAAAGTGGGGGAAAATAAACTTCCCTAATCAATATCACTTGAGACTTGGTGCAGTGACTATAACTGGTAAGAATATAGTCCAGAGATGGTCAAGAAGTACTTTCTTGTCCTACCATTTTAGCACAAGTATTTAATGGAAGTGGAATTGCAACTCAAGGCATGACTGCTCCGTGAGATCCTGCCTGAGCGGTCCATGGATTTCACAGTGGTACAGTCATTATTTTCTGAGTGCATACCATATTATTGTAAATTGAGTTACAACCATTGGTAACGTTTTATTCGGAGCCAGGCAAAGGCATGCTGCTACTAGCTGAAATAGTTCACCTTAGAGAACATTAGACTGAAGATCTATAGGTCCCTGGTTCACTCTCGGGTTTTGTTGTGTGTGCCAGACATAGCTCATCATCACATAGTTCTCTTTTTTAAGTATATTTAATAAACATTTACAATTATTTTCTAAAAAAAAGAATAAAACATTCCCGTCTTTATGCTATTGTAGATTTAAAGGTGTAATCGTGCTGTAGACTTTGAGTTCAGTGATCCTACTTAAACTTTTGTGGATCTTGCAATGCCTTATAATATGTCTCCTTGCTGCACAGAGAGGTTCATGAACAGTGGCTTCTGCACAAATGCTTTTACAATTTATTTCATTAGTTGTCTGCAGGCCAAACCCCTGGACAAGGGAAGGGTATGTGTCAGCTTGGAAGTATGCTTGGTGCAAAAATGTGGGTATCCTGGTTCACACACCCCATGTGTTTTCATGAAATGGGGTCTACCTCAGCTTCCTTTGGATCATGGACAGGCTTTGTACTACCAAATCAGATGATGCAAATAAGTCATTTGCTAAGTAAAATTCATGAAAATCACACAGTCGAAGAAGAAATCATAATGCTAAATAACTTCACAAATTACCATTTTCTAAAGAGAGTGACCAACTTTCTAATACTAAGTAGGCAACTCTGCTGGAAAGATAGACTGGAGAATGTGGGCATCGATCCCACTACCTCTCGCATGCAAAGCAAGCGCTCTACCACTTGAGCTAATTCCCCTTCGCATAAACTTTTCTTTCCATGGGCAATCAAACAAAAGCTTATGGCTCAAGACAGAATAGGACAGCCTGCAAAATCCAGCAACAGTTTCAAATGTTTTCTACTGCTGGCAACTCGAACATACTTGATCTGGAAAGATGCCAAAATCTATTCTGCTCCCCTGTCATTTCAACCAAACATTCCACAATTTGGGAAATATCACATCTGGCATCTCTTGTCTCGGGATTTCTTTTTGTGATGAAACTGCCACTGCTATCACAATACCTTTCCACAGCTTCGAGGACTTGCAACTGTGAAAATTTCCAGACCTTTTAAGTCAAATAGGCTATACACATTCAGGTTCCATACTAGCTTCCACATTACCTTAGCTAGCATGGGATGGTTAGCTCCACTCTCGGCATGAGGAAAAATGTGCTCAGTGTCTTTTTGCTTATAGTTGATGCTAAGAAAAAGATTGCAAAATCGTGAGGTATGGACCATGCGAAATGTTAAAAAGTGGGGGAAAATAAACCTCCCTAATCAATATCACTTGAGACTTGGTGCAGTGACTATAACTGGTAAGAATATAGTCCAGAGATGGTCAAGAAGTACTTTCTTGTCCTACCATTTTAGCACAAGTATTTAATGGAAGTGGAATTGCAACTCAAGGCATGACTGCGCCGTGAGATCATGCCTGAGCGGTCCATGGATTTCACAGTGGTACAGTCATTATTTTCTGAGTGCATACCATATTATTGTAAATTGAGTTACAACCATTGGTAACATTTTATTCGGAGCCAGGCAAAGGCATGCTGCTACTAGCTGAAATAGTTCACCTTAGAGAACATTAGACTGAAGATCTATAGGTCCCTGGTTCACTCTCGGGTTTTGTTGTGTGTGCCAGACATAGCTCATCATCACATAGTTCTCTTTTTTAAGTATATTTAATAAACATTTACAATTATTTTCTAAAAAAAGAATAAAACATTCCCGTCTTTATGCTATTGTAGATTTAAAGGTGTAATCGTGCTGTATACTTTGAGTTCAGTGATCCTACTTAAACTTTTGTGGATCTTGCAATGCCTTATAATATGTCTCCTTGCTGCACAGAGAGGTTCATGAACAGTGGCTTCTGCACAAATGCTTTTACAATTTATTTCATTAGTTGTCTGCAGGCCAAACCCCTGGACAAGGGAAGGGTATGTGTCAGCTTGCAAGTATGCTTGGTGCAAAAATGTGGGTATCCTGGTTCACACACCCCATGTGTTTTCATGAAATGGGGTCTACCTCAGCTTCCTTTGGATCATGGACAGGCTTTGTACTACCAAATCAGATGATGCAAATAAGTCATTTGCTAAGTAAAATTCATGAAAATCACACAGTCGAAGAAGAAATCATAATGCTAAATAACTTTACAAATTACCATTTTCTAAAGAGAGTGACCAACTTTCTAACACTAAGTAGGCAACTCTGCTGGAAAGACAGACTGGAGAATGTGGGCATCGATCCCACTAACTCTCGCATGTAAAGCAAGCACTCTACCACTTGAGCTAATTCCCCTTCACATAAACTTTTCTTTCCATGGGCAATCAAACAAAAGCTTATGGCTCAAGACAGAATAGGACAGCCTGCAAATTCCAGCAACAGTTTCAAATGTTTTCTATTGCTGGCAACTCGAACATACTTGATCTGGAAAGATGCCGAAATCTATTCTGCTCCCCTGTCATTTCAACCAAACATTCCACAATTTGGGAAATATCACATCTGGCATCTCTTGTCTCGGGATTTCTTTTTGTGATGAAACTGCCACTGCTATCACAATACCTTTCCACAGCTTCGAGGACTTGCAACTGTGAAAATTTCCAGACCTTTTAAGTCAAATAGCTTATACACATTCAGGTTCCATACTAGCTTCCACATTACCTTAGCTAGCATGGGATGGTTAGCTCCACTCTCGGCATGAGGAAAAATGCGCTCAGTGTCTTTTTGCTTATAGTTGATGCTAAGAAAAAGATTGCAAAATCGTGAGGTATGGACCATGCGAAATGTTAAAAAGTGGGGGAAAATAAACTTCCCTAATCAATATCACTTGAGACTTGGTGCAGTGACTATAACTGGTAAGAATATAGTCCAGAGATGGTCAAGAAGTACTTTCTTGTCCTACCATTTTAGCACAAGTATTTAATGGAAGTGGAATTGCAACTCAAGGCATGACTGCGCCGTGAGATCCTGCCTGAGCGGTCCATGGATGTCACAGTGGTACAGTCATTATTTTCTGAGTACATACCATATTATTGTAAATTGAGCTACAACCAATGGTAACGTTTTAGTCGGAGCCAGGCAAAGGCATGCTGCTACTAGCTGAAATAGTTCACCTTAGAGAACATTAGACTGAAGATCTATAGGTCCCTGGTTCACTCTCGGGTTTTGTTGTGTGTGCCAGACATAGCTCATCATTAGATAGTTCTCTTTTATAAGTATATTTAATAAACATTTACACTTATTTTCTAAAAAAAGAAAAAAACATTCCCGTCTTTATGCTATTGTAGTTTTAAAGGTGTAATCGTGCTGTAGACTTTGAGTTCAGTGATCCTACTTAAACTTTTGTGGATCTTGCAATGCCTTATAATATGTCTCCTTGCTGCACAGAGAGATTCTTGAACAGTGGCTTCTGCACAAATGCTTTTACAATTTATTTCATTAGTTGTCTGCTGGCCAAACACCTGGACAAGGGAAGGGTATGTGTCAGCTTGCAAGTATGCTTGGTGCAAAAATGTGGGTATCCTGGTTCATACACCCCATGTGTTTTCATGAAATGGGGTCTACCTCAGCTTCCTTTGGATCATGGACAGGCTTTGTACTACCAAATCAGATGATGCAAATAAGTCATTTGCTAAGTAAAATTCATGAAAATCACACAGTCGAAGAAGAAATCATAATGCTAAATAACTTTACAAATTACCATTTTCTAAAGAGAGTGACCAACTTTCGAATACTAAGTAGGCAACTCTGCTGGAAAGACAGACTGGAGAATGTGGGCATCGATCCCACTACCTCTCGCATGCAAAGCAAGCGCTCTACCACTTGAGCTAATTCCCCTTCGCATAAACTTTTCTTTCCATGGGCAATCAAACAAAAGCTTATGGCTCAAGACAGAATAGGACAGCCTGCAAAATCCAGCAACAGTTTCAAATGTTTTCTACTGCTGGCAACTCGAACATACTTGATCTGGAAAGATGCCAAAATCTATTCTGCTCCCCTGTCATTTCAACCAAACATTCCACAATTTGGGAAATATCACATCTGGCATCTCTTGTCTCAGGATTTCTTTTTGTGATGAAACTGCCACTGCTATCACAATACCTTTCCACAGATTCGAGGACTTGCAACTGTGAAAATTTCCAGACCTTTTAAGTCAAATAGGTTATACACATTCAGGTTCCATACTAGCTTCCACATTACCTTAGCTAGCATGGGATGGTTAGCTCCACTCTCGGCATGAGGAAAAATGTGCTCAGTGTCTTTTTGCTTATAGTTGATGCTAAGAAAAAGATTGCAAAATCGTGAGGTATGGACCATGCGAAATGTTAAAAAGTGGGGGAAAATAAACCTCCCTAATCAATATCACTTGAGACTTGGTGCAGTGACTATAACTGGTAAGAATATAGTCCAGAGATGGTCAAGAAGTACTTTCTTGTCCTACCATTTTAGCACAAGTATTTAATGGAAGTGGAATTGCAACTCAAGGCATGACTGCGCCGTGAGATCATGCCTGAGCGGTCCATGGATTTCACAGTGGTACAGTCATTATTTTCTGAGTGCATACCATATTATTGTAAATTGAGTTACAACCATTGGTAACATTTTATTCGGAGCCAGGCAAAGGCATGCTGCTACTAGCTGAAATAGTTCACCTTAGAGAACATTAGACTGAAGATCTATAGGTCCCTGGTTCACTCTCGGGTTTTGTTGTGTGTGCCAGACATAGCTCATCATTAGATAGTTCTCTTTTATAAGTATATTTAATAAACATTTACACTTATTTTCTAAAAAAAGAAAAAAACATTCCCGTCTTTATGCTATTGTAGTTTTAAAGGTGTAATCGTGCTGTAGACTTTGAGTTCAGTGATCCTACTTAAACTTTTGTGGATCTTGCAATGCCTTATAATATGTCTCCTTGCTGCACAGAGAGATTCTTGAACAGTGGCTTCTGCACAAATGCTTTTACAATTTATTTCATTAGTTGTCTGCTGGCCAAACACCTGGACAAGGGAAGGGTATGTGTCAGCTTGCAAGTATGCTTGGTGCAAAAATGTGGGTATCCTGGTTCATACACCCCATGTGTTTTCATGAAATGGGGTCTACCTCAGCTTCCTTTGGATCATGGACAGGCTTTGTACTACCAAATCAGATGATGCAAATAAGTCATTTGCTAAGTAAAATTCATGAAAATCACACAGTCGAAGAAGAAATCATAATGCTAAATAACTTTACAAATTACCATTTTCTAAAGAGAGTGACCAACTTTCGAATACTAAGTAGGCAACTCTGCTGGAAAGACAGACTGGAGAATGTGGGCATCGATCCCACTACCTCTCGCATGCAAAGCAAGCGCTCTACCACTTGAGCTAATTCCCCTTCACATAAACTTTTCTTTCCATGGGCAATCAAACAAAAGCTTATGGCTCAAGACAGAATAGGACAGCCTGCAAAATCCAGCAACAGTTTCAAATGTTTTCTACTGCTGGCAACTCGAACATACTTGATCTGGAAAGATGCCAAAATCTATTCTGCTCCCCTGTCATTTCAACCAAACATTCCACAATTTGGGAAATATCACATCTGGCATCTCTTGTCTCGGGATTTCTTTTTGTGATGAAACTGCCACTGCTATCACAATACCTTTCCACAGATTCGAGGACTTGCAACTGTGAAAATTTCCAGACCTTTTAAGTCAAATAGGTTATACACATTCAGGTTCCATACTAGCTTCCACATTACCTTAGCTAGCATGGGATGGTTAGCTCCACTCTCGGCATGAGGAAAAATGTGCTCAGTGTCTTTTTGCTTATAGTTGATGCTAAGAAAAAGATTGCAAAATCGTGAGGTATGGACCATGCGAAATGTTAAAAAGTGGGGGAAAATAAACCTCCCTAATCAATATCACTTGAGACTTGGTGCAGTGACTATAACTGGTAAGAATATAGTCCAGAGATGGTCAAGAAGTACTTTCTTGTCCTACCATTTTAGCACAAGTATTTAATGGAAGTGGAATTGCAACTCAAGGCATGACTGCGCCGTGAGATCATGCCTGAGCGGTCCATGGATTTCACAGTGGTACAGTCATTATTTTCTGAGTGCATACCATATTATTGTAAATTGAGTTACAACCATTGGTAACATTTTATTCGGAGCCAGGCAAAGGCATGCTGCTACTAGCTGAAATAGTTCACCTTAGAGAACATTAGACTGAAGATCTATAGGTCCCTGGTTCACTCTCGGGTTTTGTTGTGTGTGCCAGACATAGCTCATCATTAGATAGTTCTCTTTTATAAGTATATTTAATAAACATTTACACTTATTTTCTAAAAAAAGAAAAAAACATTCCCGTCTTTATGCTATTGTAGTTTTAAAGGTGTAATCGTGCTGTAGACTTTGAGTTCAGTGATCCTACTTAAACTTTTGTGGATCTTGCAATGCCTTATAATATGTCTCCTTGCTGCACAGAGAGATTCTTGAACAGTGGCTTCTGCACAAATGCTTTTACAATTTATTTCATTAGTTGTCTGCTGGCCAAACACCTGGACAAGGGAAGGGTATGTGTCAGCTTGCAAGTATGCTTGGTGCAAAAATGTGGGTATCCTGGTTCATACACCCCATGTGTTTTCATGAAATGGGGTCTACCTCAGCTTCCTTTGGATCATGGACAGGCTTTGTACTACCAAATCAGATGATGCAAATAAGTCATTTGCTAAGTAAAATTCATGAAAATCACACAGTCGAAGAAGAAATCATAATGCTAAATAACTTTACAAATTACCATTTTCTAAAGAGAGTGACCAACTTTCGAATACTAAGTAGGCAACTCTGCTGGAAAGACAGACTGGAGAATGTGGGCATCGATCCCACTACCTCTCGCATGCAAAGCAAGCGCTCTACCACTTGAGCTAATTCCCCTTCACATAAACTTTTCTTTCCATGGGCAATCAAACAAAAGCTTATGGCTCAAGACAGAATAGGACAGCCTGCAAAATCCAGCAACAGTTTCAAATGTTTTCTGCTGCTGGCAACTCGAACATACTTGATCTGGAAAGATGCCAAAATCTATTCTGCTCCCCTGTCATTTCAACCAAACATTCCACAATTTGGGAAATATCACATCTGGCATCTCTTGTCTCGGGATTTCTTTTTGTGATGAAACTGCCACTGCTATCACAATACCTTTCCACAGATTCGAGGACTTGCAACTGTGAAAATTTCCAGACCTTTTAAGTCAAATAGGTTATACACATTCAGGTTCCATACTAGCTTCCACATTACCTTAGCTAGCATGGGATGGTTAGCTCCACTCTCGGCATGAGGAAAAATGTGCTCAGTGTCTTTTTGCTTATAGTTGATGCTAAGAAAAAGATTGCAAAATCGTGAGGTATGGACCATGCGAAATGTTAAAAAGTGGGGGAAAATAAACCTCCCTAATCAATATCACTTGAGACTTGGTGCAGTGACTATAACTGGTAAGAATATAGTCCAGAGATGGTCAAGAAGTACTTTCTTGTCCTACCATTTTAGCACAAGTATTTAATGGAAGTGGAATTGCAACTCAAGGCATGACTGCGCCGTGAGATCATGCCTGAGCGGTCCATGGATTTCACAGTGGTACAGTCATTATTTTCTGAGTGCATACCATATTATTGTAAATTGAGTTACAACCATTGGTAACATTTTATTCGGAGCCAGGCAAAGGCATGCTGCTACTAGCTGAAATAGTTCACCTTAGAGAACATTAGACTGAAGATCTATAGGTCCCTGGTTCACTCTCGGGTTTTGTTGTGTGTGCCAGACATAGCTCTTCATCACATAGTTCTCTTTTTTAAGTATATTTAATAAACATTTACAATTATTTTCTAAAAAAAGAATAAAACATTCCCGTCTTTATGCTATTGTAGATTTAAAGGTGTAATCGTGCTGTAGACTTTGAGTTCAGTGATCCTACTTAAACTTTTGTGGATCTTGCAATGCCTCATAATATGTCTCCTTGCTGCACAGAGAGGTTCATGAACAGTGGCTTCTGCACAAATGCTTTTACAATTTATTTCATTAGTTGTCTGCAGGCCAAACCCCTGGACAAGGGAAGGGTATGTGTCAGCTTGCAAGTATGCTTGGTGCAAAAATGTGGGTATCCTGGTTCACACACCCCATGTGTTTTCATGAAATGGGGTCTACCTCAGCTTCCTTTGGATCATGGACAGGCTTTGTACTACCAAATCAGATGATGCAAATAAGTCATTTGCTAAGTAAAATTCATGAAAATCACACAGTCGAAGAAGAAATCATAATGCTAAATAACTTTACAAATTACCATTTTCTAAAGAGAGTGACCAACTTTCTAATACTAAGTAGGCAACTCTGCTGGAAAGACAGACTGGAGAATGTGGGCATCGATCCCACTAACTCTCGCATGCAAAGCAAGCACTCTACCACTTGAGCTAATTCCCATTCACATAAACTTTTCTTTCCATGGGCAATCAAACAAAAGCTTATGGCTCAAGACAGAATAGGACAGCCTGCAAAATCCAGCAACAGTTTCAAATGTTTTCTATTGCTGGCAACTCGAACATACTTGATCTGGAAAGATGCCGAAATCTATTCTGCTCCCCTGTCATTTCAACCAAACATTCCACAATTTGGGAAATATCACATCTGGCATCTCTTGTCTCGGGATTTCTTTTTGTGATGAAACTGCCACTGCTATCACAATACCTTTCCACAGATTCGAGGACTTGTAACTGTGAAAATTTCCAGACCTTTTAAGTCAAATAGGTTATACACATTCAGGTTCCATACTAGCTTCCACATTACCTTAGCTAGCATGGGATGGTTAGCTCCACTCTCGGCATGAGGAAAAATGTGCTCAGTGTCTTTTTGCTTATAGTTGATGCTAAGAAAAAGATTGCAAAATATTGAGGTATGGACCATGCGAAATGTTAAAAAGTGGGGGAAAATAAACTTCCCTAATCAATATCACTTGAGACTTGGTGCAGTGACTATAACTGGTAAGAATATAGTCCAGAGATGGTCAAGAAGTACTTTCTTGTCCTACCATTTTAGCACAAGTATTTAATGGAAGTGGAATTGCAACTCAAGGCATGACTGCGCCGTGAGACCCTGCCTGAGCGGTCCATGGATTTCACAGTGGTACAGTCATTATTTTCTGAGTACATACCATATTATTGTAAACTGAGCTACAACCAATGGTAACGTTTTAGTCGGAGCCAGGCAAAGGCATGCTGCTACTAGCTGAAATAGTTCACCTTAGAGAACATTAGACTGAAGATCTATAGGGCCCTTGTTCACTCTCGGGTTTTGTTGTGTGTGCCAGACATAGCTCATCATCACATAGTTCTCTTTTTTAAGTATATTTAATAAACATTTACAATTATTTTCTAAAAAAAGAATAAAACATTCCCGTCTTTATGCTATTGTAGATTTAAAGGTGTAATCGTGCTGTAGACTTTGAGTTCAGTGATCCTACTTAAACTTTTGTGGATCTTGCAATGCCTTATAATATGTCTCCTTGCTGCACAGAGAGGTTCATGAACAGTGGCTTCTGCACAAATGCTTTTACAATTTATTTCATTAGTTGTCTGCAGGCCAAACCCCTGGACAAGGGAAGGGTATGTGTCAGCTTGCAAGTATGCTTGGTGCAAAAATGTGGGTATCCTGGTTCACACACCCCATGTGTTTTCATGAAATGGGGTCTACCTCAGCTTCCTTTGGATCATGGACAGGCTTTGTACTACCAAATCAGATGATGCAAATAAGTCATTTGCTAAGTAAAATTCATGAAAATCACACAGTCGAAGAAGAAATCATAATGCTAAATAACTTTACAAATTACCATTTTCTAAAGAGAGTGACCAACTTTCTAATACTAAGTAGGCAACTCTGCTGGAAAGACAGACTGGAGAATGTGGGCATCGATCCCACTAACTCTCGCATGCAAAGCAAGCACTCTACCACTTGAGCTAATTCCCATTCACATAAACTTTTCTTTCCATGGGCAATCAAACAAAAGCTTATGGCTCAAGACAGAATAGGACAGCCTGCAAAATCCAGCAACAGTTTCAAATGTTTTCTATTGCTGGCAACTCGAACATACTTGATCTGGAAAGATGCCGAAATCTATTCTGCTCCCCTGTCATTTCAACCAAACATTCCACAATTTGGGAAATATCACATCTGGCATCTCTTGTCTCGGGATTTCTTTTTGTGATGAAACTGCCACTGCTATCACAATACCTTTCCACAGATTCGAGGACTTGTAACTGTGAAAATTTCCAGACCTTTTAAGTCAAATAGGTTATACACATTCAGGTTCCATACTAGCTTCCACATTACCTTAGCTAGCATGGGATGGTTAGCTCCACTCTCGGCATGAGGAAAAATGTGCTCAGTGTCTTTTTGCTTATAGTTGATGCTAAGAAAAAGATTGCAAAATATTGAGGTATGGACCATGCGAAATGTTAAAAAGTGGGGGAAAATAAACTTCCCTAATCAATATCACTTGAGACTTGGTGCAGTGACTATAACTGGTAAGAATATAGTCCAGAGATGGTCAAGAAGTACTTTCTTGTCCTACCATTTTAGCACAAGTATTTAATGGAAGTGGAATTGCAACTCAAGGCATGACTGCGCCGTGAGACCCTGCCTGAGCGGTCCATGGATTTCACAGTGGTACAGTCATTATTTTCTGAGTACATACCATATTATTGTAAACTGAGCTACAACCAATGGTAACGTTTTAGTCGGAGCCAGGCAAAGGCATGCTGCTACTAGCTGAAATAGTTCACCTTAGAGAACATTAGACTGAAGATCTATAGGGCCCTTGTTCACTCTCGGGTTTTGTTGTGTGTGCCAGACATAGCTCATCATTAGATAGTTCTCTTTTATAAGTATATTTAATAAACATTTACACTTATTTTTTAAAAAAAGAACAAAACATTCCCGTCTTTATGCTATTCTAGATTTAAAGGGGTAATCGTGTTGTAGACTTTGAGTTCAGTGATCCTACTTAAACTTTTGTGGATCTTGCAATGCCTTATAATATGTCTTCTTGCTGCACAGAGCGGTTCATGAACAGTGGCTTCTGCACAAATGCTTTTAAAATTTATTTCATTAGTTGTCTGCTGGCCAAACACCTGGACAAGGGAAGGGTATGTGTCAGCTTGCAAGTATGCTTGGTGCAAAAATGTGGGTATCCTGGTTCACACACCCCATGTGTTTTCATGAAATGGGGTCTACCTCAGCTTCCTTTGGATCATGGACAGGCTTTGTACTACCAAATCAGATGATGCAAATAAGTCATTTGCTAAGTAAAATTCATGAAAATCACACAGTCGAAGAAGAAATCATAATGCTAAATAACTTTACAAATTACCATTTTCTAAAGAGAGTGACCAACTTTCTAATACTAAGCAGGCAACTCTGCTGGAGAGACAGACTGGAGAATGTGGGCATCGATCCCACTACCTCTCGCATGCAAAGCAAGCGCTCTACCACTTGAGCTAATTCCCCTTCACATAAACTTTTCTTTCCATGGGCAATCAAACAAAAGCTTATGGCTCAAGACAGAATAGGACAGCCTGCAAAATCCAGCAACAGTTTCAAATGTTTTCTACTGCTGGCAACTCGAACATACTTGATCTGGAAAGATGCCAAAATCTATTCTGCTCCCCTGTCATTTCAACCAAACATTCCACAATTTGGGAAATATCACATCTGGCATCTCTTGTCTCGGGATTTCTTTTTGTGATGAAACTGCCACTGCTATCACAATACCTTTCCACAGCTTCGAGGACTTGCAACTGTGAAAATTTCCAGACCTTTTAAGTCAAATAGGTTATACACATTCAGGTTCCATACTAGCTTCCACATTACCTTAGCTAGCATGGGATGGTTAGCTCCACTCTCGGCATGAGGAAAAATGTGCTCAGTGTCTTTTTGCTTATAGTTGATGCTAAGAAAAAGATTGCAAAATCGTGAGGTATGGACCATGCGAAATGTTAAAAAGTGGGGGAAAATAAACTTCCCTAATCAATATCACTTGAGACTTGGTGCAGTGACTATAACTGGTAAGAATATAGTCCAGAGATGGTCAAGAAGTACTTTCTTGTCCTACCATTTTAGCACAAGTATTTAATGGAAGTGGAATTGCAACTCAAGGCATGACTGCGCCGTGAGATCCTGTCTGAGCGGTCCATGGATTTCACAGTGGTACAGTCATTATTTTCTGAGTACATACCATATTATTGTAAATTGAGCTACAACCAATGGTAACGTTTTAGTCGGAGCCAGGCAAAGGCATGCTGCTACTAGCTGAAATAGTTCACCTTAGAGAACATTAGACTGAAGATCTATAGGTCCCTGGTTCACTCGCGGGTTTTGTTGTGTGTGCCAGACATAGCTCATCATTAGATAGTTCTCTTTTATAAGTATATTTAATAAACATTTACACTTATTTTCTAAAAAAAGAACAAAACATTCCCGTCTTTATGCTATTGTAGATTTAAAGGTGTAATCGTGCTGTAGACTTTGAGTTCAGTGATCCTACTTAAACTTTTGTGGATCTTGCAATGCCTTATAATATTTCTCCTTGCTGCACAGAGAGGTTCATGGACAGTGGCTTCTGCACAAATACTTTTACAATTTATTTCATTAGTTGTCTGCTGGCAAAACACCTGGACAAGGGAAGGGTATGTGTCAGCTTGCAAGTATGCTTGGTGCAAAATTGTGGGTATCCTGGTTCACACACCCCATGTGTTTTCATGAAATGGGGTCTACCTCAGCTTCCTTTGGATCATGGACAGGCTTTGTACTACCAAATCAGATGATGCAAACAAGTCATTTGCTAAGTAAAATTCATGAAAATCACACAGTCGAAGAAGAAATCATAATGCTAAATAACTTTACAAATTACCATTTTCTAAAGAGAGTGACCAACTTTCTAATACTAAGTAGGTAACTCTGCTGGAAAGACAGACTGGAGAATGTGGGCATCGATCCCACTACCTCTCGCATGCAAAGCAAGCACTCTACCACTTGAGCTAATTCCCCTTCGCATAAACTTTTCTTTCCATGGGCAATCAAACAAAAGCTTATGGCTCAAGACAGAATAGGACAGCCTGCAAAATCCAGCAACAGTTTCAAATGTTTTCTACTGCTGGCAACTCGAACATACTTGATCTGGAAAGATGCCGAAATCTATTCTGCTCCCCTGTCATTTCAATCAAACATTCCACAATTTGGGAAATATCACATCTGGCATCTCTTGTCTCGGGATTTCTTTTTGTGATGAAACTGCCACTGCTATCACAATACCTTTCCACAGCTTTGAGGACTTGCAACTGTGAAAATTTCCAGACCTTTTAAGTCAAATAGGTTATACACATTCAGGTTCCATACTAGCTTCCACATTACCTTAGCTAGCATGGGATGGTTAGCTCCACTCTCGGCATGAGGAAAAATGTGCTCAGTGTCTTTTTGCTTATAGTTGATGCTCAGAAAAAGATTGCAAAATCGTGAGGTATGGACCATGCGAAATGTTAAAAAGTGGGGGAAAATAAACTTACCTAATCAATATCACTTGAGACTTGGTGCAGTGACTATAACTGGTAAGAATATAGTCCAGAGATGGTCAAGAAGTACTTTCTTGTCCTACCATTTTAACACAAGTATTTAATGGAAGTGGAATTGCAACTCAAGGCATGACTGCGCCGTGAGATCCTGCCTGAGCGGTCCATGGATTTCACAGTGGTACAGTCATTATTTTCTGTGTGCATACCATATTATTGTAAATTGAGTTACAACCATTGGTAACATTTTATTCGGAGCCAGGCAAAGGCATGCTGCTACTAGCTGAAATAGTTCACCTTAGAGAACATTAGACTGAAGATCTATAGGTCCCTGTTTTACTCTCGGGTTTTGTTGTGTGTGCCAGACATAGCTAATCATCACATAGTTCTCTTTTTTAAGTATATTTAATAAACATTTACAATTATTTTCTAAAAAAAGAATAAAACATTCCCGTCTTTATGCTATTGTAGATTTAAATGTGTAATCGTGCTGTAGACTTTGAGTTCAGTGATCCTACTTAAACTTTTGTGGATCTTGCAATGCCTTATAATATGTCTCCTTGCTGCACAGAGAGGTTCATGAACAGTGGCTTCTGCACAAATGCTTTTACAATTTATTTCATTAGTTGTCTGCAGGCCAAACCCCTGGACAAGGGAAGGGTATGTGTCAGCTTGCAAGTATGCTTTGTGCAAAAATGTGGGTATCCTGGTTCACACACCCCATGTGTTTTCATGAAATGGGGTCTACCTCAGCTTCCTTTGGATCATGGACAGGCTTTGTACTACCAAATCAGATGATGCAAATAAGTCATTTGCTAAGTAAAATTCATGAAAATCACACAGTCGAAGAAGAAATCATAATGCTAAATAACTTTACAAATTACCATTTTCTAAAGAGAGTGACCAACTTTCTAATACTAAGTAGGCAACTCTGCTGGAAAGACAGACTGGAGAATGTGGGCATCCATCCCACTACCTCTCGCATGCAAAGCAAGCACTCTACCACTTGAGCTAATTCCCCTTCTCAGAAACTTTTCTTTCCATGGGCAATCAAACAAAAGCTTATGGCTCAAGACAGAATAGGACAGCCTGCAAATTCCAGCAACAGTTTCAAATGTTTTCTACTGCTGGCAACTCGAACATACTTGATCTGGAAAGATGCCGAAATCTATTCTGCTCCCCTGTCATTTCAACCAAACATTCCACAATTTGGGAAATATCACATCTGGCATCTCTTGTCTCGGGATTTCTTTTTGTGATGAAACTGCCACTGCTATCACAATACCTTTCCACAGCTTCGAGGACTTGCAACTGTGAAAATTTCCAGACCTTTTAAGTCAAATAGGTTATACACATTCAGGTTCCATACTAGCTTCCACATTACCTTAGCTAGCATGGGATGGTTAGCTCCACTCTCGGCATGAGGAAAAATGTGCTCAGTGTCCTTTTGCTTATAGTTGATGCTAAGAAAAAGATTGTAAAATCGTGAGGTATGGACCATGCGAAATGTTAAAAAGTGGGGGAAAATAAACTTCCCTAATCAATATCACTTGAGACTTGGTGCAGTGACTATAACTGGTAAGAATATAGTCCAGAGATGGTCAAGAAGTACTTTCTTGTCCTACCATTTTAGCACAAGTATTTAATGGAAGTGGAATTGCAACTCAAGGCATGACTGCGCCGTGAGATCCTGCCTGAGCGGTCCATGGATTTCACAGTGCTACAGTCATTATTTTCTGATTACATACCATATTATTGTAAATTGAGTTACAACCAATGGTAACGTTTTAGTCGGAGCCAGGCAAAGGCATGCTGCTACTAGCTGAAATAGTTCACCTTAGAGAACATTAGACTGAAGATCTATAGGTCCCTGGTTCACTCTCGGGTTTTGTTGTGTGTGCCAGACATAGCTCATCATCACATAGTTCTCTTTTTTAAGTATATTTAATAAACATTTACAATTATTTTCTAAAAAAAGAATAAAACATTCCCGTCTTTATGCTATTGTAGATTTAAAGGTGTAATCGTGCTGTAGACTTTGAGTTCAGTGATCCTACTTAAACTTTTGTGGATCTTGCAATGCCTTATAATATGTCTCCTTGCTGCACAGAGAGATTCTTGAACAGTGGCTTCTGCACAAATGCTTTTACAATTTATTTCATTAGTTGTCTGCTGGCCAAACACCTGGACAAGGGAAGGGTATGTGTCAGCTTGCAAGTATGCTTGGTGCAAAAATGTGGGTATCCTGGTTCACACACCCCATGTGTTTTCATGAAATGGGGTCTACCTCAGCTTCCTTTGGATCATGGACAGGCTTTGTACTACCAAATCAGATGATGCAAATAAGTCATTTGCTAAGTAAAATTCATGAAAATCACACAGTCGAAGAAGAAATCATAATGCTAAATAACTTTACAAATTACCATTTTCTAAAGAGAGTGACCAACTTTCTAATACTAAGTACGCAACTCTGCTGGAAAGACAGACTGGAGAATGTGGGCATCGATCCCACTACCTCTCGCATGCAAAGCAAGTGCTCTACCACTTGAGCTAATTCCCCTTCACATAAACTCTTCTTTCCATGGGCAATCAAACAAAAGCTTATGGCTCAAGACAGAATAGGACAGCCTGCAAAATCCAGCAACAGTTTCAAATGTTTTCTACTGCTGGCAACTCGAACATACTTGATCTGGAAAGATGCCGAAATCTATTCTGCTCCCCTGTCATTTCAACCAAACATTCCACAATTTGGGAAATATCACATCTGGCATCTCTTGTCTCGGGATTTATTTTTGTGATGAAACTGCCACTGCTATCACAATACCTTTCCACAGCTTCGAGGACTTGCAACTGTGAAAATTTCCAGACCTTTTAAGTCAAATAGATTATACACATTCAGGTTCCATACTAGCTTCCACATTACCTTAGCTAGCATGGAATGGTTAGCTCCACTCTCGGCATGAGGAAAAATGTGCTCAGTGTCTTTTTGCGTATAGTTGATGCTAAGAAAAAGATTGCAAAATCGTGAGGTATGGACCATGCGAAATGTTAAAAAGTGGGGGAAAATAAACTTTGCTAAACAATATCACCTGAGACTTGGTGCAGTGAATATAACTGGTAAGAATATAGTCCAGAGATGGTCAAGAAGTACTTTCTTGTCGTACCATTTTAGCAAAAGTATTTCATGGAAGTGGAATTGCAACTCAAGGCATGACTGCGCCGTGAGATCCTGCCTGAGCGGTCCATGGATTTCACAGTGGTACAGTCATTATTTTCTGAGTGCATACCATATTATTGTAAATTGAGTTACAACCCTTGGTAACATTTTATTCGGAGCCAGGCAAAGGCATGCTGCTACTAGCTGAAATAGTTCACCTTATAGAACATTAGACTGAAGACCTATAGGTCCCTGTTTTACTCTCGGGTTTTGTTGTGTG
Organism: Electrophorus electricus; assembly: GCF_041902795.1. Lineage (NCBI taxonomy): Eukaryota > Metazoa > Chordata > Actinopteri > Gymnotiformes > Gymnotidae > Electrophorus > Electrophorus electricus. The sequence continues at coordinate 22,420,839 of NC_137501.1, forward strand.
TGCCAGACATAGCTCATCATCACATAGTTCTCTTTTTTAAGTATATTTAATAAACATTTACAATTATTTTCTAAAAAAAGAATAAAACAATCCCGTCTTTATGCTATTGTAGATTTAAAGGTGTAATCGTGCTGTAGACTTTGAGTTCAGTGATCCTACTTAAACTTTTGTGGATCTTGCAATGCCTTATAATATGTCTCCTTGCTGCACAGAGAGGTTCATGAACAGTGGCTTCTGCACAAATGCTTTTACAATTTATTTCATTAGTTGTCTGCTGGCCAAACACCTGGACAAGGGAAGGGTATGTGTCAGCTTGCAAGTATGCTTGGTGCAAAAATGTGGGTATCCTGGTTCACACACCCCATGTGTTTTCATGAAATGGGGTCTACCTCAGCTTCCTTTGGATCATGGACAGGCTTTGTACTACCAAATCAGATGATGCAAATAAGTCATTTGCTAAGTAAAATTCATGAAAATCACACAGTCGAAGAAGAAATCATAATGCTAAATAACTTTACAAATTACCATTTTCTAAAGAGAGTGACCAACTTTCTAATACTAAGTAGGCAACTCTGCTGGAAAGACAGACTGGAGAATGTGGGCATCGATCCCACTACCTCTCGCATGCAAAGCAAGCCCTCTACCACTTGAGCTAATTCCCCTTCCCATCAACTTTTCTTTCCATGGGCAATCAAACAAAAGCTTATGGCTCAAGACAGAATAGGACAGCCTGCAAAATCCAGCAACAGTTTCAAATGTTTTCTACTGCTGGCAACTCGAACATACTTGATCTGGAAAGATGCCGAAATCTATTCTGCTCCCCTGTCATTTCAACCAAACATTCCACAATTTGGGAAATATCACATCTGGCATCTCTTGTCTCGGGATTTCTTTTTGTGATGAAACTGCCACTGCTATCACAATACCTTTCCACAGCTTCGAGGACTTGCAACTGTGAAAATTTCCAGACCTTTTAAGTCAAATAGGTTATACACATTCAGGTTCCATACTAGCTTCCACATTACCTTAGCTAGCATGGGATGGTTAGCTCCACTCTCGGTATGAGGAAAAATGTGCTCAGTGTCTTTTTGCTTATAGTTGATGCTAAGAAAAAGATTGCAAAATCGTGAGGTATGGACCATGCGAAATGTTAAAAAGTGGGGGAAAATAAACTTCCCTAATCAATATCACTTGAGACTTGGTGCAGTGACTATAACTGGTAAGAATATAGTCCAGAGATGGTCAAGAAGTACTTTCTTGTCCTACCATTTTAGCACAAGTATTTAATGGAAGTGGAATTGCAACTCAAGGCATGACTGCGCCGTGAGATCCTGCCTGAGCGGTCCATGGATTTCACAGTGGTACAGTCATTATTTTCTGAGTGCACACCATATTATTGTAAATTGAGTTACAACCCTTGGTAACATTTTATTCGGAGCCAGGCAAAGGCATGCTGCTACTAGCTGAAATAGTTCACCTTATAGAACATTAGACTGAAGATCTAAAGGTCCCTGGTTCACTCTCGGGTCTTGTTGTGTGTGCCAGACATAGCTCATCATCACATAGTTCTCTTTTATGAGTATATTTAATAAACATTTACACTTATTTTCTAAAAAAAGAATAAAACATTCCCCTCTTTATGCTATTGTAGATGTAAATGTGTAATCGTGTTGTAGACTTTGAGTTCAGTGATCCTACTTAAACTTTTGTGGATCTTGCAATGCCTTATAATATGTCTCCTTGCTGCACAGAGAGGTTCTTGAACAGTTTCTTCTGCACAAATGCTTTTACAATTTATTTCATTAGTTGTCTGCTGGCCAAACACCTGGACAAGGGAAGTGTATGTGTCATGTTGCATGTATGCTTGGTGCAAAAGTGTTGGTATCCTGGTTCACACACCCCATGTGTTTTCATGAAATGGGGTCTACCTCAGCTTCCTTTGGATCATGGACAGGCTTTGTACTACCAAATCAGATGATGCAAATAAGTCATTTGCTAAGTAAAATTCATGAAAATCACACAGTCGAAGAAGAAATCATAATGCTAAGTAACTTTACAAATTATCATTTTCTAAAGAGAGTGACCAACTTTCTTACACTAAGTAGGCAACTCTGCTGGGAAGACAGACTGGAGAATGTGGGCATCGATCCCACTACCGCTCGCATGCAAAGCAAGCGCTCTACCACTTGAGCTAATTCCCCTTCCCATAAACTTTTCTTTCCATGGGCAATCAAACAAAAGCTTATGGCTCAAGACAGAATAGGACAGCCTGCAAAATCCAGCAACAGTTTCAAATGTTTTCTACTGCTGGCAACTCGAACATACTTGATCTGGAAAGATGCCGAAATCTATTCTGCTCCCCTGTCATTTCAACCAAACATTCCACAATTTGGGAAATATCACATCTGGCATCTCTTGTCTCAGGATTTCTTTTTGTGATGAAACTGCCACTGCTATCACAATACCTTTCCACAGCTTCGAGGACTTGCAACTGTGAAAATTTCCAGACCTTTTAAGTCAAATAGGTTATACACATTCAGGTTCCATACTAGCTTCCACATTACCTTAGCTAGCATGGGATGGTTAGCTCCACTCTCGGCATGAGGAAAAATGTGCTCAGTGTCTTTTTGCTTATAGTTGATGCTAAGAAAAAGATTGCAAAATCGTGAGGTATGGACCATGTGAAATGTTAAAAAGTGGGGGAAAATAAACTTCCCTAATCAATATCACTTGAGACTTGGTGCAGTGACTATAACTGGTAAGAATATAGTCCAGAGATGGTCAAGAAGTACTTTCTTGTCCTACCATTTTAGCACAAGTATTTAATGGAAGTGGAATTGCAAATCAAGCCATGACTGCGCCATGAGATCCTGCCTGAGCGGTCCATGGATTTCACAGTGGTACAGTCATTATTTTCTGAGTGCATACCATATTATTGTAAATTGAGTTACAACCCTTGGTAACATTTTATTCGGAGCCAGGCAAAGGCATGCTGCTACTAGCTGAAATAGTTCACCTTATAGAACATTAGACTGAAGATCTATAGGTCCCTGGTTCACTCTCGGGTCTTGTTGTGTGTGCCAGACATAGCTCATCATCACATAGTTCTCTTTTATAAGTATATTTAATAAACATTTAAACTTATTTTCTAAAAAAAGAATAAAACAATCCCGTCTTTATGCTATTGTAGATTTAAAGGTGTAATCGTGCTGTAGACTTTGAGTTCAGTGATCCTACTTAAACTTTTGTGGATCTTGCAATGCCTTATAATATGTCTCCTTGCTGCACAGAGAGGTTCATGAACAGTGGCTTCTGCACAAATGCTTTTACAATTTATTTCATTAGTTGTCTGCTGGGCAAACACCTGGACAAGGGAAGGGTATGTGTCAGCTTGCAAGTATGCTTGGTGCAAAAATGTGGGTATCCTGGTTCACACACCCCATGTGTTTTCATGAAATGGGGTCTACCTCAGCTTCCTTTGGATCATGGACAGGCTTTGTACTACCAAATCAGATGATGCAAATAAGTCATTTGCTAAGTAAAATTCATGAAAATCACACAGTCGAAGAAGAAATCATAATGCTAAATAACTTTACAAATTACCATTTTCTAAAGAGAGTGACCAACTTTCTAATACTAAGTAGGCAACTCTGCTGGAAAGACAGACTGGAGAATGTGGGCATCGATCCCACTACCTCTCGCATGCAAAGCAAGCGCTCTACCACTTGAGCTAATTCCCCTTCCCATAAACTTTTCTTTCCATGGGCAATCAAACAAAAGCTTATGGCTCAAGACAGAATAGGACAGCCTGCAAAATCCAGCAACAGTTTCAAATGTTTTCTACTGCTGGCAACTCGAACATACTTGATCTGGAAAGATGCCGAAATCTATTCTGCTCCCCTGTCATTTCAACCAAACATTCCACAATTTGGGAAATATCACATCTGGCATCTCTTGTCTCGGGATTTCTTTTTGTGATGAAACTGCCACTGCTATCACAATACCTTTCCACAGCTTCGAGGACTTGCAACTGTGAAAATTTCCAGACCTTTTAAGTCAAATAGGTTATACACATTCAGGTTCCATACTAGCTTCCACATTACCTTAGCTAGCATGGGATGGTTAGCTCCACTCTCGGCATGAGGAAAAATGTGCTCAGTGTCTTTTTGCTTATAGTTGATGCTAAGAAAAAGATTGCAAAATCGTGAGGTATGGACCATGCGAAATGTTAAAAAGTGGGGGAAAATAAACTTCCCTAATCAATATCACTTGAGACTTGGTGCAGTGACTATAACTGGTAAGAATATAGTCCAGAGATGGTCAAGAAGTACTTTCTTGTCCTACCATTTTAGCACAAGTATTTAATGGAAGTGGAATTGCAACTCAAGGCATGACTGCGCCGTGAGATCCTGCCTGAGCGGTCCATGGATTTCACAGTGGTACAGTCATTATTTTCTGAGTGCATACCATATTATTGTAAATTGAGTTACAACCCTTGGTAACATTTTATTCGGAGCCAGGCAAAGGCATGCTGCTACTAGCTGAAATAGTTCACCTTATAGAACATTAGACTGAAGACCTATAGGTCCCTGTTTTACTCTCGGGTTTTGTTGTGTGTGCCAGACATAGCTCATCATCACATAGTTCTCTTTTTTAAGTATATTTAATAAACATTTACAATTATTTTCTAAAAAAAGAATAAAACAATCCCGTCTTTATGCTATTGTAGATTTAAAGGTGTAATCGTGCTGTAGACTTTGAGTTCAGTGATCCTACTTAAACTTTTGTGGATCTTGCAATGCCTTATAATATGTCTCCTTGCTGCACAGAGAGGTTCATGAACAGTGGCTTCTGCACAAATGCTTTTACAATTTATTTCATTAGTTGTCTGCTGGCCAAACACCTGGACAAGGGAAGGGTATGTGTCAGCTTGCAAGTATGCTTGGTGCAAAAATGTGGGTATCCTGGTTCACACACCCCATGTGTTTTCATGAAATGGGGTCTACCTCAGCTTCCTTTGGATCATGGACAGGCTTTGTACTACCAAATCAGATGATGCAAATAAGTCATTTGCTAAGTAAAATTCATGAAAATCACACAGTCGAAGAAGAAATCATAATGCTAAATAACTTTACAAATTACCATTTTCTAAAGAGAGTGACCAACTTTCTAATACTAAGTAGGCAACTCTGCTGGAAAGACAGACTGGAGAATGTGCGCATCGATCCCACTACCTCTCGCATGCAAAGCAAGCCCTCTACCACTTGAGCTAATTCCCCTTCCCATAAACTTTTCTTTCCATGGGCAATCAAACAAAAGCTTATGGCTCAAGACAGAATAGGACAGCCTGCAAAATCCAGCAACAGTTTCAAATGTTTTCTACTGCTGGCAACTCGAACATACTTGATCTGGAAAGATGCCGAAATCTATTCTGCTCCCCTGTCATTTCAACCAAACATTCCACAATTTGGGAAATATCACATCTGGCATCTCTTGTCTCGGGATTTCTTTTTGTGATGAAACTGCCACTGCTATCACAATACCTTTCCACAGCTTCGAGGACTTGCAACTGTGAAAATTTCCAGACCTTTTAAGTCAAATAGGTTATACACATTCAGGTTCCATACTAGCTTCCACATTACCTTAGCTAGCATGGGATGGTTAGCTCCACTCTCGGTATGAGGAAAAATGTGCTCAGTGTCTTTTTGCTTATAGTTGATGCTAAGAAAAAGATTGCAAAATCGTGAGGTATGGACCATGCGAAATGTTAAAAAGTGGGGGAAAATAAACTTCCCTAATCAATATCACTTGAGACTTGGTGCAGTGACTATAACTGGTAAGAATATAGTCCAGAGATGGTCAAGAAGTACTTTCTTGTCCTACCATTTTAGCACAAGTATTTAATGGAAGTGGAATTGCAACTCAAGGCATGACTGTGCCGTGAGATCCTGCCTGAGCGGTCCATGGATTTCACAGTGGTACAGTCATAATTTTCTGAGTGCATACCATATTATTGTAAATTGAGTTACAACCCTTGGTAACATTTTATTCGGAGCCAGGCAAAGGCATGCTGCTACTAGCTGAAATAGTTCACCTTATAGAACATTAGACTGAAGATCTATAGGTCCCTGGTTCACTCTCGGGTCTTGTTGTGTGTGCCAGACATAGCTCATCATCACATAGTTCTCTTTTATAAGTATATTTAATAAACATTTACACTTATTTTCTAAAAAAAGAATAAAACATTCCCCTCTTTATGCTATTGTAGATGTAAATGTGTAATCGTGTTGTAGACTTTGAGTTCAGTGATCCTACTTAAACTTTTGTGGATCTTGCAATGCCTTATAATATGTCTCCTTGCTGCACAGAGAGGTTCTTGAACAGTTTCTTCTGCACAAATGCTTTTACAATTTATTTCATTAGTTGTCTGCTGGCCAAACACCTGGACAAGGGAAGTGTATGTGTCATGTTGCATGTATGCTTGGTGCAAAAGTGTTGGTATCCTGGTTCACACACCCCATGTGTTTTCATGAAATGGGGTCTACCTCAGCTTCCTTTGGATCATGGACAGGCTTTGTACTACCAAATCAGATGATGCAAATAAGTCATTTGCTAAGTAAAATTCATGAAAATCACACAGTCGAAGAAGAAATCATAATGCTAAATAACTTTACAAATTACCATTTTCTAAAGAGAGTGACCAACTTTCTTACACTAAGTAGGCAACTCTGCTGGGAAGACAGACTGGAGAATGTGGGCATCGATCCCACTACCGCTCGCATGCAAAGCAAGCGCTCTACCACTTGAGCTAATTCCCCTTCCCATAAACTTTTCTTTCCATGGGCAATCAAACAAAAGCTTATGGCTCAAGACAGAATAGGACAGCCTGCAAAATCCAGCAACAGTTTCAAATGTTTTCTACTGCTGGCAACTCGAACATACTTGATCTGGAAAGATGCCGAAATCTATTCTGCTCCCCTGTCATTTCAACCAAACATTCCACAATTTGGGAAATATCACATCTGGCATCTCTTGTCTCAGGATTTCTTTTTGTGATGAAACTGCCACTGCTATCACAATACCTTTCCACAGCTTCGAGGACTTGCAACTGTGAAAATTTCCAGACCTTTTAAGTCAAATAGCTTATACACATTCAGGTTCCATACTAGCTTCCACATTACCTTAGCTAGCATGGGATGGTTAGCTCCACTCTCGGCATGAGGAAAAATGTGCTCAGTGTCTTTTTGCTTATAGTTGATGCTAAGAAAAAGATTGCAAAATCGTGAGGTATGGACCATGTGAAATGTTAAAAAGTGGGGGAAAATAAACTTCCCTAATCAATATCACTTGAGACTTGGTGCAGTGACTATAACTGGTAAGAATATAGTCCAGAGATGGTCAAGAAGTACTTTCTTGTCCTACCATTTTAGCACAAGTATTTAATGGAAGTGGAATTGCAACTCAAGCCATGACTGCGCCATGAGATCCTGCCTGAGCGGTCCATGGATTTCACAGTGGTACAGTCATTATTTTCTGAGTGCATACCATATTATTGTAAATTGAGTTACAACCATTGGTAACATTTTTTTCGGAGCCAGGCAAAGGCATGCTGCTACTAGCTGAAATAGTTCACCATAGAGAACATTAGACTGAAGATCTATAGGTCCCTGTTTTACTCTCGGGTTTTGTTGTGTGTGCCAGACATAGCTCATCATCACATAGTTCTCTTTATCAAGTATATTTAATAAACATTTACAATTATTTTCTAAAAAAAGAATGAAACATTCCCGTCTTTATGCTATTGTAGATTTAAAGGTGTAATCGTGCTGTAGACTTTGAGTTCAGTGATCCTACTTAAACTTTTGTGGATCTTGCAATGCCTTATAATATGTCTCCTTGCTGCACAGAGAGGTTCATGAACAGTGGCTTCTGCACAAATGCTTTTACAATTTATTTCATTAGTTGTCTGCTGGCCAAACACCTGGACAAGGGAAGGGTATGTGTCAGCTTGCAAGTATGCTTGGTGCAAAAATGTGGGTATCCTGGTTCACACACCCCATGTGTTTTCATGAAATGGGGTCTACCTCAGCTTCCTTTGGATCATGGACAGGCTTTGTACTACCAAATCAGATGATGCAAATAAGTCATTTGCTAAGTAAAATTCATGAAAATCACACAGTCGAAGAAGAAATCATAATGCTAAATAACTTTACAAATTACCATTTTCTAAAGAGAGTGACCAACTTTCTTACACTAAGTAGGCAACTCTGCTGGGAAGACAGACTGGAGAATGTGGGCATCGATCCCACTGCCTCTCGCATGCAAAGCAAGCACTCTACCACTTGAGCTAATTCCCCTTCCCATAAACTTTTCTTTCCATGGGCAATCAAACAAAAGCTTATGGCTCAAGACAGAATAGGACAGCCTGCAAAATCCAGCAACAGTTTCAAATGTTTTCTACTGCTGGCAACTCGAACATACTTGATCTGGAAAGATGCCGAAATCTATTCTGCTCCCCTGTCATTTCAACCAAACATTCCACAATTTGGGAAATATCACATCTGGCATCTCTTGTCTCGGGATTTCTTTTTGTGATGAAACTGCCACTGCTATCACAATACCTTTCCACAGCTTCGAGGACTTGCAACTGTGAAAATTTCCAGACCTTTTAAGTCAAATAGGTTATACACATTCAGGTTCCATACTAGCTTCCACATTACCTTAGCTAGCATGGGATGGTTAGCTCCACTCTCGGCATGAGGAAAAATGTGCTCAGTGTCTTTTTGCTTATAGTTGATGCTAAGAAAAAGATTGCAAAATCGTGAGGTATGGACCATGTGAAATGTTAAAAAGTGGGGGAAAATAAACTTCCCTAATCAATATCACTTGAGACTTGGTGCAGTGACTATAACTGGTAAGAATATAGTCCAGAGATGGTCAAGAAGTACTTTCTTGTCCTACCATTTTAGCACAAGTATTTAATGGAAGTGGAATTGCAACTCAAGCCATGACTGCGCCATGAGATCCTGCCTGAGCGGTCCATGGATTTCACAGTGGTACAGTCATTATTTTCTGAGTGCATACCATATTATTGTAAATTGAGTTACAACCATTGGTAACATTTTTTTCGGAGCCAGGCAAAGGCATGCTGCTACTAGCTGAAATAGTTCACCATAGAGAACATTAGACTGAAGATCTATAGGTCCCTGTTTTACTCTCGGGTTTTGTTGTGTGTGCCAGACATAGCTCATCATCACATAGTTCTCTTTTTTAAGTATATTTAATAAACATTTACAATTATTTTCTAAAAAAAGAATAAAACATTCCCGTCTTTATGCTATTGTAGATTTAAAGGTGTAATCGTGCTGTAGACTTTGAGTTCAGTGATCCTACTTAAACTTTTGTGGATCTTGCAATGCCTTATAATATGTCCCCTTGCTGCACAGAGAGGTTCATGAACAGTGGCTTCTGCACAAATGCTTTTACAATTTATTTCATTAGTTGTCTGCTGGCCAAACACCTGGACAAGGGAAGGGTATGTGTCAGCTTGCAAGTATGCTTGGTGCAAAAATGTGGGTATCCTGGTTCACACACCCCATGTGTTTTCATGAAATGGGGTCTACCTCAGCTTCCTTTGGATCATGGACAGGCTTTGTACTACCAAATCAGATGATGCAAATAAGTCATTTGCTAAGTAAAATTCATGAAAATCACACAGTCGAAGAAGAAATCATAATGCTAAATAACTTTACAAATTACCATTTTCTAAAGAGAGTGACCAACTTTCTAATACTAAGTAGGCAACTCTGCTGGAAAGACAGACTGGAGAATGTGGGCATCGATCCCACTACCTCTCGCATGCAAAGCAAGCGCTCTACCACTTGAGCTAATTCCCCTTCCCATAAACTTTTCTTTCCATGGGCAATCAAACAAAAGCTTATGGCTCAAGACAGAATAGGACAGCCTGCAAAATCCAGCAACAGTTTCAAATGTTTTCTACTGCTGGCAACTCGAACATACTTGATCTGGAAAGATGCCGAAATCTATTCTGCTCCCCTGTCATTTCAACCAAACATTCCACAATTTGGGAAATATCACATCTGGCATCTCTTGTCTCGGGATTTCTTTTTGTGATGAAACTGCCACTGCTATCACAATACCTTTCCACAGCTTCGAGGACTTGCAACTGTGAAAATTTCCAGACCTTTTAAGTCAAATAGGTTATACACATTCAGGTTCCATACTAGCTTCCACATTACCTTAGCTAGCATGGGATGGTTAGCTCCACTCTCGGCATGAGGAAAAATGTGCTCAGTGTCTTTTTGCTTATAGTTGATGCTAAGAAAAAGATTGCAAAATCGTGAGGTATGGACCATGCGAAATGTTAAAAAGTGGGGGAAAATAAACTTCCCTAATCAATATCACTTGAGACTTGGTGCAGTGACTATAACTGGTAAGAATATAGTCCAGAGATGGTCAAGAAGTACTTTCTTGTCCTACCATTTTAGCACAAGTATTTAATGGAAGTGGAATTGCAACTCAAGGCATGACTGCGCCGTGAGATCCTGCCTGAGCGGTCCATGGATTTCACAGTGGTACAGTCATTATTTTCTGAGTGCATACCATATTATTGTAAATTGAGTTACAACCCTTGGTAACATTTTATTCGGAGCCAGGCAAAGGCATGCTGCTACTAGCTGAAATAGTTCACCTTATAGAACATTAGACTGAAGACCTATAGGTCCCTGTTTTACTCTCGGGTTTTGTTGTGTGTGCCAGACATAGCTCATCATCACATAGTTCTCTTTTTTAAGTATATTTAATAAACATTTACAATTATTTTCTAAAAAAAGAATAAAACAATCCCGTCTTTATGCTATTGTAGATTTAAAGGTGTAATCGTGCTGTAGACTTTGAGTTCAGTGATCCTACTTAAACTTTTGTGGATCTTGCAATGCCTTATAATATGTCTCCTTGCTGCACAGAGAGGTTCATGAACAGTGGCTTCTGCACAAATGCTTTTACAATTTATTTCATTAGTTGTCTGCTGGCCAAACACCTGGACAAGGGAAGGGTATGTGTCAGCTTGCAAGTATGCTTGGTGCAAAAATGTGGGTATCCTGGTTCACACACCCCATGTGTTTTCATGAAATGGGGTCTACCTCAGCTTCCTTTGGATCATGGACAGGCTTTGTACTACCAAATCAGATGATGCAAATAAGTCATTTGCTAAGTAAAATTCATGAAAATCACACAGTCGAAGAAGAAATCATAATGCTAAATAACTTTACAAATTACCATTTTCTAAAGAGAGTGACCAACTTTCTAATACTAAGTAGGCAACTCTGCTGGAAAGACAGACTGGAGAATGTGCGCATCGATCCCACTACCTCTCGCATGCAAAGCAAGCCCTCTACCACTTGAGCTAATTCCCCTTCCCATAAACTTTTCTTTCCATGGGCAATCAAACAAAAGCTTATGGCTCAAGACAGAATAGGACAGCCTGCAAAATCCAGCAACAGTTTCAAATGTTTTCTACTGCTGGCAACTCGAACATACTTGATCTGGAAAGATGCCGAAATCTATTCTGCTCCCCTGTCATTTCAACCAAACATTCCACAATTTGGGAAATATCACATCTGGCATCTCTTGTCTCGGGATTTCTTTTTGTGATGAAACTGCCACTGCTATCACAATACCTTTCCACAGCTTCGAGGACTTGCAACTGTGAAAATTTCCAGACCTTTTAAGTCAAATAGGTTATACACATTCAGGTTCCATACTAGCTTCCACATTACCTTAGCTAGCATGGGATGGTTAGCTCCACTCTCGGTATGAGGAAAAATGTGCTCAGTGTCTTTTTGCTTATAGTTGATGCTAAGAAAAAGATTGCAAAATCGTGAGGTATGGACCATGCGAAATGTTAAAAAGTGGGGGAAAATAAACTTCCCTAATCAATATCACTTGAGACTTGGTGCAGTGACTATAACTGGTAAGAATATAGTCCAGAGATGGTCAAGAAGTACTTTCTTGTCCTACCATTTTAGCACAAGTATTTAATGGAAGTGGAATTGCAACTCAAGGCATGACTGTGCCGTGAGATCCTGCCTGAGCGGTCCATGGATTTCACAGTGGTACAGTCATAATTTTCTGAGTGCATACCATATTATTGTAAATTGAGTTACAACCCTTGGTAACATTTTATTCGGAGCCAGGCAAAGGCATGCTGCTACTAGCTGAAATAGTTCACCTTATAGAACATTAGACTGAAGATCTATAGGTCCCTGGTTCACTCTCGGGTCTTGTTGTGTGTGCCAGACATAGCTCATCATCACATAGTTCTCTTTTATAAGTATATTTAATAAACATTTACACTTATTTTCTAAAAAAAGAATAAAACATTCCCCTCTTTATGCTATTGTAGATGTAAATGTGTAATCGTGTTGTAGACTTTGAGTTCAGTGATCCTACTTAAACTTTTGTGGATCTTGCAATGCCTTATAATATGTCTCCTTGCTGCACAGAGAGGTTCTTGAACAGTTTCTTCTGCACAAATGCTTTTACAATTTATTTCATTAGTTGTCTGCTGGCCAAACACCTGGACAAGGGAAGTGTATGTGTCATGTTGCATGTATGCTTGGTGCAAAAGTGTTGGTATCCTGGTTCACACACCCCATGTGTTTTCATGAAATGGGGTCTACCTCAGCTTCCTTTGGATCATGGACAGGCTTTGTACTACCAAATCAGATGATGCAAATAAGTCATTTGCTAAGTAAAATTCATGAAAATCACACAGTCGAAGAAGAAATCATAATGCTAAATAACTTTACAAATTACCATTTTCTAAAGAGAGTGACCAACTTTCTTACACTAAGTAGGCAACTCTGCTGGGAAGACAGACTGGAGAATGTGGGCATCGATCCCACTACCGCTCGCATGCAAAGCAAGCGCTCTACCACTTGAGCTAATTCCCCTTCCCATAAACTTTTCTTTCCATGGGCAATCAAACAAAAGCTTATGGCTCAAGACAGAATAGGACAGCCTGCAAAATCCAGCAACAGTTTCAAATGTTTTCTACTGCTGGCAACTCGAACATACTTGATCTGGAAAGATGCCGAAATCTATTCTGCTCCCCTGTCATTTCAACCAAACATTCCACAATTTGGGAAATATCACATCTGGCATCTCTTGTCTCAGGATTTCTTTTTGTGATGAAACTGCCACTGCTATCACAATACCTTTCCACAGCTTCGAGGACTTGCAACTGTGAAAATTTCCAGACCTTTTAAGTCAAATAGCTTATACACATTCAGGTTCCATACTAGCTTCCACATTACCTTAGCTAGCATGGGATGGTTAGCTCCACTCTCGGCATGAGGAAAAATGTGCTCAGTGTCTTTTTGCTTATAGTTGATGCTAAGAAAAAGATTGCAAAATCGTGAGGTATGGACCATGTGAAATGTTAAAAAGTGGGGGAAAATAAACTTCCCTAATCAATATCACTTGAGACTTGGTGCAGTGACTATAACTGGTAAGAATATAGTCCAGAGATGGTCAAGAAGTACTTTCTTGTCCTACCATTTTAGCACAAGTATTTAATGGAAGTGGAATTGCAACTCAAGCCATGACTGCGCCATGAGATCCTGCCTGAGCGGTCCATGGATTTCACAGTGGTACAGTCATTATTTTCTGAGTGCATACCATATTATTGTAAATTGAGTTACAACCATTGGTAACATTTTTTTCGGAGCCAGGCAAAGGCATGCTGCTACTAGCTGAAATAGTTCACCATAGAGAACATTAGACTGAAGATCTATAGGTCCCTGTTTTACTCTCGGGTTTTGTTGTGTGTGCCAGACATAGCTCATCATCACATAGTTCTCTTTATCAAGTATATTTAATAAACATTTACAATTATTTTCTAAAAAAAGAATGAAACATTCCCGTCTTTATGCTATTGTAGATTTAAAGGTGTAATCGTGCTGTAGACTTTGAGTTCAGTGATCCTACTTAAACTTTTGTGGATCTTGCAATGCCTTATAATATGTCTCCTTGCTGCACAGAGAGGTTCATGAACAGTGGCTTCTGCACAAATGCTTTTACAATTTATTTCATTAGTTGTCTGCTGGCCAAACACCTGGACAAGGGAAGGGTATGTGTCAGCTTGCAAGTATGCTTGGTGCAAAAATGTGGGTATCCTGGTTCACACACCCCATGTGTTTTCATGAAATGGGGTCTACCTCAGCTTCCTTTGGATCATGGACAGGCTTTGTACTACCAAATCAGATGATGCAAATAAGTCATTTGCTAAGTAAAATTCATGAAAATCACACAGTCGAAGAAGAAATCATAATGCTAAATAACTTTACAAATTACCATTTTCTAAAGAGAGTGACCAACTTTCTTACACTAAGTAGGCAACTCTGCTGGGAAGACAGACTGGAGAATGTGGGCATCGATCCCACTGCCTCTCGCATGCAAAGCAAGCACTCTACCACTTGAGCTAATTCCCCTTCCCATAAACTTTTCTTTCCATGGGCAATCAAACAAAAGCTTATGGCTCAAGACAGAATAGGACAGCCTGCAAAATCCAGCAACAGTTTCAAATGTTTTCTACTGCTGGCAACTCGAACATACTTGATCTGGAAAGATGCCGAAATCTATTCTGCTCCCCTGTCATTTCAACCAAACATTCCACAATTTGGGAAATATCACATCTGGCATCTCTTGTCTCGGGATTTCTTTTTGTGATGAAACTGCCACTGCTATCACAATACCTTTCCACAGCTTCGAGGACTTGCAACTGTGAAAATTTCCAGACCTTTTAAGTCAAATAGGTTATACACATTCAGGTTCCATACTAGCTTCCACATTACCTTAGCTAGCATGGGATGGTTAGCTCCACTCTCGGCATGAGGAAAAATGTGCTCAGTGTCTTTTTGCTTATAGTTGATGCTAAGAAAAAGATTGCAAAATCGTGAGGTATGGACCATGTGAAATGTTAAAAAGTGGGGGAAAATAAACTTCCCTAATCAATATCACTTGAGACTTGGTGCAGTGACTATAACTGGTAAGAATATAGTCCAGAGATGGTCAAGAAGTACTTTCTTGTCCTACCATTTTAGCACAAGTATTTAATGGAAGTGGAATTGCAACTCAAGCCATGACTGCGCCATGAGATCCTGCCTGAGCGGTCCATGGATTTCACAGTGGTACAGTCATTATTTTCTGAGTGCATACCATATTATTGTAAATTGAGTTACAACCATTGGTAACATTTTTTTCGGAGCCAGGCAAAGGCATGCTGCTACTAGCTGAAATAGTTCACCATAGAGAACATTAGACTGAAGATCTATAGGTCCCTGTTTTACTCTCGGGTTTTGTTGTGTGTGCCAGACATAGCTCATCATCACATAGTTCTCTTTTTTAAGTATATTTAATAAACATTTACAATTATTTTCTAAAAAAAGAATAAAACATTCCCGTCTTTATGCTATTGTAGATTTAAAGGTGTAATCGTGCTGTAGACTTTGAGTTCAGTGATCCTACTTAAACTTTTGTGGATCTTGCAATGCCTTATAATATGTCCCCTTGCTGCACAGAGAGGTTCATGAACAGTGGCTTCTGCACAAATGCTTTTACAATTTATTTCATTAGTTGTCTGCTGGCCAAACACCTGGACAAGGGAAGGGTATGTGTCAGCTTGCAAGTATGCTTGGTGCAAAAATGTGGGTATCCTGGTTCACACACCCCATGTGTTTTCATGAAATGGGGTCTACCTCAGCTTCCTTTGGATCATGGACAGGCTTTGTACTACCAAATCAGATGATGCAAATAAGTCATTTGCTAAGTAAAACTCATGAAAATCACACAGTCGAAGAAGAAATCATAATGCTAAATAACTTTACAAATTACCATTTTCTAAAGAGAGTGACCAACTTTCTTACACTAAGAAGGCAACTCTGCTGGGAAGACAGACTGGAGAATGTGGGCATCGATCCGACTACCTCTCGCATGCAAAGCAAGCACTCTACCACTTGAGCTAATTCCCCTTCCCATAAACTTTTCTTTCTATGGGCAATCAAACAAAAGCTTATGGCTCAAGACAGAATAGGACAGCCTGCAAAATCCAGCAACAGTTTCAAATGTTTTCTACTGCTGGCAACTCGAACATACTTGATCTGGAAAGATGCCAAAATCTATTCTGCTCCCCTGTCATTTCAACCAAACATTCCACAATTTGGGAAATATCACATCTGGCATCTCTTGTCTCGGGATTTCTTTTTGTGATGAAACTGCCACTGCTATCACAATACCTTTCCACAGATTCGAGGACTTGCAACTGTGAAAATTTCCAGACCTTTTAAGTCAAATAGGTTATACACATTCAGGTTCCATACTAGCTTCCACATTACCTTAGCTAGCATGGGATGGTTAGCTCCACTCTCGGCATGAGGAAAAATGTGCTCAGTGTCTTTTTGCTTATAGTTGATGCTAAGAAAAAGATTGCAAAATCGTGAGGTATGGACCATGCGAAATGTTAAAAAGTGGGGGAAAATAAACTTCCCTAATCAATATCACTTGAGACTTGGTGCAGTGACTATAACTGGTAAGAATATAGTCCAGAGATGGTCAAGAAGTACTTTCTTGTCCTACCATTTTAGCACAAGTATTTAATGGAAGTGGAATTGCAACTCAAGGCATGACTGCGCCGTGAGATCCTGCCTGAGCGGTCCATGGATTTCACAGTGGTACAGTCATTATTTTCTGAGTACATACCATATTATTGTAAATTGAGCTACAACCAATGGTAACGTTTTAGTCGGAGCCAGGCAAAGGCATGCTGCTACTAGCTGAAATAGTTCACCTTAGAGAACATTATACTGAAGATCTATAGGTCCCTGGTTCACTCTCGGGTTTTGTTGTGTGTGCCAGACATAGCTCATCATTAGATAGTTCTCTTTTATAAGTATATTTAATAAACATTTACACTTATTTTCTAAAAAAAGAACAAAACATTCCCGTCTTTATGCTATTGTAGATGTAAAGGTGTATTCGTGCTGTAGACTTTGAGTTCATTGATCCTACTTAAACTTTTGTCGATCTTGCAATGCCTTATAATATGTCTCCATGCTGCACAGAGAGGTTCTTGAACAGTGGCTTCTGCACAAATGCTTTTAAAATTTATTTCATTAGTTGTCTGCTGGCCAAACACCTGGACAAGGGAAGGGTATGTGTCAGCTTGCAAGTATGCTTTGTGCAAAAATGTGGGTATCCTGGTTCACACACCCCATGTGTTTTCATGAAATGGGGTCTACCTCAGCTTCCTTTGGATCATGGACAGGCTTTGTACTACCAAATCAGATGATGCAAATAAGTCATTTGCTAAGTAAAATTCATGAAAATCACACAGTCGAAGAAGAAATCATAATGCTAAATAACTTTACAAATTACCATTTTCTAAAGAGAGTGACCAACTTTCTAATACTAAGTAGGCAACTCTGCTGGAAAGACAGACTGGAGAATGTGGGCATCGATCCCACTACCTCTCGCATGCAAAGCAAGCGCTCTACCACTTGAGCTAATTCCCCTTCACATAAACTTTTCTTTCCATGGGCAATCAAACAAAAGCTTATGGCTCAAGACAGAATAGGACAGCCTGCAAAATCCAGCAACAGTTTCAAATGTTTTCTACTGCTGGCAACTCGAACATACTTGATCTGGAAAGATGCCGAAATCTATTCTGCTCCCCTGTCATTTCAACCAAACATTCCACAATTTGGGAAATATCACATCTGGCATCTCTTGTCTCTGGATTTCTTTTTGTGATGAAACTGCCACTGCTATCACAATACCTTTCCACAGCTTCGAGGACTTGCAACTGTGAAAATTTCCAGACCTTTTAAGTCAAATAGGTTATACACATTCAGGTTCCATACTAGCTTCCACATTACCTTAGCTAGCATGGGATGGTTAGCTCCACTCTCGGCATGAGGAAAAATGTGCTCAGTGACTTTTTGCTTATAGTTGATGCTAAGAAAAAGATTGCAAAATCGTGAGGTATGGACCATGCGAAATGTTAAAAAGTGGGGGAAAATAAACTTCCCTAATCAATATCACTTGAGACTTGGTGCAGTGACTATAACTGGTAAGAATATAGTCCAGAGATGGTCAAGAAGTACTTTCTTGTCCTACCATTTTAGCACAAGTATTTAATGGAAGTGGAATTGCAACTCAAGGCATGACTGCTCCGTGAGATCCTGCCTGAGCGGTCCATGGATTTCACAGTGGTACAGTCATTATTTTCTGAGTGCATACCATATTATTGTAAATTGAGTTACAACCATTGGTAACGTTTTAGTCGGAGCCAGGCAAAGGCATGCTGCTACTAGCTGAAATAGTTCACCTTAGAGAACATTAGACTGAAGATCTATAGGTCCCTGGTTCACTCTCGGGTTTTGTTGTGTGTGCCAGACATAGCTCATCATCACATAGTTCTCTTTTTTAAGTATATTTAATAAACATTTACAATTATTTTCTAAAAAAAGAATTAAACATTCCCGTCTTTATGCTATTGTAGATTTAAAGGGGTAATCGTGCTGTAGACTTTGAGTTCAGTGATCCTACTTAAACTTTTGTGGATCTTGCAATGCCTTATAATATGTCTCCATGCTGCACAGAGAGGTTTTTGAACAGTGGCTTCTGCAAAAATGCGTTTACAATTTATTTCATTAGTTGTCTGTTGGCTAAACACCTGGACAAGTGAAGGGTATGTGTCATGTTGCATGTATGCTTGGTGCAAAAGTGTTGGTATCCTGGTTCACACGCCCCATGTGTTTTCATGAAATGGGGTCTACCTCAGCTTCCTTTGGATCATGGACAGGCTTTGTACTACCAAATCAGATGATGCAAATAAGTCATTTGCTAAGTAAAATTCATGAAAATCACACAGTCGAAGAAGAAATCATAATGCTAAATAACTTCACAAATTACCATTTTCTAAAGAGAGTGACCAACTTTCTAATACTAAGTAGGCAACTCTGCTGGAAAGACAGAATGGAGAATGTGGGCATCGATCCCACTACCTCTCGCATGCAAAGCAAGCGCTCTACCACTTGAGCTAATTCCCCTTCCCATAAACTTTTCTTTCCATGGGCAATCAAACAAAAGCTTATGGCTCAAGACAGAATAGGACAGCCTGCAAAATCCAGCAACAGTTTCAAATGTTTTCTACTGCTGGCAACTCGAACATACTTGATCTGGAAAGATGCCGAAATCTATTCTGCTCCCCTGTCATTTCAACCAAACATTCCACAATTTGGGAAATATCACATCTGGCATCTCTTGTCTCGGGATTTCTTTTTGTGATGAAACTGCCACTGCTATCACAATACCTTTCCACAGCTTCGAGGACTTGCAACTGTGAAAATTTCCAGACCTTTTAAGTCAAATAGGTTATACACATTCAGGTTCCATACTAGCTTCCACATTACCTTAGCTAGCATGGGATGGTTAGCTCCACTCTCGGCATGAGGAAAAATGTGCTCAGTGTCTTTTTGCTTATAGTTGATGCTAAGAAAAAGATTGCAAAATCGTGAGGTATGGACCATGTGAAATGTTAAAAAGTGGGGGAAAATAAACTTCCCTAATCAATATCACTTGAGACTTGGAGCAGTGACTATAACTGGTAAGAATATAGTCCAGAGATGGTCAAGAAGTACTTTCTTGTCCTACCATTTTAGCACAAGTATTTAATGGAAGTGGAATTGCAACTCAAGCCATGACTGCGCCATGAGATCCTGCCTGAGCGGTCCATGGATTTCACAGTGGTACAGTCATTATTTTCTGAGTGCATACCATATTATTGTAAATTGAGTTACAACCATTGGTAACATTTTTTTCGGAGCCAGGCAAAGGCATGCTGCTACTAGCTGAAATAGTTCACCATAGAGAACATTAGACTGAAGATCTATAGGTCCCTGTTTTACTCTCGGGTTTTGTTGTGTGTGCCAGACATAGCTCATCATCACATAGTTCTCTTTTTTAAGTATATTTAATAAACATTTACAATTATTTTCTAAAAAAAGAATAAAACATTCCCGTCTTTATGCTATTGTAGATTTAAAGGTGTAATCGTGCTGTAGACTTTGAGTTCAGTGATCCTACTTAAACTTTTGTGGATCTTGCAATGCCTTATAATATGTCTCCTTGCTGCACAGAGAGGTTCATGAACAGTGGCTTCTGCACAAATGCTTTTACAATTTATTTCATTAGTTGTCTGCAGGCCAAACCCCTGGACAAGGGAAGGGTATGTGTCAGCTTGCAAGTATGCTTGGTGCAAAAATGTGGGTATCCTGGTTCACACACCCCATGTGTTTTCATGAAATGGGGTCTACCTCAGCTTCCTTTGGATCATGGACAGGCTTTGTACTACCAAATCAGATGATGCAAATAAGTCATTTGCTAAGTAAAATTCATGAAAATCACACAGTCGAAGAAGAAATCATAATGCTAAATAACTTCACAAATTACCATTTTCTAAAGAGAGTGACCAACTTTCTAATACTAAGTAGGCAACTCTGCTGGAAAGATAGACTGGAGAATGTGGGCATCGATCCCACTACCTCTCGCATGCAAAGCAAGCGCTCTACCACTTGAGCTAATTCCCCTTCACATAAACTTTTCTTTCCATGGGCAATCAAACAAAAGCTTATGGCTCAAGACAGAATAGGACAGCCTGCAAAATCCAGCAACAGTTTCAAATGTTTTCTACTGCTGGCAACTCGAACATACTTGATCTGGAAAGATGCCGAAATCTATTCTGCTCCCCTGTCATTTCAACCAAACATTCCACAATTTGGGAAATATCACATCTGGCATCTCTTGTCTCTGGATTTCTTTTTGTGATGAAACTGCCACTGCTATCACAATACCTTTCCACAGCTTCGAGGACTTGCAACTGTGAAAATTTCCAGACCTTTTAAGTCAAATAGGTTATACACATTCAGGTTCCATACTAGCTTCCACATTACCTTAGCTAGCATGGGATGGTTAGCTCCACTCTCGGCATGAGGAAAAATGTGCTCAGTGACTTTTTGCTTATAGTTGATGCTAAGAAAAAGATTGCAAAATCGTGAGGTATGGACCATGCGAAATGTTAAAAAGTGGGGGAAAATAAACTTCCCTAATCAATATCACTTGAGACTTGGTGCAGTGACTATAACTGGTAAGAATATAGTCCAGAGATGGTCAAGAAGTACTTTCTTGTCCTACCATTTTAGCACAAGTATTTAATGGAAGTGGAATTGCAACTCAAGGCATGACTGCTCCGTGAGATCCTGCCTGAGCGGTCCATGGATTTCACAGTGGTACAGTCATTATTTTCTGAGTGCATACCATATTATTGTAAATTGAGTTACAACCATTGGTAACATTTTAATCGGAGCCAGGCAAAGGCATGCTGCTACTAGCTGAAATAGTTCACCTTAGAGAACATTAGACTGAAGATCTATAGGTCCCTGGTTCACTCTCGGGTTTTGTTGTGTGTGCCAGACATAGCTCATCATCACATAGTTCTCTTTTTTAAGTATATTTAATAAACATTTACAATTATTTTCTAAAAAAAGAATTAAACATTCCCGTCTTTATGCTATTGTAGATTTAAAGGGGTAATCGTGCTGTAGACTTTGAGTTCAGTGATCCTACTTAAACTTTTGTGGATCTTGCAATGCCTTATAATATGTCTCCATGCTGCACAGAGAGGTTTTTGAACAGTGGCTTCTGCAAAAATGCGTTTACAATTTATTTCATTAGTTGTCTGTTGGCTAAACACCTGGACAAGTGAAGGGTATGTGTCATGTTGCATGTATGCTTGGTGCAAAAGTGTTGGTATCCTGGTTCACACGCCCCATGTGTTTTCATGAAATGGGGTCTACCTCAGCTTCCTTTGGATCATGGACAGGCTTTGTACTACCAAATCAGATGATGCAAATAAGTCATTTGCTAAGTAAAATTCATGAAAATCACACAGTCGAAGAAGAAATCATAATGCTAAATAACTTCACAAATTACCATTTTCTAAAGAGAGTGACCAACTTTCTAATACTAAGTAGGCAACTCTGCTGGAAAGACAGAATGGAGAATGTGGGCATCGATCCCACTACCTCTCGCATGCAAAGCAAGCGCTCTACCACTTGAGCTAATTCCCCTTCACATAAACTTTTCTTTCCATGGGCAATCAAACAAAAGCTTATGGCTCAAGACAGAATAGGACAGCCTGCAAAATCCAGCAACAGTTTCAAATGTTTTCTACTGCTGGCAACTCGAACATACTTGATCTGGAAAGATGCCAAAATCTATTCTGCTCCCCTGTCATTTCAACCAAACATTCCACAATTTGGGAAATATCACATCTGGCATCTCTTGTCTCGGGATTTCTTTTTGTGATGAAACTGCCACTGCTATCACAATACCTTTCCACAGCTTCGAGGACTTGCAACTGTGAAAATTTCCAGACCTTTTAAGTCAAATAGGCTATACACATTCAGGTTCCATACTAGCTTCCACATTACCTTAGCTAGCATGGGATGGTTAGCCCCACTCTCGGCATGAGGAAAAATGTGCTCAGTGTCTTTTTGCTTATAGTTGATGCTAAGAAAAAGATTGCAAAATCGTGAGGTATGGACCATGCGAAATGTTAAAAAGTGGGGGAAAATAAACTTCCCTAATCAATATCACTTGAGACTTGGTGCAGTGACTATAACTGGTAAGAATATAGTCCAGAGATGGTCAAGAAGTACTTTCTTGTCCTACCATTTTAGCACAAGTATTTAATGGAAGTGGAATTGCAACTCAAGGCATGACTGCGCCGTGAGATCCTGCCTGAGCGGTCCATGGATTTCACAGTGGTACAGTCATTATTTTCTGAGTACATACCATATTATTGTAAATTGAGCTACAACCAATGGTAACGTTTTAGTCGGAGCCAGGCAAAGGCATGCTGCTACTAGCTGAAATAGTTCACCTTAGAGAACATTAGACTGAAGATCTATAGGTCCCTGGTTCACTCTCGGGTTTTGTTGTGTGTGCCAGACATAGCTCATCATTAGATAGTTCTCTTTTATAAGTATATTTAATAAACATTTACACTTATTTTCTAAAAAAAGAACAAAACATTCCCGTCTTTATGCTATTGTAGATGTAAAGGTGTATTCGTGCTGTAGACTTTGAGTTCATTGATCCTACTTAAACTTTTGTCGATCTTGCAATGCCTTATAATATGTCTCCATGCTGCACAGAGAGGTTCTTGAACAGTGGCTTCTGCACAAATGCTTTTAAAATTTATTTCATTAGTTGTCTGCTGGCCAAACACCTGGACAATGGAAGGGTATGTGTCAGCTTGCAAGTATGCTTTGTGCAAAAATGTGGGTATCCTGGTTCACACACCCCATGTGTTTTCATGAAATGGGGTCTACCTCAGCTTCCTTTGGATCATGGACAGGCTTTGTACTACCAAATCAGATGATGCAAATAAGTCATTTGCTAAGTAAAATTCATGAAAATCACACAGTCGAAGAAGAAATCATAATGCTAAATAACTTTACAAATTACCATTTTCTAAAGAGAGTGACCAACTTTCTAATACTAAGTAGGCAACTCTGCTGGAAAGACAGACTGGAGAATGTGGGCATCGATCCCACTACCTCTCGCATGCAAAGCAAGCGCTCTACCACTTGAGCTAATTCCCCTTCACATAAACTTTTCTTTCCATGGCCAATCAAACAAAAGCTTATGGCTCAAGACAGAATAGGACAGCCTGCAAAATCCAGCAACAGTTTCAAATGTTTTCTACTGCTGGCAACTCGAACATACTTGATCTGGAAAGATGCCGAAATCTATTCTGCTCCCCTGTCATTTCAACCAAACATTCCACAATTTGGGAAATATCACATCTGGCATCTCTTGTCTCTGGATTTCTTTTTGTGATGAAACTGCCACTGCTATCACAATACCTTTCCACAGCTTCGAGGACTTGCAACTGTGAAAATTTCCAGACCTTTTAAGTCAAATAGGTTATACACATTCAGGTTCCATACTAGCTTCCACATTACCTTAGCTAGCATGGGATGGTTAGCTCCACTCTCGGCATGAGGAAAAATGTGCTCAGTGACTTTATGCTTATAGTTGATGCTAAGAAAAAGATTGCAAAATCGTGAGGTATGGACCATGCGAAATGTTAAAAAGTGGGGGAAAATAAACTTCCCTAATCAATATCACTTGAGACTTGGTGCAGTGACTATAACTGGTAAGAATATAGTCCAGAGATGGTCAAGAAGTACTTTCTTGTCCTACCATTTTAGCACAAGTATTTAATGGAAGTGGAATTGCAACTCAAGGCATGACTGCTCCGTGAGATCCTGCCTGAGCGGTCCATGGATTTCACAGTGGTACAGTCATTATTTTCTGAGTGCATACCATATTATTGTAAATTGAGTTACAACCATTGGTAACGTTTTAGTCGGAGCCAGGCAAAGGCATGCTGCTACTAGCTGAAATAGTTCACCTTAGAGAACATTAGACTGAAGATCTATAGGTCCCTGGTTCACTCTCGGGTTTTGTTGTGTGTGCCAGACATAGCTCATCATCACATAGTTCTCTTTTTTAAGTATATTTAATAAACATTTACAATTATTTTCTAAAAAAAGAATAAAACATTCCCGTCTTTATGCTATTGTAGATTTAAAGGTGTAATCGTGCTGTAGACTTTGAGTTCAGTGATCCTACTTAAACTTTTGTGGATCTTGCAATGCCTTATAATATGTCTCCTTGCTGCACAGAGAGATTCTTGAACAGTGGCTTCTGCACAAATGCTTTTACAATTTATTTCATTAGTTGTCTGCTGGCCAAACACCTGGACAAGGGAAGGGTATGTGTCAGCTTGCAAGTATGCTTGGTGCAAAAATGTGGGTATCCTGGTTCACACACCCCATGTGTTTTCATGAAATGGGGTCTACCTCAGCTTCCTTTGGATCATGGACAGGCTTTGTAATACCAAATCAGATGATGCAAATAAGTCATTTGCTAAGTAAAATTCATGAAAATCACACAGTCGAAGAAGAAATCATAATGCTAAATAACTTTACAAATTACCATTTTCTAAAGAGAGTGACCAACTTTCTAATACTAAGTAGGCAACTCTGCTGGAAAGACAGACTGGAGAATGTGGGCATCGATCCCACTAACTCTCGCATGCAAAGCAAGCACTCTACCACTTGAGCTAATTCCCATTCACATAAACTTTTCTTTCCATGGGCAATCAAACAAAAGCTTATGGCTCAAGACAGAATAGGACAGCCTGCAAAATCCAGCAACAGTTTCAAATGTTTTCTATTGCTGGCAACTCGAACATACTTGATCTGGAAAGATGCCGAAATCTATTCTGCTCCCCTGTCATTTCAACCAAACATTCCACAATTTGGGAAATATCACATCTGGCATCTCTTGTCTCGGGATTTCTTTTTGTGATGAAACTGCCACTGCTATCACAATACCTTTCCACAGATTCGAGGACTTGTACCTGTGAAAATTTCCAGACCTTTTAAGTCAAATAGGTTATACACATTCAGGTTCCATACTAGCTTCCACATTACCTTAGCTAGCATGGGATGGTTAGCTCCATTCTCGGCATGAGGAAAAATGTGCTCAGTGTCTTTTTGCTTATAGTTGATGCTAAGAAAAAGATTGCAAAATATTGAGGTATGGACCATGCGAAATGTTAAAAAGTGGGGGAAAATAAACTTCCCTAATCAATATCACTTGAGACTTGGTGCAGTGACTATAACTGGTAAGAATATAGTCCAGAGATGGTCAAGAAGTACTTTCTTGTCCTACCATTTTAGCACAAGTATTTAATGGAAGTGGAATTGCAACTCAAGGCATGACTGCGCCGTGAGATCCTGCCTGAGCGGTCCATGGATTTCACAGTGGTACAGTCATTATTTTCTGAGTACATACCATATTATTGTAAACTGAGCTACAACCAATGGTAACGTTTTAGTCGGAGCCAGGCAAAGGCATGCTGCTACTAGCTGAAATAGTTCACCTTAGAGAACATTAGACTGAAGATCTATAGGGCCCTTGTTCACTCTCGGGTTTTGTTGTGTGTGCCAGACATAGCTCATCATTAGATAGTTCTCTTTTATAAGTATATTTAATAAACATTTACACTTATTTTCTAAAAAAAGAACAAAACATTCCCGTCTTTATGCTATTCTAGATTTAAAGGGGTAATCGTGTTGTAGACTTTGAGTTCAGTGATCCTACTTAAACTTTTGTGGATCTTGCAATGCCTTATAATATGTCTCCTTGCTGCACAGAGCGGTTCATGAACAGTGGCTTCTGCACAAATGCTTTTAAAATTTATTTCATTAGTTGTCTGCTGGCCAAACACCTGGACAAGGGAAGGGTATGTGTCAGCTTGCAAGTATGCTTGGTGCAAAAATGTGGGTATCCTGGTTCACACACCCCATGTGTTTTCATGAAATGGGGTCTACCTCAGCTTCCTTTGGATCATGGACAGGCTTTGTACTACCAAATCAGATGATGCAAATAAGTCATTTGCTAAGTAAAATTCATGAAAATCACACAGTCGAAGAAGAAATCATAATGCTAAATAACTTTACAAATTACCATTTTCTAAAGAGAGTGACCAACTTTCGAATACTAAGTAGGCAACTCTGCTGGAAAGACAGACTGGAGAATGTGGGCATCGATCCCACTACCTCTCGCATGCAAAGCAAGCGCTCTACCACTTGAGCTAATTCCCCTTCACATAAACTTTTCTTTCCATGGGCAATCAAACAAAAGCTTATGGCTCAAGACAGAATAGGACAGCCTGCAAAATCCAGCAACAGTTTCAAATGTTTTCTACTGCTGGCAACTCGAACATACTTGATCTGGAAAGATGCCAAAATCTATTCTGCTCCCCTGTCATTTCAACCAAACATTCCACAATTTGGGAAATATCACATCTGGCATCTCTTGTCTCGGGATTTCTTTTTGTGATGAAACTGCCACTGCTATCACAATACCTTTCCACAGATTCGAGGACTTGCAACTGTGAAAATTTCCAGACCTTTTAAGTCAAATAGGTTATACACATTCAGGTTCCATACTAGCTTCCACATTACCTTAGCTAGCATGGGATGGTTAGCTCCACTCTCGGCATGAGGAAAAATGTGCTCAGTGTCTTTTTGCTTATAGTTGATGCTAAGAAAAAGATTGCAAAATCGTGAGGTATGGACCATGCGAAATGTTAAAAAGTGGGGGAAAATAAACCTCCCTAATCAATATCACTTGAGACTTGGTGCAGTGACTATAACTGGTAAGAATATAGTCCAGAGATGGTCAAGAAGTACTTTCTTGTCCTACCATTTTAGCACAAGTATTTAATGGAAGTGGAATTGCAACTCAAGGCATGACTGCGCCGTGAGATCATGCCTGAGCGGTCCATGGATTTCACAGTGGTACAGTCATTATTTTCTGAGTGCATACCATATTATTGTAAATTGAGTTACAACCATTGGTAACATTTTATTCGGAGCCAGGCAAAGGCATGCTGCTACTAGCTGAAATAGTTCACCTTAGAGAACATTAGACTGAAGATCTATAGGTCCCTGGTTCACTCTCGGGTTTTGTTGTGTGTGCCAGACATAGCTCATCATTAGATAGTTCTCTTTTATAAGTATATTTAATAAACATTTACACTTATTTTCTAAAAAAAGAACAAAACATTCCCGTCTTTATGCTATTGTAGATTTAAAGGTGTAATCGTGCTGTAGACTTTGAGTTCAGTGATCCTACTTAAACTTTTGTGGATCTTGCAATGCCTTATAATATGTCTCCTTGCTGCACAGAGAGGTTCATGGACAGTGGCTTCTGCACAAATACTTTTACAATTTATTTCATTAGTTGTCTGCTGGCAAAACACCTGGACAAGGGAAGGGTATGTGTCAGCTTGCAAGTATGCTTGGTGCAAAATTGTGGGTATCCTGGTTCACACACCCCATGTGTTTTCATGAAATGGGGTCTACCTCAGCTTCCTTTGGATCATGGACAGGCTTTGTACTACCAAATCAGATGATGCAAACAAGTCATTTGCTAAGTAAAATTCATGAAAATCACACAGTCGAAGAAGAAATCATAATGCTAAATAACTTTACAAATTACCATTTTCTAAAGAGAGTGACCAACTTTCTAATACTAAGTAGGTAACTCTGCTGGAAAGACAGACTGGAGAATGTGGGCATCGATCCCACTACCTCTCGCATGCAAAGCAAGCACTCTACCACTTGAGCTAATTCCCCTTCGCATAAACTTTTCTTTCCATGGGCAATCAAACAAAAGCTTATGGCTCAAGACAGAATAGGACAGCCTGCAAAATCCAGCAACAGTTTCAAATGTTTTCTACTGCTGGCAACTCGAACATACTTGATCTGGAAAGATGCCGAAATCTATTCTGCTCCCCTGTCATTTCAATCAAACATTCCACAATTTGGGAAATATCACATCTGGCATCTCTTGTCTCGGGATTTCTTTTTGTGATGAAACTGCCACTGCTATCACAATACCTTTCCACAGCTTTGAGGACTTGCAACTGTGAAAATTTCCAGACCTTTTAAGTCAAATAGGTTATACACATTCAGGTTCCATACTAGCTTCCACATTACCTTAGCTAGCATGGGATGGTTAGCTCCACTCTTGGCATGAGGAAAAATGTGCTCAGTGTCTTTTTGCTTATAGTTGATGCTAAGAAAAAGATTGCAAAATCGTGAGGTATGGACCATGCGAAATGTTAAAAAGTGGGGGAAAATAAACTTCCCTAATCAATATCACTTGAGACTTGGTGCAGTGACTATAACTGGTAAGAATATAGTCCAGAGATGGTCAAGAAGTACTTTCTTGTCCTACCATTTTAGCACAAGTATTTAATGGAAGTGGAATTGCAACTCAAGGCATGACTGTGCCGTGAGATCCTGCCTGAGCGGTCCATGGATTTCACAGTGGTACAGTCATTATTTTCTGTGTGCATACCATATTATTGTAAATTGAGTTACAACCATTGGTAACATTTTATTCGGAGCCAGGCAAAGGCATGCTGCTACTAGCTGAAATAGTTCACCTTAGAGAACATTAGACTGAAGATCTATAGGTCCCTGTTTTACTCTCGGGTTTTGTTGTGTGTGCCAGACATAGCTAATCATTACATAGTTCTCTTTTTTAAGTATATTTAATAAACATTTACAATTATTTTCTAAAAAAAGAATAAAACATTCCCGTCTTTATGCTATTGTAGATTTAAATGTGTAATCGTGCTGTAGACTTTGAGTTCAGTGATCCTACTTAAACTTTTGTGGATCTTGCAATGCCTTATAATATGTCTCCTTGCTGCACAGAGAGGTTCATGAACAGTGGCTTCTGCACAAATGCTTTTAAAATTTATTTCATTAGTTGTCTGCTGGCAAAACACCTGGACAAGGGAAGGGTATGTGTCAGCTTGCAAGTATGCTTTGTGCAAAAATGTGGGTATCCTGGTTCACACACCCCATGTGTTTTCATGAAATGGGGTCTACCTCAGCTTCCTTTGGATCATGGACAGGCTTTGTACTACCAAATCAGATGATGCAAATAAGTCATTTGCTAAGTAAAATTCATGAAAATCACACAGTCGAAGAAGAAATCATAATGCTAAATAACTTTACAAATTACCATTTTCTAAAGAGAGTGACCAACTTTCTAATACTAAGTAGGCAACTCTGCTGGAAAGACAGACTGGAGAATGTGGGCATCCATCCCACTACCTCTCGCATGCAAAGCAAGCACTCTACCACTTGAGCTAATTCCCCTTCTCAGAAACTTTTCTTTCCATGGGCAATCAAACAAAAGCTTATGGCTCAAGACAGAATAGGACAGCCTGCAAATTCCAGCAACAGTTTCAAATGTTTTCTACTGCTGGCAACTCGAACATACTTGATCTGGAAAGATGCCGAAATCTATTCTGCTCCCCTGTCATTTCAACCAAACATTCCACAATTTGGGAAATATCACATCTGGCATCTCTTGTCTCGGGATTTCTTTTTGTGATGAAACTGCCACTGCTATCACAATACCTTTCCACAGCTTCGAGGACTTGCAACTGTGAAAATTTCCAGACCTTTTAAGTCAAATAGGTTATACACATTCAGGTTCCATACTAGCTTCCACATTACCTTAGCTAGCATGGGATGGTTAGCTCCACTCTCGGCATGAGGAAAAATGTGCTCATTGTCTTTTTGCTTATAGTTGATGCTAAGAAAAAGATTGCAAAATCGTGAGGTATGGACCATGCAAAATGTTAAAAAGTGGGGGAAAATAAACTTCCCTAATCAATATCACTTGAGACTTGGTGCAGTGACTATAACTGGTAAGAATATAGTCCAGAGATGGTCAAGAAGTACTTTCTTGTCCTACCATTTTAGCACAAGTATTTAATGGAAGTGGAATTGCAACTCAAGGCATGACTGCGCCGTGAGATCATGCCTGAGCGGTCCATGGATTTCACAGTGGTACAGTCATTATTTTCTGAGTACATACCATATTATTGTAAATTGAGTTACAACCATTGGTAACATTTTATTCGGAGCCAGGCAAAGGCATGCTGCTACTAGCTGAAATAGTTCACCTTAGAGAACATTAGACTGAAGATCTATAGGTCCCTGGTTCACTCTTGGGTTTTGTTGTGTGTGCCAGACATAGCTCATCATCACATAGTTCTCTTTTATAAGTATATTTAATAAACATTTACACTTATTTTCTAAAAAAAGAACAAAACATTCCCGTCTTTATGCTATTGTAGATGTAAAGGTGTAATCGTGCTGTAGACTTTGAGTTCATTGATCCTACTTAAACTTTTGTGGATCTTGCAATGCCTTATAATATGTCTCCATGCTGCACAGAGAGGTTTTTGAACAGTGGCTTCTGCAAAAATGCGTTTACAATTTATTTCATTAGTTGTCTGTTGGCTAAACACCTGGACAAGTGAAGGGTATGTGTCATGTTGCATGTATGCTTGGTGCAAAAGTGTTGGTATCCTGGTTCACACGCCCCATGTGTTTTCATGAAATTTGGACTACCTCAGCTTCCTTTGGATCATGGACAGGCTTTGTACTACCAAATCAGATGATGCAAATAAGTCATTTGCTAAGTAAAATTCATGAAAATCACACCGTCGAAGAAGAAATCATAATGCCAAATAACTTTACAAAATACCATTTTCTAAAGAGAGCAGCCAACATTCTAATACTAAGTAGGCAATTCTGCTGGAAAGACACACTGGAGAATGTGGGCATCGATCCCACTACCTCTCACATGCAAAGCAAGCGCTCTACCACTTGAGCCAATTCCCCTTCGCATAAACTTTTCTTTCCATGGGCAATCGAACAAAAGCTTATGGCTCAAGACAGAATAGGACAGCCTGCAAATTCCAGCAACAGTTTCAAATGTTTTCTACTGCTGGCAACTCGAACATACTTGATCTGGAAAGATGCCGAAATCTATTCTGCTCCCCTGTCATTTCAACCAAACATTCCACAATTTGGGAAATATCACATCTGGCATCTCTTGTCTCGGGATTTCTTTTTGTGATGAAACTGCCACTGCTATCACAATACCTTTCCACAGCTTCGAGGACTTGCAACTGTGAAAATTTCCAGACCTTTTAAGTCAAATAGGTTATACACATTCAGGTTCCATACTAGCTTCCACATTACCTTAGCTAGCATGGGATGGTTAGCTCCACTCTCGGCATGAGGAAAAATGTGCTCAGTGTCTTTTTGCTTATAGTTGATGCTAAGAAAAAGATTGTAAAATCGTGAGGTATGGACCATGCGAAATGTTAAAAAGTGGGGGAAAATAAACTTCCCTAATCAATATCACTTGAGACTTGGTGCAGTGACTATAACTGGTAAGAATATAGTCCAGAGATGGTCAAGAAGTACTTTCTTGTCCTACCATTTTAGCACAAGTATTTAATGGAAGTGGAATTGCAACTCAAGGCATGACTGCGCCGTGAGATCCTGCCTGAGCAGTCCATGGATTTCACAGTGCTACAGTCATTATTTTCTGATTACATACCATATTATTGTAAATTGAGTTACAACCAATGGTAACGTTTTAGTCGGAGCCAGGCAAAGGCATGCTGCTACTAGCTGAAATAGTTCACCTTAGAGAACATTAGACTGAAGATCTATAGGTCCCTGGTTCACTCTCGGGTTTTGTTGTGTGTGCCAGACATAGCTCATCATCACATAGTTCTCTTTTTTAAGTATATTTAATAAACATTTACAATTATTTTCTAAAAAAAGAATAAAACATTCCCGTCTTTATGCTATTGTAGATTTAAAGGTGTAATCGTGCTGTAGACTTTGAGTTCAGTGATCCTACTTAAAATTTGTGGATCTTGCAATGCCTTATAATATGTCTCCTTGCTGCACAGAGAGATTCTTGAACAGTGGCTTCTGCACAAATGCTTTTACAATTTATTTCATTAGTTGTCTGCTGGCCAAACCCCTGGACAAGGGAAGGGTATGTGTCAGCTTGCAAGTATGCTTGGTGCAAAAATGTGGGTATCCTGGTTCACACACCTCATGTGTTTTCATGAAATGGGGTCTACCTCAGCTTCCTTTGGATCATGGACAGGCTTTGTACTACCAAATCAGATGATGCAAATAAGTCATTTGCTAAGTAAAATTCATGAAAATCACACAGTCGAAGAAGAAATCATAATGCTAAATAACATTACAAATTACCATTTTCTAAAGAGAGTGACCAACTTTCTAATACTAAGTAGGCAACTCTGCTGGAAAGACAGACTGGAGAATGTGGGCATCGATCCCACTACCTCTCGCATGCAAAGCAAGTGCTCTACCACTTGAGCTAACTCCCCTTCCCATAAACTTTTCTTTCCATGGGCAATCAAACAAAAGCTTATGGCTCAAGACAGAATAGGATAGCCTGCAAAATCCAGCAACAGTTTCAAATGTTTTCTACTGCTGGCAACTCGAACATACTTGATCTGGAAAGATGCCAAAATCTATTCTGCTCCCCTGTCATTTCAATCAAACATTCCACAATTTGGGAAATATCACATCTGGCATCTCTTGTCTCGGGATTTCTTTTTGTGATGAAACTGCCACTGCTATCACAATACCTTTCCACAGCTTTGAGGACTTGCAACTGTGAAAATTTCCAGACCTTTTAAGTCAAATAGGTTATACACATTCAGGTTCCATACTAGCTTCCACATTACCTTAGCTAGCATGGGATGGTTAGCTCCACTCTCGGCATGAGGAAAAATGTGCTGTGTCTTTTTGCTTATAGTTGATGCTAAGAAATAGATTGCAAAATCGTGAGGTATGGACCATGCGAATTGTTAAAAAGTGGGGGAAAATAAACTTCCCTAATCAATATCTCTTGAGACTTGGTGCAGTGACTATAACTGGTAAGAATATAGTCCAGAGATGGTCAAGAAGTACTTTCTTGTCCTACCATTTTAGCACAAGTATTTAATGGAAGTGGAATTGCAACTCAAGGCATGACTGCGCCGTGAGATCCTGCCTGAGCGGTCCATGGATTTCACAGTGGTACAGTCATTATTTTCTGTGTGCATACCATATTATTGTAAATTGAGTTACAACCATTGGTAACATTTTATTCGGAGCCAGGCAAAGGCATGCTGCTACTAGCTGAAATAGTTCACCTTAGAGAACATTAGACTGAAGATCTATAGGTCCCTGGTTCACTCTCGGGTTTTGTTGTGTGTGCCAGACATAGCTCATCATTAGATAGTTCTCTTTTATAAGTATATTTAATAAACATTTACACTTATTTTCTAAAAAAAGAACAAAACATTCCCGTCTTTATGCTATTGTAGATGTAAAGGTGTAATCGTGCTGTAGACTTTGAGTTCATTGATCCTACTTAAACTTTTGTGGATCTTGCAATGCCTTATAATATGTCGCCATGCTGCACAGAGAGGTTTTTGAACAGTGGCTTCTGCAAAAATGCGTTTACAATTTATTTCATTAGTTGTCTGTTGGCTAAACACCTGGACAAGTGAAGGGTATGTGTCATGTTGCATGTATGCTTGGTGCAAAAGTGTTGGTATCCTGGTTCACACGCCCCATGTGTTTTCATGAAATTTGGACTACCTCAGCTTCCTTTGGATCATGGACAGGCTTTGTACTACCAAATCAGATGATGCAAATAAGTCATTTGCTAAGTAAAATTCATGAAAATCACACCGTCGAAGAAGAAATCATAATGCCAAATAACTTTACAAAATACCATTTTCTAAAGAGAGCAGCCAACATTCTAATACTAAGTAGGCAATTCTGCTGGAAAGACACACTGGAGAATGTGGGCATCGATCCCACTACCTCTCACATGCAAAGCAAGCGCTCTACCACTTGAGCCAATTCCCCTTCGCATAAACTTTTCTTTCCATGGGCAATCGAACAAAAGCTTATGGCTCAAGACAGAATAGGACAGCCTGCAAATTCCAGCAACAGTTTCAAATGTTTTCTACTGCTGGCAACTCGAACATACTTGATCTGGAAAGATGCCGAAATCTATTCTGCTCCCCTGTCATTTCAACCAAACATTCCACAATTTGGGAAATATCACATCTGGCATCTCTTGTCTCGGGATTTCTTTTTGTGATGAAACTGCCACTGCTATCACAATACCTTTCCACAGCTTCGAGGACTTGCAACTGTGAAAATTTCCAGACCTTTTAAGTCAAATAGGTTATACACATTCAGGTTCCATACTAGCTTCCACATTACCTTAGCTAGCATGGGATGGTTAGCTCCACTCTCGGCATGAGGAAAAATGTGCTCAGTGTCCTTTTGCTTATAGTTGATGCTAAGAAAAAGATTGTAAAATCGTGAGGTATGGACCATGCGAAATGTTAAAAAGTGGGGGAAAATAAACTTCCCTAATCAATATCACTTGAGACTTGGTGCAGTGACTATAACTGGTAAGAATATAGTCCAGAGATGGTCAAGAAGTACTTTCTTGTCCTACCATTTTAGCACAAGTATTTAATGGAAGTGGAATTGCAACTCAAGGCATGACTGCGCCGTGAGATCCTGCCTGAGCAGTCCATGGATTTCACAGTGCTACAGTCATTATTTTCTGATTACATACCATATTATTGTAAATTGAGTTACAACCAATGGTAACGTTTTAGTCGGAGCCAGGCAAAGGCATGCTGCTACTAGCTGAAATAGTTCACCTTAGAGAACATTAGACTGAAGATCTATAGGTCCCTGGTTCACTCTCGGGTTTTGTTGTGTGTGCCAGACATAGCTCATCATCACATAGTTCTCTTTTTTAAGTATATTTAATAAACATTTACAATTATTTTCTAAAAAAAGAATAAAACATTCCCGTCTTTATGCTATTGTAGATTTAAAGGTGTAATCGTGCTGTAGACTTTGAGTTCAGTGATCCTACTTAAAATTTGTGGATCTTGCAATGCCTTATAATATGTCTCCTTGCTGCACAGAGAGATTCTTGAACAGTGGCTTCTGCACAAATGCTTTTACAATTTATTTCATTAGTTGTCTGCTGGCCAAACCCCTGGACAAGGGAAGGGTATGTGTCAGCTTGCAAGTATGCTTGGTGCAAAAATGTGGGTATCCTGGTTCACACACCTCATGTGTTTTCATGAAATGGGGTCTACCTCAGCTTCCTTTGGATCATGGACAGGCTTTGTACTACCAAATCAGATGATGCAAATAAGTCATTTGCTAAGTAAAATTCATGAAAATCACACAGTCGAAGAAGAAATCATAATGCTAAATAACATTACAAATTACCATTTTCTAAAGAGAGTGACCAACTTTCTAATACTAAGTAGGCAACTCTGCTGGAAAGACAGACTGGAGAATGTGGGCATCGATCCCACTACCTCTCGCATGCAAAGCAAGTGCTCTACCACTTGAGCTAACTCCCCTTCCCATAAGCTTTTCTTTCCATGGGCAATCAAACAAAAGCTTATGGCTCAAGACAGAATAGGATAGCCTGCAAAATCCAGCAACAGTTTCAAATGTTTTCTACTGCTGGCAACTCGAACATACTTGATCTGGAAAGATGCCGAAATCTATTCTGCTCCCCTGTCATTTCAATCAAACATTCCACAATTTGGGAAATATCACATCTGGCATCTCTTGTCTCGGGATTTCTTTTTGTGATGAAACTGCCACTGCTATCACAATACCTTTCCACAGCTTTGAGGACTTGCAACTGTGAAAATTTCCAGACCTTTTAAGTCAAATAGGTTATACACATTCAGGTTCCATACTAGCTTCCACATTACCTTAGCTAGCATGGGATGGTTAGCTCCAATCTCGGCATGAGGAAAAATGTGCTCAGTGTCTTTTTGCTTATAGTTGATGCTAAGAAAAAGATTGCAAAATCGTGAGGTATGGACCATGCGAATTGTTAAAAAGTGGGGGAAAATAAACTTCCCTAATCAATATCACTTGAGACTTGGTGCAGTGACTATAACTGGTAAGAATATAGTCCAGAGATGGTCAAGAAGTACTTTCTTGTCCTACCATTTTAGCACAAGTATTTAATGGAAGTGGAATTGCAACTCAAGGCATGACTGCGCCATGAGATCCTGCCTGAGCGGTCCATGGATTTCACAGTGGTACAGTCATTATTTTCTGAGTGCATACCATATTATTGTAAATTGAGTTACAACCATTGGTAACATTTTATTCGGAGCCAGGCAAAGGCATGCTGCTACTAGCTGAAATAGTTCACCTTAGAGAACATTAGACTGAAGATCTATAGGTCCCTGGTTCACTCTCGGGTTTTGTTGTGTGTGCCAGACATAGCTCATCATCACATAGTTCTCTTTTTTAAGTATATTTAATAAACATTTACAATTATTTTCTAAAAAAAGAATAAAACATTCCCGTCTTTATGCTATTGTAGATTTAAAGGTGTAATCGTGCTGTAGACTTTGAGTTCAGTGATCCTACTTAAAATTTGTGGATCTTGCAATGCCTTATAATATGTCTCCTTGCTGCACAGAGAGATTCTTGAACAGTGGCTTCTGCACAAATGCTTTTACAATTTATTTCATTAGTTGTCTGCTGGCCATACCCCTGGACAAGGGAAGGGTATGTGTCAGCTTGCAAGTATGCTTGGTGCAAAAATGTGGGTATCCTGGTTCACACACCCCATGTCTTTTCATGAAATGGGGTCTACCTCAGCTTCCTTTGGATCATGGACAGGCTTTGTACTACCAAATCAGATGATGCAAATAAGTCATTTGCTAAGTAAAATTCATGAAAATCACACCGTCGAAGAAGAAATCATAATGCCAAATAACTTTTCAAAATACCATTTTCTAAAGAGAGCAGCCAACATTCTAATACTAAGTAGGCAATTCTGCTGGAAAGACACACTGGAGAATGTGGGCATCGATCCCACTACCTCTCACATGCAAAGCAAGCGCTCTACCACTTGAGCTAATTCCCCTTCGCATAAACTTTTCTTTCCATGGGCAATCAAACAAAAGCTTATGGCTCAAGACAGAATAGGACAGCCTGCAAAATCCAGCAACAGTTTCAAATGTTTTCTACTGCTGGCAACTCGAACATACTTGATCTGGAAAGATGCCGAAATCTATTCTGCTCCCCTGTCATTTCAACCAAACATTCTACAATTTGGGAAATATCACATCTGGCATCTCTTGTCTCGGGATTTCTTTTTGTGATGAAACTGCCACTGCTATCACAATACCTTTCCACAGCTTCGAGGACTTGCAACTGTGAAAATTTCCAGACCTTTTAAGTCAAATAGGTTATACACATTCAGGTTCCATACTAGCTTCCACATTACCTTAGCTAGCATGGGATGGTTAGCTCCACTCTCGGCATGAGGAAAAATGTGCTCAGTGTCCTTTTGCTTATAGTTGATGCTAAGAAAAAGATTGTAAAATCGTGAGGTATGGACCATGCGAAATGTTAAAAAGTGGGGGAAAATAAACTTCCCTAATCAATATCACTTGAGACTTGGTGCAGTGACTATAACTGGTAAGAATATAGTCCAGAGATGGTCAAGAAGTACTTTCTTGTCCTACCATTTTAGCACAAGTATTTAATGGAAGTGGAATTGCAACTCAAGGCATGACTGCGCCGTGAGATCCTGCCTGAGCAGTCCATGGATTTCACAGTGCTACAGTCATTATTTTCTGATTACATACCATATTATTGTAAATTGAGTTACAACCAATGGTAACGTTTTAGTCGGAGCCAGGCAAAGGCATGCTGCTACTAGCTGAAATAGTTCACCTTAGAGAACATTAGACTGAAGATCTATAGGTCCCTGGTTCACTCTCGGGTTTTGTTGTGTGTGCCAGACATAGCTCATCATCACATAGTTCTCTTTTTTAAGTATATTTAATAAACATTTACAATTATTTTCTAAAAAAAGAATTAAACATTCCCGTCTTTATGCTATTCTAGATTTAAAGGGGTAATCGTGCTGTAGACTTTGAGTTCAGTGATCCTACTTAAACTTTTGTGGATCTTGCAATGCCTTATAATATGTCTCCTTGCTGCACAGAGCGGTTCATGAACAGTGGCTTCTGCACAAATGCTTTTAAAATTTATTTCATTAGTTGTCTGCTGGCCAAACACCTGGACAAGGGAAGGGTATGTGTCAGCTAGCAAGTATGCTTTGTGCAAAAATGTGGGTATCCTGGTTCACACGCCCAATGTGTTTTCATGAAATTTGGACTACCTCAGCTTCCTTTGGATCATGGACAGGCTTTGTACTACCAAATCAGATGATGCAAATAAGTCATTTGCTAAGTAAAATTCATGAAAATCACACCGTCGAAGAAGAAATCATAATGCCAAATAACTTTTCAAAATACCATTTTCTAAAGAGAGCAGCCAACATTCTAATACTAAGTAGGCAATTCTGCTGGAGAGACACACTGGAGAATGTGGGCATCGATCCCACTACCTCTCACATGCAAAGCAAGCTCTCTACCACTTGAGCTAATTCCCCTTTGCATAAACTTTTCTTTCCATGGGCAATCAAACAAAAGCTTATGGCTCAAGACAGAATAGGACAGCCTGCAAATTCCAGCAACAGTTTCAAATGTTTTCTACTGCTGGCAACTCGAACATACTTGATCTGGAAAGATGCCGAAATCTATTCTGCTCCCCTGTCATTTCAACCAAACATTCCACAATTTGGGAAATATCACATCTGGCATCTCTTGTCTCGGGATTTCTTTTTGTGATGAAACTGCCACTGCTATCACAATACCTTTCCACAGCTTCGAGGACTTGCAACTGTGAAAATTTCCAGACCTTTTAAGTCAAATAGGTTATACACATTCAGGTTCCATACTAGCTTCCACATTACCTTAGCTAGCATGGGATGGTTAGCTCCACTCTCGGCATGAGGAAAAATGTGCTCAGTGTCTTTTTGCTCATAGTTGATGCTAAGAAAAAGATTGCAAAATCGTGAGGTATGGACCATGCAAAATGTTAAAAAGTGGGGGGAAATAAACTTCCCTAATCAATATCACTTGAGACTTGGTGCAGTGACTATAACTGGTAAGAATATAGTCCAGAGATGGTCAAGAAGTACTTTCTTGTCCTACCATTTTAGCACAAGTATTTAATGGAAGTGGAATTGCAACTCAAGGCATGACTGCGCTGTGAGATCCTGCCTGAGCGGTCCATGGATTTCACAGTGGTACAGTCATTATTTTCTGAGTGCATACCATATTATTGTAAATTGAGTTACAACCATTGGTAACATTTTATTCGGAGCCAGGCAAAGGCATGCTGCTACTAGCTGAAATAGTTCACCTTAGAGAACATTAGACTGAAGATCTATAGGTCCCTGGTTCACTCTTGGGTTTTGTTGTGTGTGCCAGACATAGCTCATCATCACATAGTTCTCTTTTTTAAGTATATTTAATAAACATTTACAATTATTTTCTAAAAAAAGAATAAAACATTCCCGTCTTTATGCTATTGTAGATTTAAAGGTGTAATCGTGCTGTAGACTTTGAGTTCAGTGATCCTACTTAAACTTTTATGGATCTTGCAATGCCTTATAATATGTCTCCTTGCTGCACAGAGAGATTCTTGAACAGTGGCTTCTGCACAAATGCTTTTGCAATTTATTTCATTAGTTGTCTGCTGGCCAAACACCTGGACAAGTGAAGGGTATGTGTCAGATTGCAAGTATGCTTGGTGCAAAAATGTGGGTATCCTGGTTCACACACCCCATGTGTTTTCATGAAATGGGGTCTACCTCAGCTTCCTTTGGATCATGGACAGGCTTTGTACTACCAAATCAGATGATGCAAACAAGTCATTTGCTAAGTAAAATTCATGAAAATCACACAGTCGAAGAAGAAATCATAATGCTAAATAACTTTACAAATTACCATTTTCTAAAGAGAGTGACCAACTTTCTAATACTAAGTAGGCAACTCTGCTGGAAAGACAGACTGGAGAATGTGGGCATCGATCCCACTACCTCTCGCATGCAAAGCAAGCACTCTACCACTTGAGCTAATTCCCCTTCGCATAAACTTTTCTTTCCATGGGCAATCAAACAAAAGCTTATGGCTCAAGACAGAATAGGACAGCCTGCAAAATCCAGCAACAGTTTCAAATGTTTTCTACTGCTGGCAACTCGAACATACTTGATCTGGAAAGATGCCGAAATCTATTCTGCTCCCCTGTCATTTCAACCAAACATTCTACAATTTGGGAAATATCACATCTGGCATCTCTTGTCTCGGGATTTCTTTTTGTGATGAAACTGCCACTGCTATCACAATACCTTTCCACAGCTTCGAGGACTTGCAACTGTGAAAATTTCCAGACCTTTTAAGTCAAATAGGTTATACACATTCAGGTTCCATACTAGCTTCCACATTACCTTAGCTAGCATGGGATGGTTAGCTCCACTCTCGGCATGAGGAAAAATGTGCTCATTGTCTTTTTGCTTATAGTTGATGCTAAGAAAAAGATTGCAAAATCGTGAGGTATGGACCATGCAAAATGTTAAAAAGTGGGGGAAAATAAACTTCCCTAATCAATATCACTTGAGACTTGGTGCAGTGACTATAACTGGTAAGAATATAGTCCAGAGATGGTCAAGAAGTACTTTCTTGTCCTACCATTTTAGCACAAGTATTTAATGGAAGTGGAATTGCAACTCAAGGCATGACTGCGCCGTGAGATCATGCCTGAGCGGTCCATGGATTTCACAGTGGTACAGTCATTATTTTCTGAGTGCATACCATATTATTGTAAATTGAGTTACAACCATTGGTAACATTTTATTCGGAGCCAGG
The DNA here is from genome assembly GCF_041902795.1 of Electrophorus electricus. Classification (NCBI taxonomy): domain Eukaryota; kingdom Metazoa; phylum Chordata; class Actinopteri; order Gymnotiformes; family Gymnotidae; genus Electrophorus; species Electrophorus electricus. The sequence continues at coordinate 22,462,291 of NC_137501.1, forward strand.
CAAAGGCATGCTGCTACTAGCTGAAATAGTTCACCTTAGAGAACAATAGACTGAAGATCTATAGGTCCCTGGTTCACTCTTGGGTTTTGTTGTGTGTGCCAGACATAGCTCATCATCACATAGTTCTCTTTTTTAAGTATATTTAATAAACATTTACAATTATTTTCTAAAAAAAGAATTAAACATTCCCGTCTTTATGCTATTCTAGATTTAAAGGGGTAATCGTGCTGTAGACTTTGAGTTCAGTGATCCTACTTAAACTTTTGTGGATCTTGCAATGCCTTATAATATGTCTCCTTGCTGCACAGAGCGGTTCATGAACAGTGGCTTCTGCACAAATGCTTTTAAAATTTATTTCATTAGTTGTCTGCTGGCCAAACACCTGGACAAGGGAAGGGTATGTGTCAGCTAGCAAGTATGCTTTGTGCAAAAATGTGGGTATCCTGGTTCACACGCCCCATGTGTTTTCATGAAATTTGGACTACCTCAGCTTCCTTTGGATCATGGACAGGCTTTGTACTACCAAATCAGATGATGCAAATAAGTCATTTGCTAAGTAAAATTCATGAAAATCACACCGTCGAAGAAGAAATCATAATGCCAAATAACTTTTCAAAATACCATTTTCTAAAGAGAGCAGCCAACATTCTAATACTAAGTAGGCAATTCTGCTGGAAAGACACACTGGAGAATGTGGGCATCGATCCCACTACCTCTCACATGCAAAGCAAGCTCTCTACCACTTGAGCTAATTCCCCTTCGCATAAACTTTTCTTTCCATGGGCAATCAAACAAAAGCTTATGGCTCAAGACAGAATAGGACAGCCTGCAAATTCCAGCAACAGTTTCAAATGTTTTCTACTGCTGGCAACTCGAACATACTTGATCTGGAAAGATGCCGAAATCTATTCTGCTCCCCTGTCATTTCAACCAAACATTCCACAATTTGGGAAATATCACATCTGGCATCTCTTGTCTCGGGATTTCTTTTTGTGATGAAACTGCCACTGCTATCACAATACCTTTCCACAGCTTCGAGGACTTGCAACTGTGAAAATTTCCAGACCTTTTAAGTCAAATAGGTTATACACATTCAGGTTCCATACTAGCTTCCACATTACCTTAGCTAGCATGGGATGGTTAGCTCCACTCTCGGCATGAGGAAAAATGTGCTCAGTGTCTTTTTGCTTATAGTTGATGCTAAGAAAAAGATTGCAAAATCGTGAGGTATGGACCATGCAAAATGTTAAAAAGTGGGGGGAAATAAACTTCCCTAATCAATATCACTTGAGACTTGGTGCAGTGACTATAACTGGTAAGAATATAGTCCAGAGATGGTCAAGAAGTACTTTCTTGTCCTACCATTTTAGCACAAGTATTTAATGGAAGTGGAATTGCAACTCAAGGCATGACTGCGCCGTGAGATCCTGCCTGAGCGGTCCATGGATTTCACAGTGGTACAGTCATTATTTTCTGAGTGCATACCATATTATTGTAAATTGAGTTACAAGCATTGGTAACATTTTATTCGGAGCCAGGCAAAGGCATGCTGCTACTAGCTGAAATAGTTCACCTTAGAGAACATTAGACTGAAGATCTATAGGTCCCTGGTTCACTCTCGGGTTTTGTTGTGTGTGCCAGACATAGCTCATCATCACATAGTTCTCTTTTTTAAGTATATTTAATAAACATTTACAATTATTTTCTAAAAAAAGAATAAAACATTCCCGTCTTTATGCTATTGTAGATTTAAAGGTGTAATCGTGCTGTAGACTTTGAGTTCAGTGATCCTACTTAAACTTTTGTGGATCTTGCAATGCCTTATAATATGTCTCCTTGCTGCACAGAGAGATTCTTCAACAGTGGCTTCTGCACAAATGCTTTTACAATTTATTTCATTAGTTGTCTGCTGGCCAAACACCTGGACAAGTGAAGGGTATGTGTCAGATTGCAAGTATGCTTGGTGCAAAAATGTGGGTATCCTGGTTCACACACCCCATGTGTTTTCATGAAATGGGGTCTACCTCAGCTTCCTTTGGATCATGGACAGGCTTTGTACTACCAAATCAGATGATGCAAACAAGTCATTTGCTAAGTAAAATTCATGAAAATCACACAGTCGAAGAAGAAATCATAATGCTAAATAACTTTACAAATTACCATTTTCTAAAGAGAGTGACCAACTTTCTAATACTAAGTAGGCAACTCTGCTGGAAAGACAGACTGGAGAATGTGGGCATCGATCCCACTACCTCTCGCATGCAAAGCAAGCACTCTACCACTTGAGCTAATTCCCCTTCGCATAAACTTTTCTTTCCATGGGCAATCAAACAAAAGCTTATGGCTCAAGACAGAATAGGACAGCCTGCAAAATCCAGCAACAGTTTCAAATGTTTTCTACTGCTGGCAACTCGAACATACTTGATCTGGAAAGATGCCGAAATCTATTCTGCTCCCCTGTCATTTCAACCAAACATTCTACAATTTGGGAAATATCACATCTGGCATCTCTTGTCTCGGGATTTCTTTTTGTGATGAAACTGCCACTGCTATCACAATACCTTTCCACAGCTTCGAGGACTTGCAACTGTGAAAATTTCCAGACCTTTTAAGTCAAATAGGTTATACACATTCAGGTTCCATACTAGCTTCCACATTACCCTAGCTAGCATGGGATGGTTAGCTCCACTCTCGGCATGAGGAAAAATGTGCTCAGTGTCTTTTTGCTTATAGTTGATGCTAAGAAAAAGATTGCAAAATCGTGAGGTATGGACCATGCGAAATGTTAAAAAGTGGGGGAAAATAAACTTCCCTAATCAATATCACTTGAGACTTGGTGCAGTGACTATAACTGGTAAGAATATAGTCCAGAGATGGTCAAGAAGTACTTTCTTGTCCTACCATTTTAGCACAAGTATTTAATGGAAGTGGAATTGCAACTCAAGGCATGACTGCTCCGTGAGATCCTGCCTGAGCGGTCCATGGATTTCACAGTGGTACAGTCATTATTTTCTGAGTGCATACCATATTATTGTAAATTGAGTTACAACCATTGGTAACATTTTATTCGGAGCCAGGCAAAGGCATGCTGCTACTAGCTGAAATAGTTCACCTTAGAGAACATTAGACTGAAGATCTATAGGTCCCTGTTTTACTCTCGGGTTTTGTTGTGTGTGCCAGACATAGCTCATCATCACATAGTTCTCTTTTTTAAGTATATTTAATAAACATTTACAATTATTTTCTAAAAAAAGAATAAAACATTCCCATCTTTATGCTATTGTAGATTTAAATGTGTAATCGTGCTGTAGACTTTGAGTTCAGTGATCCTACTTAAACTTTTGTGGATCTTGCAATGCCTTATAATATGTCTCCTTGCTGCACAGAGAGGTTCATGAATAGTGGCTTCTGCACAAATGCTTTTAAAATTTATTTCATTAGTTGTCTGCTGGCCAAACACCTGGACAAGGGAAGGGTATGTGTCAGCTTGCAAGTATGCTTTGTGCAAAAATGTGGGTATGCTGGTTCACACACCCCATGTGTTTTCATGAAATGGGGTCTACCTCAGCTTCCTTTGGATCATGGCTTTGTACTACCAAATCAGATGATGCAAATATGTCATTTGCTAAGTAAAATTCATGAAAATCACACAGTCGAAGAAGAAATCATAATGCTAAATAACTTTACAAATTACCATTTTCTAAAGAGAGTGACCAACTTTCTAATACTAAGTAGACAACTCTGCTGGAAAGACAGACTGGAGAATGTGGGCATCGATCCCACTACCTCTCGCATGCAAAGCAAGCACTCTACCACTTGAGCAAATTCCCCTTCGCAAAAGCTTTTCTTTCCATGGGCAATCAAACAAAAGCTTATGGCTCAAGACAGAATAGGACAGCCTGCAAATTCCAGCAACAGTTTCAAATGTTTTCTACTGCTGGCAACTCGAACATACTTGATCTGGAAAGATGCCGAAATCTATTCTGCTCCCCTGTCATTTCAACCAAACATTCCACAATTTGGGAAATATCACATCTGGCATCTCTTGTCTCGGGATTTCTTTTTGTGATGAAACTGCCACTGCTATCACAATACCTTTCCACAGCTTCGAGGACTTGCAACTGTGAAAATTTCCAGACCTTTTAAGTCAAATAGGTTATACACATTCAGGTTCCATACTAGCTTCCACATTACCCTAGCTAGCATGGGATGGTTAGCTCCACTCTCGGCATGAGGAAAAATGTGCTCATTGTCTTCTTGCTTATAGTTGATGCTAAGAAAAAGATTGCAAAATCGTGAGGTATGGACCATGCAAAATGTTAAAAAGTGGGGGAAAATAAACTTCCCTAATCAATATCACTTGAGACTTGGTGCAGTGACTATAACTGGTAAGAATATAGTCCAGAGATGGTCAAGAAGTACTTTCTTGTCCTACCATTTTAGCACAAGTATTTAATGGAAGTGGAATTGCAACTCAAGGCATGACTGCGCCGTGAGATCATGCCTGAGCGGTCCATGGATTTCACAGTGGTACAGTCATTATTTTCTGAGTGCATACTATATTATTGTAAATTGAGTTACAACCATTGGTAACATTTTATTCGGAGCCAGGCAAAGGCATGCTGCTACTAGCTGAAATAGTTCACCTTAGAGAACATTAGACTGAAGATCTATAGGTCCCTGGTTCACTCTCGGGTTTTGTTGTGTGTGCCAGACATAGCTCATCATCACATAGTTCTCTTTTTTAAGTATATTTAATAAACATTTACAATTATTTTCTAAAAAAAGAATTAAACATTCCCATCTTTATGCTATTGTAGATTTAAAGGGGTAATCGTGCTGTAGACTTTGAGTTCAGTGATCCTACTTAAACTTTTGTGGATCTTGCAATGCCTTATAATATGTCTCCTTGCTGCACAGAGCGGTTCATGAACAGTGGCTTCTGCACAAATGCTTTTAAAATTTATTTCATTAGTTGTCTGCTGGCCAAACACCTGGACAAGGGAAGGGTATGTGTCAGCTAGCAAGTATGCTTTGTGCAAAAATGTGGGTATCCTGGTTCACACGCCCCATGTGTTTTCATGAAATTTGGACTACCTCAGCTTCCTTTGGATCATGGACAGGCTTTGTACTACCAAATCAGATGATGCAAATAAGTCATTTGCTAAGTAAAATTCATGAAAATCACACCGTCGAAGAAGAAATCATAATGCCAAATAACTTTTCAAAATACCATTTTCTAAAGAGAGCAGCCAACATTCTAATACTAAGTAGGCAATTCTGCTGGAAAGACACACTGGAGAATGTGGGCATCGATCCCACTACTTCTCACATGCAAAGCAAGCTCTCTACCACTTGAGCTAATTCCCCTTCGCATAAACTTTTCTTTCCATGGGCAATCAAACAAAAGCTTATGGCTCAAGACAGAATAGGACAGCCTGCAAATTCCAGCAACAGTTTCAAATGTTTTCTACTGCTGGCAACTCGAACATACTTGATCTGGAAAGATGCCGAAATCTATTCTGCTCCCCTGTCATTTCAACCAAACATTCCACAATTTGGGAAATATCACATCTGGCATCTCTTGTCTCGGGATTTCTTTTTGTGATGAAACTGCCACTGCTATCACAATACCTTTCCACAGCTTCGAGGACTTGCAACTGTGAAAATTTCCAGACCTTTTAAGTCAAATAGGTTATACACATTCAGGTTCCATACTAGCTTCCACATTACCTTAGCTAGCATGGGATGGTTAGCTCCACTCTCGGCATGAGGAAAAATGTGCTCAGTGTCTTTTTGCTTATAGTTGATGCTAAGAAAAAGATTGCAAAATCGTGAGGTATGGACCATGCGAAATGTTAAAAAGTGGGGGAAAATAAACTTCCCTAATCAATATCACTTGAGACTTGGTGCAGTGACTATAACTGGTAAGAATATAGTCCAGAGATGGTCAAGAAGTACTTTCTTGTCCTACCATTTTAGCACAAGTATTTAATGGAAGTGGAATTGCAACTCAAGGCATGACTGCTCCGTGAGATCCTGCCTGAGCGGTCCATGGATTTCACAGTGGTACAGTCATTATTTTCTGAGTGCATACCATATTATTGTAAATTGAGTTACAACCATTGGTAACATTTTATTCGGAGCCAGGCAAAGGCATGCTGCTACTAGCTGAAATAGTTCACCTTAGAGAACATTAGACTGAAGATCTATAGGTCCCTGTTTTACTCTCGGGTTTTGTTGTGTGTGCCAGACATAGCTCATCATCACATAGTTCTCTTTTTTAAGTATATTTAATAAACATTTACAATTATTTTCTAAAAAAAGAATAAAACATTCCCGTCTTTATGCTATTGTAGATTTAAATGTGTAATCGTGCTGTAGACTTTGAGTTCAGTGATCCTACTTAAACTTTTGTGGATCTTGCAATGCCTTATAATATGTCTCCTTGCTGCACAGAGAGGTTCATGAACAGTGGCTTCTGCACAAATGCTTTTAAAATTTATTTCATTAGTTGTCTGCTGGCCAAACACCTGGACAAGGGAAGGGTATATGTCAGCTGGCAAGTATGCTTTGTGCAAAAATGTGGGTATCCTGGTTCACACACCCCATGTGTTTTCATGAAATGGGGTCTACCTCAGCTTCCTTTGGATCATGGCTTTGTACTACCAAATCAGATGATGCAAATATGTCATTTGCTAAGTAAAATTCATGAAAATCACACAGTCGAAGAAGAAATCATAATGCTAAATAACTTTACAAATTACCATTTTCTAAAGAGAGTGACCAACTTTCTAATACTAAGTAGGCAGCTCTGCTGGAAAGACAGACTGGAGAATGTGGGCATCGATCCCACTACCTCTCGCATGCAAAGCAAGCACTCTACCACTTGAGCTAATTCCCCTTCGCATAAACTTTTCTTTCCATGGGCAATCAAACAAAAGCTTATGGCTCAAGACAGAATAGGACAGCCTGCAAAATCCAGCAACAGTTTCAAATGTTTTCTACTGCTGGCAACTCGAACATACTTGATCTGGAAAGATGCCGAAATCTATTCTGCTCCCCTGTCATTTCAATCAAACATTCCACAATTTGGGAAATATCACATCTGGCATCTCTTGTCTCGGGATTTCTTTTTGTGATGAAACTGCCACTGCTATCACAATACCTTTCCACAGCTTCGAGGACTTGCAACTGTGAAAATTTCCAGACCTTTTAAGTCAAATAGGTTATACACATTCAGGTTCCATACTAGCTTCCACATTACCCTAGCTAGCATGGGATGGTTAGCTCCACTCTCGGCATGAGGAAAAATGTGCTCAGTGTCTTTTTGCTTATAGTTGATGCTAAGAAAAAGATTGCAAAATCGTGAGGTATGGACCATGCGAAATGTTAAAAAGTGGGGGAAAATAAACTTCCCTAATCAATATCACTTGAGACTTGGTGCAGTGACTATAACTGGTAAGAATATAGTCCAGAGATGGTCAAGAAGTACTTTCTTGTCCTACCATTTTAGCACAAGTATTTAATGGAAGTGGAATTGCAACTCAAGGCATGACTGCTCCGTGAGATCCTGCCTGAGCGGTCCATGGATTTCACAGTGGTACAGTCATTATTTTCTGAGTGCATACCATATTATTGTAAATTGAGTTACAACCATTGGTAACATTTTATTCGGAGCCAGGCAAAGGCATGCTGCTACTAGCTGAAATAGTTCACCTTAGAGAACATTAGACTGAAGATCTATAGGTCCCTGTTTTACTCTCGGGTTTTGTTGTGTGTGCCAGACATAGCTCATCATCACATAGTTCTCTTTTTTAAGTATATTTAATAAACATTTACAATTATTTTCTAAAAAAAGAATAAAACATTCCCATCTTTATGCTATTGTAGATTTAAATGTGTAATCGTGCTGTAGACTTTGAGTTCAGTGATCCTACTTAAACTTTTGTGGATCTTGCAATGCCTTATAATATGTCTCCTTGCTGCACAGAGAGGTTCATGAATAGTGGCTTCTGCACAAATGCTTTTAAAATTTATTTCATTAGTTGTCTGCTGGCCAAACACCTGGACAAGGGAAGGGTATGTGTCAGCTTGCAAGTATGCTTTGTGCAAAAATGTGGGTATCCTGGTTCACACACCCCATGTGTTTTCATGAAATGGGGTCTACCTCAGCTTCCTTTGGATCATGGCTTTGTACTACCAAATCAGATGATGCAAATATGTCATTTGCTAAGTAAAATTCATGAAAATCACACAGTCGAAGAAGAAATCATAATGCTAAATAACTTTACAAATTACCATTTTCTAAAGAGAGTGACCAACTTTCTAATACTAAGTAGGCAACTCTGCTGGAAAGACAGACTGGAGAATGTGGGCATCGATCCCACTACCTCTCGCATGCAAAGCAAGCACTCTACCACTTGAGCTAATTCCCCTTCGCAAAAGCTTTTCTTTCCATGGGCAATCAAACAAAAGCTTATGGCTCAAGACAGAATAGGACAGCCTGCAAATTCCAGCAACAGTTTCAAATGTTTTCTACTGCTGGCAACTCGAACATACTTGATCTGGAAAGATGCCGAAATCTATTCTGCTCCCCTGTCATTTCAACCAAACATTCCACAATTTGGGAAATATCACATCTGGCATCTCTTGTCTCGGGATTTCTTTTTGTGATGAAACTGCCACTGCTATCACAATACCTTTCCACAGCTTCGAGGACTTGCAACTGTGAAAATTTCCAGACCTTTTAAGTCAAATAGGTTATACACATTCAGGTTCCATACTAGCTTCCACATTACCCTAGCTAGCATGGGATGGTTAGCTCCACTCTCGGCATGAGGAAAAATGTGCTCAGTGTCTTTTTGCTTATAGTTGATGCTAAGAAAAAGATTGCAAAATCGTGAGGTATGGACCATGCGAAATGTTAAAAAGTGGGGGAAAATAAACTTCCCTAATCAATATCACTTGAGACTTGGTGCAGTGACTATAACTGGTAAGAATATAGTCCAGAGATGGTCAAGAAGTACTTTCTTGTCCTACCATTTTAGCACAAGTATTTAATGGAAGTGGAATTGCAACTCAAGGCATGACTGCTCCGTGAGATCCTGCCTGAGCGGTCCATGGATTTCACAGTGGTACAGTCATTATTTTCTGAGTGCATACCATATTATTGTAAATTGAGTTACAACCATTGGTAACATTTTATTCGGAGCCAGGCAAAGGCATGCTGCTACTAGCTGAAATAGTTCACCTTAGAGAACATTAGACTGAAGATCTATAGGTCCCTGTTTTACTCTCGGGTTTTGTTGTGTGTGCCAGACATAGCTCATCATCACATAGTTCTCTTTTTTAAGTATATTTAATAAACATTTACAATTATTTTCTAAAAAAAGAATAAAACATTCCCATCTTTATGCTATTGTAGATTTAAAGGGGTAATCGTGCTGTAGACTTTGAGTTCAGTGATCCTACTTAAACTTTTGTGGATCTTGCAATGCCTTATAATATGTCTCCTTGCTGCACAGAGAGGTTCATGAATAGTGGCTTCTGCACAAATGCTTTTAAAATTTATTTCATTAGTTGTCTGCTGGCCAAACACCTGGACAAGGGAAGGGTATGTGTCAGCTTGCAAGTATGCTTTGTGCAAAAATGTGGGTATCCTGGTTCACACACCCCATGTGTTTTCATGAAATGGGGTCTACCTCAGCTTCCTTTGGATCATGGCTTTGTACTACCAAATCAGATGATGCAAATATGTCATTTGCTAAGTAAAATTCATGAAAATCACACAGTCGAAGAAGAAATCATAATGCTAAATAACTTTACAAATTACCATTTTCTAAAGAGAGTGACCAACTTTCTAATACTAAGTAGGCAACTCTGCTGGAAAGACAGACTGGAGAATGTGGGCATCGATCCCACTACCTCTCGCATGCAAAGCAAGCACTCTACCACTTGAGCTAATTCCCCTTCGCAAAAGCTTTTCTTTCCATGGGCAATCAAACAAAAGCTTATGGCTCAAGACAGAATAGGACAGCCTGCAAATTCCAGCAACAGTTTCAAATGTTTTCTACTGCTGGCAACTCGAACATACTTGATCTGGAAAGATGCCGAAATCTATTCTGCTCCCCTGTCATTTCAACCAAACATTCCACAATTTGGGAAATATCACATCTGGCATCTCTTGTCTCGGGATTTCTTTTTGTGATGAAACTGCCACTGCTATCACAATACCTTTCCACAGCTTCGAGGACTTGCAACTGTGAAAATTTCCAGACCTTTTAAGTCAAATAGGTTATACACATTCAGGTTCCATACTAGCTTCCACATTACCCTAGCTAGCATGGGATGGTTAGCTCCACTCTCGGCATGAGGAAAAATGTGCTCAGTGTCTTTTTGCTTATAGTTGATGCTAAGAAAAAGATTGCAAAATCGTGAGGTATGGACCATGCGAAATGTTAAAAAGTGGGGGAAAATAAACTTCCCTAATCAATATCACTTGAGACTTGGTGCAGTGACTATAACTGGTAAGAATATAGTCCAGAGATGGTCAAGAAGTACTTTCTTGTCCTACCATTTTAGCACAAGTATTTAATGGAAGTGGAATTGCAACTCAAGGCATGACTGCTCCGTGAGATCCTGCCTGAGCGGTCCATGGATTTCACAGTGGTACAGTCATTATTTTCTGAGTGCATACCATATTATTGTAAATTGAGTTACAACCATTGGTAACATTTTATTCGGAGCCAGGCAAAGGCATGCTGCTACTAGCTGAAATAGTTCACCTTAGAGAACATTAGACTGAAGATCTATAGGTCCCTGTTTTACTCTCGGGTTTTGTTGTGTGTGCCAGACATAGCTCATCATCACATAGTTCTCTTTTTTAAGTATATTTAATAAACATTTACAATTATTTTCTAAAAAAAGAATAAAACATTCCCATCTTTATGCTATTGTAGATTTAAAGGGGTAATCGTGCTGTAGACTTTGAGTTCAGTGATCCTACTTAAACTTTTGTGGATCTTGCAATGCCTTATAATATGTCTCCTTGCTGCACAGAGAGGTTCATGAATAGTGGCTTCTGCACAAATGCTTTTAAAATTTATTTCATTAGTTGTCTGCTGGCCAAACACCTGGACAAGGGAAGGGTATGTGTCAGCTTGCAAGTATGCTTTGTGCAAAAATGTGGGTATCCTGGTTCACACACCCCATGTGTTTTCATGAAATGGGGTCTACCTCAGCTTCCTTTGGATCATGGCTTTGTACTACCAAATCAGATGATGCAAATATGTCATTTGCTAAGTTAAATTCATGAAAATCACACAGTCGAAGAAGAAATCATAATGCTAAATAACTTGACAAATTACCATTTTCTAAAGAGAGTGACCAACTTTCTAATACTAAGTAGGCAACTCTGCTGGAAAGACAGACTGGAGAATGTGGGCATCGAGCCCACTACCTCTCGCATGCAAAGCAAGCGCTCTACCACTTGAGCTAATTCCCCTTCGCATAAACTTTTCTTTCCATGGGCAATCAAACAAAAGCTTATGGCTCAAGACAGAATAGGACAGCCTGCAAATTCCAGCAACAGTTTCAAATGTTTTCTACTGCTGGCAACTCGAACATACTTGATCTGGAAAGATGCCAAAATCTATTCTGCTCCCCTGTCATTTCAACCAAACATTCCACAATTTGGGAAATATCACATCTGGCATCTCTTGTCTCGGGATTTCTTTTTGTGATGAAACTGCCACTGCTATCACAATACCTTTCCACAGATTCGAGGACTTGCAACTGTGAAAATTTCCAGACCTTTTAAGTCAAATAGGTTATACACATTCAGGTTCCATACTAGCTTCCACATTACCTCAGCTAGCATGGGATGGTTAGCTCCACTCTCGGCATGAGGAAAAATGTGCTGTGTCTTTTTGCTTATAGTTGATGCTAAGAAATAGATTGCAAAATCGTGAGGTATGGACCATGCGAAATGTTAAAAAGTGGGGGAAAATAAACTTCCCTAATCAATATCACTTGAGACTTGGTGCAGTGACTATAACTGGTAAGAATATAGTCCAGAGATGGTCAAGAAGTACTTTCTTGTCCTACCATTTTAGCACAAGTATTTAATGGAAGTGGAATTGCAACTCAAGGCATGACTGCGCCGTGAGATCCTGCCTGAGCGTTCCATGGATTTCACAGTGGTACAGTCATTATTTTCTGAGTGCATACCATATTATTGTAAATTGAGTTACAACCATTGGTAACATTTTATTCGGAGCCAGGCAAAGGCATGCTGCTACTAGCTGAAATAGTTCACCTTAGAGAACATTAGACTGAAGATCTATAGGTGCCTGGTTCACTCTCGGGTTTTGTTGTGTGTGCCAGACATAGCTCATCATCACATAGTTCTCTTTTTTAAGTATATTTAATAAACATTTACAATTATTTTCTAAAAAAAGAATAAAACATTCCTGTCTTTATGCTATTGTAGATTTAAAGGTGTAATCGTGCTGTAGACTTTGAGTTCAGTGATCCTATTTAAACTTTTGTGGATCTTGCAATGCCTTATAATATGTCTCCTTGCTGCACAGAGAGATTCTTGAAAAGTGGCTTCTGCACAAATGCTTTTACAATTTATTTCATTAGTTGTCTGCTGGCCAAACACCTGGACAAGGGAAGGGTATGTGTCAGCTTGCAAGTATGCTTGGTGCAAAAATGTGGGTATCCTGGTTCACACAACCCATGTGTTTTCATGAAATGGGGTCTACCTCAGCTTCCTTTGGATAATGTACAGGCTTTGTACTACCAAATCAGATGATGCAAATAAGTCATTTGCTAAGTAAAATTCATGAAAATCACACAGTCGAAGAAGAAATCATAATGCTAAATAACTTTACAAATTACCATTTTCTAAAGAGAGTGACCAACTTTCTAATACTAAGTAGGTAACTCTGCTGGAAAGACAGACTGGAGAATGTGGGCATCGATCCCATTACCTCTCGCATGCAAAGCAAGCGCTCTACCACTTGAGCTAATTCCCCTTCGCATAAACTTTTCTTTCCATGGGCAATCAAACAAAAGCTTATGGCTCAAGACAGAATAGGACAGCCTGCAAAATCCAGCAACAGTTTCAAATGTTTTCTACTGCTGGCAACTCGAACATACTTGATCTGGAAAGATGCCGAAATCTATTCTGCTCCCCTGTCATTTCAACCAAACATTCCACAATTTGGGAAATATCACATCTGGCATCTCTTGTCTCGGGATTTCTTTTTGTGATGAAACTGCCACTGCTATCACAATACCTTTCCACAGCTTCGAGGACTTGCAACTGTGAAAATTTCCAGACCTTTTAAGTCAAATAGGTTATACACATTCAGGTTCCATACTAGCTTCCACATTACCTTAGCTAGCATGGGATGGTTAGCTCCACTCTCGGCATGAGGAAAAATGTGCTGTGTCTTTTTGCTTATAGTTGATGCTAAGAAAAAGATTGCAAAATCGTGAGGTATGGACCATGCGAAATGTTAAAAAGTGGGGGAAAATAAACTTCCCTAATCAATATCACTTGAGACTTGGTGCAGTGACTATAACTGGTAAGAATATAGTCCAGAGATGGTCAAGAAGTACTTTCTTGTCCTACCATTTTAGCACAAGTATTTAATGGAAGTGGAATTGCAACTCAAGGCATGACTGCGCCGTGAGATCATGCCTGAGCGGTCCATGGATTTCACAGTGGTACAGTCATTATTTTCTGAGTGCATACCATATTATTGTAAATTGAGTTACAACAATTGGTAACATTTTATTCGGAGCCAGGCAAAGGCATGCTGCTACTAGCTGAAATAGTTCACCTTAGAGAACATTAGACTGAAGATCTATAGGTCCCTGGTTCACACTCGAGTTTTGTTGTGTGTGCCAGACATAGCTCATCATCACATAGTTCTCTTTTTTAAGTATATTTAATAAACATTTACAATTATTTTCTAAAAAAAGAATTAAACATTCCCGTCTTTATGCTATTGTAGATTTAAAGGGGTAATCGTGCTGTAGACTTTGAGTTCAGTGAACCTACTTAAACTTTTGTGGATCTTGCAATGCCTTATAATATGTCTCCTTGCTGCACAGAGCGGTTCATGAACAGTGGCTTCTGCACAAATGCTTTTACAATTTATTTCATTAGTTGTCTGCTGGCGAAACACCTGGACAAGGGAAGGGTGTGTGTCAGCTTGCAAGTATGCTTGGTGCAAAAATGTGGGTATCCTGGTTCATACACCCCATGTGTTTTCATGAAATGGGGTCTACCTCAGCTTCCTTTGGATCATGAACAGGCTTTGTACTACCAAATCAGATGATGCAAATAAGTCATTTGCTAAGTAAAATTCATGAAAATCACACAGTCGAAGAAGAAATCATAATGCTAAATAACTTTACAAATTACCATTTTCTAAAGAGAGTGACCAACTTTCTAATACTAAGTAGGTAACTCTGCTGGAAAGACAGACTGGAGAATGTGGGCATCGATCCCATTACCTCTCACATGAAAAGCAAGCTCTCTACCACTTGAGCTAATTCCCCTTCGCATAAACTTTTCTTTCCATGGGCAATCAAACAAAAGCTTATGGCTCAAGACAGAATAGGACAGCCTGCAAAATCCAGCAACAGTTTCAAATGTTTTCTAATGCTGGCAACTCGAACATACTTGATCTGGAAAGATGCCAAAATCTATTCTGCTCCCCTGTCATTTCAACCAAACATTCCACAATTTGATAAATATCACATCTGGCATCTCTTGTCTCGGGATTTCTTTTTGTGATGAAACTGCCACTGCTATCACAATACCTTTCCACAGATTCGAGGACTTGCAACTGTGAAAATTTCCAGACCTTTTAAGTCAAATAGGTTATACACATTCAGGTTCCATACTAGCTTCCACATTACCTCAGCTAGCATGGGATGGTTAGCTCCACTCTCGGCATGAGGAAAAATGTGCTGTGTCTTTTTGCTTATAGTTGATGCTAAGAAATAGATTGCAAAATCGTGAGGTATGGACCATGCGAAATGTTAAAAAGTGGGGGAAAATAAACTTCCCTAATCAATATCACTTGAGACTTGGTGCAGTGACTATAACTGGTAAGAATATAGTCCAGAGATGGTCAAGAAGTACTTTCTTGTCCTACCATTTTAGCACAAGTATTTAATGGAAGTGGAATTGCAACTCAAGGCATGAATGCGCCGTGAGATCCTGCCTGAGCGGTCCATGGATTTCACAGTGGTACAGTCATTATTTTCTGAGTGCATACCATATTATTGTAAATTGAGTTACAACCATTGGTAACATTTTATTCGGAGCCAGGCAAAGGCATGCTGCTACTAGCTGAAATAGTTCACCTTAGAGAACATTAGACTGAAGATCTATAGGTGCCTGGTTCACTCTCGGGTTTTGTTGTGTGTGCCAGACATAGCTCATCATCACATAGTTCTCTTTTTTAAGTATATTTAATAAACATTTACAATTATTTTCTAAAAAAAGAATAAAACATTCCCGTCTTTATGCTATTGTAGATTTAAAGGTGTAATCGTGCTGTAGACTTTGAGTTCAGTGATCCTACTTAAACTTTTGTGGATCTTGCAATACCTTATAATATGTCTCCTTGCTGCACAGAGAGATTCTTGAAAAGTGGCTTCTGCACAAATGCTTTTACAATTTATTTCATTAGTTGTCTGCTGGCCAAACACCTGGACAAGGGAAGGGTATGTGTCAGCTTGCAAGTATGCTTGGTGCAAAAATGTGGGTATCCTGGTTCACACACCCCATGTGTTTTCATGAAATGGGGTCTACCTCAGCTTCCTTTGGATAATGTACAGGCTTTGTACTACCAAATCAGATGATGCAAATAAGTCATTTGCTAAGTAAAATTCATGAAAATCAGACAGTCGAAGAAGAAATCATAATGCTAAATAACTTTACAAATTACCATTTTCTAAAGAGAGTGACCAACTTTCTAATACTAAGTAGGCAACTCTGCTGGAAAGACAGACTGGAGAATGTGGGCATCGATCCCACTACCTCTCGCATGCAAAGCAAGCACTCTACCACTTGAGCTAATTCCCCTTTGCATAAACTTTTCTTTCCATGGGCAATCAAACAAAAGCTTATGGCTCAAGACAGAATAGGACAGCCTGCAAATTCCAGCAACAGTTTCAAATGTTTTCTACTGCTGGCAACTCGAACATACTTGATCTGGAAAGATGCCAAAATCTATTCTGCTCCCCTGTCATTTCAACCAAACATTCCACAATTTGGGAAATATCACATCTGGCATCTCTTGTCTCGGGATTTCTTTTTGTGATGAAACTGCCACTGCTATCACAATACCTTTCCACAGATTCGAGGACTTGCAACTGTGAAAATTTCCAGACCTTTTAAGTCAAATAGGTTATACACATTCAGGTTC
Organism: Electrophorus electricus; assembly: GCF_041902795.1. NCBI lineage: Eukaryota > Metazoa > Chordata > Actinopteri > Gymnotiformes > Gymnotidae > Electrophorus > Electrophorus electricus. Next base: position 22,478,751 of record NC_137501.1, read on the forward strand.
CATACTAGCTTCCACATTACCTCAGCTAGCATGGGATGGTTAGCTCCACTCTCGGCATGAGGAAAAATGTGCTGTGTCTTTTTGCTTATAGTTGATGCTAAGAAATAGATTGCAAAATCGTGAGGTATGGACCATGCGAAATGTTAAAAAGTGGGGGAAAATAAACTTCCCTAATCAATATCACTTGAGACTTGGTGCAGTGACTATAACTGGTAAGAATATAGTCCAGAGATGGTCAAGAAGTACTTTCTTGTCCTACCATTTTAGCACAAGTATTTAATGGAAGTGGAATTGCAACTCAAGGCATGACTGCGCCGTGAGATCCTGCCTGAGCGGTCCATGGATTTCACAGTGGTACAGTCATTATTTTCTGAGTGCATACCATATTATTGTAAATTGAGTTACAACCATTGGTAACATTTTATTCGGAGCCAGGCAAAGGCATGCTGCTACTAGCTGAAATAGTTCACCTTAGAGAACATTAGACTGAAGATCTATAGGTGCCTGGTTCACTCTCGGGTTTTGTTGTGTGTGCCAGACATAGCTCATCATCACATAGTTCTCTTTTTTAAGTATATTTAATAAACATTTACAATTATTTTCTAAAAAAAGAATAAAACATTCCTGTCTTTATGCTATTGTAGATTTAAAGGTGTAATCGTGCTGTAGACTTTGAGTTCAGTGATCCTACTTAAACTTTTGTGGATCTTGCAATGCCTTATAATATGTCTCCTTGCTGCACAGAGAGAATCTTGAAAAGTGGCTTCTGCACAAATGCTTTTACAATTTATTTCATTAGTTGTCTGCTGGCCAAACACCTGGACAAGGGAAGGGTATGTGTCAGCTTGCAAGTATGCTTGGTGCAAAAATGTGGGTATCCTGGTTCACACACCCCATGTGTTTTCATGAAATGGGGTCTACCTCAGCTTCCTTTGGATCATGGACAGGCTTTGTACTACCAAATCAGATGATGCAAATAAGTCATTTGCTAAGTAAAATTCATGAAAATCACACAGTCGAAGAAGAAATCATAATGCTAAATAACTTTACAAATTACCATTTTCTAAAGAGAGTGACCAACTTTCTAATACTAAGTAGGCAACTCTGCTGGAAAGACAGACTGGAGAATGTGGGCATCGATCCCACTACCTCTCGCATGCAAAGCAAGCACTATACCACTTGAGCTAATTCTCCTTCGCAGAAGCTTTTCTTAACATGGGCCATCAAACAAAAGCTTATGGCTCAAGACTGAATAGGACAGCCTGCAAATTCCAGCAACAGTTTCAAATGTTTTCTACTGCTGGCAACTCGAACATACTTGATCTGGAAAGATGCCAAAATCTATTCTGCTCCCCTGTCATTTCAACCATACATTCCACAATTTGGGAAATATCACATCTGGCATCTCTTGTCTCGGGATTTCTTTTTGTGATGAAACTGCCACTGCTATCACAATACCTTTCCACAGATTCGAGGACTTGCAACTGTGAAAATTTCCAGACCTTTTAAGTCAAATAGGTTATACACATTCAGGTTCCATACTAGCTTCCACATTACCTCAGCTAGCATGGGATGGTTAGCTCCACTCTCGGCATGAGGAAAAATGTGCTCAGTGTCTTTTTGCTTATAGTTGATGCTAAGAAAAAGATTGCAAAATCGTGAGGTATGGACCATGCGAAATGTTAAAAAGTGGGGGAAAATAAACTTACCTAATCAATATCACTTGAGACTTGGTGCAGTGACTATAACTGGTAAGAATATAGTCCAGAGATGGTCAAGAAGTACTTTCTTGTCCTACCATTTTAGCACAAGTATTTAATGGAAGTGGAATTGCAACTCAAGGCATGACTGCGCCGTGAGATCATGCCTGAGCGGTCCATGGATTTCACAGTGGTACAGTCATTATTTTCTGAGTGCATACCATATTATTGTAAATTGAGTTACAACCATTGGTAACATTTTATTCGGAGCCAGGCAAAGGCATGCTGCTACTAGCTGAAATAGTTCACCTTAGAGAACATTAGACTATAGATCTATAGGTCCCTGGTTCACTCTCGGGTTTTGTTGTGTGTGCCAGACATAGCTCATCATCACATAGTTCTCTTTTTTAAGTATATTTAATAAACATTAACAATTATTTTCTAAAAAAAGTATTAAACATTCCCGTCTTTATGCTATTGTAGATTTAAAGGGGTAATCGTGCTGTAGACTTTGAGTTCAGTGATCCTACTTAAACTTTTGTGGATCTTGCAATGCCTTATAATATGTCTCCTTGCTGCACAGAGCGGTTCATGAACAGTGGCTTCTGCACAAATGCTTTTACAATTTATTTCATTAGTTGTCTGCTGGCCAAACACCTGGACAAGGGAAGGGTATTTGTCAGCTTGCAAGTATGCTTGGTGCAAAAATGTGGGTATCCTGGTTCATACACCCCATGTGTTTTCATGAAATGGGGTCTACCTCAGCTTCCTTTGGATCATGGACAGGCTTTGTACTACCAAATCAGATGATGCAAATAAGTCATTTGCTAAGTAAAATTCATGAAAATCACACAGTCGAAGAAGAAATCATAATGCTAAATAACTTTCCAAATTACCATTTTCTAAAGAGAGTGACCAACTTTCTAATACTGAGTAGGCAACTCTGCTGGAAAGACAGACTGGAGAATGTGGGCATCGATCCCACTACCTCTCGCACGCAAAGCAAGCGCTCTACCACTTGAGCTAATACCCCTTCACATAAACTTTCCTTTCCATGGGCAATCAAACAAAAGCTTATGGCTCAAGACAGAATAGGACAGCCTGCAAATTCCAGCAACAGTTTCAAATGTTTTCTACTGCTGGCAACTCGAACATACTTGATCTGGAAAGATGCCGAAATCTATTCTGCTCCCCTGTCATTTCAACCAAACATTCCACAATTTGGGAAATATCACATCTGGCATCTCTTGTCTCGGGATTTCTTTTTGTCATGAAACTGCCACTGCTATCACAATACCTTTCCACAGCTTCGAGGACTTGCAACTGTGAAAATTTCCAGACATTTTAAGTCAAATAGGTTATACACATTCAGGTTCCATACTAGCTTCCACATTACCTTAGCTAGCATGGGATGGTTAGCTCCACTCTCGGCATGAGGAAAAATATGCTGTGTCTTTTTGCTTATAGTTGATGCTAAGAAATAGATTGCAAAATCGTGAGGTATGGACCATGCGAAATGTTAAAAAGTGGGGAAAAATAAACTTACCTAATCAATATCACTTGAGACTTGGTGCAGTGACTATAACTGGTAAGAATATAGTCCAGAGATGGTGAAGAAGTACTTTCTTGTCCTACCATTTTAGCACAAGTATTTAATGGAAGTGGAATTGCAACTCAAGGCATGACTGCGCCGTGAGATCCTGCCTGAGCGGTCCATGGATTTCACAGTGGTACAGTCATTATTTTCTGAGTGCATACCATATTATTGTAAATTGAGTTACAACCATTGGTAACATTTTATTCGGAGCCAGGCAAAGGCATGCTGCTACTAGCTGAAATAGTTCACCTTAGAGAACATTAGACTGAAGATCTATAGGTCCCTGGTTCACTCTCGGGTTTTGTTGTGTGTGCCAGACATAGCTCATCATCACATAGTTCTCTTTTTTAAGTATATTTAATAAACATTTACAATTATTTTCTAAAAAAAGAATTAAACATTCCCGTCTTTATGCTATTGTAGATTTAAAGGGGTAATCGTGCTGTAGACTTTGAGTTCAGTGATCCTACTTAAACTTTTGTGGATCTTGCAATGCCTTATAATATGTCTCCTTGCTGCACAGAGCGGTTCATGAACAGTGGCTTCTGCACAAATGCTTTTACAATTTATTTCATTAGTTGTCTGCTGGCCAAACACCTGGACAAGGGAAGGGTATTTGTCAGCTTGCAAGTATGCTTGGTGCAAAAATGTGGGTATCCTCGTTCATACACCCCATGTGTTTTCATGAAATGGGGTCTACCTCAGCTTCCTTTGGATCATGGACAGGCTTTGTACTACCAAATCAGATGATGCAAATAAGTCATTTGCTAAGTAAAATTCATGAAAATCACACAGTCGAAGAAGAAATCATAATGCTAAATAACTTTACAAATTACCATTTTCTAAAGAGAGTGACCAACTTTCTAATACTGAGTAGGCAACTCTGCTGGAAAGACAGACTGGAGAACGTGGGAATCGATCCCACTACCTCTCGCATGCAAAGCAAGCGCTCTACCACTTGAGCTAATTCCCCTTCGCATAAACTTTCCTTTCCATGGGCAATCAAACAAAAGCTTATGGCTCAAGACAGAATAGGACAGCCTGCAAAATCCAGCAACAGTTTCAAATGTTTTCTACTGCTGGCAACTCGAACATACTTGATCTGGAAAGATGCCGAAATCTATTCTGCTCCCCTGTCATTTCAACCAAACATTCCACAATTTGGGAAATATCACATCTGGCATCTCTTGTCTCGGGATTTCTTTTTGTCATGAAACTGCCACTGCTATCACAATACCTTTCCACAGCTTCGAGCACTTGCAACTGTGAAAATTTCCAGACCTTTTAAGTCAAATAGGTTATACACATTCAGGTTCCATACTAGCTTCCACATTACCTCAGCTAGCATGGGATGGTTAGCTCCACTCTCGGCATGAGGAAAAATGTGCTCAGTGTCTTTTTGCTTATAGTTGATGCTAAGAAAAAGATTGCAAAATCGTGAGGTATGGACCATGCGAAATGTTAAAAAGTGGGGGAAAATAAACTTACCTAATCAATATCACTTGAGACTTGGTGCAGTGACTATAACTGGTAAGAATATAGTCCAGAGATGGTCAAGAAGTACTTTCTTGTCCTACCATTTTAGCACAAGTATTTAATGGAAGTGGAATTGCAACTCAAGGCATGACTGCGCCGTGAGATCATGCCTGAGCGGTCCATGGATTTCACAGTGGTACAGTCATTATTTTCTGAGTGCATACCATATTATTGTAAATTGAGTTACAACCATTGGTAACATTTTATTCGGAGCCAGGCAAAGGCATGCTGCTACTAGCTGAAATAGTTCACCTTAGAGAACATTAGACTGAAGATCTATAGGTCCCTGGTTCACTCTCGGGTTTTGTTGTGTGTGCCAGACATAGCTCATCATCACATAGTTCTCTTTTTTAAGTATATTTAATAAACATTTACAATTATTTTCTAAAAAAAGAATTAAACATTCCCGTCTTTATGCTATTGTAGATTTAAAGGGGTAATCGTGCTGTAGACTTTGAGTTCAGTGATCCTACTTAAACTTTTGTGGATCTTGCAATGCCTTATAATATGTCTCCTTGCTGCACAGAGCGGTTCATGAACAGTGGCTTCTGCACAAATGCTTTTACAATTTATTTCATTAGTTGCCTGCTGGCCAAACACCTGGACAAGGGAAGGGTATTTGTCAGCTTGCAAGTATGCTTGGTGCAAAAATGTGGGTATCCTGGTTCATACACCCCATGTGTTTTCATGAAATGGGGTCTACCTCAGCTTCCTTTGGATCATGGACAGGCTTTGTACTACCAAATCAGATGATGCAAATAAGTCATTTGCTAAGTAAAATTCATGAAAATCACACAGTCGAAGAAGAAATCATAATGCTAAATAACTTTCCAAATTACCATTTTCTAAAGAGAGTGACCAACTTTCTAATACTGAGTAGGCAACTCTGCTGGAAAGACAGACTGGAGAATGTGGGCATCGATCCCACTACCTCTCGCATGCAAAGCAAGCGCTCTACCACTTGAGCTAATTCCCCTTCGCATAAACTTTCCTTTCCATGGGCAATCAAACAAAAGCTTATGGCTCAAGACAGAATAGGACAGCCTGCAAATTCCAGCAACAGTTTCAAATGTTTTCTACTGCTGGCAACTCGAACATACTTGATCTGGAAAGATGCCGAAATCTATTCTGCTCCCCTGTCATTTCAACCAAACATTCCACAATTTGGGAAATATCACATCTGGCATCTCTTGTCTCGGGATTTCTTTTTGTCATGAAACTGCCACTGCTATCACAATACCTTTCCACAGCTTCGAGCACTTGCAACTGTGAAAATTTCCAGACCTTTTAAGTCAAATAGGTTATACACATTCAGGTTCCATACTAGCTTCCACATTACCTTAGCTAGCATGGGATGGTTAGCTCCACTCTCGGCATGAGGAAAAATATGCTGTGTCTTTTTGCTTATAGTTGATGCTAAGAAATAGATTGCAAAATCGTGAGGTATGGACCATGCGAAATGTTAAAAAGTGGGGGAAAATAAACTTACCTAATCAATATCACTTGAGACTTGGTGCAGTGACTATAACTGGTAAGAATATTGTCCAGAGATGGTCAAGAAGTACTTTCTTGTCCTACCATTTTAGCACAAGTATTTAATGGAAGTGGAATTGCAACTCAAGGCATGACTGCGCCGTGAGATCCTGCCTGAGCGGTCCATGGATTTCACAGTGGTACAGTCATTATTTTCTGAGTGCATACCATATTATTGTAAATTGAGTTACAACCATTGGTAACATTTTATTCGGAGCCAGGCAAAGGCATGCTGCTACTAGCTGAAATAGTTCACCTTAGAGAACATTAGACTGAAGATCTATAGGTCCCTGGTTCACTCTCGGGTTTTGTTGTGTGTGCCAGACATAGCTCATCATCACATAGTTCTCTTTTTTAAGTATATTTAATAAACATTTACAATTATTTTCTAAAAAAAGAATTAAACATTCCCGTCTTTATGCTATTGTAGATTTAAAGGGGTAATCGTGCTGTAGACTTTGAGTTCAGTGATCCTACTTAAACTTTTGTGGATCTTGCAATGCCTTATAATATGTCTCCTTGCTGCACAGAGCGGTTCATGAACAGTGGCTTCTGCACAAATGCTTTTACAATTTATTTCATTAGTTGTCTGCTGGCCAAACACCTGGACAAGGGAAGGGTATTTGTCAGCTTGCAAGTATGCTTGGTGCAAAAATGTGGGTATCCTCGTTCATACACCCCATGTGTTTTCATGAAATGGGGTCTACCTCAGCTTCCTTTGGATCATGGACAGGCTTTGTACTACCAAATCAGATGATGCAAATAAGTCATTTGCTAAGTAAAATTAATGAAAATCACACAGTCGAAGAAGAAATCATAATGCTAAATAACTTTACAAATTACCATTTTCTAAAGAGAGTGACCAACTTTCTAATACTGAGTAGGCAACTCTGCTGGAAAGACAGACTGGAGAACGTGGGAATCGATCCCACTACCTCTCGCATGCAAAGCAAGCGCTCTACCACTTGAGCTAATTCCCCTTCACATAAACTTTCCTTTCCATGGGCAATCAAACAAAAGCTTATGGCTCAAGACAGAATAGGACAGCCTGCAAAATCCAGCAACAGTTTCAAATGTTTTCTACTGCTGGCAACTCGAACATACTTGATCTGGAAAGATGCCAAAATCTATTCTGCTCCCCTGTCATTTCAACCAAACATTCCACAATTTGGGAAATATCACATCTGGCATCTCTTGTCTCGGGATTTCTTTTTGTGATGAAACTGCCACTGCTATCACAATACCTTTCCACAGATTCGAGGACTTGCAACTGTGAAAATTTCCAGACCTTTTAAGTCAAATAGGTTATACACATTCAGGTTCCATACTAGCTTCCACATTACCTCAGCTAGCATGGGATGGTTAGCTCCACTCTCGGCATGAGGAAAAATGTGCTGTGTCTTTTTGCTTATAGTTGATGCTAAGAAATAGATTGCAAAATCGTGAGGTATGGACCATGCGAAATGTTAAAAAGTGGGGGAAAATAAACTTACCTAATCAATATCACTTGAGACTTGGTGCAGTGACTATAACTGGTAAGAATATTGTCCAGAGATGGTCAAGAAGTACTTTCTTGTCCTACCATTTTAGCACAAGTATTTAATGGAAGTGGAATTGCAACTCAAGGCATGACTGCGCCGTGAGATCCTGCCTGAGCGGTCCATGGATTTCACAGTGGTACAGTCATTATTTTCTGAGTGCATACCATATTATTGTAAATTGAGTTACAACCATTGGTAACATTTTATTCGGAGCCAGGCAAAGGCATGCTGCTACTAGCTGAAATAGTTCACCTTAGAGAACATTAGACTGAAGATCTATAGGTCCCTGGTTCACTCTCGGGTTTTGTTGTGTGTGCCAGACATAGCTCATCATCACATAGTTCTCTTTTTTAAGTATATTTAATAAACATTTACAATTATTTTCTAAAAAAAGAATTAAACATTCCCGTCTTTATGCTATTGTAGATTTAAAGGGGTAATCGTGCTGTAGACTTTGAGTTCAGTGATCCTACTTAAACTTTTGTGGATCTTGCAATGCCTTATAATATGTCTCCTTGCTGCACAGAGCGGTTCATGAACAGTGGCTTCTGCACAAATGCTTTTACAATTTATTTCATTAGTTGTCTGCTGGCCAAACACCTGGACAAGGGAAGGGTATTTGTCAGCTTGCAAGTATGCTTGGTGCAAAAATGTGGGTATCCTCGTTCATACACCCCATGTGTTTTCATGAAATGGGGTCTACCTCAGCTTCCTTTGGATCATGGACAGGCTTTGTACTACCAAATCAGATGATGCAAATAAGTCATTTGCTAAGTAAAATTAATGAAAATCACACAGTCGAAGAAGAAATCATAATGCTAAATAACTTTACAAATTACCATTTTCTAAAGAGAGTGACCAACTTTCTAATACTGAGTAGGCAACTCTGCTGGAAAGACAGACTGGAGAACGTGGGAATCGATCCCACTACCTCTCGCATGCAAAGCAAGCGCTCTACCACTTGAGCTAATTCCCCTTCACATAAACTTTCCTTTCCATGGGCAATCAAACAAAAGCTTATGGCTCAAGACAGAATAGGACAGCCTGCAAAATCCAGCAACAGTTTCAAATGTTTTCTACTGCTGGCAACTCGAACATACTTGATCTGGAAAGATGCCAAAATCTATTCTGCTCCCCTGTCATTTCAACCAAACATTCCACAATTTGGGAAATATCACATCTGGCATCTCTTGTCTCGGGATTTCTTTTTGTGATGAAACTGCCACTGCTATCACAATACCTTTCCACAGATTCGAGGACTTGCAACTGTGAAAATTTCCAGACCTTTTAAGTCAAATAGGTTATACACATTCAGGTTCCATACTAGCTTCCACATTACCTCAGCTAGCATGGGATGGTTAGCTCCACTCTCGGCATGAGGAAAAATGTGCTGTGTCTTTTTGCTTATAGTTGATGCTAAGAAATAGATTGCAAAATCGTGAGGTATGGACCATGCGAAATGTTAAAAAGTGGGGGAAAATAAACTTCCCTAATCAATATCACTTGAGACTTGGTGCAGTGACTATAACTGGTAAGAATATAGTCCAGAGATGGTCAAGAAGTACTTTCTTGTCCTACCATTTTAGCACAAGTATTTAATGGAAGTGGAATTGCAACTCAAGGCATGACTGCGCCGTGAGATCCTGCCTGAGCGTTCCATGGATTTCACAGTGGTACAGTCATTATTTTCTGAGTGCATACCATATTATTGTAAATTGAGTTACAACCATTGGTAACATTTTATTCGGAGCCAGGCAAAGGCATGCTGCTACTAGCTGAAATAGTTCACCTTAGAGAACATTAGACTGAAGATCTATAGGTGCCTGGTTCACTCTCGGGTTTTGTTGTGTGTGCCAGACATAGCTCATCATCACATAGTTCTCTTTTTTAAGTATATTTAATAAACATTTACAATTATTTTCTAAAAAAAGAATAAAACATTCCTGTCTTTATGCTATTGTAGATTTAAAGGTGTAATCGTGCTGTAGACTTTGAGTTCAGTGATCCTATTTAAACTTTTGTGGATCTTGCAATGCCTTATAATATGTCTCCTTGCTGCACAGAGAGATTCTTGAAAAGTGGCTTCTGCACAAATGCTTTTACAATTTATTTCATTAGTTGTCTGCTGGCCAAACACCTGGACAAGGGAAGGGTATGTGTCAGCTTGCAAGTATGCTTTGTGCAAAAATGTGGGTATCCTGGTTCACACACCCCATGTGTTTTCATGAAATGGGGTCTACCTCAGCTTCCTTTGGATCATGGCTTTGTACTACCAAATCAGATGATGCAAATATGTCATTTGCTAAGTAAAATTCATGAAAATCACACAGTCGAAGAAGAAATCATAATGCTAAATAACTTTACAAATTACCATTTTCTAAAGAGAGTGACCAACTTTCTAATACTAAGTAGGCAACTCTGCTGGAAAGACAGACTGGAGAATGTGGGCATCGATCCCACTACCTCTCGCATGCAAAGCAAGCACTCTACCACTTGAGCTAATTCCCCTTCGCAAAAGCTTTTCTTTCCATGGGCAATCAAACAAAAGCTTATGGCTCAAGACAGAATAGGACAGCCTGCAAATTCCAGCAACAGTTTCAAATGTTTTCTACTGCTGGCAACTCGAACATACTTGATCTGGAAAGATGCCGAAATCTATTCTGCTCCCCTGTCATTTCAACCAAACATTCCACAATTTGGGAAATATCACATCTGGCATCTCTTGTCTCGGGATTTCTTTTTGTGATGAAACTGCCACTGCTATCACAATACCTTTCCACAGCTTCGAGGACTTGCAACTGTGAAAATTTCCAGACCTTTTAAGTCAAATAGGTTATACACATTCAGGTTCCATACTAGCTTCCACATTACCCTAGCTAGCATGGGATGGTTAGCTCCACTCTCGGCATGAGGAAAAATGTGCTCAGTGTCTTTTTGCTTATAGTTGATGCTAAGAAAAAGATTGCAAAATCGTGAGGTATGGACCATGCGAAATGTTAAAAAGTGGGGGAAAATAAACTTCCCTAATCAATATCACTTGAGACTTGGTGCAGTGACTATAACTGGTAAGAATATAGTCCAGAGATGGTCAAGAAGTACTTTCTTGTCCTACCATTTTAGCACAAGTATTTAATGGAAGTGGAATTGCAACTCAAGGCATGACTGCTCCGTGAGATCCTGCCTGAGCGGTCCATGGATTTCACAGTGGTACAGTCATTATTTTCTGAGTGCATACCATATTATTGTAAATTGAGTTACAACCATTGGTAACATTTTATTCGGAGCCAGGCAAAGGCATGCTGCTACTAGCTGAAATAGTTCACCTTAGAGAACATTAGACTGAAGATCTATAGGTGCCTGGTTCACTCTCGGGTTTTGTTGTGTGTGCCAGACATAGCTCATCATCACATAGTTCTCTTTTTTAAGTATATTTAATAAACATTTACAATTATTTTCTAAAAAAAGAATAAAACATTCCTGTCTTTATGCTATTGTAGATTTAAAGGTGTAATCGTGCTGTAGACTTTGAGTTCAGTGATCCTATTTAAACTTTTGTGGATCTTGCAATGCCTTATAATATGTCTCCTTGCTGCACAGAGAGATTCTTGAAAAGTGGCTTCTGCACAAATGCTTTTACAATTTATTTCATTAGTTGTCTGCTGGCCAAACACCTGGACAAGGGAAGGGTATGTGTCAGCTTGCAAGTATGCTTGGTGCAAAAATGTGGGTATCCTGGTTCACACAACCCATGTGTTTTCATGAAATGGGGTCTACCTCAGCTTCCTTTGGATAATGTACAGGCTTTGTACTACCAAATCAGATGATGCAAATAAGTCATTTGCTAAGTAAAATTCATGAAAATCACACAGTCGAAGAAGAAATCATAATGCTAAATAACTTTACAAATTACCATTTTCTAAAGAGAGTGACCAACTTTCTAATACTAAGTAGGTAACTCTGCTGGAAAGACAGACTGGAGAATGTGGGCATCGATCCCATTACCTCTCGCATGCAAAGCAAGCGCTCTACCACTTGAGCTAATTCCCCTTCGCATAAACTTTTCTTTCCATGGGCAATCAAACAAAAGCTTATGGCTCAAGACAGAATAGGACAGCCTGCAAAATCCAGCAACAGTTTCAAATGTTTTCTACTGCTGGCAACTCGAACATACTTGATCTGGAAAGATGCCGAAATCTATTCTGCTCCCCTGTCATTTCAACCAAACATTCCACAATTTGGGAAATATCACATCTGGCATCTCTTGTCTCGGGATTTCTTTTTGTGATGAAACTGCCACTGCTATCACAATACCTTTCCACAGCTTCGAGGACTTGCAACTGTGAAAATTTCCAGACCTTTTAAGTCAAATAGGTTATACACATTCAGGTTCCATACTAGCTTCCACATTACCTTAGCTAGCATGGGATGGTTAGCTCCACTCTCGGCATGAGGAAAAATGTGCTGTGTCTTTTTGCTTATAGTTGATGCTAAGAAAAAGATTGCAAAATCGTGAGGTATGGACCATGCGAAATGTTAAAAAGTGGGGGAAAATAAACTTCCCTAATCAATATCACTTGAGACTTGGTGCAGTGACTATAACTGGTAAGAATATAGTCCAGAGATGGTCAAGAAGTACTTTCTTGTCCTACCATTTTAGCACAAGTATTTAATGGAAGTGGAATTGCAACTCAAGGCATGACTGCGCCGTGAGATCATGCCTGAGCGGTCCATGGATTTCACAGTGGTACAGTCATTATTTTCTGAGTGCATACCATATTATTGTAAATTGAGTTACAACAATTGGTAACATTTTATTCGGAGCCAGGCAAAGGCATGCTGCTACTAGCTGAAATAGTTCACCTTAGAGAACATTAGACTGAAGATCTATAGGTCCCTGGTTCACACTCGAGTTTTGTTGTGTGTGCCAGACATAGCTCATCATCACATAGTTCTCTTTTTTAAGTATATTTAATAAACATTTACAATTATTTTCTAAAAAAAGAATTAAACATTCCCGTCTTTATGCTATTGTAGATTTAAAGGGGTAATCGTGCTGTAGACTTTGAGTTCAGTGAACCTACTTAAACTTTTGTGGATCTTGCAATGCCTTATAATATGTCTCCTTGCTGCACAGAGCGGTTCATGAACAGTGGCTTCTGCACAAATGCTTTTACAATTTATTTCATTAGTTGTCTGCTGGCGAAACACCTGGACAAGGGAAGGGTGTGTGTCAGCTTGCAAGTATGCTTGGTGCAAAAATGTGGGTATCCTGGTTCATACACCCCATGTGTTTTCATGAAATGGGGTCTACCTCAGCTTCCTTTGGATCATGAACAGGCTTTGTACTACCAAATCAGATGATGCAAATAAGTCATTTGCTAAGTAAAATTCATGAAAATCACACAGTCGAAGAAGAAATCATAATGCTAAATAACTTTACAAATTACCATTTTCTAAAGAGAGTGACCAACTTTCTAATACTAAGTAGGTAACTCTGCTGGAAAGACAGACTGGAGAATGTGGGCATCGATCCCATTACCTCTCACATGAAAAGCAAGCTCTCTACCACTTGAGCTAATTCCCCTTCGCATAAACTTTTCTTTCCATGGGCAATCAAACAAAAGCTTATGGCTCAAGACAGAATAGGACAGCCTGCAAAATCCAGCAACAGTTTCAAATGTTTTCTAATGCTGGCAACTCGAACATACTTGATCTGGAAAGATGCCAAAATCTATTCTGCTCCCCTGTCATTTCAACCAAACATTCCACAATTTGATAAATATCACATCTGGCATCTCTTGTCTCGGGATTTCTTTTTGTGATGAAACTGCCACTGCTATCACAATACCTTTCCACAGATTCGAGGACTTGCAACTGTGAAAATTTCCAGACCTTTTAAGTCAAATAGGTTATACACATTCAGGTTCCATACTAGCTTCCACATTACCTCAGCTAGCATGGGATGGTTAGCTCCACTCTCGGCATGAGGAAAAATGTGCTGTGTCTTTTTGCTTATAGTTGATGCTAAGAAATAGATTGCAAAATCGTGAGGTATGGACCATGCGAAATGTTAAAAAGAGGGGGAAAATAAACTTCCCTAATCAATATCACTTGAGACTTGGTGCAGTGACTATAACTGGTAAGAATATAGTCCAGAGATGGTCAAGAAGTACTTTCTTGTCCTACCATTTTAGCACAAGTATTTAATGGAAGTGGAATTGCAACTCAAGGCATGAATGCGCCGTGAGATCCTGCCTGAGCGGTCCATGGATTTCACAGTGGTACAGTCATTATTTTCTGAGTGCATACCATATTATTGTAAATTGAGTTACAACCATTGGTAACATTTTATTCGGAGCCAGGCAAAGGCATGCTGCTACTAGCTGAAATAGTTCACCTTAGAGAACATTAGACTAAAGATCTATAGGTGCCTGGTTCACTCTCGGGTTTTGTTGTGTGTGCCAGACATAGCTCATCATCACATAGTTCTCTTTTTTAAGTATATTTAATAAACATTTACAATTATTTTCTAAAAAAAGAATAAAACATTCCCGTCTTTATGCTATTGTAGATTTAAAGGTGTAATCGTGCTGTAGACTTTGAGTTCAGTGATCCTACTTAAACTTTTGTGGATCTTGCAATACCTTATAATATGTCTCCTTGCTGCACAGAGAGATTCTTGAAAAGTGGCTTCTGCACAAATGCTTTTACAATTTATTTCATTAGTTGTCTGCTGGCCAAACACCTGGACAAGGGAAGGGTATGTGTCAGCTTGCAAGTATGCTTGGTGCAAAAATGTGGGTATCCTGGTTCACACACCCCATGTGTTTTCATGAAATGGGGTCTACCTCAGCTTCCTTTGGATAATGTACAGGCTTTGTACTACCAAATCAGATGATGCAAATAAGTCATTTGCTAAGTAAAATTCATGAAAATCAGACAGTCGAAGAAGAAATCATAATGCTAAATAACTTTACAAATTACCATTTTCTAAAGAGAGTGACCAACTTTCTAATACTAAGTAGGCAACTCTGCTGGAAAGACAGACTGGAGAATGTGGGCATCGATCCCACTACCTCTCGCATGCAAAGCAAGCACTCTACCACTTGAGCTAATTCCCCTTTGCATAAACTTTTCTTTCCATGGGCAATCAAACAAAAGCTTATGGCTCAAGACAGAATAGGACAGCCTGCAAATTCCAGCAACAGTTTCAAATGTTTTCTACTGCTGGCAACTCGAACATACTTGATCTGGAAAGATGCCAAAATCTATTCTGCTCCCCTGTCATTTCAACCAAACATTCCACAATTTGGGAAATATCACATCTGGCATCTCTTGTCTCGGGATTTCTTTTTGTGATGAAACTGCCACTGCTATCACAATACCTTTCCACAGATTCGAGGACTTGCAACTGTGAAAATTTCCAGACCTTTTAAGTCAAATAGGTTATACACATTCAGGTTCCATACTAGCTTCCACATTACCTCAGCTAGCATGGGATGGTTAGCTCCACTCTCGGCATGAGGAAAAATGTGCTGTGTCTTTTTGCTTATAGTTGATGCTAAGAAATAGATTGCAAAATCGTGAGGTATGGACCATGCGAAATGTTAAAAAGTGGGGGAAAATAAACTTCCCTAATCAATATCACTTGAGACTTGGTGCAGTGACTATAACTGGTAAGAATATAGTCCAGAGATGGTCAAGAAGTACTTTCTTGTCCTACCATTTTAGCACAAGTATTTAATGGAAGTGGAATTGCAACTCAAGGCATGACTGCGCCGTGAGATCCTGCCTGAGCGGTCCATGGATTTCACAGTGGTACAGTCATTATTTTCTGAGTGCATACCATATTATTGTAAATTGAGTTACAACCATTGGTAACATTTTATTCGGAGCCAGGCAAAGGCATGCTGCTACTAGCTGAAATAGTTCACCTTAGAGAACATTAGACTGAAGATCTATAGGTGCCTGGTTCACTCTCGGGTTTTGTTGTGTGTGCCAGACATAGCTCATCATCACATAGTTCTCTTTTTTAAGTATATTTAATAAACATTTACAATTATTTTCTAAAAAAAGAATAAAACATTCCTGTCTTTATGCTATTGTAGATTTAAAGGTGTAATCGTGCTGTAGACTTTGAGTTCAGTGATCCTACTTAAACTTTTGTGGATCTTGCAATGCCTTATAATATGTCTCCTTGCTGCACAGAGAGAATCTTGAAAAGTGGCTTCTGCACAAATGCTTTTACAATTTATTTCATTAGTTGTCTGCTGGCCAAACACCTGGACAAGGGAAGGGTATGTGTCAGCTTGCAAGTATGCTTGGTGCAAAAATGTGGGTATCCTGGTTCACACACCCCATGTGTTTTCATGAAATGGGGTCTACCTCAGCTTCCTTTGGATCATGGACAGGCTTTGTACTACCAAATCAGATGATGCAAATAAGTCATTTGCTAAGTAAAATTCATGAAAATCACACAGTCGAAGAAGAAATCATAATGCTAAATAACTTTACAAATTACCATTTTCTAAAGAGAGTGACCAACTTTCTAATACTAAGTAGGCAACTCTGCTGGAAAGACAGACTGGAGAATGTGGGCATCGATCCCACTACCTCTCGCATGCAAAGCAAGCACTATACCACTTGAGCTAATTCTCCTTCGCAGAAGCTTTTCTTAACATGGGCCATCAAACAAAAGCTTATGGCTCAAGACTGAATAGGACAGCCTGCAAATTCCAGCAACAGTTTCAAATGTTTTCTACTGCTGGCAACTCGAACATACTTGATCTGGAAAGATGCCAAAATCTATTCTGCTCCCCTGTCATTTCAACCATACATTCCACAATTTGGGAAATATCACATCTGGCATCTCTTGTCTCGGGATTTCTTTTTGTGATGAAACTGCCACTGCTATCACAATACCTTTCCACAGATTCGAGGACTTGCAACTGTGAAAATTTCCAGACCTTTTAAGTCAAATAGGTTATACACATTCAGGTTCCATACTAGCTTCCACATTACCTCAGCTAGCATGGGATGGTTAGCTCCACTCTCGGCATGAGGAAAAATGTGCTCAGTGTCTTTTTGCTTATAGTTGATGCTAAGAAAAAGATTGCAAAATCGTGAGGTATGGACCATGCGAAATGTTAAAAAGTGGGGGAAAATAAACTTACCTAATCAATATCACTTGAGACTTGGTGCAGTGACTATAACTGGTAAGAATATAGTCCAGAGATGGTCAAGAAGTACTTTCTTGTCCTACCATTTTAGCACAAGTATTTAATGGAAGTGGAATTGCAACTCAAGGCATGACTGCGCCGTGAGATCATGCCTGAGCGGTCCATGGATTTCACAGTGGTACAGTCATTATTTTCTGAGTGCATACCATATTATTGTAAATTGAGTTACAACCATTGGTAACATTTTATTCGGAGCCAGGCAAAGGCATGCTGCTACTAGCTGAAATAGTTCACCTTAGAGAACATTAGACTATAGATCTATAGGTCCCTGGTTCACTCTCGGGTTTTGTTGTGTGTGCCAGACATAGCTCATCATCACATAGTTCTCTTTTTTAAGTATATTTAATAAACATTAACAATTATTTTCTAAAAAAAGTATTAAACATTCCCGTCTTTATGCTATTGTAGATTTAAAGGGGTAATCGTGCTGTAGACTTTGAGTTCAGTGATCCTACTTAAACTTTTGTGGATCTTGCAATGCCTTATAATATGTCTCCTTGCTGCACAGAGCGGTTCATGAACAGTGGCTTCTGCACAAATGCTTTTACAATTTATTTCATTAGTTGTCTGCTGGCCAAACACCTGGACAAGGGAAGGGTATTTGTCAGCTTGCAAGTATGCTTGGTGCAAAAATGTGGGTATCCTGGTTCATACACCCCATGTGTTTTCATGAAATGGGGTCTACCTCAGCTTCCTTTGGATCATGGACAGGCTTTGTACTACCAAATCAGATGATGCAAATAAGTCATTTGCTAAGTAAAATTCATGAAAATCACACAGTCGAAGAAGAAATCATAATGCTAAATAACTTTCCAAATTACCATTTTCTAAAGAGAGTGACCAACTTTCTAATACTGAGTAGGCAACTCTGCTGGAAAGACAGACTGGAGAATGTGGGCATCGATCCCACTACCTCTCGCACGCAAAGCAAGCGCTCTACCACTTGAGCTAATACCCCTTCACATAAACTTTCCTTTCCATGGGCAATCAAACAAAAGCTTATGGCTCAAGACAGAATAGGACAGCCTGCAAATTCCAGCAACAGTTTCAAATGTTTTCTACTGCTGGCAACTCGAACATACTTGATCTGGAAAGATGCCGAAATCTATTCTGCTCCCCTGTCATTTCAACCAAACATTCCACAATTTGGGAAATATCACATCTGGCATCTCTTGTCTCGGGATTTCTTTTTGTCATGAAACTGCCACTGCTATCACAATACCTTTCCACAGCTTCGAGGACTTGCAACTGTGAAAATTTCCAGACATTTTAAGTCAAATAGGTTATACACATTCAGGTTCCATACTAGCTTCCACATTACCTTAGCTAGCATGGGATGGTTAGCTCCACTCTCGGCATGAGGAAAAATATGCTGTGTCTTTTTGCTTATAGTTGATGCTAAGAAATAGATTGCAAAATCGTGAGGTATGGACCATGCGAAATGTTAAAAAGTGGGGAAAAATAAACTTACCTAATCAATATCACTTGAGACTTGGTGCAGTGACTATAACTGGTAAGAATATAGTCCAGAGATGGTGAAGAAGTACTTTCTTGTCCTACCATTTTAGCACAAGTATTTAATGGAAGTGGAATTGCAACTCAAGGCATGACTGCGCCGTGAGATCCTGCCTGAGCGGTCCATGGATTTCACAGTGGTACAGTCATTATTTTCTGAGTGCATACCATATTATTGTAAATTGAGTTACAACCATTGGTAACATTTTATTCGGAGCCAGGCAAAGGCATGCTGCTACTAGCTGAAATAGTTCACCTTAGAGAACATTAGACTGAAGATCTATAGGTCCCTGGTTCACTCTCGGGTTTTGTTGTGTGTGCCAGACATAGCTCATCATCACATAGTTCTCTTTTTTAAGTATATTTAATAAACATTTACAATTATTTTCTAAAAAAAGAATTAAACATTCCCGTCTTTATGCTATTGTAGATTTAAAGGGGTAATCGTGCTGTAGACTTTGAGTTCAGTGATCCTACTTAAACTTTTGTGGATCTTGCAATGCCTTATAATATGTCTCCTTGCTGCACAGAGCGGTTCATGAACAGTGGCTTCTGCACAAATGCTTTTACAATTTATTTCATTAGTTGTCTGCTGGCCAAACACCTGGACAAGGGAAGGGTATTTGTCAGCTTGCAAGTATGCTTGGTGCAAAAATGTGGGTATCCTGGTTCATACACCCCATGTGTTTTCATGAAATGGGGTCTACCTCAGCTTCCTTTGGATCATGGACAGGCTTTGTACTACCAAATCAGATGATGCAAATAAGTCATTTGCTAAGTAAAATTCATGAAAATCACACAGTCGAAGAAGAAATCATAATGCTAAATAACTTTACAAATTACCATTTTCTAAAGAGAGTGACCAACTTTCTAATACTGAGTAGGCAACTCTGCTGGAAAGACAGACTGGAGAACGTGGGAATCGATCCCACTACCTCTCGCATGCAAAGCAAGCGCTCTACCACTTGAGCTAATTCCCCTTCGCATAAACTTTCCTTTCCATGGGCAATCAAACAAAAGCTTATGGCTCAAGACAGAATAGGACAGCCTGCAAAATCCAGCAACAGTTTCAAATGTTTTCTACTGCTGGCAACTCGAACATACTTGATCTGGAAAGATGCCGAAATCTATTCTGCTCCCCTGTCATTTCAACCAAACATTCCACAATTTGGGAAATATCACATCTGGCATCTCTTGTCTCGGGATTTCTTTTTGTCATGAAACTGCCACTGCTATCACAATACCTTTCCACAGCTTCGAGCACTTGCAACTGTGAAAATTTCCAGACCTTTTAAGTCAAATAGGTTATACACATTCAGGTTCCATACTAGCTTCCACATTACCTCAGCTAGCATGGGATGGTTAGCTCCACTCTCGGCATGAGGAAAAATGTGCTCAGTGTCTTTTTGCTTATAGTTGATGCTAAGAAAAAGATTGCAAAATCGTGAGGTATGGACCATGCGAAATGTTAAAAAGTGGGGGAAAATAAACTTACCTAATCAATATCACTTGAGACTTGGTGCAGTGACTATAACTGGTAAGAATATAGTCCAGAGATGGTCAAGAAGTACTTTCTTGTCCTACCATTTTAGCACAAGTATTTAATGGAAGTGGAATTGCAACTCAAGGCATGACTGCGCCGTGAGATCATGCCTGAGCGGTCCATGGATTTCACAGTGGTACAGTCATTATTTTCTGAGTGCATACCATATTATTGTAAATTGAGTTACAACCATTGGTAACATTTTATTCGGAGCCAGGCAAAGGCATGCTGCTACTAGCTGAAATAGTTCACCTTAGAGAACATTAGACTGAAGATCTATAGGTCCCTGGTTCACTCTCGGGTTTTGTTGTGTGTGCCAGACATAGCTCATCATCACATAGTTCTCTTTTTTAAGTATATTTAATAAACATTTACAATTATTTTCTAAAAAAAGAATTAAACATTCCCGTCTTTATGCTATTGTAGATTTAAAGGGGTAATCGTGCTGTAGACTTTGAGTTCAGTGATCCTACTTAAACTTTTGTGGATCTTGCAATGCCTTATAATATGTCTCCTTGCTGCACAGAGCGGTTCATGAACAGTGGCTTCTGCACAAATGCTTTTACAATTTATTTCATTAGTTGCCTGCTGGCCAAACACCTGGACAAGGGAAGGGTATTTGTCAGCTTGCAAGTATGCTTGGTGCAAAAATGTGGGTATCCTGGTTCATACACCCCATGTGTTTTCATGAAATGGGGTCTACCTCAGCTTCCTTTGGATCATGGACAGGCTTTGTACTACCAAATCAGATGATGCAAATAAGTCATTTGCTAAGTAAAATTCATGAAAATCACACAGTCGAAGAAGAAATCATAATGCTAAATAACTTTCCAAATTACCATTTTCTAAAGAGAGTGACCAACTTTCTAATACTGAGTAGGCAACTCTGCTGGAAAGACAGACTGGAGAATGTGGGCATCGATCCCACTACCTCTCGCATGCAAAGCAAGCGCTCTACCACTTGAGCTAATTCCCCTTCGCATAAACTTTCCTTTCCATGGGCAATCAAACAAAAGCTTATGGCTCAAGACAGAATAGGACAGCCTGCAAATTCCAGCAACAGTTTCAAATGTTTTCTACTGCTGGCAACTCGAACATACTTGATCTGGAAAGATGCCGAAATCTATTCTGCTCCCCTGTCATTTCAACCAAACATTCCACAATTTGGGAAATATCACATCTGGCATCTCTTGTCTCGGGATTTCTTTTTGTCATGAAACTGCCACTGCTATCACAATACCTTTCCACAGCTTCGAGCACTTGCAACTGTGAAAATTTCCAGACCTTTTAAGTCAAATAGGTTATACACATTCAGGTTCCATACTAGCTTCCACATTACCTCAGCTAGCATGGGATGGTTAGCTCCACTCTCGGCATGAGGAAAAATGTGCTCAGTGTCTTTTTGCTTATAGTTGATGCTAAGAAAAAGATTGCAAAATCGTGAGGTATGGACCATGCGAAATGTTAAAAAGTGGGGGAAAATAAACTTACCTAATCAATATCACTTGAGACTTGGTGCAGTGACTATAACTGGTAAGAATATAGTCCAGAGATGGTCAAGAAGTACTTTCTTGTCCTACCATTTTAGCACAAGTATTTAATGGAAGTGGAATTGCAACTCAAGGCATGACTGCGCCGTGAGATCATGCCTGAGCGGTCCATGGATTTCACAGTGGTACAGTCATTATTTTCTGAGTGCATACCATATTATTGTAAATTGAGTTACAACCATTGGTAACATTTTATTCGGAGCCAGGCAAAGGCATGCTGCTACTAGCTGAAATAGTTCACCTTAGAGAACATTAGACTGAAGATCTATAGGTCCCTGGTTCACTCTCGGGTTTTGTTGTGTGTGCCAGACATAGCTCATCATCACATAGTTCTCTTTTTTAAGTATATTTAATAAACATTTACAATTATTTTCTAAAAAAAGAATTAAACATTCCCGTCTTTATGCTATTGTAGATTTAAAGGGGTAATCGTGCTGTAGACTTTGAGTTCAGTGATCCTACTTAAACTTTTGTGGATCTTGCAATGCCTTATAATATGTCTCCTTGCTGCACAGAGCGGTTCATGAACAGTGGCTTCTGCACAAATGCTTTTACAATTTATTTCATTAGTTGCCTGCTGGCCAAACACCTGGACAAGGGAAGGGTATTTGTCAGCTTGCAAGTATGCTTGGTGCAAAAATGTGGGTATCCTGGTTCATACACCCCATGTGTTTTCATGAAATGGGGTCTACCTCAGCTTCCTTTGGATCATGGACAGGCTTTGTACTACCAAATCAGATGATGCAAATAAGTCATTTGCTAAGTAAAATTCATGAAAATCACACAGTCGAAGAAGAAATCATAATGCTAAATAACTTTCCAAATTACCATTTTCTAAAGAGAGTGACCAACTTTCTAATACTGAGTAGGCAACTCTGCTGGAAAGACAGACTGGAGAATGTGGGCATCGATCCCACTACCTCTCGCATGCAAAGCAAGCGCTCTACCACTTGAGCTAATTCCCCTTCGCATAAACTTTCCTTTCCATGGGCAATCAAACAAAAGCTTATGGCTCAAGACAGAATAGGACAGCCTGCAAATTCCAGCAACAGTTTCAAATGTTTTCTACTTCTGGCAACTCGAACATACTTGATCTGGAAAGATGCCGAAATCTATTCTGCTCCCCTGTCATTTCAACCAAACATTCCACAATTTGGGAAATATCACATCTGGCATCTCTTGTCTCGGGATTTCTTTTTGTCATGAAACTGCCACTGCTATCACAATACCTTTCCACAGCTTCGAGCACTTGCAACTGTGAAAATTTCCAGACATTTTAAGTCAAATAGGTTATACACATTCAGGTTCCATACTAGCTTCCACATTACCTTAGCTAGCATGGGATGGTTAGCTCCACTCTCGGCATGAGGAAAAATATGCTGTGTCTTTTTGCTTATAGTTGATGCTAAGAAATAGATTGCAAAATCGTGAGGTATGGACCATGCGAAATGTTAAAAAGTGGGGGAAAATAAACTTACCTAATCAATATCACTTGAGACTTGGTGCAGTGACTATAACTGGTAAGAATATAGTCCAGAGATGGTCAAGAAGTACTTTCTTGTCCTACCATTTTAGCACAAGTATTTAATGGAAGTGGAATTGCAACTCAAGGCATGACTGCGCCGTGAGATCATGCCTGAGCGGTCCATGGATTTCACAGTGGTACAGTCATTATTTTCTGAGTGCATACCATATTATTGTAAATTGAGTTACAACCATTGGTAACATTTTATTCGGAGCCAGGCAAAGGCATGCTGCTACTAGCTGAAATAGTTCACCTTAGAGAACATTAGACTGAAGATCTATAGGTCCCTGGTTCACTCTCGGGTTTTGTTGTGTGTGCCAGACATAGCTCATCATCACATAGTTCTCTTTTTTAAGTATATTTAATAAACATTTACAATTATTTTCTAAAAAAAGAATTAAACATTCCCGTCTTTATGCTATTGTAGATTTAAAGGGGTAATCGTGCTGTAGACTTTGAGTTCAGTGATCCTACTTAAACTTTTGTGGATCTTGCAATGCCTTATAATATGTCTCCTTGCTGCACAGAGCGGTTCATGAACAGTGGCTTCTGCACAAATGCTTTTACAATTTATTTCATTAGTTGCCTGCTGGCCAAACACCTGGACAAGGGAAGGGTATTTGTCAGCTTGCAAGTATGCTTGGTGCAAAAATGTGGGTATCCTGGTTCATACACCCCATGTGTTTTCATGAAATGGGGTCTACCTCAGCTTCCTTTGGATCATGGACAGGCTTTGTACTACCAAATCAGATGATGCAAATAAGTCATTTGCTAAGTAAAATTCATGAAAATCACACAGTCGAAGAAGAAATCATAATGCTAAATAACTTTCCAAATTACCATTTTCTAAAGAGAGTGACCAACTTTCTAATACTGAGTAGGCAACTCTGCTGGAAAGACAGACTGGAGAATGTGGGCATCGATCCCACTACCTCTCGCATGCAAAGCAAGCGCTCTACCACTTGAGCTAATTCCCCTTCGCATAAACTTTCCTTTCCATGGGCAATCAAACAAAAGCTTATGGCTCAAGACAGAATAGGACAGCCTGCAAATTCCAGCAACAGTTTCAAATGTTTTCTACTGCTGGCAACTCGAACATACTTGATCTGGAAAGATGCCGAAATCTATTCTGCTCCCCTGTCATTTCAACCAAACATTCCACAATTTGGGAAATATCACATCTGGCATCTCTTGTCTCGGGATTTCTTTTTGTCATGAAACTGCCACTGCTATCACAATACCTTTCCACAGCTTCGAGCACTTGCAACTGTGAAAATTTCCAGACATTTTAAGTCAAATAGGTTATACACATTCAGGTTCCATACTAGCTTCCACATTACCTTAGCTAGCATGGGATGGTTAGCTCCACTCTCGGCATGAGGAAAAATATGCTGTGTCTTTTTGCTTATAGTTGATGCTAAGAAATAGATTGCAAAATCGTGAGGTATGGACCATGCGAAATGTTAAAAAGTGGGGGAAAATAAACTTACCTAATCAATATCACTTGAGACTTGGTGCAGTGACTATAACTGGTAAGAATATTGTCCAGAGATGGTCAAGAAGTACTTTCTTGTCCTACCATTTTAGCACAAGTATTTAATGGAAGTGGAATTGCAACTCAAGGCATGACTGCGCCGTGAGATCCTGCCTGAGCGGTCCATGGATTTCACAGTGGTACAGTCATTATTTTCTGAGTGCATACCATATTATTGTAAATTGAGTTACAACCATTGGTAACATTTTATTCGGAGCCAGGCAAAGGCATGCTGCTACTAGCTGAAATAGTTCACCTTAGAGAACATTAGACTGAAGATCTATAGGTCCCTGGTTCACTCTCGGGTTTTGTTGTGTGTGCCAGACATAGCTCATCATCACATAGTTCTCTTTTTTAAGTATATTTAATAAACATTTACAATTATTTTCTAAAAAAAGAATTAAACATTCCCGTCTTTATGCTATTGTAGATTTAAAGGGGTAATCGTGCTGTAGACTTTGAGTTCAGTGATCCTACTTAAACTTTTGTGGATCTTGCAATGCCTTATAATATGTCTCCTTGCTGCACAGAGCGGTTCATGAACAGTGGCTTCTGCACAAATGCTTTTACAATTTATTTCATTAGTTGTCTGCTGGCCAAACACCTGGACAAGGGAAGGGTATTTGTCAGCTTGCAAGTATGCTTGGTGCAAAAATGTGGGTATCCTGGTTCATACACCCCATGTGTTTTCATGAAATGGGGTCTACCTCAGCTTCCTTTGGATCATGGACAGGCTTTGTACTACCAAATCAGATGATGCAAATAAGTCATTTGCTAAGTAAAATTCATGAAAATCACACAGTCGAAGAAGAAATCATAATGCTAAATAACTTTACAAATTACCATTTTCTAAAGAGAGTGACCAACTTTCTAATACTGAGTAGGCAACTCTGCTGGAAAGACAGACTGGAGAACGTGGGAATCGATCCCACTACCTCTCGCATGCAAAGCAAGCGCTCTACCACTTGAGCTAATTCCCCTTCGCATAAACTTTCCTTTCCATGGGCAATCAAACAAAAGCTTATGGCTCAAGACAGAATAGGACAGCCTGCAAAATCCAGCAACAGTTTCAAATGTTTTCTACTGCTGGCAACTCGAACATACTTGATCTGGAAAGATGCCGAAATCTATTCTGCTCCCCTGTCATTTCAACCAAACATTCCACAATTTGGGAAATATCACATCTGGCATCTCTTGTCTCGGGATTTCTTTTTGTCATGAAACTGCCACTGCTATCACAATACCTTTCCACAGCTTCGAGCACTTGCAACTGTGAAAATTTCCAGACCTTTTAAGTCAAATAGGTTATACACATTCAGGTTCCATACTAGCTTCCACATTACCTCAGCTAGCATGGGATGGTTAGCTCCACTCTCGGCATGAGGAAAAATGTGCTCAGTGTCTTTTTGCTTATAGTTGATGCTAAGAAAAAGATTGCAAAATCGTGAGGTATGGACCATGCGAAATGTTAAAAAGTGGGGGAAAATAAACTTACCTAATCAATATCACTTGAGACTTGGTGCAGTGACTATAACTGGTAAGAATATAGTCCAGAGATGGTCAAGAAGTACTTTCTTGTCCTACCATTTTAGCACAAGTATTTAATGGAAGTGGAATTGCAACTCAAGGCATGACTGCGCCGTGAGATCATGCCTGAGCGGTCCATGGATTTCACAGTGGTACAGTCATTATTTTCTGAGTGCATACCATATTATTGTAAATTGAGTTACAACCATTGGTAACATTTTATTCGGAGCCAGGCAAAGGCATGCTGCTACTAGCTGAAATAGTTCACCTTAGAGAACATTAGACTGAAGATCTATAGGTCCCTGGTTCACTCTCGGGTTTTGTTGTGTGTGCCAGACATAGCTCATCATCACATAGTTCTCTTTTTTAAGTATATTTAATAAACATTTACAATTATTTTCTAAAAAAAGAATTAAACATTCCCGTCTTTATGCTATTGTAGATTTAAAGGGGTAATCGTGCTGTAGACTTTGAGTTCAGTGATCCTACTTAAACTTTTGTGGATCTTGCAATGCCTTATAATATGTCTCCTTGCTGCACAGAGCGGTTCATGAACAGTGGCTTCTGCACAAATGCTTTTACAATTTATTTCATTAGTTGCCTGCTGGCCAAACACCTGGACAAGGGAAGGGTATTTGTCAGCTTGCAAGTATGCTTGGTGCAAAAATGTGGGTATCCTGGTTCATACACCCCATGTGTTTTCATGAAATGGGGTCTACCTCAGCTTCCTTTGGATCATGGACAGGCTTTGTACTACCAAATCAGATGATGCAAATAAGTCATTTGCTAAGTAAAATTCATGAAAATCACACAGTCGAAGAAGAAATCATAATGCTAAATAACTTTCCAAATTACCATTTTCTAAAGAGAGTGACCAACTTTCTAATACTGAGTAGGCAACTCTGCTGGAAAGACAGACTGGAGAATGTGGGCATCGATCCCACTACCTCTCGCATGCAAAGCAAGCGCTCTACCACTTGAGCTAATTCCCCTTCGCATAAACTTTCCTTTCCATGGGCAATCAAACAAAAGCTTATGGCTCAAGACAGAATAGGACAGCCTGCAAATTCCAGCAACAGTTTCAAATGTTTTCTACTGCTGGCAACTCGAACATACTTGATCTGGAAAGATGCCGAAATCTATTCTGCTCCCCTGTCATTTCAACCAAACATTCCACAATTTGGGAAATATCACATCTGGCATCTCTTGTCTCGGGATTTCTTTTTGTCATGAAACTGCCACTGCTATCACAATACCTTTCCACAGCTTCGAGCACTTGCAACTGTGAAAATTTCCAGACATTTTAAGTCAAATAGGTTATACACATTCAGGTTCCATACTAGCTTCCACATTACCTTAGCTAGCATGGGATGGTTAGCTCCACTCTCGGCATGAGGAAAAATATGCTGTGTCTTTTTGCTTATAGTTGATGCTAAGAAATAGATTGCAAAATCGTGAGGTATGGACCATGCGAAATGTTAAAAAGTGGGGGAAAATAAACTTACCTAATCAATATCACTTGAGACTTGGTGCAGTGACTATAACTGGTAAGAATATTGTCCAGAGATGGTCAAGAAGTACTTTCTTGTCCTACCATTTTAGCACAAGTATTTAATGGAAGTGGAATTGCAACTCAAGGCATGACTGCGCCGTGAGATCCTGCCTGAGCGGTCCATGGATTTCACAGTGGTACAGTCATTATTTTCTGAGTGCATACCATATTATTGTAAATTGAGTTACAACCATTGGTAACATTTTATTCGGAGCCAGGCAAAGGCATGCTGCTACTAGCTGAAATAGTTCACCTTAGAGAACATTAGACTGAAGATCTATAGGTCCCTGGTTCACTCTCGGGTTTTGTTGTGTGTGCCAGACATAGCTCATCATCACATAGTTCTCTTTTTTAAGTATATTTAATAAACATTTACAATTATTTTCTAAAAAAAGAATTAAACATTCCCGTCTTTATGCTATTGTAGATTTAAAGGGGTAATCGTGCTGTAGACTTTGAGTTCAGTGATCCTACTTAAACTTTTGTGGATCTTGCAATGCCTTATAATATGTCTCCTTGCTGCACAGAGCGGTTCATGAACAGTGGCTTCTGCACAAATGCTTTTACAATTTATTTCATTAGTTGTCTGCTGGCCAAACACCTGGACAAGGGAAGGGTATTTGTCAGCTTGCAAGTATGCTTGGTGCAAAAATGTGGGTATCCTGGTTCATACACCCCATGTGTTTTCATGAAATGGGGTCTACCTCAGCTTCCTTTGGATCATGGACAGGCTTTGTACTACCAAATCAGATGATGCAAATAAGTCATTTGCTAAGTAAAATTCATGAAAATCACACAGTCGAAGAAGAAATCATAATGCTAAATAACTTTACAAATTACCATTTTCTAAAGAGAGTGACCAACTTTCTAATACTGAGTAGGCAACTCTGCTGGAAAGACAGACTGGAGAACATGGGAATCGATCCCACTACCTCTCGCATGCAAAGCAAGCGCTCTACCACTTGAGCTAATTCCCCTTCGCATAAACTTTCCTTTCCATGGGCAATCAAACAAAAGCTTATGGCTCAAGACAGAATAGGACAGCCTGCAAAATCCAGCAACAGTTTCAAATGTTTTCTACTGCTGGCAACTCGAACATACTTGATCTGGAAAGATGCCGAAATCTATTCTGCTCCCCTGTCATTTCAACCAAACATTCCACAATTTGGGAAATATCACATCTGGCATCTCTTGTCTCGGGATTTCTTTTTGTCATGAAACTGCCACTGCTATCACAATACCTTTCCACAGCTTCGAGCACTTGCAACTGTGAAAATTTCCAGACCTTTTAAGTCAAATAGGTTATACACATTCAGGTTCCATACTAGCTTCCACATTACCTCAGCTAGCATGGGATGGTTAGCTCCACTCTCGGCATGAGGAAAAATGTGCTCAGTGTCTTTTTGCTTATAGTTGATGCTAAGAAAAAGATTGCAAAATTGTGAGGTATGGACCATGCGAAATGTTAAAAAGTGGGGGAAAATAAACTTACCTAATCAATATCACTTGAGACTTGGTGCAGTGACTATAACTGGTAAGAATATAGTCCAGAGATGGTCAAGAAGTACTTTCTTGTCCTACCATTTTAGCACAAGTATTTAATGGAAGTGGAATTGCAACTCAAGGCATGACTGCGCCGTGAGATCATGCCTGAGCGGTCCATGGATTTCACAGTGGTACAGTCATTATTTTCTGAGTGCATACCATATTATTGTAAATTGAGTTACAACCATTGGTAACATTTTATTCGGAGCCAGGCAAAGGCATGCTGCTACTAGCTGAAATAGTTCACCTTAGAGAACATTAGACTGAAGATCTATAGGTCCCTGGTTGACTCTCGGGTTTTGTTGTGTGTGCCAGACATAGCTCATCATCACATAGTTCTCTTTTTTAAGTATATTTAATAAACATTTACAATTATTTTCTAAAAAAAGAATTAAACATTCCCGTCTTTATGCTATTGTAGATTTAAAGGGGTAATCGTGCTGTAGACTTTGAGTTCAGTGATCCTACTTAAACTTTTGTGGATCTTGCAATGCCTTATAATATGTCTCCTTGCTGCACAGAGCGGTTCATGAACAGTGGCTTCTGCACAAATGCTTTTACAATTTATTTCATTAGTTGTCTGCTGGCCAAACACCTGGACAAGGGAAGGGTATTTGTCAGCTTGCAAGTATGCTTGGTGCAAAAATGTGGGTATCCTGGTTCATACACCCCATGTGTTTTCATGAAATGGGGTCTACCTCAGCTTCCTTTGGATCATGGACAGGCTTTGTACTACCAAATCAGATGATGCAAATAAGTCATTTGCTAAGTAAAATTCATGAAAATCACACAGTCGAAGAAGAAATCATAATGCTAAATAACTTTACAAATTACCATTTTCTAAAGAGAGTGACCAACTTTCTAATACTGAGTAGGCAACTCTGCTGGAAAGACAGACTGGAGAATGTGGGCATCGATCCCACTACCTCTCGCATGCAAAGCAAGCGCTCTACCACTTGAGCTAATTCCCCTTCGCATAAACTTTCCTTTCCATGGGCAATCAAACAAAAGCTTATGGCTCAAGACAGAATAGGACAGCCTGCAAATTCCAGCAACAGTTTCAAATGTTTTCTACTGCTGGCAACTCGAACATACTTGATCTGGAAAGATGCCGAAATCTATTCTGCTCCCCTGTCATTTCAACCAAACATTCCACAATTTGGGAAATATCACATCTGGCATCTCTTGTCTCGGGATTTCTTTTTGTGATGAAACTGCCACTGCTATCACAATACCTTTCCACAGCTTCGAGCACTTGCAACTGTGAAAATTTCCAGACCTTTTAAGTCAAATAGGTTATACACATTCAGGTTCCATACTAGCTTCCACATTACCTTAGCTAGCATGGGATGGTTAGCTCCACTCTCGGCATGAGGAAAAATGTGCTGTGTCTTTTTGCTTATAGTTGATGCTAAGAAATAGATTGCAAAATCGTGAGGTATGGACCATGCGAAATGTTAAAAAGTGGGGGAAAATAAACTTACCTAATCAATATCACTTGAGACTTGGTGCAGTGACTATAACTGGTAAGAATATAGTCCAGAGATGGTGAAGAAGTACTTTCTTGTCCTACCATTTTAGCACAAGTATTTAATGGAAGTGGAATTGCAACTCAAGGCATGACTGCGCCGTGAGATCCTGCCTGAGCGGTCCATGGATTTCACAGTGGTACAGTCATTATTTTCTGAGTGCATACCATATTATTGTAAATTGAGTTACAACCATTGGTAACATTTTATTCGGAGCCAGGCAAAGGCATGCTGCTACTAGCTGAAATAGTTCACCTTAGAGAACATTAGACTGAAGATCTATAGGTCCCTGGTTCACTCTCGGGTTTTGTTGTGTGTGCCAGACATAGCTCATCATCACATAGTTCTCTTTTTTAAGTATATTTAATAAACATTTACAATTATTTTCTAAAAAAAGAATTAAACATTCCCGTCTTTATGCTATTGTAGATTTAAAGGGGTAATCGTGCTGTAGACTTTGAGTTCAGTGATCCTACTTAAACTTTTGTGGATCTTGCAATGCCTTATAATATGTCTCCTTGCTGCACAGAGCGGTTCATGAACAGTGGCTTCTGCACAAATGCTTTTACAATTTATTTCATTAGTTGTCTGCTGGCCAAACACCTGGACAAGGGAAGGGTATTTGTCAGCTTGCAAGTATGCTTGGTGCAAAAATGTGGGTATCCTGGTTCATACACCCCATGTGTTTTCATGAAATGGGGTCTACCTCAGCTTCCTTTGGATCATGGACAGGCTTTGTACTACCAAATCAGATGATGCAAATAAGTCATTTGCTAAGTAAAATTCATGAAAATCACACAGTCGAAGAAGAAATCATAATGCTAAATAACTTTACAAATTACCATTTTCTAAAGAGAGTGACCAACTTTCTAATACTGAGTAGGCAACTCTGCTGGAAAGACAGACTGGAGAATGTGGGCATCGATCCCACTACCTCTCGCATGCAAAGCAAGCGCTCTACCACTTGAGCTAATTCCCCTTCCCATAAACTTTCCTTTCCATGGGCAATCAAACAAAAGCTTATGGCTCAAGACAGAATAGGACAGCCTGCAAGATCCAGCAACAGTTTCAAATGTTTTCTACTGCTGGCAACTCGAACATACTTGATCTGGAAAGATGCCGAAATCTTTTCTGCTCCCCTGTCATTTCAACCAAACATTCCACAATTTGGGAAATATCACATTTGGCATCTCTTGTCTCGGGATTTCTTTTTGTGATGAAACTGCCACTGCTATCACAATACCTTTCCACAGCTTCGAGGACTTGCAACTGTGAAAATTTCCAGACCTTTTAAGTCAAATAGGTTATACACATTCAGGTTCCATACTAGCTTCCACATTACCTTAGCTAGCATGGGATGGTTAGCTCCACTCTCGGCATGAGGAAAAATGTGCTCAGTGTCTTTTTGCTTATAGTTGATGCTAAGAAAAAGATTGCAAAATCGTGAGGTATGGACCATGCGAAATGTTAAAAAGTGGGGGAAAATAAACTTCCCTAATCAATATCACTTGAGACTTGGTGCAGTGACTATAACTGGTAAGAATATAGTCCAGAGATGGTGAAGAAGTACTTTCTTGTCCTACCATTTTAGCACAAGTATTTAATGGAAGTGGAATTGCAACTCAAGGCATGACTGCGCCGTGAGATCCTGCCTGAGCGGTCCATGGATTTCACAGTGGTACAGTCATTATTTTCTGAGTGCATACCATATTATTGTAAATTGAGTTACAACCATTGGTAACATTTTATTCGGAGCCAGGCAAAGGCATGCTGCTACTAGCTGAAATAGTTCACCTTAGAGAACATTAGACTGAAGATCTATAGGTCCCTGTTTTACTCTCGGGTTTTGTTGTGTGTGCCAGACATAGCTCATCATCACATAGTTCTCTTTTTTAAGTATATTTAATAAACATTTACAATTATTTTCTAAAAAAAGAATTAAACATTCCCGTCTTTATGCTATTGTAGATTTAAAGGTGTAATCGTGCTCTAGACTTTGAGTTCAGTGATCCTACTTAAACTTTTGTGGATCTTGCAATGCCTTATAATATGTCTCCTTGCTGCACAGAGAGGTTCATGAACAGTGGCTTCTGCACAAATGCTTTTACAATTTATTTCATTAGTTGTCTGCTGGCCAAACACCTGGACAAGGGAAGGGTATGTGTCAGGTTGCAAGTATGCTTGGTGCAAAAATGTGGGTATCCTGGTTCACACACCCCATGTGTTTTCATGAAATGGGGTCTACCTCAGCTTCCTTTGGATCATGGACAGGCTTTGTACTACCAAATCAGATGATGCAAATAAGTCATTTGCTAAGTAAAATTCATGAAAATCACACAGTCGAAGAAGAAATCATAATGCTAAATAACTTTACAAATTACCATTTTCTAAAGAGAGTGACCAACTTTCTAATACTAAGTAGGCAACTCTGCTGGGAAGATAGACTGGAGAATGTGGGCATCGATCCCACTACCTCTCGCATGCAAAGTAAGCGCTCTACCACTTGAGCTAATTCCCCTTCACATAAACTTTTCTTTCCATGGGCAATCAAACAAAAGCTTATGGCTCAAGACAGAATAGGACAGCCTGCAAGATCCAGCAACAGTTTCAAATGCTTTCTACTGCTGGCAACTCGAACATACTTGATCTGGAAAGATGCCGAAATCTATTCTGCTCCCCTGTCATTTCAACCAAACATTCCACAATTTGGGAAATATCACATCTGGCATCTCTTGTCTCGGGATTTCTTTTTGTGATGAAACTGCCACTGCTATCACAATACCTTTCCACAGCTTCGAGGACTTGCAACTGTGAAAATTTCCAGACCTTTTAAGTCAAATAGGTTAGATACATTCAGGTTCCATACTAGCTTCCACATTACCTTAGCTAGCATGGGATGGTTAGCTCCACTCTCGGCATGAGGAAAAATGTGCTCAGTGTCTTTTTGCTTATAGTTGATGCTAAGAAAAAGATTGCAAAATCGTGAGGTATGGACCATGCGAAATGTTAAAAAGTGGGGGAAAATAAACTTCCCTAATCAATATCACTTGAGACTTGGTGCAGTGACTATAACTGGTCAGAATATAGTCCAGAGATGGTCAAGAAGTACTTTCTTGTCCTACCATTTTAGCACAAGTATTTAATGGAAGTGGAATTGCAACTCAAGGCATGACTGCGCCGTGAGATCCTGCCTGAGCGGTCCATGGATTTCACAGTGGTACAGTCATTATTTTCTGAGTGCATACCATATTATTGTAAATTGAGTTACAACCATTGGTAACATTTTATTCGGAGCCAGGCAAAGGCATGCTGCTACTAGCTGAAATAGTTCACCTTAGAGAACATTAGACTGAAGATCTATAGGTCCCTGTTTTACTCTCGGGTTTTGTTGTGTGTGCCAGACATAGCTCATCATCACATAGTTCTCTTTTTTAAGTATATTTAATAAACATTTACAATTATTTTCTAAAAAAAGAATAAAACATTCCCGTCTTTATGCTATTGTAGATTTAAAGGTGTAATCGTGCTGTAGACTTTGAGTTCAGTGATCCTACTTAAACTTTTGTGGATCTTGCAATGCCTTATAATATGTCTCCTTGCTGCACAGAGAGGTTCATGAACAGTGGCTTCTGCACAAATGCTTTTACAATTTATTTCATTAGTTGTCTGCTGGCCAAACACCTGGACAAGGGAAGGGTATGTGTCAGGTTGCAAGTATGCTTGGTGCAAAAATGTGGGTATCCTGGTTCACACACCCCATGTGTTTTCATGAAATGGGGTCTACCTCAGCTTCCTTTGGATCATGGACAGGCTTTGTACTACCAAATCAGATGATGCAAATAAGTCATTTGCTAAGTAAAATTCATGAAAAGCACACAGTCGAAGAAGAAATCATAATGCTAAATAACTTTACAAATTACCATTTTCTAAAGAGAGTGACCAACTTTCTAATACTAAGTAGGCAACTCTGCTGGGAAGATAGACTGGAGAATGTGGGCATCGATCCCACTACCTCTCGCATGCAAAGCAAGCGCTCTACCACTTGAGCTAATTCCCCTTCACATAAACTTTTCTTTCCATGGGCAATCAAACAAAAGCTTATGGCTCAAGACAGAATAGGACAGCCTGCAAGATCCAGCAACAGTTTCAAATGTTTTCTACTGCTGGCAACTCGAACATACTTGATCTGGAAAGATGCCGAAATCTATTCTGCTCCCCTGTCATTTCAACCAAACATTCCACAATTTGGGAAATATCACATCTGGCATCTCTTGTCTCGGGATTTCTTTTTGTGATGAAACTGCCACTGCTATCACAATACCTTTCCACAGCTTCGAGGACTTGCAACTGTGAAAATTTCCAGACCTTTTAAGTCAAATAGGTTAGACACATTCAGGTTCCATACTAGCTTCCACATTACCTTAGCTAGCATGGGATGGTTAGCTCCACTCTCGGCATGAGGAAAAATGTGCTCAGTGTCTTTTTGCTTATAGTTGATGCTAAGAAAAAGATTGCAAAATCGTGAGGTATGGACCATGCGAAATGTTAAAAAGTGGGGGAAAATAAACTTCCCTAATCAATATCACTTGAGACTTGGTGCAGTGACTATAACTGGTCAGAATATAGTCCAGAGATGGTCAAGAAGTACTTTCTTGTCCTACCATTTTAGCACAAGTATTTAATGGAAGTGGAATTGCAACTCAAGGCATGACTGCGCCGTGAGATCCTGCCTGAGCGGTCCATGGATTTCACAGTGGTACAGTCATTATTTTCTGAGTGCATACCATATTATTGTAAATTGAGTTACAACCATTGGTAACATTTTATTCGGAGCCAGGCAAAGGCATGCTGCTACTAGCTGAAATAGTTCACCTTAGAGAACATTAGACTGAAGATCTATAGGTCCCTGTTTTACTCTCGGGTTTTGTTGTGTGTGCTAGACATAGCTCATCATCACATAGTTCTCTTTTTTAAGTATATTTAATAAACATTTACAATTATTTTTTAAAAAAAGAATAAAACATTCCCGTCTTTATGCTATTGTAGATTTAAAGGTGTAATGGTGCTGTAGACTTTGAGTTCAGTGATCCTACTTAAACTTTTGTGGATCTTGCAATGCCTTATAATATGTCTCCTTGCTGCACAGAGAGGTTCATGAACAGTGGCTTCTGCACAAATGCTTTTACAATTTATTTCATTAGTTGTCTGCTGGCCAAACACCTGGACAAGGGAAGGGTATGTGTCAGGTTGCAAGTATGCTTGGTGCAAAAATGTGGGTATCCTGGTTCACACACCCCATGTGTTTTCATGAAATGGGGTCTACCTCAGCTTCCTTTGGATCATGGACAGGCTTTGTACTACCAAATCAGATGATGCAAATAAGTCATTTGCTAAGTAAAATTCATGAAAATCACACAGTCGAAGAAGAAATCATAATGCTAAATAACTTTACAAATTACCATTTTCTAAAGAGAGTGACCAACTTTCTAATATTAAGTACGCAACTCTGCTGGGAAGATAGACTGGAGAATGTGGGCATCGATCCCACTACCTCTCGCATGCAAAGCAAGCGCTCTACCACTTGAGCTAATTCCCCTTCACATAAACTTTTCTTTCCATGGGCAATCAAACAAAAGCTTATGGCTCAAGACAGAATAGGACAGCCTGCAAGATCCAGCAACAGTTTCAAATGTTTTCTACTGCTGGCAACTCGAACATACTTGATCTGGAAAGATGCCGAAATCTATTCTGCTCCCCTGTCATTTCAACCAAACATTCCACAATTTGGGAAATATCACATCTGGCATCTCTTGTCTCGGGATTTCTTTTTGTGATGAAACTGCCACTGCTATCACAATACCTTTCCACAGCTTCGAGGACTTGCAACTGTGAAAA
This sequence comes from Electrophorus electricus, assembly GCF_041902795.1. Lineage (NCBI taxonomy): Eukaryota > Metazoa > Chordata > Actinopteri > Gymnotiformes > Gymnotidae > Electrophorus > Electrophorus electricus. The sequence goes on from NC_137501.1 coordinate 22,515,612, forward strand.
TTTCCAGACCTTTTAAGTCAAATAGGTTAGACACATTCAGGTTCCATACTAGCTTCCACATTACCTTAGCTAGCATGGGATGGTTAGCTCCACTCTCGGCATGAGGAAAAATGTGCTCAGTGTCTTTTTGCTTATAGTTGATGCTAAGAAAAAGATTGCAAAATCGTGAGGTATGGACCATGCGAAATGTTAAAAAGTGGGGGAAAATAAACTTCCCTAATCAATATCACTTGAGACTTGGTGCAGTGACTATAACTGGTCAGAATATAGTCCAGAGATGGTCAAGAAGTACTTTCTTGTCCTACCATTTTAGCACAAGTATTTAATGGAAGTGGAATTGCAACTCAAGGCATGACTGCGCCGTGAGATCCTGCCTGAGCGGTCCATGGATTTCACAGTGGTACAGTCATTATTTTCTGAGTGCATGCCATATTATTGTAAATTGAGTTACAACCATTGGTAACATTTTATTCGGAGCCAGGCAAAGGCATGCTGCTACTAGCTGAAATAGTTCACCTTAGAGAACATTAGACTGAAGATCTATAGGTCCCTGGTTTACTCTCGGGTTTTGTTGTGTGTGCCAGACATAACTCATCATCACATAGTTCTCTTTTTTAAGTATATTTAATAAACATTTACAATTATTTTCTAAAAAAAGAATAAAACATTCCCGTCTTTATGCTATTGTAGATTTAAAGGTGTAATCGTGCTGTAGACTTTGAGTTCAGTGATCCTACTTAAACTTTTGTGGATCTTGCAATGCCTTATAATATGTCTCCTTGCTGCACAGAGAGGTTCATGAACAGTGGCTTCTGCACAAATGCTTTTACAATTTATTTCATTAGTTGTCTGCTGGACAAACACCTGGACAAGGGAAGGGTATGTGTCAGCTTGCAAGTATGCTTGGTGCAAAAATGTGGGTATCCTGGTTCACACACCCCATGTGTTTTCATGAAATGGGGTCTACCTCAGCTTCCTTTGGATCATGGACAGGCTTTGTACTACCAATTCAGATGATGCAAATAAGTCATTTGCTAAGTAAAATTCATGAAAATCACACAGTCGAAGAAGAAATCATAATGCTAAATAACTTTACAAATTACCATTTTCTAAAGAGAGTGACCAACTTTCTAATACTGAGTAGGCAACTCTGCTGGAAAGACAGACTGGAGAATGTGGGCATCGATCCCACTACCTCTCGCATGCAAAGCAAGCGCTCTACCACTTGAGCTAATTCCCCTTCGCATAAACTTTCCTTTCCATGGGCAATCAAACAAAAGCTTATGGCTCAAGACAGAATAGGACAGCCTGCAAATTCCAGCAACAGTTTCAAATGTTTTCTACTGCTGGCAACTCGAACATACTTGATCTGGAAAGATGCCGAAATCTATTCTGCTCCCCTGTCATTTCAACCAAACATTCCACAATTTGGGAAATATCACATCTGGCATCTCTTGTCTCGGGATTTCTTTTTGTGATGAAACTGCCACTGCTATCACAATACCTTTCCACAGCTTCGAGCACTTGCAACTGTGAAAATTTCCAGACCTTTTAAGTCAAATAGGTTATACACATTCAGGTTCCATACTAGCTTCCACATTACCTTAGCTAGCATGGGATGGTTAGCTCCACTCTCGGCATGAGGAAAAATGTGCTGTGTCTTTTTGCTTATAGTTGATGCTAAGAAATAGATTGCAAAATCGTGAGGTATGGACCATGCGAAATGTTAAAAAGTGGGGGAAAATAAACTTACCTAATCAATATCACTTGAGACTTGGTGCAGTGACTATAACTGGTAAGAATATAGTCCAGAGATGGTGAAGAAGTACTTTCTTGTCCTACCATTTTAGCACAAGTATTTAATGGAAGTGGAATTGCAACTCAAGGCATGACTGCGCCGTGAGATCCTGCCTGAGCGGTCCATGGATTTCACAGTGGTACAGTCATTATTTTCTGAGTGCATACCATATTATTGTAAATTGAGTTACAACCATTGGTAACATTTTATTCGGAGCCAGGCAAAGGCATGCTGCTACTAGCTGAAATAGTTCACCTTAGAGAACATTAGACTGAAGATCTATAGGTCCCTGGTTCACTCTCGGGTTTTGTTGTGTGTGCCAGACATAGCTCATCATCACATAGTTCTCTTTTTTAAGTATATTTAATAAACATTTACAATTATTTTCTAAAAAAAGAATTAAACATTCCCGTCTTTATGCTATTGTAGATTTAAAGGGGTAATCGTGCTGTAGACTTTGAGTTCAGTGATCCTACTTAAACTTTTGTGGATCTTGCAATGCCTTATAATATGTCTCCTTGCTGCACAGAGCGGTTCATGAACAGTGGCTTCTGCACAAATGCTTTTACAATTTATTTCATTAGTTGTCTGCTGGCCAAACACCTGGACAAGGGAAGGGTATTTGTCAGCTTGCAAGTATGCTTGGTGCAAAAATGTGGGTATCCTGGTTCATACACCCCATGTGTTTTCATGAAATGGGGTCTACCTCAGCTTCCTTTGGATCATGGACAGGCTTTGTACTACCAAATCAGATGATGCAAATAAGTCATTTGCTAAGTAAAATTCATGAAAATCACACAGTCGAAGAAGAAATCATAATGCTAAATAACTTTACAAATTACCATTTTCTAAAGAGAGTGACCAACTTTCTAATACTGAGTAGGCAACTCTGCTGGAAAGACAGACTGGAGAATGTGGGCATCGATCCCACTACCTCTCGCATGCAAAGCAAGCGCTCTACCACTTGAGCTAATTCCCCTTCCCATAAACTTTCCTTTCCATGGGCAATCAAACAAAAGCTTATGGCTCAAGACAGAATAGGACAGCCTGCAAGATCCAGCAACAGTTTCAAATGTTTTCTACTGCTGGCAACTCGAACATACTTGATCTGGAAAGATGCCGAAATCTTTTCTGCTCCCCTGTCATTTCAACCAAACATTCCACAATTTGGGAAATATCACATTTGGCATCTCTTGTCTCGGGATTTCTTTTTGTGATGAAACTGCCACTGCTATCACAATACCTTTCCACAGCTTCGAGGACTTGCAACTGTGAAAATTTCCAGACCTTTTAAGTCAAATAGGTTATACACATTCAGGTTCCATACTAGCTTCCACATTACCTTAGCTAGCATGGGATGGTTAGCTCCACTCTCGGCATGAGGAAAAATGTGCTCAGTGTCTTTTTGCTTATAGTTGATGCTAAGAAAAAGATTGCAAAATCGTGAGGTATGGACCATGCGAAATGTTAAAAAGTGGGGGAAAATAAACTTCCCTAATCAATATCACTTGAGACTTGGTGCAGTGACTATAACTGGTAAGAATATAGTCCAGAGATGGTGAAGAAGTACTTTCTTGTCCTACCATTTTAGCACAAGTATTTAATGGAAGTGGAATTGCAACTCAAGGCATGACTGCGCCGTGAGATCCTGCCTGAGCGGTCCATGGATTTCACAGTGGTACAGTCATTATTTTCTGAGTGCATACCATATTATTGTAAATTGAGTTACAACCATTGGTAACATTTTATTCGGAGCCAGGCAAAGGCATGCTGCTACTAGCTGAAATAGTTCACCTTAGAGAACATTAGACTGAAGATCTATAGGTCCCTGTTTTACTCTCGGGTTTTGTTGTGTGTGCCAGACATAGCTCATCATCACATAGTTCTCTTTTTTAAGTATATTTAATAAACATTTACAATTATTTTCTAAAAAAAGAATTAAACATTCCCGTCTTTATGCTATTGTAGATTTAAAGGTGTAATCGTGCTCTAGACTTTGAGTTCAGTGATCCTACTTAAACTTTTGTGGATCTTGCAATGCCTTATAATATGTCTCCTTGCTGCACAGAGAGGTTCATGAACAGTGGCTTCTGCACAAATGCTTTTACAATTTATTTCATTAGTTGTCTGCTGGCCAAACACCTGGACAAGGGAAGGGTATGTGTCAGGTTGCAAGTATGCTTGGTGCAAAAATGTGGGTATCCTGGTTCACACACCCCATGTGTTTTCATGAAATGGGGTCTACCTCAGCTTCCTTTGGATCATGGACAGGCTTTGTACTACCAAATCAGATGATGCAAATAAGTCATTTGCTAAGTAAAATTCATGAAAATCACACAGTCGAAGAAGAAATCATAATGCTAAATAACTTTACAAATTACCATTTTCTAAAGAGAGTGACCAACTTTCTAATACTAAGTAGGCAACTCTGCTGGGAAGATAGACTGGAGAATGTGGGCATCGATCCCACTACCTCTCGCATGCAAAGTAAGCGCTCTACCACTTGAGCTAATTCCCCTTCACATAAACTTTTCTTTCCATGGGCAATCAAACAAAAGCTTATGGCTCAAGACAGAATAGGACAGCCTGCAAGATCCAGCAACAGTTTCAAATGCTTTCTACTGCTGGCAACTCGAACATACTTGATCTGGAAAGATGCCGAAATCTATTCTGCTCCCCTGTCATTTCAACCAAACATTCCACAATTTGGGAAATATCACATCTGGCATCTCTTGTCTCGGGATTTCTTTTTGTGATGAAACTGCCACTGCTATCACAATACCTTTCCACAGCTTCGAGGACTTGCAACTGTGAAAATTTCCAGACCTTTTAAGTCAAATAGGTTAGATACATTCAGGTTCCATACTAGCTTCCACATTACCTTAGCTAGCATGGGATGGTTAGCTCCACTCTCGGCATGAGGAAAAATGTGCTCAGTGTCTTTTTGCTTATAGTTGATGCTAAGAAAAAGATTGCAAAATCGTGAGGTATGGACCATGCGAAATGTTAAAAAGTGGGGGAAAATAAACTTCCCTAATCAATATCACTTGAGACTTGGTGCAGTGACTATAACTGGTCAGAATATAGTCCAGAGATGGTCAAGAAGTACTTTCTTGTCCTACCATTTTAGCACAAGTATTTAATGGAAGTGGAATTGCAACTCAAGGCATGACTGCGCCGTGAGATCCTGCCTGAGCGGTCCATGGATTTCACAGTGGTACAGTCATTATTTTCTGAGTGCATACCATATTATTGTAAATTGAGTTACAACCATTGGTAACATTTTATTCGGAGCCAGGCAAAGGCATGCTGCTACTAGCTGAAATAGTTCACCTTAGAGAACATTAGACTGAAGATCTATAGGTCCCTGTTTTACTCTCGGGTTTTGTTGTGTGTGCCAGACATAGCTCATCATCACATAGTTCTCTTTTTTAAGTATATTTAATAAACATTTACAATTATTTTCTAAAAAAAGAATAAAACATTCCCGTCTTTATGCTATTGTAGATTTAAAGGTGTAATCGTGCTGTAGACTTTGAGTTCAGTGATCCTACTTAAACTTTTGTGGATCTTGCAATGCCTTATAATATGTCTCCTTGCTGCACAGAGAGGTTCATGAACAGTGGCTTCTGCACAAATGCTTTTACAATTTATTTCATTAGTTGTCTGCTGGCCAAACACCTGGACAAGGGAAGGGTATGTGTCAGGTTGCAAGTATGCTTGGTGCAAAAATGTGGGTATCCTGGTTCACACACCCCATGTGTTTTCATGAAATGGGGTCTACCTCAGCTTCCTTTGGATCATGGACAGGCTTTGTACTACCAAATCAGATGATGCAAATAAGTCATTTGCTAAGTAAAATTCATGAAAAGCACACAGTCGAAGAAGAAATCATAATGCTAAATAACTTTACAAATTACCATTTTCTAAAGAGAGTGACCAACTTTCTAATACTAAGTAGGCAACTCTGCTGGGAAGATAGACTGGAGAATGTGGGCATCGATCCCACTACCTCTCGCATGCAAAGCAAGCGCTCTACCACTTGAGCTAATTCCCCTTCACATAAACTTTTCTTTCCATGGGCAATCAAACAAAAGCTTATGGCTCAAGACAGAATAGGACAGCCTGCAAGATCCAGCAACAGTTTCAAATGTTTTCTACTGCTGGCAACTCGAACATACTTGATCTGGAAAGATGCCGAAATCTATTCTGCTCCCCTGTCATTTCAACCAAACATTCCACAATTTGGGAAATATCACATCTGGCATCTCTTGTCTCGGGATTTCTTTTTGTGATGAAACTGCCACTGCTATCACAATACCTTTCCACAGCTTCGAGGACTTGCAACTGTGAAAATTTCCAGACCTTTTAAGTCAAATAGGTTAGACACATTCAGGTTCCATACTAGCTTCCACATTACCTTAGCTAGCATGGGATGGTTAGCTCCACTCTCGGCATGAGGAAAAATGTGCTCAGTGTCTTTTTGCTTATAGTTGATGCTAAGAAAAAGATTGCAAAATCGTGAGGTATGGACCATGCGAAATGTTAAAAAGTGGGGGAAAATAAACTTCCCTAATCAATATCACTTGAGACTTGGTGCAGTGACTATAACTGGTCAGAATATAGTCCAGAGATGGTCAAGAAGTACTTTCTTGTCCTACCATTTTAGCACAAGTATTTAATGGAAGTGGAATTGCAACTCAAGGCATGACTGCGCCGTGAGATCCTGCCTGAGCGGTCCATGGATTTCACAGTGGTACAGTCATTATTTTCTGAGTGCATACCATATTATTGTAAATTGAGTTACAACCATTGGTAACATTTTATTCGGAGCCAGGCAAAGGCATGCTGCTACTAGCTGAAATAGTTCACCTTAGAGAACATTAGACTGAAGATCTATAGGTCCCTGTTTTACTCTCGGGTTTTGTTGTGTGTGCTAGACATAGCTCATCATCACATAGTTCTCTTTTTTAAGTATATTTAATAAACATTTACAATTATTTTTTAAAAAAAGAATAAAACATTCCCGTCTTTATGCTATTGTAGATTTAAAGGTGTAATGGTGCTGTAGACTTTGAGTTCAGTGATCCTACTTAAACTTTTGTGGATCTTGCAATGCCTTATAATATGTCTCCTTGCTGCACAGAGAGGTTCATGAACAGTGGCTTCTGCACAAATGCTTTTACAATTTATTTCATTAGTTGTCTGCTGGCCAAACACCTGGACAAGGGAAGGGTATGTGTCAGGTTGCAAGTATGCTTGGTGCAAAAATGTGGGTATCCTGGTTCACACACCCCATGTGTTTTCATGAAATGGGGTCTACCTCAGCTTCCTTTGGATCATGGACAGGCTTTGTACTACCAAATCAGATGATGCAAATAAGTCATTTGCTAAGTAAAATTCATGAAAATCACACAGTCGAAGAAGAAATCATAATGCTAAATAACTTTACAAATTACCATTTTCTAAAGAGAGTGACCAACTTTCTAATATTAAGTAGGCAACTCTGCTGGGAAGATAGACTGGAGAATGTGGGCATCGATCCCACTACCTCTCGCATGCAAAGCAAGCGCTCTACCACTTGAGCTAATTCCCCTTCACATAAACTTTTCTTTCCATGGGCAATCAAACAAAAGCTTATGGCTCAAGACAGAATAGGACAGCCTGCAAGATCCAGCAACAGTTTCAAATGTTTTCTACTGCTGGCAACTCGAACATACTTGATCTGGAAAGATGCCGAAATCTATTCTGCTCCCCTGTCATTTCAACCAAACATTCCACAATTTGGGAAATATCACATCTGGCATCTCTTGTCTCGGGATTTCTTTTTGTGATGAAACTGCCACTGCTATCACAATACCTTTCCACAGCTTCGAGGACTTGCAACTGTGAAAATTTCCAGACCTTTTAAGTCAAATAGGTTAGACACATTCAGGTTCCATACTAGCTTCCACATTACCTTAGCTAGCATGGGATGGTTAGCTCCACTCTCGGCATGAGGAAAAATGTGCTCAGTGTCTTTTTGCTTATAGTTGATGCTAAGAAAAAGATTGCAAAATCGTGAGGTATGGACCATGCGAAATGTTAAAAAGTGGGGGAAAATAAACTTCCCTAATCAATATCACTTGAGACTTGGTGCAGTGACTATAACTGGTCAGAATATAGTCCAGAGATGGTCAAGAAGTACTTTCTTGTCCTACCATTTTAGCACAAGTATTTAATGGAAGTGGAATTGCAACTCAAGGCATGACTGCGCCGTGAGATCCTGCCTGAGCGGTCCATGGATTTCACAGTGGTACAGTCATTATTTTCTGAGTGCATGCCATATTATTGTAAATTGAGTTACAACCATTGGTAACATTTTATTCGGAGCCAGGCAAAGGCATGCTGCTACTAGCTGAAATAGTTCACCTTAGAGAACATTAGACTGAAGATCTATAGGTCCCTGGTTTACTCTCGGGTTTTGTTGTGTGTGCCAGACATAACTCATCATCACATAGTTCTCTTTTTTAAGTATATTTAATAAACATTTACAATTATTTTCTAAAAAAAGAATAAAACATTCCCGTCTTTATGCTATTGTAGATTTAAAGGTGTAATCGTGCTGTAGACTTTGAGTTCAGTGATCCTACTTAAACTTTTGTGGATCTTGCAATGCCTTATAATATGTCTCCTTGCTGCACAGAGAGGTTCATGAACAGTGGCTTCTGCACAAATGCTTTTACAATTTATTTCATTAGTTGTCTGCTGGACAAACACCTGGACAAGGGAAGGGTATGTGTCAGCTTGCAAGTATGCTTGGTGCAAAAATGTGGGTATCCTGGTTCACACACCCCATGTGTTTTCATGAAATGGGGTCTACCTCAGCTTCCTTTGGATCATGGACAGGCTTTGTACTACCAATTCAGATGATGCAAATAAGTCATTTGCTAAGTAAAATTCATGAAAATCACACAGTCGAAGAAGAAATCATAATGCTAAATAACTTTACAAATTACCATTTTCTAAAGAGAGTGACCAACTTTCAAATACTAAGTAGGCAACTCTGCTGGAAAGACAGACTGGAGAATGTGGGCATCTATCCCACTACCTCTCATGTGCAAAGCAAGTGCTCTACCATTTGAGCTAATTCCCCTTCGCATAAACTTTTCTTTCCATGGGCAATCAAACAAAAGCTTATGGCTCAAGACAGAATAGGACAGCCTGCAAATTCCAGCAACAGTTTCAAATGTTTTCTACTGCTGGCAACTCGAACATACTTGATCTGGAAAGATGCCGAAATCTATTCTGCTCCCCTGTCATTTCAACCAAACATTCCACAATTTGGGAAATATCACATCTGGCATCTCTTGTCTCGGGATTTCTTTTTGTGATGAAACTGCCACTGCTATCACAATACCTTTCCACAGCTTCGAGGACTTGCAACTGTGAAAATTTCCAGACCTTTTAAGTCAAATAGGTTAGACACATTCAGGTTCCATACTAGCTTCCACATTACCTTAGCTAGCATGGGATGGTTAGCTCCACTCTCGGCATGAGGAAAAATGTGCTCAGTGTCTTTTTGCTTATAGTTGATGCTAAGAAAAAGATTGCAAAATCGTGAGGTATGGACCATGCGAAATGTTAAAAAGTGGGGGAAAATAAACTTCCCTAATCAATATCACTTGAGACTTGGTGCAGTGACTATAACTGGTCAGAATATAGTCCAGAGATGGTCAAGAAGTACTTTCTTGTCCTACCATTTTAGCACAAGTATTTAATGGAAGTGGAATTGCAACTCAAGGCATGACTGCGCCGTGAGATCCTGCCTGAGCGGTCCATGGATTTCACAGTGGTACAGTCATTATTTTCTGAGTGCATGCCATATTATTGTAAATTGAGTTACAACCATTGGTAACATTTTATTCGGAGCCAGGCAAAGGCATGCTGCTACTAGCTGAAATAGTTCACCTTAGAGAACATTAGACTGAAGATCTATAGGTCCCTGGTTTACTCTCGGGTTTTGTTGTGTGTGCCAGACATAACTCATCATCACATAGTTCTCTTTTTTAAGTATATTTAATAAACATTTACAATTATTTTCTAAAAAAAGAATAAAACATTCCCGTCTTTATGCTATTGTAGATTTAAAGGTGTAATCGTGCTGTAGACTTTGAGTTCAGTGATCCTACTTAAACTTTTGTGGATCTTGCAATGCCTTATAATATGTCTCCTTGCTGCACAGAGAGGTTCATGAACAGTGGCTTCTGCACAAATGCTTTTACAATTTATTTCATTAGTTGTCTGCTGGACAAACACCTGGACAAGGGAAGGGTATGTGTCAGCTTGCAAGTATGCTTGGTGCAAAAATGTGGGTATCCTGGTTCACACACCCCATGTGTTTTCATGAAATGGGGTCTACCTCAGCTTCCTTTGGATCATGGACAGGCTTTGTACTACCAATTCAGATGATGCAAATAAGTCATTTGCTAAGTAAAATTCATGAAAATCACACAGTCGAAGAAGAAATCATAATGCTAAATAACTTTACAAATTACCATTTTCTAAAGAGAGTGACCAACTTTCAAATACTAAGTAGGCAACTCTGCTGGAAAGACAGACTGGAGAATGTGGGCATCTATCCCACTACCTCTCATGTGCAAAGCAAGTGCTCTACCATTTGAGCTAATTCCCCTTCGCATAAACTTTTCTTTCCATGGGCAATCAAACAAAAGCTTATGGCTCAAGACAGAATAGGACAGCCTGCAAATTCCAGCAACAGTTTCAAATGTTTTCTACTGCTGGCAACTCGAACATACTTGATCTGGAAAGATGCCGAAATCTATTCTGCTCCCCTGTCATTTCAACCAAACATTCCACAATTTGGGAAATATCACATCTGGCATCTCTTGTCTCGGGATTTCTTTTTGTGATGAAACTGCCACTGCTATCACAATACCTTTCCACAGCTTCGAGGACTTGCAACTGTGAAAATTTCCAGACCTTTTAAGTCAAATAGGTTATACACATTCAGGTTCCATACTAGCTTCCACATTACCTTAGCTAGCATGGGATGGTTAGCTCCACTCTCGGCATGAGGAAAAATGTGCTCAGTGTCTTTTTTCTTATAGTTGATGCTAAGAAAACGATTGCAAAATCGTGAGGTATGGACCATGCGAAATGTTAAAAAGTGGGGGAAAATAAACTTCCCTAATCAATATCACTTGAGACTTGGTGCAGTGACTATAACTGGTAAGAATATAGTCCAGAGATGGTCAAGAAGTACTTTCTTGTCCTACCATTTTAGCACAAGTATTTAATGGAAGTGGAATTGCAACTCAAGGCATGACTGCGCCGTGAGATCCTGCCTGAGCGGTCCATGGATTTCACAGTGGTACAGTCATTATTTTCTGAATGCATACCATATTATTGTAAATTGAGTTACAGCCATTGGTAACATTTTATTCGGAGCCAGGCAAAAGCATGCTGCTACTAGCTGAAATAGTTCACCTTAGAGAACATTAGACTGAAGATCTATAGGTCCCTGTTTTACTCTCGGGTTTTGTTGTGTGTGCCAGACATAGCTCATCATCACATAGTTCTCTTTTTTAAGTATATTTAATAAACATTTACAATTATTTTCTAAAAAAAGAATAAAACATTCCCGTCTTTATGCTATTGTAGATTTAAAGGTGTAATCGTGCTGTAGACTTTGAGTTCAGTGATCCTACTTAAACTTTTGTGGATCTTGCAATGCCTTATAATATGTCTCCTTGCTGCACAGAGAGGTTCATGAACAGTGGCTTCTGCACAAATGCTTTTACAATTTATTTCATTAGTTGTCTGCTGGACAAACACCTGGACAAGGGAAGGGTATGTGTCAGCTTGCAAGTATGCTTGGTGCAAAAATGTGGGTATCCTGGTTCACACACCCCATGTGTTTTCATGAAATGGGGTCTACCTCAGCTTCCTTTGGATCATGGACAGGCTTTGTACTACCAAATCAGATGATGCAAATAAGTCATTTGCTAAGTAAAATTCATGAAAATCACACAGTCGAAGAAGAAATCATAATGCTAAATAACTTTACAAATTACCATTTTCTAAAGAGAGTGACCAACTTTCTAATACTAAGTAGGCAACTTTGCTGGAAAGACAGACTGGAGAATGTGGGCATCGATCCCACTACCTCTTGCATGCAAAGCAAGCACTCTACCTCTTGAGCTAATTGCCCTTTAGGTATGCGTTTCTTTCCATTGGCTATCAAACAAAAGCTTATGGCTCAAGACTGAATAGGACAGCCTACAAAATCCAGCAACAGTTTCAAATGTTTCCTAATGCTGGCAACTCAAACATACTTGATCTGGAAAGATCCCGAAATCTATTCTGCTCCCCTGTCATATCAACCAAACATTCCACAATTTGGGAAATATCACGTCTGGCATCTCTTGTCTCAGGATTTCTTTTTGTGATGAAACTGCCACTGCTATCACAATACCTTTCCACAGCTTCGAGGACTTGCAACTGTGAAAATTTCCAGACCTTTTAAGTCAAATAGGTTATACACATTCAGGTGCCATACTAGCTGCCACATTACCTTAGCTAGCATGGGATGGTTAGCTCCACTCTCGGCATGAGGAAAAATGTGCTCAGTGTGTTTTTTCTTATAGTTGATGCTAAGAAAAAGATTGCAAAATCGTGAGGTATGGACCATGCGAAATGTTAAAAAGTGGGGTAAAATAAACTTCCCTAATCAATATCACTTGAGACTTGGTGCAGTGAATATAACTGGTAAGAATATAGTCCAGAGATGGTCAAGAAGTACTTTCTTGTCGTACCATTTTAGCACAAGTATTTAATGGAAGTGGAATTACAACTCAATGCATGACTGCGCCGTGAGATCCTGCCTGAGCGGTCCATGGATTTCACAGTGGTACAGTCATTATTTTCTGAGTGCATACCATATTATTGTAAATTGAGTTACAACCATTGGTAACATTTTATTCGGAGCCAGGCAAAGGCATGCTGCTACTAGCTGAAATAGTTCACCTTAGAGAACATTAGACTGAAGATCTATAGGTCCCTGGTTCACTCACGTGTTTTTTTGTGTGTGCCAGACCTAGCTCATCATCAGATAGTTCTCTTTTATAAGTATATTTAATAAACATTTACACTTATTTTCTAAAAAAAGAACAAAACATTCCCGTCTTTATGCTATTGTAGATGTAAAGGTGTAATCGTGCTGTAGACTTTGAGTTCAGTGATCCTACTTAAACTTTTGTGGATCTTGCAATGCCTTATAATATGTCTCCTTGCTGCACAGAGAGGTTCTTGAACAGTGGCTTCTGCACAAATGCATTTACAATTTATTTCATTAGTTGTCTGCTGGCCAAACACCTGGACAAGTGAAGGGTATGTGTCATGTTGCATGTATGCTTGGTGCAAAAGTTTTGGTATCCTGGTTCACACGCCCCATGTGTTTTCATGAAATGGGGACTACCTCAGCTTCCTTTGGATCATGGACAGGCTTTGTACTACCAAATCAGATGATGCAAATAAGTCATTTGCTATGTAAAATTCATGAAAATCACACCGTCGAAGAAGAAATCATAATGCTAAATAACTTTACAAAATATGTGGGAAATATCACATCTGGCAGCTCTTGTCTCGGGATTTCTTTTTGTGATGAAATTGCCACTGCTATCACAATACCTTTCCACAGCTTCGAGGACTTGCAACTGTGAAAATTTCCAGACCTTTTAAGTCAAATAGGTTATACACATTCAGGTGCCATACTAGCTGCCACATTACCTTAGCTAGCATAGGATGGTTAGCTCCACTCTCGGCATGAGAAAAAATGTGCTCAGTGTCTTTTTGCTTATAGATGATGTTAAGAAACAGATCGCCATATCTGGCAGTGCAAGTCCTAGCTCTGAACAAATGTTTAGCTACCTATGTAGCACCAATTTACAGTATAGGACATGATAGGCTCAGATAGGCTCTACTACTGTTAATTCTACAGACAAGTCATGCACCGAAGTGCACATTCAGCTTGCTGTGCAAGCTATGATACTAGAACACTCAAATTATTATATTGCATCTTATGATGGTCTGCCTGTCACATGCATTATGCATGCCTCTATTGATTTTGTCTTGTCCCAAATTAATTGTGCCATGCATTTCCTCAGGACTACACATGTTTATATGTTTACACTACTCACATACTTAAAAATGTATACTGTGTCTGTCTCAAATTGTGCTGATATTTGATATTTGGCTGTTGGGTCTATATGCAATACATCTTCTGACTGTGGTATAATGCACTTTGTGCTGCCCTGACTTGTAAATACATATATTGTTGCCATTGTGTTGAATGCTATTGCTCTGGACTAACTTGTTCTCATCGACTGTGTGGTTCTGTAAAACCATGATGGAATGACTGAATGATTGAATGAATGAATGAATGAATGAATGAATGAATGAATTAATTAATTAATTAACACTATAGTCATCGTACATAGTACAATGAAATTCTGTGCTGTACTCCCAACATGAACCATATTAAAAGAGATACATGACAAACACAGACAAGCACATAATTAACTGCAGCAGCAGACAGCCTTAGGGAGCAACAGTAAATACAAAAGTGCAATAATGTGAAAAATAGGTGCATGTGCAATGTGTGTCTCAGTGCCTAGATTAGGTATGTACAGATGAGGTAATGGGGGGGTGGGGTAGGGGAAGCTGTCCTTATTCTATTGGTCTGAGTTTTTATTGTTCTATATCTCCATCCTGAAGCCAGGCTAATGCTGCAAGCATTAGCACAGATCCTGCAGGAGTTTAGGTCAGGGAGAGTGGTCATCTCGCAATCCTACAATCCTGAGTTCAGATCGGGGAGCAGGCATCCCGCAATCCCATAAGTCCTTCATGTTTTGTGCTGCACAGCTGTCAAATCATAGCCATACAGAGAATACTTTCAGTGGTGCTTCTCTGGAAGTTTTCCAGTAACTGGGAGTAGAGTCCAACCTGCTTGAGCTCCCTCAGGAAGAAAAGCCTTTGCTGGGACCTCATCAACTGGTGGGATATGTACATTGCCTAGATAAGGTGGGCCATAACGTGGAGTCTCATGTACTTTATGTTGTCTACATGCTCCAGTTCCCCACCTTTTATGAATAATGGAGCATGCACTGTTCTTCTGTTTGATCTGTAATTCACAATGACTTCTTTAGTCTTGGTGGTGTTCAGAACAGGATTGTTGCATGAGCACCATGTGGTTATGTGATGGGTCTTAGTAGGTCTCATAATTATTCGCTATGAGACCTATTACTATGGAGTCATCGGCGAACTTCACAATTCAAGTTTCAAGTTTGGTTTATTTTTCACATACATAGTCATACACAGTACAACACGCAGTGAAATGGTGGAGAGTGCTCTGTCCAAACTGAGGAAGAGAACCAGGGGTGCATAGAGAAAAAAATATATATATACAGATAAATATATATATTCTATGTATGTACAAAATATATTAATAATGTATGTACAATATATATGTATATTATGATTATATACACAATGTACAATGTATATGGTTGAGTATATATGTACACAATCTACAGAATGTACAGATCCATTATATAGTACCATATCTACAGTTGTTGTAACAGGTTAATTGAGTATAAATCTAAATCTATATATACAGATGTACAGATATACAGTCATGTTACGTGGTGGTGGTGGTGGTCCCCACAGTTTATCAGTTTCCCTGATTCAGGGCCCGAATGGCCTGTGGGAAGAAGCTCCTCTTCAGCCTCTCTGTCTTGGCCTTCAGGGAGCAGAAGCGCCTCCCTGACCTCAACAGAGAGAAGAGTCTATTGTTGGGATGGGTGGGGTCCTTCACAATTTTCCTGGCCTTGGTTTGGCACCGCTTGTAGTAGGTGGTCTGCAGGTCAGGAAGTTCTGAGTGAGTGATGCACTCTGCTGAACGCACTACCCTTTGGAGTGCTTGTCTGTCCTCCTTGGTGCTATTTCCAAACCAGACTGTGATGTTCCCTGTGAGGATGCTCTCGATAGTGCAGGTGTAGAAGTTCCGCAGTACCTCGAAGGGCAGTCTGAAGTCCCTTAGGCATCTGAGGTGGTAAAGACGCTGATGAGCCTTCTTTGCCAGGGAGCTGGTATGGCGGGACCAGGACAGGTCCTGCGAGATGTGAACACCAAGGTACCTGAAACTATTTACTCTCTCCACCATGGTTCCACTGATCCTCACTGGTTGGTAGTGCCACTCCTGCTTCTTGCTGCAATCCACGATCAGCTCCTTTGTCTTACTGACGTTTAGGAGGAGATTATTTTCCTGGCACCTGTTTTCCAGGTGTTTAATCTCCTCCAGGTAGGCCCTCTCGTCGTTGTCCGAGATCAGACCCACGACAACGGTGTCATCAGCAAACTTGACAATGATGTTAGAGCTGGAAGTGGCTGTGCAGTCGTAGGTGTACAGTGAGTAGAGCAGGGGGCTTAGGACACAACCCTGAGGAGCTCCAGTGCTGAGGGTGAGGGTGGATGAGGCGCAGTTGCCCACCCGTACTGATTGTGGTCTGTCTGTTAGGAAGTTGGAGACCCAGTCGCACAGGGATGTATGCAGTCCTAGATCTCCCAACTTAGTAGTGAGTAGGGAGGGAATGATAGTGTTAAATGCTGAACTGTAGTCGACAAATAGCATTTTAACATAATTTCCCCTCCCTTCGTCCAGGTGAGTCAGTGTAGTGTGGAGCAGATGTGCAATCGCATCGTCAGTGGAGCGGTTGTGGCGGTATGCAAACTGCAGTGGGTCTGTGGAGGCTGGCAGTGAAGATGTGATGAAGTCTCTGACTAGCTTTTCAAAGCACTTCATCACGATTGATGTGAGGGCGACAGGGCGGTAGTCATTGAGGTGGGAGGGTTGAGGTTTCTTCGGGACGGGGACGATGGTGGACCGCTTGAAGCTGGACGGGACAATACCGAGCGTCAGGGAGAGATTGAAGATGTCGGTGAATACCGGGGCTAGCTGATCTGCGCAGGCTTTGAGGACCCTCCCGCAGATACCGTCTGGTCCCATCGCCTTCCTGGTATTCACCCTTTTAAACACTCTCCTCACGTCACTCTCCATGATGATGAGAGGGCGCTGTTCTATGGTGGGCCCCGCGCATGTGCCATTGGCTGTGCCGATAGTGCCATTTGCACTAGCGCCGTTAGCATTGGCGCTGTTAGCACTAGCGCCGTTGGCATTTGTGCTGCTAGCATTAGCGCTGCTAGATGTAGCCTCGAAGCGAGCAAAGAATGTATTCAGCTCGTTCGCCAGAGACTCATCCGCACTCATCAGTCCGGAGGGTGGGCTCCTGTAGTCTGTGATCGTCCGTAGTCCCTGCCACAGGGATCTAGAGCCACTCTGCTGGAACTGTGTCTCTAGTTTCTTCCCGTAGCGCCGCTTCGCCTCCCTCACCGCCCTGCGCACTCCGTATGCTGCGGACTTGTACTCGTCCATGTTCCTGCTGATGATCCCCGCATTGTAGGCAGCAGTTCGAGAGTTCAGAGCCTCGCGGATGGTTCTATCCACCCAGGGCTTCTGGTTGGAAAACTTCTTGATGGTGATTCTTGGGATCGTGTCGTCCACCAGTTTCCCAATAAATCCTACTACTGCCTCCGTGAACTCGCTGACATCATCAGTGCTGCGCCGGAACATGTCCCAGTCCGCGTCATCCAGAGCGTCCTGCAGAGCGGCCACTGATTGGTCTGTCCAGCGCGCGACCTCCCTCTGAACCGGAGCTTCCCGTTTCAGCCGTTGTTTATATTTTGGTAGGAGGAAGATGGCGGCGTGGTCCGACTTACCAAACGGTGGATGAGCTAGTGCCTTGTAACTGTCCTTGTATGGGGTGTAGCAGTGGTCTAGTGTCCTATTTCCCCTGGTGGGGAAGGTTACGTGCTGGTAAAGGTTGGGCACCGCACGCTTGAGGTTAGCGCTGTTGAAATCCCCAACCACAATAAGTGCAGCATCCCGGTGCTGTGCCTGAAACTGTGTGAGAGCCTCATGAAGTTCACACAGTGCAGTGTCCATGTTAGCCTGAGGTGGGATGTACACAGTGTTGATGATGACCGAAGTG
This sequence comes from Electrophorus electricus, assembly GCF_041902795.1. Taxonomy (NCBI): domain Eukaryota; kingdom Metazoa; phylum Chordata; class Actinopteri; order Gymnotiformes; family Gymnotidae; genus Electrophorus; species Electrophorus electricus. Next base: position 22,533,519 of record NC_137501.1, read on the forward strand.
AACTCCCGGGGAAGGTAGAAGGGACGAAGCTTGAGGGCGAGCAGCTCCAGGTTGGGTGAGCAGGAGCAGGCGAGAGTAACAACGTTGGCATTGTTGCACCAGCTGTTGTTTACCATCACACACACTCCGATGATGTAATGGTGTTGGAAGCATGGATGAGATGCAATCATGTGTGAAAAGGATAAAGAGGATGGGGCTAAGCACCCAGCCCTACAGCAAACCTGTATTCAGGGTGAGTGGAGATGATGTATGGTCCCCTATTCTCACCACCTGTGTTTTATTGTTAAGAAAGTCTCTAATCCATGAGCATAGTGGGGTGGATAGTTCCATACTGCAGAGTTTGGCTACCAGTTTGTGGGATTAAATAAAAAAATAATCAACAAAATATCAACAAATAACATCTTAACATATGTATTAGGATGTTTTAGGTGAGACAGGGCCATGTGGAGCACTATGGAAATGGAATCTATGCAATTGGCATATTCAAACTGATGACTATCCAGACTGAGGGGTTGCTGTCATTGATGCATTTCAGGATGATCCTCACAAAGCATTTCATGATGACAAGAATTAGTGCAAATGGGCAGTAGTTGTTGAGGCAAGTGACAGCTAATTTTTTTTGGCACAGGTACAATGATAGAAGATTTGAGGCAGGCGAGGACTGTAGCCAGCTGCAATGAGAGGTTGAAAATATCCAGCAATAGTCCTGATATACTTCTGATGTACTCTTGATATATTCCTGCTAATTGGTCTGGGTTTGACTTTAGTGTCCATCCTATCACCCTGTCCAGCCCCGCAAACTTGACAGCATCAATCTTCTTTAGTGTGGATGTCACCTGAAGAAGATGCATAGTGAATGTCTGCTGCTGCCACTCTTCAAGCTGAAGTGGCTAGTCAATCCTTTGACTTCTTGCCTATCAAACCGACAAAGTACTGTTTCAAGGTGTCAGGTACTGCTCGATCATGGCTGATCTGCAGATAGCTGTATTTGTTGCTGTGGGAGTTCTTGTTAGCAAACTGTTCCTCTGTACACCACCCGAACCCGTGTTTTGCCTCCTTAATGCCTTTATATGGGTCTCTCCAGGCCCTGCTGTAAGCCAGCATGTCACTTGTCCGATAGGCAAACTCTAAGCAGGGAATTCACTGTCCTATCTAGCCATGGTTTCTGGTTTGGAAATACTTTGATGTATTTGGTTGGTAAGACAGAGTCAGTAGAGAATTTGATTGATTTGAGAGCTGTCAATCATCCTTCACCCCCACACACACACATACATATATATATATAATATTATTTTATGATCTGACAATATTATATGAAAAATAAAATTAAAACACAATGAGGAATCCTCAAAATAGTTTTATTGACTTTATAAAAAATTATTTAATTGAGAAATATTCAAGTGATTAAAGTAAATAAAAGTTACGAGTCTTAAATGAATACATACCATCCAGTCTTTAACATGTGCTCTGCTCCGCTGCCAGTCACGTACTGATACTCAAACATGCATATGGTTCTCGGTTGTGTGTGTGTCTCTCTCTCTCTCTCTCGCTCACCCACTCACTCATCCATCCCACTCTCTCCCATTGACTGATTCTCTAAGAATTCAGACCTCCTCAAAAGTCCCCCCCCACCATGCAGTAAAACTTTCAGACAAAAATTGATATTAGGCCCCTCAGCCCTCCCACTCCCCTCCCATTGGCTGATTCTCTAGTTACACCCCCCTTCACCACCATGCAGGAAACCCCCTCCCAAAACCAAATTCCTCCCAGGGTCAGAACTAGGCCCAAAAGATAAAGTTTTGACACCTTTTTTCTTTGTACCCAAACACCTGGTCTGACCCATCCTGCATAGTGTTCAACTCCTCCCACAAAACTAGACCCTCGTACCTGCTCATTTAAGTTTAGTTGTGCCCCCGATGTATCATTGAATGAATTCTTTAATAGTAAAATAATAATACTATTAAATAATGTCAACAATGCCTGTATGTCCATACGTGCCTAAAAAGCAATTAGCTGCTATGAAAAGAATCAAGAAATTGGCGTGGAGTGACTCAATTAATTTTTGGGTATTGAAAGATAATCATAATGCGGGGTACGTTTTTGATGTGGAAAAAGGTAAAGTAATGCTTTTCATGATCTCGGGGCCGGTGAGACCCATTGGAAACCAGTTACAGAACAAGTGATGTTTGGAAAGAGTTCAGAAGATAGCACACAGAGTTTGACTACGTTAACAAGAATGAGCTGTGGTGTTCAAAGGGTGTTAGCAAACATGAATGGCAAAGCCAGAGACCTCCTTACAGCACATACAACGTCGTGACGAAGATGATCTCTGAGGTTGAGGTAGACATTTGTTTCTCAGTGATTCACGGCTGTAAAAGTCACCTGGAGAGGATATCGGGAGAGATTCATTAATGAACTTTGGATGTATCAACTGTTTTCTGCTGCAAAGGTATTTCAGCCTGATCTATGTTATTTAAACAGTTGAAACATGTTTTGTTTAATGATTCTTTAAAAGTGAGGCTCTCTGATAAGTTTGAAGCAGATATTCGATACCCATACAAAGAATGTAGTGCACCAAGTCGGAAATAGACATTTTCACATTACCTTACACCCAAACGAGTATCAAAAAGTACACATACGTCGAAATCCCACTGCTTTCAGTCGTTACCGACAATTCTCTGATTGAATTTTATGTGGCAGGCAATGGTGATTATCTGGACTTGAATAACACTGTTTTGCATCTAAGATGTAAAATCCCAAACCTCAACGGGTGTAACATTGCTAACGATGCTAAGGTTGGCATGGTAAACTATCCTATAGTGTCTCTGTTTTCACAAGTGGATGTTCTGTTGGGTGACCGTCTCATCAGTCAAGCGAGTAACACTTATCCCAACAGAGCCGTCATTGAATGTCTTTTGAATTATAGTAGGGACACCCTGGAAACACAGTTTTCTGCTGGGACATATGAAGGCTACGGACCCGACAGGGCATAACCTCGGACTCAGGACCAGAGCCACTTTCAGCGCCGAAAGTAAAACCTTTGACTTGATCGGACACATACATTCTGACATATTTTTTCAGGGTAAACTTTTACTGAACGGCATTGATATGATAATTAAAATGGTGAGGAGTAAAGATGAGTTTTGTCTAATGAAAGAAGGAGCCAGGGATCACGTTCTAAAAATACTCATGGTTCTCTGTTGGTGAAAAAAGTGACCAATGCTACATCACCGGATTTTGCGATTTTGTCCATGATGTAGGAAGCATTTTTTTCTAGCTCTCATAGGGATATTACCTATCACCTCTTTAGCGATTTCGTCCTCAACCATTCAACCAGCTTCTTCGTTTACCCCGGTCACTGGCTTATTTTCAGGTTCGGCGGGCAGGGATAGGGTCTACACTTTTAACTATATTTAAAAATCTTTGCAATGTCGATGCATAAAGTTTAGCCTTTTCATAAGGGTCCAAGTTAGTTAAAATGTGTCGCATCATTTTGTCTAGGTCATTTTCCACGGTCGGTCTTAAATTTGTTTTATTGGACATGATCTTTCTAAGTATTACCATCTGATGATGCGGTACCAAATACATCTTCTCTGCAGTATCCATTTTAATCTTTGCACGATTCTATCAAACTGCTTATAAAGGGTACAGCTATGCTAAACAAGGGTAAGAGGAAACCTCCAGGATGATTATTAGCTTTTCTCTTTGTATCTATAGAGAATCTTTTATTAGCAAACAGTTCTATCCACTTTCTATGTCTTTTCAAAAGTCAATACTGATGAGCCTTCAGAGGAATGTTACCACGGAGTAGATTAAAAGCCAATTCGCAAATGGAAAGTATGAGATCTGTTGACGCCTTGCTTAATATAACCTTCCTCTGCCATGGGTATGACTTATAAAGAGTATTCAGCATTGTTAGATTTGACTTTAGTCATGTAGACATTTTTATTTATTTTATTGTATTTTTCAATATTTTAAAGCTTTTTTTGCAGGGGTCTCCCAGAAAAACATGCTTAACCTAAGACGAAGGTCTTCTGGCGTCTGAGCTTTCAAGTCAACAAATAAATACCCGTAAGGTCTAGAGGTGGCGTCTTGAAAACATTCCACAAAATATTTGCCATTACCCGGATACATCTGACGAGCCAATACGCTGACCTGTGACTTGTCTCTGGGGTTCTTATATAAAATCATGTAGTTTGTGTTCAGGTTTATAGTTCTCCTGATCTTTCCCTGAAAAAAAAAACAGATTCTGTGCCAAATACAATACACTCAGGCTCCTGTGATGAGTATATTTTGCAAAAGCCTACTTCTTCATTCTTCATGGCGTTATTCATCAAATCCTCTAGAATTAGAAGGTTAGCCTTGCTGAGGGGAAATAGTTCATCATCACACAAAGATTCTGGTATTCCCTGAACAAAATTAATGTTTTCTTTGTTCATCAGCTCATCATACAGAGGTTGCCAACATGTATAACACTATACAATGTTATCAGGAAATTTTTACAATGTCTCATTACAATTTGAAGTAAAATTTTGATGAAAAAAGACTTTCTGCTATTGCTAGGACCACAAACAATACATGAAAATGGTACTTGCATTCTAGCATCAAAACAATGAGTTACACATTTTACAATAACACTAAAAAAATACAAATCCTATATACAATCAGATTCTTAATACCTGTATGGCAGAGTCCTGAAATCGGGTAACAAAACACGTTTATCATAAACAATTCTGAATGTTTTCATTTGTGATTTGTTTTTCAAGAGAAAGCCCTTTTTATCTCTCATGATTTGATTGTGGGTGGTCGTAAGTACTCACCGTTTTTCACATTCATCAACCAGTTCTGTCAGAGATTTCAGGTTTACGAGTTTAGCATATGAATAGTTTAAAGTAATACCTTTGGCTTTCATTGTTGTTTTACCTTTGAGAGTCCTATATCCATATGTTTTAGGTCCTGAACTGACAAATTCTACAATCTCGTCACCACAGTCCAACTAACTTGTAAGACCCCCCAGGTAATCGCCCAAAGGTGGTATCCAATCACCTTGACGACTTTTGAAGATGATGCTACCTGTGTATGTGTACAAGCAACCGTCTTGTAAATGATCTATCAAATTGTACAGCTCGAGCCTAGCATACGCGGTCGTAAAAATACCTATGAACACGTTAGCATACCCTGGTTTATAGCACCTGATGTCCTTGTGATGCCACTGCACCAATGCCACCTCATCGTTCAAAAAAGATAAATGACTTACATCGTACAGGTTTGAGAACATGTACTCTAAAAACTCATCAGGATCTCTGATCAAAACCGTGTTTGACCTGTCTGGTTTTTGACACATCTTACCCCACAAAGAATTCATCGTGAGTTTAGCTACGGACCTCTTGGCTGGGTTGACTGAAATCTTCTCTTCCTCCAGCTTAACCCCTTCATTCTCCTCATATTTTTGAACATACTCCTTTTTTGTGGTTTCTTCAACCACCCAGGAAGGATAACCTGAGCTCTCGTTTGGTTTTCAAAAACATTTTAACATATTCTGAAAACAGCTCATTTGTTCTATTAGGAAAGTGCTAAATCTCAAATACTTTCATCATTCAGTGTGGAGCCGTCATCAGCTCCACACTGCACCAAGCACCTGTCAGGGCCCTCTCATCATCCCCATGATCACAACTATGCTGTTGTTGCTCAGCTCAGGTTCTACAGAGATAGAAGAAGAGTTTCTTCTTTACCCGGTAGGGGCCCACAACCCCCTGGGAGGTAAAACCTTTACCTTGATGATGCCAAAGTAGTTTTCCAATGACCCAAAGTTACAATAAAGGATAATGGGGTGACCTATGGGGTACATTTTTATCTTATTCATGTAAGGGTAGAGGGAGGTGAAGTTGTAGTAATCGATTCTTTCACCAGGTTGAGCTGTGTAATAGAGCTGTAGGGCATTGGTATGAGCCCCAAACAGAGCATCCCGAGGATTTAAGCACTCTGGAAAGTCAAAGGTTTTAAGAAACTTTTTTACATCTTCATCACTCTTTTTCATATCATTCCATTCATGTTCCCACATGATGGTGACAGATAATTTGTGAATACACTGCAGCATCTGAATTTTATTAAGATTGTTCTGACGAACATCTCCAAAGGTTTCTGAGGTTTTACTTAAAGGGTGTGCCATGCACAATGGATAGTACGCATCACATCCATGATAAAAGCAGCTGAGAAACTCAAACACTGCGCGTTTTATCATCATCAAAGTAACCATCTACAAAATAATTTCTGATTTTGGCTTCCCCATTGTTAAGTGCATGTGGAATGGGTATGTTCTGTTTGTCTGAGATGTATTTGAGCCATTGAATAGATGGCGTTGAGAAAGATTTCTGACAGTTGATGTAATTATCTAGGGGAGGGATGGCCAAAGTGTTTTCGGGCAGGAACATGGTGTGGAATATTTTCTATGCTATGGTAATCGACTTGAATGGTCAACACCTGTGTCTCTCAGAATCTCACTCCTGAAAATGTTACACCCTGTTTTCAAAATCTTTACATCATTACAGCAGTATTCTTTCATCTCTTTCCTGAAGTCAAAGACTTTTTCAGTGACCATTTCATACCAATCAAAGAAATCTTGCCTCTCTTTGGGCTTCATCATATCCACACAATAAAACTCATACTGAGGATACAACCCCACATAGTTCTGATTCTCTAGGGTGTTATAGAAGTGGGGGACTGTTCCTTTTTTAGCATCTGTAAACCCCATGGCTTTTGGAATGGTGCTAACTTTCATAGGCAGGAATGAGAGACTGTCTATAAATCTCTGTTCATAAGTGGTGTCCTCAAAGCACAAACATTTCTCCCCTTGTGCTATGATAGTAGGACTAACCCATTCTTTCACCAGATAATTCAACAAAAGATAGCAATCATAACCCTTTGCATTTTGTGCTAGAAATGTGTATCCTTTGAATTTTCTATGACGGAACATTTTAAAAAAAGCTTCGATGCACCCATCCCCTTCATCCCCTGTCTGGACTCTGTATCATAAAATATGTAACATTAGTCTGCCATCTCTACCTGTATCAGTTGTATGAAACATTCGTGTTTGACCTCCGATTCTATTTTTTCACTACAAACTTTACACTGAGGCTGAACACATTTATGTACTTTTTTACCTGTGTTAAAGGGGATCAGATGTTCTACCATTCTGCATTTTGGGCAGTCGAATCCTATTCTGCATAACGAATATGTGTCACCCAACAAGTATCGCATCTCTTCTTTGTGTTTTTCAAAGCAGTATTTTGTCAAACACAGTCTTAGACAATCTGAACACTGCAACATATTCTGAGTATAACTATAACATTCTGGAACAAGACATACATTACAATAATACTCGCATTTGTGTTTTCTTATATCCTTTGCAACAAAAATGACAGATGTATTGAAACCCGAGAAGACCCTCAATATTTTTAACACCGTAGTAATGGTTGTCATGTAAGAATAAGAAAATGGTTTTCTCATGGGGTGTCCTGCTATCTTAAAAAAAAGAGTAACCGTTTTTGTTGAACATCTGATACAACACAACTATTTTAAAATTCATTAACTTCTCAAATCGGTTTATATCGTTAAAACTAACTGTATCATCGGATAATCCTACACGCCGCTGTATTTGACTAGCAACATTTTCAATGTATTGGGGTGTTTCCTGAGGATTCAAAAGCTGTGCGATGCATAAGGCAAAACATAGATTACTGTCAGTGTTGTAAAAAACATACAGATGTCTCTTCTTTTGGAAAACATCTGATCTGAAGAGGTATGATAATTTATTCCTAACACTGCCTTTGGGGGGTGCCCTATCTCAATCACAAATTCCATACTATCACTTGCCAGGATCTCAAGATTGCTCTGCATAGCTTTCTTGAGCGTGGTTAGAAAAAAGTCTAGTTCCAAGGCCCCATTATTCAACTCAAGTTGTGATGAAACATTCAGATTAGGACCTTGAACTAGAAAATTTACATCTCTCAGACCAACTATTTCATTAACATTTATATGCTGTTTATAACCTCTAGAACATAATTGGAAAATTCACCAAAACTGTTTACGTTACCCAGTGAGGCAAAATTAACTCTCCTCCTAATTTCTGTTATTGAACTTTTCTCTACGAATTATTCTAATGTTAGGATCTATACCAAACCCCATTTGTTCCATTTGTTCCATACGGTTTTCAGTATTATCTGAAGTGAGAAATTCTACATCGGTTTCATACGTTCTAGGACTCTGTTCTTCGTTATCAAACCTGGTTGAAGAATTCTGTGAACCTGGCTGTTGAGTACAGTCACCACTTAAGAGCCTCTCATTTAACATAGCCAAGCACTGATTCAGTTCATAGAAAATGTCGTTTTGACTAACCTGTGTGTTTTCAGGACTCTGCAGTACATATTCATTTTGACTAACAGATTCTGACATTAAAGCCAAACTTTCATTCAGCTGATTTACAGCATGTAGCATATATTGGTTCAAAGAATCTTGTTGGTGTAAATTATTTTGTAAATTTATTAAACTTTGATTCAGTTCATAGAAAATGTCCTTTTGACTAACCTGTGTGTTTTCAGATTGTTTTGAAGCATTACCTAGTGAGTTATTATTCGGACGTTTCTGAGCCATAGTATGATACCGTATATTCACTATGCATATGTCACAACAATATTCCTTCTGATGTACACTGATTTAGAAATCTCAGTATGTCATACAATGCAGAACCAAACCCACACCCAGGACCATATACAGGCTGTGATGGAAAATTATACGAAACTATGTATTATGTGATTCATATAAAATCACACTGATCCTTTTGTTCTTAAATTAATAATGCTGTTTGCACATTTGTATCCGCCTGTTGCTGATTAAGTTGAACATGTATCAGGAACTGTTAACATCAAGGTCAACTTGACACACAACCCACACTGTTTGGAGTCAGTTTGGGTTGGTTTGTGGAAAAAACCAAGCCGAGAGCTGATTGGCTTATAGCCACAGCAACAAAGGAAAGAAGAGCTGCTTAAGAAAAGATGATTGGTTAAAGACAGCACAGGAGTAGTATAACTAGCCATGGTTTTGTATACTCGGGGCTCCCTACCTGAGGAGAGCCAAACATTTATTTTATTCTTTTTCTTATTAAATTACTCTCTTAATCACGTCTGACTTGCTGTTTGTTCAAAATTCCACAACACAGGCGTAGAGATCAGTTTAGCCAATGCTCAATCCAGAAGTTCTTTTTCATAACATAGGTCAGACAACATAGGTTCCCATTGTAAAATATCGTCAGGAGGTGATGCTGCCACAGCTGTTGCTTCTCCCACTTCTGATTGCTGTGTCTGATCCTGGTACGACATGTCACTGTTGACTAAACACAATTGATAACAGCTTTTAGGAATCAAGTGGGGGAAAAACTGATTTTTTTAGTAATTAGTTAGAATTCTTTATCACTCACATGATAGGGGAGGCACTCTTAAATCAGCCTCCCAGTTGAACAGACTCAACTCCTGATCCCCGTTGTTGGAGCCTTCTTAGAAAAAAAAATTTGATTCAATTATTCTAATATAAATGTGATTAATAATCATGCTTTTAAAATTGTGTGTGTGTGTGTGTGTTTGAGTGTGTGAGAGAGAGAGAGAGAGAGAGAGAGAGAGAAAAAGAGAGAGCAAGAGTGTGTCAATGACCCCTGACTGTAGAGTGTGTGTCAGAGAGGATAGTGAACAAACATAGAAAGTGAAGAACAACGGGTGTAGTATGAGACTGAAAACTTTAATTTTTTATCACAATAACATTCCTCAGTTAAAGAAACCCCTTTCAAACATGTCTGGTTGGGTGAGTACAAAGATAAAAGATGCCAAAATTGTATCTTTTTGGCCTAGTTTTGACCCTGGGAGCAATTTGATTTTGGGAGGGGGTTTCCTGCATGGTAGTGGTGGTGATGGTGGTCGGGCGGGGGGGTGACTTCTTAGAGAATCAGCCAATGGGAGGGGAGTGGGATGGATGAGGGGCTATTTATCAATTTTTGTCAGAATGTTTTTACTGTATGATAGGGTGAGGACTTTTGAAGATGTATGACTTCTTAGAGAATCAGCCAATGGGAGTGAGAGAGCGAGAGACACACGACCGAGACCCATACACATGTTTGAGAATCAGCCAATGGAAGAGAGTGGGATGGGTGAGTGAGTGCGTGAGTAAGAGAGAGAGAGACACACGCAACTGAGCAGAGCAGACATTAAAGACTGGGTTGTACATAATTGTTTAAGACTCATAACTTTTATTTACTTTAATTACTTGAATATTTCTCAATTATTTCTCAACTTTTTTTTTAAAGTTAATAAAACTATTTTGAGGATCCCTCATTGTGTTTTAATTTATTTTCATATAATATTGTCACATCATAAATCATATAATATTAATAATAATAATAAATATATATTAAATATGTGGGGGGTGGAGGGGGGTCAAATCAAATTAAGCAATAAATAATTTTTTGACAGTTTGTAAATTCCATTACTCTCTCTTGCAGACAAAACTATATTTAACATTTGCAGATGTTCAAAACAAAAGGCAGGGGTGAATATAGAAATAATGTTATTATTTTATTCTTCCTTGGCTTCTCCTGAATTCAGATAGGCTCTGCCCATTCCACATCTTTTTTTTTGGTTGATTTGCAAACCAGTCCTAGAATTTTTCCCCAATCTGAGTGAAATTGGTGTCAAAATATTTTCAGGAGTCTGAACCTCAATAATTATTTAAACCAAAACCTGACAAAAAATACAGTTGTTCTATTCCAGTCTAATAGTAGTAGTACAAAGGTCAGGCTTTAACTTTAACTTTAACTAGCTGTAACCCCTGAACAACACATTCAAATTTCATGAAATTTAAAAGAATTATACCAGTATTGACTTTGAGGTAGCTTACCAAATGTAGCAGTTTTGTCAATATGGGGCATTATAATATGCAGATAATGGTTTCTCAACAACTGCTCTTCTGATCAAGATGAAATGTTGTATACTGCTTCTGTAGCAAGTTGGAGGATTCCTAAGGATGACTCAAACATTAGCCAATTACTTGAAAAACATTAGGCAATCATTTTTCAGTAGGCTTCAAAGGATGTAGTGTAATTTTGTAAGAGCTGGCTTCAGTGGACTGCTACATTGATTATTGTAGAAATTACTTTGAATTTAAATATCCTACTACATTTTTTCTGTTGCTGATTATCTATAACACACTACTCCTAGGAGCTTTCTCCAATCTTCACAAACTTGCTATCAAAATGTTGATGAGACTGAAACATGTTGATATTTGTACGCATTATGGCCCCTACATGCCTATCAATCCTTCCAAAGTGTACTGATTCATTCAAAACAGCTGAGTAAATTAAAACTTCTTTGAGTAATTCTTATGAAACTTGACATGAGTATTTATTTATGGACTTTGAGCTAGCCTGGCAATTATATGACATTTTTGCCAACAGAGCCCCTATGGACATTTTAGGAAACTACTGAAGTTCTGGTAGACTTGAACAGTTGCATTGGACTACTCTTATTATTATAGGTGCCATTTTTTGTAGGTATATAAAATATATATTTTTTAATTGTGTGCATGTGTATATATATATATGTGATAGCCATGATGGGAAGACAGAATAACTAAGAGTCCCCTTTTGATGATGGAACAATGCATTTAAAAATCACTATTAAAATTACAAACAATGTTTGCAAAATGTTGTGAAGACTCTGAAAAATGTTGCACAACCTTCCCAGTGGCAAATAATAGTGGTCTGAAAGATGGAATCACATAACCTTTCAACAGTCAGTACATGAAATCTAAACATGGTGCCAACACTGAATGTAGAACTATCCCAGTCTAAAATATCAACACTGCCCTGAAAACAAGAGGCTGCATCAAACATAAATGCTGTGCCAACATGTAAACATTAATATATATTTGTAATACAATTGTTTTCTATTTACTTTGAGCACGGGCATGTTCTGATTGTTATTAAGAACATAATACGAATATGTTTATTGACCCAAACATCATATTAAATGAATTATTTTTAACAAATGAAGCAAAAACAAGCTTGTGAAGGAAATACTAATATTTTCTTAATTCACTTTCAAGAAGTGGTGGGGACAAAATAATGTAGTTCACAAAATGGTGGGGACAGTGTAAATTACATCTATGGTTTAAAAGGGCAAATGTGGGGTAATTATTGACAATTGTCTCGGGTATTTATAATGCTGTGCCACATGAGCTGAAAACTAACTTTGTGGTTTACTATGTTACCCAGCTTTTAAACTGGGATGGAATTTTGTTGAAACAGAATCCATCCTTTTAACCAAGGACTTAGATGTCAGCATCATTCCCCCACATCGCAGTGTAAGTTACCCTTTGTTCCACATGGGACACCACAAGGCAGCAGATGAGGAGATGCTGAGAGAGTGGCTGAGGAAGATGAGGGAGGAGCAACAGACACTGAAGGAGGAGAGAGATGTGGTAACTTCTCCTGCAGATGTGAGTAAATGTGAGTAAATATTTTTATCCAACAGTCATTGTATGCATCTGATCTACTATAGGTTTTCTGTTGATCTGTCTGGAGTTGGTATTCTCAAAGCATCCCATTCTTAATGTTATGTTAAGCAGAATGAAGTAGTAACTCTTTAACATGTAAGAATAATATTGGCTCTGCAATGGGAAACATTCATTTTTGCATTAGATGTACAAGTAGCAGTGTAAGGCTATAAACTCAAGACAACTAAAATTAATAGTGAATCTGAGAAAGTATTATGTTAGGAAGAACACATTTTAACAGCAATAGCCACTTATAAAGAACATCTGTTTTCCCCACACACAATCATGGCTTTTTCAACCATGAAGCAAAGTTATAGGAATCAGAAACCAGTTCCAAATTGGCCAGTTCATCAGAATTATATGCCTCCAAGATGATCACTTCTTTTTAGCGATGCTTGTGCATTTTTCTGACAGTTTGGCATTGTGAAAAACTAACTTTGAGTGTCATGATTTCAATATCTGTGTCTGTGCTGCTGCAAACTTGCAGCAAGGTGTCATGGAGGAGAGGTGTGGCTTCATTTAATGAAAAAAAGATGACAACAGAGCTGCATGGAATGTCTGGAAAATGACCATTTCAAGTAAAAGTAGAATCAACAGACATATGTCAAAACATCTTTCAATGCAACTTGGGCCAAAATTCCAGGAATACCATGTGCTGCTACTTGCCAGCTGAGCAGGACGTCCTGTGTCCCAGGTAAATATGCTGCAATAGAGTAGCTTTAACACCACGCAGGCAGGCTTAGCAGGTTATTTCTTTGATTAAATGAAAATGAACACTGTGCAAACATTCTCTACTTTCATCCATATTAGATGAGGATGGACAGACCGTTGCTCCAACTAGCTTCAAGGCTCAGCATCAGCCCCAAGCTGAAAGCCTCATCACATGCTTGCTGTGCACAGTGAGAGTGAGCATGGCAACGGTGAACACGTCAACATATCCATCACTGTGCCTATCACTGCATCACTGATGAAACAGTGTGATGAAGAGGACTACACTCAGATCATTGTTATGATCATGTGGTATGGATTAAAACAAGAAACTTCAATAAAGCCATTGAAGTAAACCATTTGATGGTACTAATATAATAATAACAACAATAATAATATTAATAATATACTTAACTCTCTGATAAAATCATAGAACATATAACCTGATTCAACAGAGTGTACAATATAATATACACAGTGAAATAAAAGTGTAAGAGGGATAAAATTAGACAGATTTACTATATAAAAAATACCAAAAAACATTTATGGTCCATATAATTTTCAGACACCCACATTGGTGGAGTGTGCAGATCTGCACCCTTCAAAACTATTAGAATGGAACAGCTCAAAAGCATTTATGACAGGCCCCACCCACCAGGCCCCACCCCACACTCCCCCTCTCACAGACCCCACGTATGCATCTGCTTTGTCGTTGCTCCACATCACTGAATAAAATCGAGCAGTGCAAGTTGTTTATGGAAAAGTAATAACAGGCTATGGAAGAATTGAGTGATGGGAAATGAATTATGTGTAAACAAAAAATAGGCAGACATAATTTTATGTTCCATGTATATAATTTGAAGTAGAGGAGACTGAAGAATACACATTTTGGTCATTACAGTAAAAACAAGGAAACAGTTAAATAATGAAAAGCACAAAGGTGATTAGAAATGCTCTGTTAGCTCTACACATACTCAGCAGCAGTATATGTGAATTTCACATCACATTAAATATTCTTAATTATTATAATTTTTTTAATTGACCCCTTTATGTTTCATCAGTGCTACAACAGTCATGATTTACTAATGACTATAGTTACAGGGGGTGCATGTGCATGTGTGGTTTATGCTGTTTGGAAGCAGTAATAATGAAAAAACAAACATGGAGGTTACATTATTGCATTTGGAACAGCACCACGACTCTTAATTTATTCTTCTTAAATGTGATGGTGATGACAATGACTGGTGGTAAGGTGAATGAACCAGGACACACTGGTCCAAGTCAAAACCAAAACTATAGTCGAATCTGAGTCAATACCGAGAACAGGTGATGGATATCCCGAGAACAATAAAAAAAATCATAATATACAAAATAAAAAGAAGGAAAAACATTACATTCTCTATATATCAAAGATAAATAATATTAGATTCTGTTATACTTAGTATGTAAAGTATAATAATGATGTAAAGATGGATGAAATACAGGGTCAGTATCACTGCCCAGAGAGAACACTTATTGAATCTGAGAAAGGAAGTTCAGACTGCAACTTGAATCCCTCAGAGCCAAACTGTAATGTGGACATTGTGTGGTCCAGCTGTGGCCATACAGATGATGATCATGACTAAGGTAACTACTGTCATCCACTGCTTGAGGCTCACCTAGCTTAGTGGCAAGCAAACAGCAGACAGTATGCTCGGAGATGTAAATGCCGCAAAAAGCACAATACCAAAAACATGTTTAACGGAAACCAATACAGTGGTATATACCACTGCAGTAGTTATGTTCAAGATCATAGGAGACAGAATACAAGCAATAGGCCACTTCCACTGTTTCCCATTGGAAACAGAGGCATGAAACCAAGAAAAAGCCAACTCGAAATCAGCAAATTGACAGATCTTTAGAAGGGCAAAAAGATCAAAAGTAGGGCCTGGCTACAATGGAAGAAATACAATGGGTGACCCATATGTGAGGATCTAGATCTGGTAAACAAAGATCAAGAGGCTTTTTATTGTCTTTCCAGCTATAAACAGGTATGCAGTGAAATTAAATAATGTTCTTCCCAGAATGTGGTGCAACACAAAAAAGAACATAAGAGTAAATTATAGATATGAAGTACAGGGCCAAATGTTAACATATAGGCAACACCAACCAGTGCACCGAACTGTGACATTTTAACAGACATGCATATAGCATACAGCAGTCACTGAGGTAACAGCCAGTACACTAATTACAGAAAACACTATTATTAAATGGAATACAATATTTGTTAAATATTTGTCCAGTCTGCAGAGATACACAAAAGAAGCAGCAACCAAATATTTATGCCCTTGTTTGTAACCACGCCCCCTTGTTGTCATTGTAAGTCTTCACACCTGCACCTTGTTATACACATCATTTATGTATGTATGTATTTAAACTCCTATATTTGAGAGTTAGTTGTCAGTCATTGTTAGTGTTAAAATTCATATGCATGTTCCTAGTTCTTGGTAGTTGATCCTGTCATTACTTGCACTTATGTCTCTGTGTTGTGCTTATGACACTGCCCTGTTTGTTAGGTGTGAGTGGCATTAACATTTATTGTTAATCTGTGTTTCGTATGGTTTAATGTTTTGGTCATTGTCGTTAGTGTTATATGTATTCATGTTCATCATTAATGTTATGTGTGAGTGCCACCGTCGTATATGTTGTATGGTAATAAATGTTTGTCAAAGTCGAGGGAGTCTGTGCATCCTGCTTTGGACGCCATCTCGCACTCGGGCCATCACAGTCTGAAAATCACATGGACCATAAACCTTTTCTTAATAACATAAATAACATAACATAAGTCTAGTTTTATGCCTTGTGGGGTTTCATCAATTAAATTAATGCTAAGCTTACACTAATAGAGAATAATGCGCAGAATGAAATAGGACTAATGCTTGAATTAATAAAATAATTACTGTATGTCCAGACATGAAACCAGACATAAAAGGAAATGCCCTAGACATGCATATGTGTGATTATATGAAGACATGTGTACGAGACGGTCAAACAGAGGTGACAGCTGAGATGGGAAAACACAAAAGCAGAAGTGTTGCAAGGCGAGAAAAACTATAAGTTTGTCTGTTGCAAAGTTATGCTTTAGATCTCACTCGCACTGCATTGTGAAGTGACATCTCCAGAGCTCTGCATTAATAAAAGGCCACAGGGTAACGCACTGGTTCCTGTCTCTTCTTTCCTGCATCAACGGACACGACAATTTGGTGACCCCGACATGATGCACGGAAGGAATAATTTGGGCAACTGATCGTGCAGTGGACTTGGTTGTCACTCCAGTCAACCAAACTATAAGGTAAGCAGAAACCTATTATGAAATTCTGCATATTGAGCATTCCAAAATTTGTGACAATTGTGTCCACTTGTGGGATCTGAAAATTAGACAGGACCAAGTGCGAAATAAATGCGATGAGGCATTAACGTGCGAAGAGGCACAAAAGAGAAATAAATGCAATGAGGCATTAACATGCGAAGAGGCAAAAAAGAGAAATAAATGCGATGAGGCATTAACGTGCGAAGAGGCACAAAAGAGAAATAAATGCGATGAGGCATTAACATGCGAAGAGGCACAAAAGAGAAATAAATGCGATGAGGCATAAAGTGAGAATTAGAGAAGCAAAAGTACTTGTCCTTGGTTTGGCAACCCCACTACCGTCTGACGAGGTGATAGGTCCGGCGCGACAGCTGGGTTAGAGGCCCGGGGAATTCAGGACCCGCGAATCTCTACTGACATTTATATCAGTCAGAAGAGTACTAGGTCCGGCAATGCACACCGAGACCACA
Source organism: Electrophorus electricus (assembly GCF_041902795.1). Classification (NCBI taxonomy): domain Eukaryota; kingdom Metazoa; phylum Chordata; class Actinopteri; order Gymnotiformes; family Gymnotidae; genus Electrophorus; species Electrophorus electricus. The sequence goes on from NC_137501.1 coordinate 22,550,640, forward strand.
CTGAGAATTAGAGAGATGTAACCTAGCAACTTCAAAAGTTGTGAAGGAAAGAAAAGGATCTCGGGCCAGTAGAGAATTAGCAGCAGATAAAAGTGACAAGGAAAAGTCACAACGAAGAGAATTAGAGATTAAATTTGTGCTACAGTAAAATAAATGCCCTTCGACATAAATTACCGGTAACAAAAAAAAAAAAAGTGTGTGTGTGTGGGTATGTGTATATATATATATATATATATATATATATATATATATATATATATATATATATATATATATATATATATATATATATATATATATGTAAATAAAATCAAATAAAGAGTATCAAATTTTGTGTGTAGTGTACAATTAGGTCGATGGTGAGTGGAAAAGAGCCGTCACAACAAGGTCTGGAGAATAACCACCTTGTCTGAGTGCGGAAACCTAACGGTGATAAAAAAACACTCAGACTAAAGAGAGAAGTAGTGACTGAAGAATGGAGTAGGAATGAGAGGAGGTGTAAGTAAGTTTAAAATATTTAATCAGGGGTAGATTTGTAACTGAAGTAGATCTAAATTATTATATAGTTAGGATGGACGGTGAGTTTGACAGAGAAGCGAATGATGATGGATGGGGACCCAGAGAGTGGGTAAGTTTGGAAACACAAGTAAACAATGTAATAGCAGCAGCAAGGGCTGTAACTAAACAAAAAGATCGTAAAAGTAAAGAGAAGGAGATTAAGCAAAGGTTGATAAATTTAGTAAAAGAAAATGGAGGTAAATCAGGAGACAAAGTGATCCTGGGAGGCTGGATAAGGAGTAAAATTGATGAACACGAGAAACAAAAGAAAAAGGCAGAAAATGAAGGAGAGAAAGCAGGGAGACTAAAAAAGTCAAAGTGGAAGAAAATAGCAGAACAACATGATGAGGAGAGGCGGCTGTGCTTAGAAATAGGAGTCTGGTGGCAGAGTGCAGCCCAGTGGAATAAAGAAAAAATAGGAACTAAGGAGGGGCAGACGACCTCACCCATTCCATATGAGGAACCAAAGACAGCGGTTGAGACAAAACCTAGTGCACCTCCAGAGGAAACAACACTGAGAAAAGGTCAAGGACAAAATGCCCCCGCTCAAGTGACAGGCATATATCCAATTCTAAGGGTAAGGGCTGGACATGTCGAGATAGAGGAGGAAGCAAAGGATAGTGAGAGTAACGAAGAAGAGGAAGACAGCGAATGCAAATCAGACGGTCAGGAAGGCCAGTCGATGTCGTCCCCACCATGGAGCAGGAGAGAGAAGAGAAAACATTAAAAAAAGGAAGTTGTCAAGTACTGGCCATTCTGCGACCGCGAGCTTAGAGAGGTAGAAAAAAAGAAAGTGAAGGAAGCTGTAGGAGAAAAGAAGCAGCAAAAGACAAGGAGTACTGATAAAGAGAGAGACAAGTCTAAGAAAGGAAAAGTAGCATGTGAGCTAGAAGGTGAATGGGAAACAGAAGAGGAAGAGGAAGCAGAGGGAGAACAGGAGACAGGGACACAGGAAGAAGAGGATCAAGAAATGTGGAACCTGCGCGGTCGCAGCATCCCCAAATCGGAGAAAATGGTGCAAAATATGCCACTTGTGCTCATGGGAAATGGGGAGAGCCAATACAAATCATTCAGTTTAGGAGATTTGCAGGCGTTAGTCGATAAGCTACCATCAGTCACTGAAGGGGGTGGGTTGTGGTTAGCTAAACTGGATTGTTTAACCACAGGACAAATGTTAGCATTGGGGGACTTTACAGCAGTAGCAGCTAGATGTTTCACCCCCTCAGAACTTAGAGATATTGAGGAAAATGCAGGCACCAACAGATTGGCTGATTCCACAAGGTTCACGCAGGTGTCCACTGGGGTTGGTAAGGCACTGAGAGATAGATATCCGCTCACCAGTGGGGCAGACACACCAAAACTAAAATGGGAAAGCAGTCAAAATCCACGGGAATATATAGCTAGATTTACAGAAGATGGGATTAAATACACAGGACATCACCCTGGCACACAGGGATTACAACAGGAATGGTTTAGAAATGCAGTATTGGGGGGGGGTACCACAGGAGGTTAGGGACGCCATGAAATTAAACCCAGATTTGCCATGGAGCGATTCTAACAACTGGAATAAGCATCTTATGCATCATCTGTCATTGGCACAGGAAAAGGCAGAGAACGAAAAAGATAACTTAGCAGAATTACAAACTCAGCTGTTGAAGCTACAAGTAGGCAAGGCTAGAAACAAGGCTACAGAGAAAAAGAAAACAGCCAAGGTTATGGTCGCTGGGACACCACAAGAGCCAGAACCCACATACCTGCCAAGCAGTTATGAGGAGACTCAATGGGGACATTGGGGAGATTTTAGAGGCAGGGGAAGACACGGAGGACCGTGGGGGCGAGGGCGTGGTGGCCAAGGCAGAGCCTGTGGTGGTAGAGGTCTAGGGTATGGATAGCAGGCAAATTATGAGGACCAGAATTGTTTTGTGTGTGGGCAAGAGGGTCACTGGGCCAGGAACTGCCCCCAACGATTTCAAGGTGAAGCAGCAGGCTCACCCAGAGGTGGACATTCACAACAGCAGAGTAATCCGAGGGGACACTGGGCACCCAATCCTAAAGTCGCTACAGGAAGGATGTACCCCATGATGGAATGGGAACCCTCATAGGATGGAAGCTATTGACACACCCCCGAGGACCACACAGACAGCATGAACCTGGCAGATCCCATGCTGTCCATCACAGTAGAAAACCATGAACTGCAATTCCTTGTGGACACTGGAGCTACACAATCGGCTCTTAAAGGTCCTGCTTTCCCTGGAAAACTGGGAAAGGACTACATCAATGTCATAGGGTTCTCGGGGAAACCTCAACGTCTGCCAATGACTGTTCCCTTAAGAGTGGAAGTAGGGGGCCAGGTCTTATCACATCCATTTGTATGTGCCCCCTCCGCACCAATGAACGTGCTAGGACGTGATCTATTGATTAAGAGCGGCGCGACCGTGCTGTGCTCTCCCGAGGGGCTATCAGTCAACTTCCCCAATGGAATGACAATCCAATGCTTTAACGGGGGGGACCTTACAGGTCAATATCTGATGACCCCTGTGATGGAAGATTGGGCTGACATATACTGGGGCCTCCTCAAACCTGAGACCACTGCCCACGGCGGACTACTATCTGAGTACCTCACCTGGAAGCCATGGATCACTCTGTTAGAGCCATACGTGCCGGCCCCCGACCTCCTACACATCACCTTATTTTATGATCGAGAACATGATGATGTATATCAGGAGGAATTTTATGCGCAATGTGCAGGCGAAATTTGGGAGGTTCGCTCCAATGTTATCTACGTGGCTCCTGAAGGTGTGGCGACAGCCATCAACCTTACCCCAAAACAATTGAAGTGGTATATGATGCAGGAGGAGGCAGCTCCTCATGTCTCATTGGCTTTGCATCCTGCATATCACGCTAGGGAATTAGGCCCGATGGTTAAAAAGGCATTATCCTGCACTGACTGGGTCCCCACCCAATTACCTGATGTAAAATGGTCAGATCAGCTAAAAGGATATGCTATCATTGTACATACTCTTGACAAGGCAGAATTGGAACATCAGTTTATCTCTCGTGAACATGGGAGAGAGTTGGCAGATCAGCCTGCTGCAGCAGACATGCTCAGCCGGCTGCCATCATCCATGTGGGCAAAAAGCTGTAGCGATGTAGGGTTCATCAATTGTGAACCAGTAAAGTTTGAAGTTGCCATTGATTACCCCATCTGGGTTAAACAGTATCCCCACAAGCCTGAGGCGGAATGGGGCATTAGGGACACCACTGAGGGACTCATACATGCAGGGGTTTTAGAGCCGTCTGTCTCAGAATGGAACACACCTATTTTACCAGTGGAAAAGAAAGGGACAGGGAAATACCATATGGCTCATGACCTCAGAGCTGTTAATGAGGTGTTGCTCACACCGACAATACCAGTGCCCAACCCGTATGTGGCCCTGACGAGCCTTCTACCTGATCAGTCATGGTTCACTTGCATTGATCTAGCCAACGCATTCTTTTGTGTCCCATTAGATGAATCATGTCGGGACATGACCTCATTCACGTATAAGGGTCAACAATTGAGATATACTAGGTTGCACAAGGCTTTGCTTTGTCGCCCGGCATTTTTAATCAGGTCCTCCGGATGCCCTGGAGGATTGTAAATTACCACCTGATGTGACCCTTGTTCAATACATGGATGACCTCCTGCTGGCAGGAAACTATGCTGAATCCTGCCTTCAGGCCACCGAGAATGTGCTGATGCATTTGTGGCGAAAAGGATTCGTGATATGTAAGGAGAAATTGCAAATAGCTCGAAAGCAGGTTAGGTTTCTTGGTCGAGTAGTCTCCCAGAATACCACCGGGCTATCCCCCTCACATAGGGTGACCATCCTCCATCATCCCAAGCCAGAGAAAATGAAGGACATGCTTTCCTTCTTAGGACTGACAGGGTATAGCAGACATTACATCCCTGACTATGTGGGCCACACCCAGGCCCTACGGGATATGGTGAAGGTGCAGGGTATGAGGAATCTCAATGCCACACTGGAATGGACTGAAGAAGGTGAAACTGCTTTCATCAGACTCAAGCAGTTGTTGGCTCAGGCTGTAGATCTCGCTTCTCCAGATTCCACGAGACCATTATTCTTGGATGTTTCTGAAACAGCAGGGACAGTGAACGGGGTGCTGTTTTGGAAAAAAGGGGGAGAGAGACAAGTACTCATGCATGTGAGCACACAGCTAGACAACATGGAAAAAAGACACCCAACATGCACCCAACATGCAGCAGGAGTGGCTAAAGCCATACAGAAAACAGCGCATCTGGTAATGGGACATCCAATCACGGTACTAACCACACACAGTGTAATAGCATACGTGAACTCACAAGCCTTCACCTTGACAGCACTAAGGCAACAGAGGATCAGCAAAATTTTGGAAGCACCACACATTACGTACACACATGAAGGAATCAACATGGCAGACATGATGGGAGGAGAGCCTCATCAGTGTGAACAGGAAGTCAAAAAGCAGGAGAAGGTGAGACCAGACCTAGAAGGAGAACCAATTCCAGGAGCATGGAACATGTTCACTGATGGGTGTGGATTTAGAGGACCAGACGGAGATATAAAAGCAGGGTATGCAGTGGTGGCAGAAACACAGGGACAAGTAGATGAATTTTGGACGATGAAAGCAGAAAGGCTGAAAGGTTGGCAATCAGCACAGCGAGCTGAGGTAATAGCAGTAGTGGAGGCCTTGAAGTTAGCAAAGGGCAAGGAAGTGAATATTTATACTGACTCCGCTTACACGGTAGGGGCAGCACATGTGGAGCTAGGACAATGGATGAGAGCAGGGTTTAGGACAGCGGGAAACAAACCAATTAAACATGAGGCAGAAATGAGGGAGCTGGCAAAGGCCTTGCAGGGACCAGAAAGAGTAGCTATCATAAAGTGCAGGGAACATGATGACGGAGACACAGTGATAGCTAGGGGAAATCGAGCCGCAGATGAGGCGGCAAAAAAGGTAACAGGGTACAAAGCAGAACACAACATGGTATGTGCAGAAGTAGAGATGGAGCCCCTCCTGAAAGGCTAAAAACTTAGGGAAGTGCAGGAGCAGGCAAGTCCAGAGGAAAGGACAACATGGCATCAGAAGGGAGCAAGAATAAAGGATGGAGTATGGCAAGGCCCAGTGGGAAAACCAGCCCTCCCACCAGGACTCAGACCCCAGGTACTAGAAGAAGCCCATGGGATAGGTCATGTGGGTATTCGCCAGATACTGAGGAATCTGGAAAACTGGTGGCATCTGTACCTGAAGTAGATGGTAGCACATTGGGTAGGGACATGTAGAGTATGTCAACAGTACAATCCCAAACCTACAATTAAGGTGGCACCCGGTAAGTAGCCATTGTCATTAACACCAGGGGAAGAGATAGTAATTGACTACACAGACATGATGGACTCAGCACGGGGATACAGGTATGTATTGATGTGCATAGACAATTACACAGGGTGGCCGGAAGTGTGGCCAACAAAACGGCAAGACAGTGCTTCAGTGGTAAAGTTCCTGGTGAACCAGTACATTCCTCACCATGGGTTCCCGAGAAAGGTGGGATCAGATAATGGCACTCATTTTACAGCACGAGATTTGCAGGAGGTAGAGAAAATGCTGGGTCTGAAACATTCATTTGGGGCAGTGCATCATCCTCAATCTCAAGGTGAGGTGGAAAGGATGAATCTAAATGTGAAAAACAAATTGGCCAAACTCTGTGCACAGACAAAATTAAATTGGGTTGACGCCTTACCTTTGGCATTAATGCAAATTAGATGTTCAGTAAATGCAACAACTGGTTTTACCCCTTTTGAATTGCAGACAGGTCGAGGATTTCCAGGACCCCAGGGACCCTTAACAATAAATGAGAAAACAAAGACACATCTCACACACAAATCATACTTTAATGAATTGCAAAGTATCGTTTCAGCTTTTTCCATGCAGGTGGGGGACCGGACGGGGAGCAGACGAACCCAGACGATACCCGTGACGGACTGGGTGCTCCTGAGAGTCATCAAGAGAAAATGGAGTGAGCTGAGGTGGACAGGTCCATTCCAAGTGACAGAAAGAACCAGCCATGCCTGAAGGGTAAAGGGGAAACGTGGTTTCATCTGAGCCAGTGCACCGCCACAGAGTCACCGCAGAGGAGTCTGCAAGAGACAGTGAGGGACCTCGCTGAAACATCACCTATCTCACCTGACCCGGACAGGTTAGGTGTTCACTCCCACACAGAAGGGGCAGAATAATCCCCGGGAGCAAAAGGGTCAGGGTAGTCCACTCTTAGACCCCGAAGTAAGAAGAACAGAACACCAGTGATGACTTCTGGACAATTGTGTTGTTTGATTATTTGTTGGTGTATTGTGTTGTGTGTTTTCACTTACAGCTTGGTCACGCTTGGGTTAAATAATAGCACGGCATTAGGAAAGGATTAAAACATTAAGAACAAGACAGTGAAGCAGAATGGGGTTTGGGATTGTTTTGATAATTATAGGACACTTATATTGGGGGTTAGACAGTGCTTTGTGGCCAGGGAACAGCCCAAAGAAAGGCCCATGTGGTGGGGTATTATTGAAGTATCACAAAGGGAGTAGCACATCCTTCACATTAGATTTATGCGATGTGATTAATTGCCATGGGCGAAATAGCAGGTGGAGAGGATACGATTTGTATCTGTGTGCCCCGCCTATATGGGCATCAGACTGTGAAAGTGGCAAAGGCGCACCACCTCCGTGGGATTACTGTCATGATTGGGGTAAGGTAAATAAATACACGGGTAATTGGGAACCCAGAATGTGGGGTTTAGCTCCACACTGGCGGAAATGGTGGCACAACCATGTGGCTTTTCAGAGAGATTGGAGCAGGTCAGGAAACCCTATCACCATTTCCATATTGAATGCACAGCAAGGACCAGCAGGGTACAACAGAGTGGCAATGGGATTGGCTGTAGATTTGTCAGGGGCAGATAGGTGGGGTATTATTGAGGTTGAAAAAATAGATCCCCCCAAGGCAAAAATAACTCCCAGCCCTCCGAAGGTGGAGGAGACAATATCAGAGGGTCTGGAAGAATGAACTAAAGTAGTGGTAACAGATTATACAAGAATGTCACCTCAGGACATTATAGAGCTAGCCACAGGATATGATGAATCCAATTTATGGTTGGCTAGTACAGCAAGCTAGGGAACAGGAGATTGCTGGATGTGTAGCATGTTCAGCTGCAAGACCCAGACTTATAACCACCCCGGCACCCCTATTTCCACAAAAAGACCCCAAGGGTTATGCGTGCATGATTGGCCTGACTAAGGAAAGAAACCCTAAGAAATGCGACACTTTGAGTGTTATTTTCCCCCCCATCAGTAACAGAACCAGAACAGGACTATTTTCACCCAAAAAGGGGGAGGGGAACTATACATGCTTCGTTAGAAGTTCAAGCACTCCTCAAGTACGCTTGGGGCACATCCTGGCGGAATGGTGTAACCGCACGGTTACGAGCAGGATTGTATTATTATTGTGGAAGGATGACTTTGGTTGTTAACATGCCAGAGAACTCCGAGGGGACATGCGCCATGGTCAGGTTAGCAGCTCCTTTATTACTGAAAGGTAAAAAACTAGACAGGGACCCGGTAACTGATGCAGCAAGACAGAAGCGAGAGGCAAACCATTTTGATTTAACAAGGAATACCCCCACATACATAGATGCAATAGGAATACCTCGTGGATTTCCGGACAGGTACAAGTTAGCAGACCAGATAGCAGGGGGATTTGAGAATATTCCGATACTTTCCGCATTATTCCCCATTACTCCAAATAAAAATGTGGATCGGATTAACTATGTACATTATAATGTCCTCAGGCTACCCAACCTGACTAGGGATGCAGTGGAAGGACTTAGAGATCAGCTGGGACCAACCTCACTGATGGCGGTGCAAAATCGTATGGCATTAGATATGTTGTTGGCGGAAAAGGGGGGTGTCTGCGCTATGTTTGAGGATATGTGTTGTACATTCATTCCTAATAACACCGCTCCGGATGGGTCAGTAAGTAGAGCATCGGGTGGTTTGAGGACCGTATCAGAGGAAATGCATGAGAATTCAGGCATTAACAACCAGTTGGAATCCTGGATGGTGAGCTGGGTCGGTCAGTGGAAAGACTTAATTGTGTCATTGATGGTTTCATTAGCCACATTCACGGGAATTGCTGTGACATGCGGGTGCTGCTGCATTCCATGCATTAGGGCGTTAATGGTATGACTAATCTCAGCTATGATAGAAAGGAAAGATGTGCATGAGGGTACCACGATGATGCCACTGATACAGGGTGAAAGGGACGTAGAGACAGGAGATGCCAGAACAAAAGAGTGTGATTGGTGATCTCTTTGAAGAGATCAAAAGGGGGAATTGTGGGGTTTCATAAATTAAATGAATGCTAAGCTTACACTAATAGAGAATAATGTGCAGAATGAAATAGGACTAATGCTTGAATTAATAAAATAATTACTGTATGTCCAGACATGAAACCAGACATAAAAGGAAATGCCCTAGACATGCATATGTGTGATTACGCAAGAAGACATGTGTACAAGACGGTCAAACAGAGGTGACGGCTGAGATGGAAAAACACAAAAGCAGAAGTGGTGCAAGGCGAGAAAAACTATAAGTTTGTCTGTTGCAAAGTTATGCTTTAGATCTCACTCGCACTGCGTTGTGAAGTGACATCTCCAGAGCTCTGCATTAATAAAAGGCCACAGGGTAACACACTGGTTCCTGTCTCTTCTTTCCTGCATCAACGGACACGACAGCCTCTTATAACTTTTATTTCACTGTTTATATTTTATACTCTGTTTTATCAGATTTTATGTTGTATGATTTTATTATTCAGTGTTTTATCCTTACGTTTGTAATGTTTTTAGCATGATTGTGTTTTTTTCAGTCTATTATCTTCATCTTCTATTCATGGTGAGCCACAATTGCTGCAAACATCCTTTTCCTTTCCTCACATTCTTTGCCCTTCTCATCTCTGCCTTCTTTTTTAAGTTCTTGGGCTTTTTTTCAGCTCCTTCTGCCGTTTTTCTGCCTCCTTGGCTGATTTTATTTGCTCTTTTGCTTGCTGCTTCAGCAACTGTTTCTGATTCATCCCCTCCAACAGTTGAACAGTCTCCTCACCCTCTCCCAGTGCTCCTGTCTTTTCTTCCATTCCTTTTCCAGTTTCTTACATTCCTTAATTTCCATTCACGTCTCTTTTTCAAGATTATTCTTACATGTTACAGAGAATGTTATTAAAATGACTTCATTCTGGTTACCATGACATTAAGAATAGGACACTTTGAAAATACCAATTCCAGACAAATAAACAGAAAACGTAAAGTAGAGATCATACATAGCATGGCTTCTGTATGAAAATATCTTATCATACATTTACTCACATCTGCAGGAGAGGCTGCCACATCTCTCTCCTCCTTCAGAGTCTGCTGCTCCTCCCTCATCTTCCTCAGTCACTCTCCTCGCTTTTCCTCATCTGCAGCCTTGTGGTGTCCCATGTGAAACAAGGGGCAACTCACACTGCGATGCGGGGGAATGGTGCCGACATCTATATTGTTGGTTTTAGTATCCTCCTACAAAACAGCAATGTGCTTTGACCTCTGATATCAAGCTCTATAGGAGGGTGTCTAGCATGATGCTGCTGCTAACCTTAAAAGGATGCATTCTGTGTCGACAAAAATACTGTCAGCTTAAAACCTGTGGAACATGGTAAACCACAATGTTAGTTTTCAGCTCATGAGACACAGCACTGGAAATACCAGTGGAAATACCAGTGAAAGACAATTGCCAATAATTGCCCCACATTTGCTCTTTTGAACCATATATGCAATTTACACTGTCCCCACCACTTTGTGAACTACATGATTTTGTCCCCACCATTTCTTGAAAGTGTATTAAGAAAATCTTAGCATTTCCTTGACAAGCTTGTTTTTGCTTCATTTATTAAAAATAATTCAATCAATATGTTGTTTTGGTCTATAAATCTAATTGCATTATGCTCTTAATGCCAATCAGAACACGTTCCTGCTGATATGTTGTCACAATAATAAACACAGTACAACTGACGTTTCTTGAATTATGGTTTAATCAAAATAAACAAAAAATAACTGTACTACAAATATATATTAAACCATAGCTTTAGTTTTGAGAAGCAGGCAAGATGGGAGTCACAGGCAACTACACATTTAGGGCTTTATTGGGCAGAATAAAGACTGGATAAAACAATCCAAACACAACAGGCGAAAAGGCAGGAACCGTAATAACAGGTATCAGATGCACTCGCTTTACCAAACGAAAATCCTCAAATGGAATACCAAACAAGAGGCTTTACACACGAACATGAATCAAGGTAATAAAGGGCAGGTGTAGTTAGATGTCCCAGGATTGGGAGTGCTACGGACAGTCACATATGGAGCGGAGGGGTGACAGTGCTGCTACTCCTCCTTGTGTTGTTCATTGCCAATGACAGACTTAAGCAGTGTCCATAAAACCTTTCATGAACTTGTTTCAGTTCATTTATTTTTAGTAAACACACGTGCCCAAGGATTTGATGTCTTAAAGGGATGTGAACTTGAGGGGCGACAGAACTGTTTGAACACCCGAACTAAATTCTTGTCTCCACGGGTCAGTTGCACCAACTGGGATTAATTGCTAAACTGATAGAAGCTAAGACCATTTTCATAGACAGGTTTACGCCTGTTGCACCAGTAGCGATGCATGCGCCCATTTAAGACATTTACATTATAACATTACATATAACATTAGCATAATAGCTAATGTTATATCTATCTTAATTTATGTATACTCAACGTTAGTGAATGTTGCTGTCTCAACTCGGACACGTTACAAATTGTTTCAACCGTCATCTTTATCCCTGGTGCTCTAGTGGCTAGGATTCCCTTTCAAATTTCATGTTTTTGTAGAACCAAAAGAAAGATGAATAACTTGATTTATAGCCTGTTAACACTCATGCATGCCATGTCCAGTATGCATCCAAACATCAACAGTAGAGTAGGAGTACAGACTTTGAAAAAATGTTCATATTAGGGGAAACAACATCTTTATCACTGGCGATTTAGTGGCTAGGATTCAGTGCTCTCACTGCCGCTGCCTGGCTTTGATTCCCATTCAGGGAAAGTCCTCCCCTTTTGCTCACATAAAATTGTATGTGAAAACACTAACTTCCTTTAATGCAGATTTGAACCAACAGCCTAAAGATAACAGTCCTAACTTCTACAGCATTTGTGATCCAGCCATATATATTAAACACACACACACACACACACATATATATATATATATATATATATATATATATATATATATATATATATATATATATATATATATATATATATGTATGTGTGTGTGTGTGTGTGTGTGTGTGTGTGTGTGTGTTTATATGTCCTCACCTGAATACAGACACTTTGCGTGAAAAAAATTGCCTCAAAGGATTTTCCCAAAATTACTTTCCTGATGCATTAGCTAACAGTTGGCACACATGTTCAACTTTGATTCATACATCTCAAAGTCACAGTTTGTAATGTGTACAAAAGGAATCAAATTGGAAAGGTTTGAGCAAGTATATCCTCCACTGACAAGCTTCTGTTGTATAAATATAAATGGATTCTGTTCCTTCTTTCAGCCAATATAGAAACTGTTCACCACACTACAACAAGTGCACTAGGTATAATGAATTACAAAGGCCCATAGGTCCAAACACCAGTATGTTGACAAGAAACACGGCCAATTGTGGATGTTTCAATTTATAAGTTCATTTGACACAAAGAAGGAACATCGCATTGTACAAGTTAGAGACGTTCAGATACCAACAGATGTCTCTTTTGATGACTTTTAGATGCATACTGGACTTTGTGTATATGAAGGAAAAAAGGTCATAAATGGTTAAAATAACATTCAGTTCTTTTGGAGAAAATTTCTAGTGTTGTCACTTAGAGAGAGAAATGAGAGGCTGAAATATCAGAAACATTAAAAGTGTAATGTGCATGAATGGAAATTTGAGTTAATAGATGCATTGAGATGTCAAACTGCCTGTGGAATATAACAACTCCTAAGAGGCTCAGGTTTTGCTCTCAAGCTACAATGGTGGTTTTGTAATGGCTTCTAAGAGAAGAGGCTGTGGTCAGGGTGGAGTGAGTCTTTGATAACCAAGATTGTTGTTGTTTTGGTCCTCAAATAGGAAATGGCATTCCTATTTGTCAGGTCTTTCTCAGTAAACTGCAGAGTATGAAATAGAGGGCAAGGACTTGAACACGCACATGTCCTAACCTGAATACAGACACTTTGCCTGAGAAACAGTTGCCTCAAGTGTTTGTTCACTTTAAAGCATTCCTAGTAAGATGACCACTCACAAGCCATTAAAATTTTACAATGATTGAGATTCATTTTATATTCTCACTTCAAAAGTTATTCAAATGTTATTAAAGGAATCTCAAAGGGAAGATTCTTTTCTTATCCTTGTGTTCTTTGTTTATTTTTTGGATAAAACAGACTGAAAGTTGCAAGTATAGAATGACCAATCTTAAAGGACAGAAAAGCAGCTTTCAAATTGACAAGAAACAGGACATGCCAATGTTTGCTAGCGATCCACAAAAAACAGAATGTAATCTGTGCATTATTTAAGCTGCACTATTTCATCAACATTGCACATTTGTTGAAATTAGTAGTGATGTGCCATTTTCATTTATTATGCAATGTGGAGAGCTCATGACACATCCTCCGTATGGCTGTGATGACCACACCACTAATGAAACTGTGAGAGCTGCCAGCATAATATAATTTTGTATCTTTTGCTGTTGAAGTTCACACTTCTTTGAAGACTGTCAAAGACAGGGCCTTGCAGTCCTGTACCAATCAAAGAGCATGACCACTCTGTTGGTGACTGCAATGACCACAACACTAGGGCAACTCTAGCTCAAGTTTGCATTGCTGGTATAGTGGCGAGCATAGCTCTCTTCCAAGCAGTTGACCTGGGTTTGCCAACGTATTACTCTAAATACTCTAAATGCGGATTTGTCACTTTATGGAAAGTAATCATTGTAGATGTAACACATGATGTGACTGTTGAAAGAAGAAGGGAAAAGACTGTCTTCTCCTTAATCAGCATCCACTAAGGATGGCAAAAATGCCCATTTAAAAACTTTGCGGCTCTTCCATGCATCTGGCATCAAAAGCAGAGATAATAAAGTTCATATCTGTACATGCTATCAATTTGCTTTATCCCACACATCAAATATTGAATGCTCAATCCAGGTTTTTAGGCCAAACAACAGGCATGTAAAAACCCTCAAGTCTTCATGATATAGAGTCATGTTGCTCCAGCAGCAAGTCTTTAACCAATGTATATGTTCCTATGCAAGATACGTGGAAGTCCTAAATGCCTAAAGTCTTCAAGTTAGAAAAGCACCATGCTCATATCTGGAGCCTTGGATCTCTTGTAATCATATAACATATGCCAATGAAGGATTGGGAGCCAAGGGGCTAAACCAGTGAGCTATATCCTCCTGGCATACCACACAGTTTAATGGACTCTTTGATAAAGTTTTGGGTCCTCCCCTTTGGGTAATCAAAGCATGACCTTCCACATATCAGGCAATGACACTTCACAAAAAAACACAGGAAAGTACATAATGCAGAGTTCTCGTCAGGACACAATCTCTATTTATGTACATAGAAATAATCCAAGATGGCGCCGGTGAGTTCGGCTGCCATCACGACTGCTCCGTCCACACCTGGCACTTTTTTCGCTCTTTTCGCTATCTTTTTCGCTCTTTTCGCTCTTCCCGCTACCCCTGATTTCTACGCAGCCCTTCTCTACACACCACGGCACGTATCTCGTACAGCAGAGATGCCCTTATTTCTCTTAATCTACATAGCACTCACCTCAAGCCGTCTGTAACCCCAGACCCAAGATGGCCGATGGAGATCCTGAGGAAAAACAAAGGACGCGATGTGAGGAAAAGGCGAGGGAAGTGAGCTGGCATCAGGGACAGGCTGAGGGCTCGGGCACACCGAGCTCCCTTACCCAGCATCCTGCTAGCCAATGTGCAGTCTCTAGACAACAAGCTCGACGACCTCCGGGCCAGGATAAAGTTCCAGAGGGACATTCGGGACTGCAATCTCCTCTGCTTTACCAAGTCATGGCTGAACCCAGCAGTACCAAACCACGCCAGCCAGCCGGCCGAGTTCTTCTCAGTTCACCATATGGACAGGATGGCAGATTTGGGGAAGTCGAGAGGCGGTGAAGTGTGTGTGATGGTAAACAACAGCTGGTGCAACAATGCCAATGTTGTTACTCTCGCCCGCTCCTGCTCACCCAACCTGGAACTGCTCAACCTCAAGCTTCCTCCTTTCTACCTTCCCCAGGAGTTCACTTCGGTCATCAACAACACCGTGTACATCCCACCTCAGGCCAACATGGACACTGCACTGTGTGAACTTCATGAGGTTCTCACACAGTTTCAGGCACAGCACCGGGACACTGCACTTATCGTGGTTGGGGATTTCAACAGCGCTAACCTCAAGAGTGCAGTGCCCAACCTTTACCAGCATGTAACCTTCCCCACCACTGCTACACCCCATACAAGGACAGTTACAAGGCACTAGCTCATCCACCGTTTAGTAAGTCGGACCACGCCGCCATCTTCCTCATACCAAAATATAAACAACGGCTGAAACGGGAAGCTCCGGTTCAGAGGGAGGTGGCGATGGACAGACCAATCGGTGGCCGCTCTGCAGGACGCTCTGGATGATGCAGACTGGGACATGTTCCGGCACAGCACTGATGATGTCAGCAAGTTTACGGAGGCAGTAGTAGGGTTTATTGGGAAACTGGTGGATGACACGATTTCAAGAATCACCATCAAGAAGTTTCCCAACTAGAAGCCATCCACGAGGCTCTGAAATCTCGCACTGCTGCCTACAATGCGGGGATCATCAATGGGAACATGAATGAGTACAAGTCTGCAGCATACGGAGTGCGCAGGACGGTGAGGGAGGCGAAGCGGCGCTACGGGAAGAAACTAGTGACACAGTTCCAGTAGAGTGGCTCTAGATCCCTGCGGCAGGGACTACGGACGATCACGGACTACAGAAGCCCACCCGCCGGACTGATGAGTGCGGATGAATCTCTGGCAAACGAGCCTCGCTCACTTCGAGGCTACATCTAGCAGCGCTAATGCCAGCCACGCTAATGCTAACAGCGCTAATGCTAGCAGCACCAATGCTAACAGTGCTAGTGCTAATGGTAATGGTGCTATCGGCGGAGCCAACGGTGCATGCACAGAGCCCACCATAGAACAGCACCCTCTCATCATCACGGAGAGTGACATGAGGAGAGTGTTTAAAAGGGTGAATACCAGGAAGGTGGTGGGATCAGACTGTATCTGCGGGAGGGTCCTCAAAGCCTGCGCATATCAGCTAGCCCCGGTATTCACCAACATCTTCAATCTCTCCCTGATGCTCGGTATTCTCCTGTCCAGCTTCAAGTGATCCACCATTGTCCCCGTCCGGAAGAAACCTCGACCCTCCAAACTCAATGACTACTGCCCTGTTGCGCTCACATCGGTCGAGATGAAGTGTTTTGAAAAGCTAGTCAGAGATTTCATCACATCTTCACTGCCAGCCTCCATGGACCCACTGCAGTTTGCATACCGCCACAACTGCTCCACTGATGATGCAATTGCACATCTGCTCCACACCACACTGACCCAGCTGGATGAAGGGAGGGGAAATTATGTTAAAATGCTGTTTGTCAACTACAGTTCAGCATTTAACACTATCATCCCCTCCTTACTCACTACTAAGTTCGAGGATCTAGGACTGCATACATCCCTGTGCGAGTGGATCTCCAACTTCCTAACAGACAGACCACAATCAGTACGGGTGGGCAACTGTGCCTCATCCACCCTCACCCTCAGCAGTGGAGCTCCTCAAGGTTGTGTCCTCAGCCCCCTGCTCTACTCACTGTACACCTACAACTGCACAGCCACTTCCAGCTCCACCATCATTATCAAGTTTGCTGACGACACCATTTTCATGGGCCTGATCCCGGTCAATGATGAGAGGGCCTATCTGGAGGAGATTAAACACCTGGAAAACTGGTGCCAGGAAACTAATCTCCTCCTTAACATCAGTAAGACAAAGGAGCTGATCGTGGATTGCAGCAAGAAGCAGGAGCAGCACTACCAACCAGTGAGGATCAGTGGAACCATGGTGGAGAGAGTAAATAGTTTCAAGTACCTCTGTGTTCACATCTCGCAGGACCTGTCCTGGTCCCGCCATACCAACTCCCTGGCAAAGAAGGCTTGTCAGTGTCTTTACCACCTCAGACACCTATGAGACTTCAGACTGCCCTCCAAGGTACTGCGGAACTTCTACACCTGCACTTTCGAGAGCATCCTCACAGGGAACATCACAGTCTGGTTTAGGAATAGCACCAAGCAGGATAGACAAGCACTCCAAAGGGTAGTGCGTTCAACAGAGTGCATCACTCACAGGGAACTTCCTGACCTGCAGACCATCTACCACAAGCGGTGCCAGACCAAGGCCAGGAAAATTGTGAAGGACCCCACCCATCCCAACAATAGGCTCTTCTCTCTGTTGAGGTCAGGGAGGTGCTTTTGCTCCCTGAAGACCAAGACAGAGAGACTGAAGAGGAGCTTCTTCCCAGAGGACATTCAGGCCCTGAATCAGGGAAACTGATAAACTGTGGGGACCACCACCACCAACCATGTAACATAACTGTATATATATATATATATATATATATATATATATATATATATATATATATATATATATATATATATATATAATTACCACCATGTAACATAAAAACTGTAAATATGTCATTTTATAAAATGGAACTGTACATTCTGTACATTGTGTACATATATATACACAACCATATACATTGTACACTGTGTATATAAACATAATATACATATATTGTAGATACATTGTTCATATAATTTTCTACATATATAGAATATCTATATTTCTCTATGAACCCGTTTTCTTTTTCCTCAGTTTGCACAGAGCACTCTCAACCATTTCACTGCATTATACTGTGTATGACTATGTATGTGACAAATAAACCAAACTTGAACTTGTACTTGAACTTGAACTTGAATAATGAAAAAGACCATGTTATTGAAATAAAGCTACAAGAGGGAACTTTGGTAACTGGGTGGCCTTTGTGAGTATGCATGCTGAAAATAGAGATGGAAGCTTCTGCAAAGCTTTGAACAATATTTGTGATATCTGGTTCTAGATGCATCCTCCCAAAGAAATTATAGCAGGTTAGATGTCTGGCAGTGCCAGGGAGTCCAAATCCTCTAGTGTGAAATGTGTTGAGATCTGATTATGCCTGCCAGACATAGAATTGTGCAGTGTGAGACATACATCAATTTGAAAACTTCAAAGGTCATGTAGTATGTGAATGTTTTCATCATAAAAAAACACTACAAATTCTACACCTGAGAATCAGAAACACATAACCAGAACAGGAATCAAACTTGGGCTGTAGTAGTGAGGTTGTCGTACACATGCCACTAAGGCAGAAGGAAGAGGACCAGGGAACTGGAATTTGTCTACGTCTCCAAAGGTAACAAATGGACAGGTAATGTAAATCAGTGGTGTCAACATGGATATCCAAGTCCAATTTCTCCACATCAAGTCAGGTCAAATAGGCCTACCTTTTCATCCAAACTACTTACAGCACTTAGTAGGATGGCATATTCTTCCACAAGAACACATAGTACAAAATGCAACATGAACTAAAGGAAAAAAAAAAAAAACAATAAAATAAAAGGTCAATGACCCAAAGACACAATGTAGTGGCAGATGCATTAGTGGACAAAGGCTCCAAAAGTGCTCTATGCAAGTTCGAATTCATGATGCAAAACAAAGCTGATGTTTGCCAGTTGAGGATACTTTTTACTTTCAGAGATCAGTCATAAAACCCAAGATCAATTGAGCAGTGAATGCATGCAAAGAAAAGTGTTTTAATATGTTTTGGTTTCCCTGACATTTTCTCACAGCTGCATAATTAATGGTGACAAATAAGGTGATCATAAATAAGTTGAGGTATAGCTACAATATTCAAAAAAGTTGGCAAGTTACATGCTGTCATGCAGCTTTCCTAGTGAGTAGAAAGAAACAAATGACCTTGATGTGATTTGAACACACAACCTTCTGATCTGGAATCAGACACGCTACCACTGCGCCACAAGGTCCTGGGTACTGGAATTTGTCTACTTCTCCAAAGGTAAGAAATGGACAGGTAATGTAAATCAGTGGTGTCAACATGGATATCCAATTCCAATTTCTCCACATCAAGTCAGGTCAAATAGGCCTACCTTTTCATCCAAACTACTTACAGCACTTAGTAGGATGGCATATTCTTCCAGAAGAACACATAGTACAAAATGCAAAATGAACTAAAGGAAAAAACAAACAAACAATAAAATAAAAGGTCAATGACCCAAAGACACAATATAGTGGCAGATGCATTAGTGGACAAAGGCTCCAAAAGTGCTCTATGCAAGTTCGAATTCATGATGCAAAACAAAGCTGATGTTTGCCAGATTGAGGATACTTTTTGCTTTCAGAGATCAGTCATAAAACCCAAGATCAATTGAGCAGTGAATGCATGCAAAGAAAAGTGTTTTAATATGTTTTGGTTTCCCTGACATTTTCTCACAGCTGCATAATTAATGGTAACAAATAAGCTGATCATAAATAAGTTGAGGTATAGCTACAATATTCAACAAAGTTGGCAAGTTACATGCTGTCATGCAGCTTTCCTAGTGAGTAGAAAGAAACAAATGACCTTGATGTGATTTGAACACACAACCTTCTGATCTGGAGTCAGACACGCTACCGTTGCACCACAAGGTCCTAGGTACTGGAATTTGTCTAATTCTCCAAAGGTAAGAAATGGACAGGTAATGTAAATCAGTTGTGTCAACATGGATATCCAAGTCCAATTTCTCCACATCAAGTCAGGTCAAATAGGCCTACCTTTTCATCCAAACTACTTACAGCACTTAGTAGGATGGCATATTCTTCCAGAAGAACACATAGTACAAAATGCTACATGAACTAAGGAAAAAACAAACAATAAAATAAAAGGTCAATGACCCAAAGACACAATGCAGTGGCAGATGCATTAGTGGGCAAAGGCTCCAAAAGTGCTCTATGCAAGTTCTATTTCATAATGCAAAACAAAGCTGATGTTTGCCACATTGAGGATACTTTTTGCTTTCAGAAATCAGTCATAAAACCCAAGATCATTTGAGGAGTGAATGCATGCAAGGCAAAGTGTTTTAATATGTTTTGGTTTCCCTGACATTTTCTCACAGCTGCATAATTAATGGTGACAAATAAGTTGATCATAAATAAATTGAGGTATAGCTACAATATTCAACAAAGTTGGCAAGTTACATGCTGTCATGCAGCTTTCCTAGTGAGTAGAAAGAAACAAATGACCTTGATGTGATTTGAACACACAACCTTCTGATCTGGAGTCAGACGCTCTTCCATTGCGCCACAAGGTCCTGCAAATGCCCCTGTTTGTAAATTATGCCTAGAGGAGGTAGATCTTTTATTTCCCAAGCTCTGATATCTTATTTGAATGACCAATGTCACATTCCATTCCAGAATTTTACTTTCCTTCATTACCCTCATCTCCCTCAATGTTCAAAAATTCAAGAATAGCATTAGGGAGAGGGAAGGAAGAATCAAAGGGAGGCGAACGTCAGGCAGAATCTCTGAGCTCTCTGCTTTCTTCGGAGCCTCAGCCACCTTTGAAGGTTGCTGTTTTAGGAACTGCCGAATCTGTCGTCAAGCGATTTAAAGGCTCTACTGCTAAAGGTATTGCTGCTATCTCCTCTTTAGCATACACCCATTACGTAAGCAAATGGAGCACATACTGGCAGTGACTGGTATGCTACTGGACGTTTGGATTACAACCAAGCCATCTAGACTTTCTCAATAACCTTTGAGAAGTACTATGCCAGGGTTGATTGCAAATAACAGCACTCTGAATGAGTTGCAGGGCTCTGCTGGCACAGAGTAGTAGGTGTACATGGAGCAAGTTGGTGTAGTCCATGCTTCAGATAACACATGTAGCTGAGATCTACACATGTAGCTGAATGTCTTCTTTGGACAGAAAAGGGTGGATTTTCATTATGTTGCAGATGTGGAAACTACATGAACCACTCAAGGCAGCAATATGAGTAGAGAATGATATTTGCTAATCTTGTGGTAGCCCATGTTTGCGTGCATTGTCAGAGTGATCCAAGTGTCTTTTGGCGAAATTCTAAGGTCTTGAATTGGTGATGCAGCACCATGGACATGTAGAAGCTGATGTTGGTGAGATTTACATTCCAGTGATGATTTATTCTGTTTACGAAAGACAGACATCTGAATGAGGACAGACTCTTCAAGAACTTTGGAAAGAAAAGATGGAGGTGACAGCAGGTGGTAGTTGCAGAGAGTTGCTAAACAACTCCTGAGTTATGAACAGCCAAAGATTCCTAACTTATTCACCGACAGAAATTTAAAAAGACTAATGCATCCATATGCAAGTTGCCCTGAGTTTTCCAATTTCAAGAATCTACTTAGATTTTAATCAACTTAAGCTTTTCAGTGGTGGACTTGTTTGCTGAAAACTTTCCCTTCCATTCTTTCTCAAAATTATGGGGTGGGACCCTCGGCTGTTTGTATCAAAATGCAGGGATCAATTTTTTTTTTCATTTTAAAGCTGCTTGTTGCAATCATAAACGCATAACCAGAACAGGTATCAGACCTGGGCTGTAGTAGTGAGGTTGTCGTATACATGCCACTAAGGCAGAAGGAAGAGGGCCAGGCTACTGGAATTTGTCTACTTCTCCAAAGGTAAGAAACGGACAGGTAATGTAAATCAGTGGTGTCAACATGGATATCCAAGTCCAATTTCTCCACATCAAGTCAGGTCAAATAGGCCTACCTTTTCATCCAAACTACTTACAGCACTTAGTAGGATGGCATATTCTTCCAGAAGAACACATAGTACAAAATGCAACATGAACTAAGGAAAAAACAAACAATAAAATAAAAGGTCAATGACCCAAAGACACAATGCAGTGGCAGATGCATTAGTGGACAAAGGCTCCAAAAGTGCTCTATGCAAGTTCTAATTCCTAATGCAAAACAAAGCTGATGTTTGCCTGATTCAGGATACTTTTTGCTGTCAAAGATCAGTCATAAAAACCAAGATCAATTGAGGAGGGAATGCATGCAACGAGAAAGTGTTTTAATATGTTTTGGTTTCCCTGACATTTTCTCACAGCTGCATAATTAATGGTGACAAATAAGTTGATCATAAATAAATTGAGCTATAGCTACATTATTCAACAAAGTTGGTAAGTTACATGCTGTTATGCAGCTTTCCTAGTCAGTAGAAAGAAACAAATGACCTTGATGTGATTTGAACACACAACCTTCTGATCTGGAGTCAGACGCGCTTCCGTTGCGCCACAAGGTCCTGCAAATGCCCCTGTTAGTAAATTATGCCTAGAGGATGTAGAGCTTTTATTTCCCAAGCTCTGATATCTTATTTGAATGACCAATGTAACATTCCATTCCAGAATTTTACTTTCCTTCATTACCCTCATCTCCCTCAATGTTCAAAAATTCAAGAATAGCATTAGGGAGAGGGAAGGAAGAATCAAAGGGAGGCGAACGTCAGGCAGAATCTCTGAGCTCTCTGCTTTCTTCGGAGCCTCAGCCACCTATGCAGGTTGCTGTTTTAGGAACTGCCGAATCTGTCGTCAAGCGATTTAAAGGCTCTACTGCTAAAGGTATTGCTGCTATCTCCTCTTTAGCATACACCCATTACGTAAGCAAATGGAGCACATACTGGCAGTGACTGGTATGCTACTGGACGTTTGGATTACAACCAAGCCATCTAGACTTTCTCAATAACCTTTGAGAAGTACTATGCCAGGGTTGATTGCAAATAACAGCACTCTGAATGAGTTGCAGGGCTCTGCTGGCACAGAGTAGTAGGTGTACATGGAGCAAGTTGGTGTAGTCCGTTCTTCAGATAACACATGTAGCTGAGATCTACACATGTAGCTGAGTGTCTTCTTTGGACAGAAAAGGGTGGATTTTCATTATGTTGCAGATGTGGAAACTACATGAACCACTCAAGGCAGCAAGATGAGTAGAGAATGATATTTGCTAATCTTGTGGTAGCCCATGTTTGCGTGCATTGTCAGAGTGATCCAAGAGTCTTCTGGTGAAATTCTAAGGTCTTAAATTGGTGATGCAGCACCATGGACATGTAGAAGCTGATGTTGGTGAGATTTACATTCCAGTGATGATTTATTCTGTTTACGAAAGACAGACATCTGAATGAGGACAGACTCTTCAAGAACTTTGGAAAGAAAAGATGGAGGTGACAGCAGGTGGTAGTTGCAGAGAGTTGCTAAACAACTCCTGAGTTATGAACAGCCAAAGATTCCTAACTTATTCACCGACAGAAATTTAAAAAGACTAATGCATCCATATGCAAGTTGCCCTGAGTTTTCCAATTTCAAGAATCTACTTAGATTTTAATCAACTTAAGCTTTTCAGTGGTGGACTTGTTTGCTGAAAACTTTCCCTTCCATTCTTTCTCAAAATTATGGGGTGGGACCCTCGGCTGTTTGTATCAAAATGCAGGGATCAAATTTTTTTTCCCTTTTAAAGCTGCTTTTTGCAATCATAAACGCATAACCAGAACAGGTATCAGACCTGGGCTGTAGTAGTGAGGTTGTCGTATACATGCCACTAAGGCAGAAGGAAGAGGGCCAGGCTACTGGAATTTGTCTACTTCTCCAAAGGTAAGAAACGGACAGGTAATGTAAATCAGTGGTGTCAACATGGATATCCAAGTCCAATTTCTCCACATCAAGTCAGGTCAAATAGGCCTACCTTTTCATCCAAACTACTTACAGCACTTAGTAGGATGGCATATTCTTCCAGAAGAACACATAGTACAAAATGCAACATGAACTAAGGAAAAAACAAACAATAAAATAAAAGGTCAATGACCCAAAGACACAATGCAGTGGCAGATGCATTAGTGGACAAAGGCTCCAAAAGTGCTCTATGCAAGTTCTAATTCCTAATGCAAAACAAAGCTGATGTTTGCCTGATTCAGGATACTTTTTGCTGTCAAAGATCAGTCATAAAAACCAAGATCAATTGAGGAGGGAATGCATGCAACGAGAAAGTGTTTTAATATGTTTTGGTTTCCCTGACATTTTCTCACAGCTGCATAATTAATGGTGACAAATAAGTTGATCATAAATAAATTGAGCTATAGCTACATTATTCAACAAAGTTGGTAAGTTACATGCTGTTATGCAGCTTTCCTAGTCAGTAGAAAGAAACAAATGACCTTGATGTGATTTGAACACACAACCTTCTGATCTGGAGTCAGACGCGCTTCCGTTGCGCCACAAGGTCCTGCAAATGCCCCTGTTAGTAAATTATGCCTAGAGGATGTAGAGCTTTTATTTCCCAAGCTCTGATATCTTATTTGAATGACCAATGTAACATTCCATTCCAGAATTTTACTTTCCTTCATTACCCTCATCTCCCTCAATGTTCAAAAATTCAAGAATAGCATTAGGGAGAGGGAAGGAAGAATCAAAGGGAGGCGAACGTCAGGCAGAATCTCTGAGCTCTCTGCTTTCTTCGGAGCCTCAGCCACCTTTGAAGGTTGCTGTTTTAGGAACTGCCGAATCTGTCGTCAAGCGATTTAAAGGCTCTACTGCTAAAGGTATTGCTGCTATCTCCTCTTTAGCATACACCCATTACGTAAGCAAATGGAGCACATACTGGCAGTGACTGGTATGCTACTGGACGTTTGGATTACAACCAAGCCATCTAGACTTTCTCAATAACCTTTGAGAAGTACTATGCCAGGGTTGATTGCAAATAACAGCACTCTGAATGAGTTGCAGGGCTCTGCTGGCACAGAGTAGTAGGTGTACATGGAGCAAGTTGGTGTAGTCCATGCTTCAGATAACACATGTAGCTGAGATCTACACATGTAGCTGAATGTCTTCTTTGGACAGAAAAGGGTGGATTTTCATTATGTTGCAGATGTGGAAACTACATGAACCACTCAAGGCAGCAATATGAGTAGAGAATGATATTTGCTAATCTTGTGGTAGCCCATGTTTGCGTGCATTGTCAGAGTGATCCAAGTGTCTTTTGGCGAAATTCTAAGGTCTTGAATTGGTGATGCAGCACCATGGACATGTAGAAGCTGATGTTGGTGAGATTTACATTCCAGTGATGATTTATTCTGTTTACGAAAGACAGACATCTGAATGAGGACAGACTCTTCAAGAACTTTGGAAAGAAAAGATGGAGGTGACAGCAGGTGGTAGTTGCAGAGAGTTGCTAAACAACTCCTGAGTTATGAACAGCCAAAGATTCCTAACTTATTCACCGACAGAAATTTAAAAAGACTAATGCATCCATATGCAAGTTGCCCTGAGTTTTCCAATTTCAAGAATCTACTTAGATTTTAATCAACTTAAGCTTTTCAGTGGTGGACTTGTTTGCTGAAAACTTTCCCTTCCATTCTTTCTCAAAATTATGGGGTGGGACCCTCGGCTGTTTGTATCAAAATGCAGGGATCAAATTTTTTTTCCATTTTAAAGCTGCTTTTTGCAATCATAAACGCATAACCAGAACAGGTATCAGACCTGGGCTGTAGTAGTGAGGTTGTCGTATACATGCCACTAAGGCAGAAGGAAGAGGGCCAGGCTACTGGAATTTGTCTACTTCTCCAAAGGTAAGAAACGGACAGGTAATGTAAATCAGTGGTGTCAACATGGATATCCAAGTCCAATTTCTCCACATCAAGTCAGGTCAAATAGGCCTACCTTTTCATCCAAACTACTTACAGCACTTAGTAGGAAGGCATATTCTTCCACAAGAACACATAGTACAAAATGCAACATGAACTAAAGGAAAAAAAAAAAAACAACAATAAAATAAAAGGTCAATGACCCAAAGACACAATGTAGTGGCAGATGCATTAGTGGACAAAGGCTCCAAAAGTGCTCTATGCAAGTCCAATTCATGATGCAAAACAAAGCTGATGTTTGCCACATTGAGGATACTTTTTGCTTTCAGAAATCAGTCATAAAACCCAAGATCAATTGAGGAGTGAATGCATGCAAAGAAAAGTGTTTTAATATGTTTTGGTTTCCCTGACATTTTCTCACAGCTGCATAATTAATGGTGACAAATAAGTTGATCATAAATAAATTGAGGTATAGCTACAATATTCAACAAAGTTGGCAAGTTACATGCTGTCATGCAGCTTTCCTAGTCAGTAGAAAGAAACAAATGACCTTGATGTGATTTGAACACACAACCTTCTGATCTGGAGTCAGACGCGCTTCCGTTGCGCCACAAGGTCCTGCAAATGCCCCTGTTAGTAAATTATGCCTAGAGGATGTAGAGCTTTTATTTCCCAAGCTCTGATATCTTATTTGAATGACCAATGTAACATTCCATTCCAGAATTTTACTTTCCTTCATTACCCTCATCTCCCTCAATGTTCAAAAATTCAAGAATAGCATTAGGGAGAGGGAAGGAAGAATCAAAGGGAGGCGAACGTCAGGCAGAATCTCTGAGCTCTCTGCTTTCTTCGGAGCCTCAGCCACCTATGCAGGTTGCTGTTTTAGGAACTGCCGAATCTGTCGTCAAGCGATTTAAAGGCTCTACTGCTAAAGGTATTGCTGCTATCTCCTCTTTAGCATACACCCATTACGTAAGCAAATGGAGCACATACTGGCAGTGACTGGTATGCTACTGGACGTTTGGATTACAACCAAGCCATCTAGACTTTCTCAATAACCTTTGAGAAGTACTATGCCAGGGTTGATTGCAAATAACAGCACTCTGAATGAGTTGCAGGGCTCTGCTGGCACAGAGTAGTAGGTGTACATGGAGCAAGTTGGTGTAGTCCGTTCTTCAGATAACACATGTAGCTGAGATCTACACATGTAGCTGAGTGTCTTCTTTGGACAGAAAAGGGTGGATTTTCATTATGTTGCAGATGTGGAAACTACATGAACCACTCAAGGCAGCAAGATGAGTAGAGAATGATATTTGCTAATCTTGTGGTAGCCCATGTTTGCGTGCATTGTCAGAGTGATCCAAGAGTCTTCTGGTGAAATTCTAAGGTCTTGAATTGGTGATGCAGCACCATGGACATGTAGAAGCTGATGTTGGTGAGATTTACATTCCAGTGATGATTTATTCTGTTTACGAAAGACAGACATCTGAATGAGGACAGACTCTTCAAGAACTTTGGAAAGAAAAGATGGAGGTGACAGCAGGTGGTAGTTGCAGAGAGTTGCTAAACA
Source organism: Electrophorus electricus (assembly GCF_041902795.1). Lineage (NCBI taxonomy): Eukaryota > Metazoa > Chordata > Actinopteri > Gymnotiformes > Gymnotidae > Electrophorus > Electrophorus electricus. The sequence goes on from NC_137501.1 coordinate 22,577,707, forward strand.
ACTCCTGAGTTATGAACAGCCAAAGATTCCTAACTTATTCACCGACAGAAATTTAAAAAGACTAATGCATCCATATGCAAGTTGCCCTGAGTTTTCCAATTTCAAGAATCTACTTAGATTTTAATCAACTTAAGCTTTTCAGTGGTGGACTTGTTTGCTGAAAACTTTCCCTTCCATTCTTTCTCAAAATTATGGGGTGGGACCCTCGGCTGTTTGTATCAAAATGCAGGGATCAATTTTTTTTTTCATTTTAAAGCTGCTTGTTGCAATCATAAACGCATAACCAGAACAGGTATCAGACCTGGGCTGTAGTAGTGAGGTTGTCGTATACATGCCACTAAGGCAGAAGGAAGAGGGCCAGGCTACTGGAATTTGTCTACTTCTCCAAAGGTAAGAAACGGACAGGTAATGTAAATCAGTGGTGTCAACATGGATATCCAAGTCCAATTTCTCCACATCAAGTCAGGTCAAATAGGCCTACCTTTTCATCCAAACTACTTACAGCACTTAGTAGGATGGCATATTCTTCCAGAAGAACACATAGTACAAAATGCAACATGAACTAAGGAAAAAACAAACAATAAAATAAAAGGTCAATGACCCAAAGACACAATGCAGTGGCAGATGCATTAGTGGACAAAGGCTCCAAAAGTGCTCTATGCAAGTTCTAATTCCTAATGCAAAACAAAGCTGATGTTTGCCTGATTCAGGATACTTTTTGCTGTCAAAGATCAGTCATAAAAACCAAGATCAATTGAGGAGGGAATGCATGCAACGAGAAAGTGTTTTAATATGTTTTGGTTTCCCTGACATTTTCTCACAGCTGCATAATTAATGGTGACAAATAAGTTGATCATAAATAAATTGAGCTATAGCTACATTATTCAACAAAGTTGGTAAGTTACATGCTGTTATGCAGCTTTCCTAGTCAGTAGAAAGAAACAAATGACCTTGATGTGATTTGAACACACAACCTTCTGATCTGGAGTCAGACGCGCTTCCGTTGCGCCACAAGGTCCTGCAAATGCCCCTGTTAGTAAATTATGCCTAGAGGATGTAGAGCTTTTATTTCCCAAGCTCTGATATCTTATTTGAATGACCAATGTAACATTCCATTCCAGAATTTTACTTTCCTTCATTACCCTCATCTCCCTCAATGTTCAAAAATTCAAGAATAGCATTAGGGAGAGGGAAGGAAGAATCAAAGGGAGGCGAACGTCAGGCAGAATCTCTGAGCTCTCTGCTTTCTTCGGAGCCTCAGCCACCTTTGAAGGTTGCTGTTTTAGGAACTGCCGAATCTGTCGTCAAGCGATTTAAAGGCTCTACTGCTAAAGGTATTGCTGCTATCTCCTCTTTAGCATACACCCATTACGTAAGCAAATGGAGCACATACTGGCAGTGACTGGTATGCTACTGGACGTTTGGATTACAACCAAGCCATCTAGACTTTCTCAATAACCTTTGAGAAGTACTATGCCAGGGTTGATTGCAAATAACAGCACTCTGAATGAGTTGCAGGGCTCTGCTGGCACAGAGTAGTAGGTGTACATGGAGCAAGTTGGTGTAGTCCATGCTTCAGATAACACATGTAGCTGAGATCTACACATGTAGCTGAATGTCTTCTTTGGACAGAAAAGGGTGGATTTTCATTATGTTGCAGATGTGGAAACTACATGAACCACTCAAGGCAGCAATATGAGTAGAGAATGATATTTGCTAATCTTGTGGTAGCCCATGTTTGCGTGCATTGTCAGAGTGATCCAAGTGTCTTTTGGCGAAATTCTAAGGTCTTGAATTGGTGATGCAGCACCATGGACATGTAGAAGCTGATGTTGGTGAGATTTACATTCCAGTGATGATTTATTCTGTTTACGAAAGACAGACATCTGAATGAGGACAGACTCTTCAAGAACTTTGGAAAGAAAAGATGGAGGTGACAGCAGGTGGTAGTTGCAGAGAGTTGCTAAACAACTCCTGAGTTATGAACAGCCAAAGATTCCTAACTTATTCACCGACAGAAATTTAAAAAGACTAATGCATCCATATGCAAGTTGCCCTGAGTTTTCCAATTTCAAGAATCTACTTAGATTTTAATCAACTTAAGCTTTTCAGTGGTGGACTTGTTTGCTGAAAACTTTCCCTTCCATTCTTTCTCAAAATTATGGGGTGGGACCCTTGGCTGTTTGTATCAAAATGCAGGGATCAAATTTTTTTTCCATTTTAAATCTGCTTGTTGCAATCATAAACGCATAACCAGAACAGGTATCAGACCTGGGCTGTAGTAGTGAGGTTGTCGTATACATGCCACTAAGGCAGAAGGAAGAGGGCCAGGCTACTGGAATTTGTCTACTTCTCCAAAGGTAAGAAACGGACAGGTAATGTAAATCAGTGGTGTCAACATGGATATCCAAGTCCAATTTCTCCACATCAAGTCAGGTCAAATAGGCCTACCTTTTCATCCAAACTACTTACAGCACTTAGTAGGAAGGCATATTCTTCCACAAGAACACATAGTACAAAATGCAACATGAACTTAAGGAAAAAAAAAAAACAATAAAATAAAAGGTCAATGACCCAAAGACACAATGTAGTGGCAGATGCATTAGTGGACAAAGGCTCCAAAAGTGCTCTATGCAAGTCCAATTCATGATGCAAAACAAAGCTGATGTTTGCCACATTGAGGATACTTTTTGCTTTCAGAAATCAGTCATAAAACCCAAGATCATTTGAGGAGTGAATGCATGCAAGGCAAAGTGTTTTAATATGTTTTGGTTTCCCTGACATTTTCTCACAGCTGCATAATTAATGGTGACAAATAAGTTGATCATAAATAAATTGAGGTATAGCTACAATATTCAACAAAGTTGGCAAGTTACATGCTGTCATGCAGCTTTCCTAGTGAGTAGAAAGAAACAAATGACCTTGATGTGATTTGAACACACAACCTTCTGATCTGGAGTCAGACACGCTTCCGTTGCGCCACAAGGTCCTGCAAATGCCCCTGTTAGTAAATTATGCCTAGAGGATGTAGAGCTTTTATTTCCCAAGCTCTGATATCTTATTTGAATGACCAATGTCACATTCCATTCCAGAATTTTACTTTCCTTCATTACCCTCATCTCCCTCAATGTTCAAAAATTCAAGAATAGCATTAGGGAGAGGGAAGGAAGAATCAAAGGGAGGCGAACGTCAGGCAGAATCTCTGAGCTCTCTGCTTTCTTCGGAGCCTCAGCCACCTTTGAAGGTTGCTGTTTTAGGAACTGCCGAATCTGTCGTCAAGCGATTTAAAGGCTCTACTGCTAAAGGTATTGCTGCTATCTCCTCTTTAGCATACACCCATTACGTAAGCAAATGGAGCACATACTGGCGGTGACTGGTATGCTACTGGACGTTTGGATTACAACCAAGCCATCTAGACTTTCTCAATAACCTTTGAGAAGTACTATGCCAGGGTTGATTGCAAATAACAGCACTCTGAATGAGTTGCAGGGCTCTGCTGGCACAGAGTAGTAGGTGTACATGGAGCAAGTTGGTGTAGTCCATGCTTCAGATAACACATGTAGCTGAGATCTACACATGTAGCTGAATGTCTTCTTTGGACAGAAAAGGGTGGATTTTCATTATGTTGCAGATGTGGAAACTACATGAACCACTCAAGGCAGCAATATGAGTAGAGAATGATATTTGCTAATCTTGTGGTAGCCCATGTTTGCGTGCATTGTCAGAGTGATCCAAGTGTCTTTTGGCGAAATTCTAAGGTCTTGAATTGGTGATGCAGCACCATGGACATGTAGAAGCTGATGTTGGTGAGATTTACATTCCAGTGATGATTTATTCTGTTTACGAAAGACAGACATCTGAATGAGGACAGACTCTTCAAGAACTTTGGAAAGAAAAGATGGAGGTGACAGCAGGTGGTAGTTGCAGAGAGTTGCTAAACAACTCCTGAGTTATGAACAGCCAAAGATTCCTAACTTATTCACCGACAGAAATTTAAAAAGACTAATGCATCCATATGCAAGTTGCCCTGAGTTTTCCAATTTCAAGAATCTACTTAGATTTTAATCAACTTAAGCTTTTCAGTGGTGGACTTGTTTGCTGAAAACTTTCCCTTCCATTCTTTCTCAAAATTATGGGGTGGGACCCTCGGCTGTTTGTATCAAAATGCAGGGATCAAATTTTTTTTCCATTTTAAATCTGCTTGTTGCAATCATAAACGCATAACCAGAACAGGTATCAGACCTGGGCTGTAGTAGTGAGGTTGTCGTATACATGCCACTAAGGCAGAAGGAAGAGGGCCAGGCTACTGGAATTTGTCTACTTCTCCAAAGGTAAGAAACGGACAGGTAATGTAAATCAGTGGTGTCAACATGGATATCCAAGTCCAATTTCTCCACATCAAGTCAGGTCAAATAGGCCTACCTTTTCATCCAAACTACTTACAGCACTTAGTAGGAAGGCATATTCTTCCACAAGAACACATAGTACAAAATGCAACATGAACTTAAGGAAAAAAAAAAAACAATAAAATAAAAGGTCAATGACCCAAAGACACAATGTAGTGGCAGATGCATTAGTGGACAAAGGCTCCAAAAGTGCTCTATGCAAGTCCAATTCATGATGCAAAACAAAGCTGATGTTTGCCACATTGAGGATACTTTTTGCTTTCAGAAATCAGTCATAAAACCCAAGATCATTTGAGGAGTGAATGCATGCAAGGCAAAGTGTTTTAATATGTTTTGGTTTCCCTGACATTTTCTCACAGCTGCATAATTAATGGTGACAAATAAGTTGATCATAAATAAATTGAGGTATAGCTACAATATTCAACAAAGTTGGCAAGTTACATGCTGTCATGCAGCTTTCCTAGTGAGTAGAAAGAAACAAATGACCTTGATGTGATTTGAACACACAACCTTCTGATCTGGAGTCAGACGCTCTTCCGTTGCGCCACAAGGTCCTGCAAATGCCCCTGTTTGTAAATTATGCCTAGAGGAGGTAGATCTTTTATTTCCCAAGCTCTGATATCTTATTTGAATGACCAATGTCACATTCCATTCCAGAATTTTACTTTCCTTCATTACCCTCATCTCCCTCAATGTTCAAAAATTCAAGAATAGCATTAGGGAGAGGGAAGGAAGAATCAAAGGGAGGCGAACGTCAGGCAGAATCTCTGAGCTCTCTGCTTTCTTCGGAGCCTCAGCCACCTATGCAGGTTGCTGTTTTAGGAACTGCCGAATCTGTCGTCAAGCGATTTAAAGGCTCTACTGCTCTAGGTATTGCTGCTATCTCCTCTTTAGCATACACCCATGATGTAAGCAAATGGAGCACATGCTGGCAGTGACTGGTATGCTACTGGACGTTTGGATTACAACCAAGCCATCTAGACTTTCTCAATAACCTTTGAGAAGTACTATGCCAGGGTTGATTGCAAATAACAGCACTCTGAATGAGTTGCAGGGCTCTGCTGGCACAGAGTAGTAGGTGTACATGGAGCAAGTTGGTGTAGTCCATGCTTCAGATAACACATGTAGCTGAGATCTACACATGTAGCTGAATGTCTTCTTTGGACAGAAAAGGGTGGATTTTCATTATGTTGCAGATGTGGAAACTACATGAACCACTCAAGGCAGCAATATGAGTAGAGAATGATATTTGCTAATCTTGTGGTAGCCCATGTTTGCGTGCATTGTCAGAGTGATCCAAGTGTCTTTTGGCGAAATTCTAAGGTCTTGAATTGGTGATGCAGCACCATGGACATGTAGAAGCTGATGTTGGTGAGATTTACATTCCAGTGATGATTTATTCTGTTTACGAAAGACAGACATCTGAATGAGGACAGACTCTTCAAGAACTTTGGAAAGAAAAGATGGAGGTGACAGCAGGTGGTAGTTGCAGAGAGTTGCTAAACAACTCCTGAGTTATGAACAGCCAAAGATTCCTAACTTATTCACCGACAGAAATTTAAAAAGACTAATGCATCCATATGCAAGTTGCCCTGAGTTTTCCAATTTCAAGAATCTACTTAGATTTTAATCAACTTAAGCTTTTCAGTGGTGGACTTGTTTGCTGAAAACTTTCCCTTCCATTCTTTCTCAAAATTATGGGGTGGGACCCTCAGCTGTTTGTATCAAAATGCAGGGATCAAATTTTTTTTCCATTTTAAATCTGCTTGTTGCAATCATAAACGCATAACCAGAACAGGTATCAGACCTGGGCTGTAGTAGTGAGGTTGTCGTATACATGCCACTAAGGCAGAAGGAAGAGGGCCAGGCTACTGGAATTTGTCTACTTCTCCAAAGGTAAGAAATGGACAGGTAATGTAAATCAGTGGTGTCAACATGGATATCCAAGTCCAATTTCTCCACATCAAGTCAGGTCAAATAGGCCTACCTTTTCATCCAAACTACTTACAGCACTTAGTAGGAAGGCATATTCTTCCACAAGAACACATAGTACAAAATGCAACATGAACTAAGGAAAAAACAAACAATAAAATAAAAGGTCAATGACCCAAAGACACAATGTAGTGGCAGATGCATTAGTGGACAAAGGCTCCAAAAGTGCTCTATGCAAGTCCAATTCATGATGCAAAACAAAGCTGATGTTTGCCACATTGAGGATACTTTTTGCTTTCAGAAATCAGTCATAAAACCCAAGATCAATTGAGGAGTGAATGCATGCAAAGAAAAGTGTTTTAATATGTTTTGGTTTCCCTGACATTTTCTCACAGCTGCATAATTAATGGTGACAAATAAGTTGATCATAAATAAATTGAGGTATAGCTACAATATTCAACAAAGTTGGCAAGTTACATGCTGTCATGCAGCTTTCCTAGTCAGTAGAAAGAAACAAATGACCTTGATGTGATTTGAACACACAACCTTCTGATCTGGAGTCAGACACGCTTCCGTTGCGCCACAAGGTCCTGCAAATGCCCCTGTTAGTAAATTATGCCTAGAGGATGTAGAGCTTTTATTTCCCAAGCTCTGATATCTTATTTGAATGACCAATGTCACATTCCATTCCAGAATTTTACTTTCCTTCATTACCCTCATCTCCCTCAATGTTCAAAAATTCAAGAATAGCATTAGGGAGAGGGAAGGAAGAATCAAAGGGAGGCGAACGTCAGGCAGAATCTCTGAGCTCTCTGCTTTCTTCGGAGCCTCAGCCACCTTTGAAGGTTGCTGTTTTAGGAACTGCCGAATCTGTCGTCAAGCGATTTAAAGGCTCTACTGCTAAAGGTATTGCTGCTATCTCCTCTTTAGCATACACCCATTACGTAAGCAAATGGAGCACATACTGGCGGTGACTGGTATGCTACTGGACGTTTGGATTACAACCAAGCCATCTAGACTTTCTCAATAACCTTTGAGAAGTACTATGCCAGGGTTGATTGCAAATAACAGCACTCTGAATGAGTTGCAGGGCTCTGCTGGCACAGAGTAGTAGGTGTACATGGAGCAAGTTGGTGTAGTCCATGCTTCAGATAACACATGTAGCTGAGATCTACACATGTAGCTGAATGTCTTCTTTGGACAGAAAAGGGTGGATTTTCATTATGTTGCAGATGTGGAAACTACATGAACCACTCAAGGCAGCAATATGAGTAGAGAATGATATTTGCTAATCTTGTGGTAGCCCATGTTTGCGTGCATTGTCAGAGTGATCCAAGTGTCTTTTGGCGAAATTCTAAGGTCTTGAATTGGTGATGCAGCACCATGGACATGTAGAAGCTGATGTTGGTGAGATTTACATTCCAGTGATGATTTATTCTGTTTACGAAAGACAGACATCTGAATGAGGACAGACTCTTCAAGAACTTTGGAAAGAAAAGATGGAGGTGACAGCAGGTGGTAGTTGCAGAGAGTTGCTAAACAACTCCTGAGTTATGAACAGCCAAAGATTCCTAACTTATTCACCGACAGAAATTTAAAAAGACTAATGCATCCATATGCAAGTTGCCCTGAGTTTTCCAATTTCAAGAATCTACTTAGATTTTAATCAACTTAAGCTTTTCAGTGGTGGACTTGTTTGCTGAAAACTTTCCCTTCCATTCTTTCTCAAAATTATGGGGTGGGACCATCGGCTGTTTGTATCAAAATGCAGGGATCAAATTTTTTTTCCATTTTAAAGCTGCTTTTTGCAATCATAAACGCATAACCAGAACAGGTATCAGACCTGGGCTGTAGTAGTGAGGTTGTCGTATACATGCCACTAAGGCAGAAGGAAGAGGGCCAGGCTACTGGAATTTGTCTACTTCTCCAAAGGTAAGAAACGGACAGGTAATGTAAATCAGTGGTGTCAACATGGATATCCAAGTCCAATTTCTCCACATCAAGTCAGGTCAAATAGGCCTACCTTTTCATCCAAACTACTTACAGCACTTAGTAGGAAGGCATATTCTTCCACAAGAACACATAGTACAAAATGCAACATGAACTAAAGGAAAAAAAAAACAACAACAATAAAATAAAAGGTCAATGACCCAAAGACACAATGTAGTGGCAGATGCATTAGTGGACAAAGGCTCCAAAAGTGCTCTATGCAAGTCCAATTCATGATGCAAAACAAAGCTGATGTTTGCCACATTGAGGATACTTTTTGCTTTCAGAAATCAGTCATAAAACCCAAGATCAATTGAGGAGTGAATGCATGCAAGGCAAAGTGTTTTAATATGTTTTGGTTTCCCTGACATTTTCTCACAGCTGCATAATTAATGGTGACAAATAAGTTGATCATAAATAAATTGAGGTATAGCTACAATATTCAACAAAGTTGGCAAGCTACATGCTGTCATGCAGCTTTCCTAGTGAATAGAAAGAAACAAATGACCTTGTTGTGATTTGAACACACAACCTACTGATCTGGAGTCAGACGCGCTTCCGTTGCGCCACAAGGTCCTGCAAATGCCCCTATTTGTAAATTATGCCTAGAGGAGGTAGATATTTTATTTCCCAAGCTCTGATATCTTATTTGAATGACCAATGTAACATTCCATTCCAGAATTTTACTTTCCTTCATTACCCTCATCTCCCTCAATGTTCAAAAATTCAAGAATAGCATTAGGGAGAGGGAAGGAAGAATCAAAGGGAGGCGAACGTCAGGCAGAATCTCTGAGCTCTCTGCTTTCTTCAGAGCCTCAGCCACCTATGCAGGTTGCTGTTTTAGGAACTGCCGAATCTGTCGTCAAGCGATTTAAAGGCTCTACTGCTCTAGGTATTGCTGCTATCTCCTCTTTAGCATACACCCATGATGTAAGCAAATGGAGCACATGCTGGCAGTGACTGGTATGCTACTGGACGTTTGGATTACAACCAAGCCATCTAGACTTTCTCAATAACCTTTGAGAAGTACTATGCCAGGGTTGATTGCAAATAACAGCACTCTGAATGAGTTGCAGGGCTCTGCTGGCACAGAGTACTAGGTGTACATGGAGCAAGTTGGTGTAGTCCGTTCTTCAGATAACACATGTAGCTGAGATCTACACATGTAGCTGAGTGTCTTCTTTGGAAAGAAAAGGGTGGATTTTCATTATGTTGCAGATGTGGAAACTACATGAACCACTCAAGGCAGCAATATGAGTAGAGAATGATATTTGCTAATCTTGTGGTAGCCCATGTTTGCGTGCATTGTCAGAGTGATCCAAGAGTCTTCTGGTGAAATTCTAAGGTCTTGAATTGGTGATGCAGCACCATGGACATGTAGAAGCTGATGTTGGTGAGATTTACATTCCAGTGATGATTTATTCTGTTTACGAAAGACAGACATCTGAATGAGGACAGACTCTTCAAGAACTTTGGAAAGAAAAGATGGAGGTGACAGCAGGTGGTAGTTGCAGAGAGTTGCTAAACAACTCCTGAGTTATGAACAGCCAAAGATTCCTAACTTATTCACCGACAGAAATTTAAAAAGACTAATGCATCCATATGCAAGTTGCCCTGAGTTTTCCAATTTCAAGAATCTACTTAGATTTTAATCAACTTAAGCTTTTCAGTGGTGGACTTGTTTGCTGAAAACTTTCCCTTCCATTCTTTCTCAAAATTATGGGGTGGGACCCTCGGCTGTTTGTATCAAAATGCAGGGATCAAATTTTTTTTCCATTTTAAAGCTGCTTTTTGCAATCATAAATGCATAACCAGAACAGGTATCAGACCTAAGGCTGTAGTATTGAGGTTGTCGTATACATGCCACTAAGGCAGAAGGAAGAGGGCCAGGCTACTGGAATTTGTCTACTTCTCCAAAGGTAAGAAATGGACAGGTAATGTAAATCAGTGGTGTCAACATGGATATCCAAGTCCAATTTCTCCACATCAAGTCAGGTCAAATAGGCCTACCTTTTCATCCAAACTACTTACAGCACTTAGTAGGAAGGCATATTCTTCCACAAGAACACATAGTACAAAATGCAACATGAACTAAAGGAAAAAAAAAAAAAACAACAATAAAATAAAAGGTCAATGACCCAAAGACACAATGTAGTGGCAGATGCATTAGTGGACAAAGGCTCCAAAAGTGCTCTATGCAAGTCCAATTCATGATGCAAAACAAAGCTGATGTTTGCCACATTGAGGATACTTTTTGCTTTCAGAAATCAGTCATAAAACCCAAGATCAATTGAGGAGTGAATGCATGCAAGGCAAAGTGTTTTAATATGTTTTGGTTTCCCTGACATTTTCTCACAGCTGCATAATTAATGGTGACAAATAAGTTGATCATAAATAAATTGATGTATAGCTACAATATTCAACAAAGTTGGCAAGTTACATGCTGTCATGCAGCTTTCCTATTGAAGAGAAAGAAACAAATGACCTTGATGTGATTTGAACACACAACCTTCTGATCTGGAGTCAGACGCGCTTCCCTTGCGCCACAAGGTCCTGCAAATGCCCCTGTTTGTAAATTATGCCTAGAGGAGGTAGATCTTTTATTTCCCAAGCTCTGATATCTTATTTGAATGACCAATGTAACATTCCATTCCAGAATTTTACTTTCCTTCATTACCCTCATCTCCCTCAATGTTCAAAAATTCAAGAATAGCATTAGGGAGAGGGAAGGAAGAATCAAAGGGAGGCGAACGTCAGGCAGAATCTCTGAGCTCTCTGCTTTCTTCGTAGCCTCAGCCACCTATGCAGGTTGCTGTTTTAGGAACTGCCGAATCTGTCGTCAAGCGATTTAAAGGCTCTACTGCTCTAGGTATTGCTGCTATCTCCTCTTTAGCATACACCCATGATGTAAGCAAATGGAGCACATGCTGGCAGTGACTGGTATGCTACTGGACGTTTGGATTACAACCAAGCCATCTAGACTTTCTCAATAACCTTTGAGAAGTACTATGCCAGGGTTGATTGCAAATAACAGCACTCTGAATGAGTTGCAGGGCTCTGCTGGCACAGAGTAGTAGGTGTACATGGAGCAAGTTGGTGTAGTCCATGCTTCAGATAACACATGTAGCTGAGATCTACACATGTAGCTGAATGTCTTCTTTGGACAGAAAAGGGTGGATTTTCATTATGTTGCAGATGTGGAAACTACATGAACCACTCAAGGCAGCAATATGAGTAGAGAATGATATTTGCTAATCTTGTGGTAGCCCATGTTTGCGTGCATTGTCAGAGTGATCCAAGTGTCTTTTGGCGAAATTCTAAGGTCTTGAATTGGTGATGCAGCACCATGGACATGTAGAAGCTGATGTTGGTGAGATTTACATTCCAGTGATGATTTATTCTGTTTACGAAAGACAGACATCTGAATGAGGACAGACTCTTCAAGAACTTTGGAAAGAAAAGATGGAGGTGACAGCAGGTGGTAGTTGCAGAGAGTTGCTAAACAACTCCTGAGTTATGAACAGCCAAAGATTCCTAACTTATTCACCAACAGAAATTTAAAAAGACTAATGCATCCATATGCAAGTTGCCCTGAGTTTTCCAATTTCAAGAATCTACTTAGATTTTAATCAACTTAAGCTTTTCAGTGGTGGACTTGTTTGCTGAAAACTTTCCCTTCCATTCTTTCTCAAAATTATGGGGTGGGACCCTCGGCTGTTTGTATCAAAATGCAGGGATCAAATTTTTTTTCCATTTTAAAGCTGCTTTTTGCAATCATAAACGCATAACCAGAACAGGTATCAGACCTGGGCTGTAGTAGTGAGGTTGTCGTATACATGCCACTAAGGCAGAAGGAAGAGGGCCAGGCTACTGGAATTTGTCTACTTCTCCAAAGGTAAGAAACGGACAGGTAATGTAAATCAGTGGTGTCAACATGGATATCCAAGTCCAATTTCTCCACATCAAGTCAGGTCAAATAGGCCTACCTTTTCATCCAAACTACTTACAGTACTTAGTAGGAAGGCATATTCTTCCACAAGAACACATAGTACAAAATGCAACATGAACTAAGGAAAAAACAAACAATAAAATAAAAGGTCAATGACCCAAAGACACAATGTAGTGGCAGATGCATTAGTGGACAAAGGCTCCAAAAGTGCTCTATGCAAGTCCAATTCATGATGCAAAACAAAGCTGATGTTTGCCACATTGAGGATACTTTTTGCTTTCAGAAATCAGTCATAAAACCCAAGATCAATTGAGGAGTGAATGCATGCAAAGAAAAGTGTTTTAATATGTTTTGGTTTCCCTGACATTTTCTCACAGCTGCATAATTAATGGTGACAAATAAGTTGACATAAATAAATTGAGGTATAGCTACAATATTCAACAAAGTTGGCAAGTTACATGCTGTCATGCAGCTTTCCTAGTGAGTAGAAAGAAACAAATGACCTTGATGTGATTTGAACACACAACCTTCTGATCTGGAGTCAGATGCGCTTCCGTTGCGCCACAAGGTCCTGCAAATGCCCCTGTTAGTAAATTATGCCTAGAGGATGTAGAGCTTTTATTTCCCAAGCTCTGATATCTTATTTGAATGACCAATGTAACATTCCATTCCAGAATTTTACTTTCCTTCATTACCCTCATCTCCCTCAATGTTCAAAAATTCAAGAATAGCATTAGGGAGAGGGAAGGAAGAATCAAAGGGAGGCGAACGTCAGGCAGAATCTCTGAGCTCTCTGCTTTCTTCGGAGCCTCAGCCACCTTTGAAGGTTGCTGTTTTAGGAACTGCCGAATCTGTCGTCAAGCGATTTAAAGGCTCTACTGCTAAAGGTATTGCTGCTATCTCCTCTTTAGCATACACCCATTACGTAAGCAAATGGAGCACATACTGGCAGTGACTGGTATGCTACTGGACGTTTGGATTACAACCAAGCCATCTAGACTTTCTCAATAACCTTTGAGAAGTACTATGCCAGGGTTGATTGCAAATAACAGCACTCTGAATGAGTTGCAGGGCTCTGCTGGCACAGAGTAGTAGGTGTACATGGAGCAAGTTGGTGTAGTCCATGCTTCAGATAACACATGTAGCTGAGATCTACACATGTAGCTGAATGTCTTCTTTGGACAGAAAAGGGTGGATTTTCATTATGTTGCAGATGTGGAAACTACATGAACCACTCAAGGCAGCAATATGAGTAGAGAATGATATTTGCTAATCTTGTGGTAGCCCATGTTTGCGTGCATTGTCAGAGTGATCCAAGTGTCTTTTGGCGAAATTCTAAGGTCTTGAATTGGTGATGCAGCACCATGGACATGTAGAAGCTGATGTTGGTGAGATTTACATTCCAGTGATGATTTATTCTGTTTACGAAAGACAGACATCTGAATGAGGACAGACTCTTCAAGAACTTTGGAAAGAAAAGATGGAGGTGACAGCAGGTGGTAGTTGCAGAGAGTTGCTAAACAACTCCTGAGTTATGAACAGCCAAAGATTCCTAACTTATTCACCGACAGAAATTTAAAAAGACTAATGCATCCATATGCAAGTTGCCCTGAGTTTTCCAATTTCAAGAATCTACTTAGATTTTAATCAACTTAAGCTTTTCAGTGGTGGACTTGTTTGCTGAAAACTTTCCCTTCCATTCTTTCTCAAAATTATGGGGTGGGACCCTCGGCTGTTTGTATCAAAATGCAGGGATCAAATTTTTTTTCCATTTTAAATCTGCTTGTTGCAATCATAAACGCATAACCAGAACAGGTATCAGACCTGGGCTGTAGTAGTGAGGTTGTCGTATACATGCCACTAAGGCAGAAGGAAGAGGGCCAGGCTACTGGAATTTGTCTACTTCTCCAAAGGTAAGAAACGGACAGGTAATGTAAATCAGTGGTGTCAACATGGATATCCAAGTCCAATTTCTCCACATCAAGTCAGGTCAAATAGGCCTACCTTTTCATCCAAACTACTTACAGCACTTAGTAGGAAGGCATATTCTTCCACAAGAACACATAGTACAAAATGCAACATGAACTAAAGGAAAAAAAAAACAACAACAATAAAATAAAAGGTCAATGACCCAAAGACACAATGTAGTGGCAGATGCATTAGTGGACAAAGGCTCCAAAAGTGCTCTATGCAAGTCCAATTCATGATGCAAAACAAAGCTGATGTTTGCCACATTGAGGATACTTTTTGCTTTCAGAAATCAGTCATAAAACCCAAGATCAATTGAGGAGTGAATGCATGCAAGGCAAAGTGTTTTAATATGTTTTGGTTTCCCTGACATTTTCTCACAGCTGCATAATTAATGGTGACAAATAAGTTGATCATAAATAAATTGAGGTATAGCTACAATATTCAACAAAGTTGGCAAGCTACATGCTGTCATGCAGCTTTCCTAGTGAATAGAAAGAAATAAATGACCTTGATGTGATTTGAACACACAACCTTCTGATCTGGAGTCAGACGCGCTTCCGTTGCGCCACAATGTCCTGCAAATGCCCCTGTTAGTAAATTATGCCTAGAGGATGTAGAGCTTTTATTTCCCAAGCTCTGATATCTTATTTGAATGACCAATGTAACATTCCATTCCAGAATTTTACTTTCCTTCATTACCCTCATCTCCCTCAATGTTCAAAAATTCAAGAATAGCATTAGGGAGAGGGAAGGAAGAATCAAAGGGAGGCGAACGTCAGGCAGAATCTCTGAGCTCTCTGCTTTCTTCGGAGCCTCAGCCACCTTTGAAGGTTGCTGTTTTAGGAACTGCCGAATCTGTCGTCAAGCGATTTAAAGGCTCTACTGCTAAAGGTATTGCTGCTATCTCCTCTTTAGCATACACCCATTACGTAAGCAAATGGAGCACATACTGGCAGTGACTGGTATGCTACTGGACGTTTGGATTACAACCAAGCCATCTAGACTTTCTCAATAACCTTTGAGAAGTACTATGCCAGGGTTGATTGCAAATAACAGCACTCTGAATGAGTTGCAGGGCTCTGCTGGCACAGAGTAGTAGGTGTACATGGAGCAAGTTGGTGTAGTCCATGCTTCAGATAACACATGTAGCTGAGATCTACACATGTAGCTGAATGTCTTCTTTGGACAGAAAAGGGTGGATTTTCATTATGTTGCAGATGTGGAAACTACATGAACCACTCAAGGCAGCAATATGAGTAGAGAATGATATTTGCTAATCTTGTGGTAGCCCATGTTTGCGTGCATTGTCAGAGTGATCCAAGTGTCTTTTGGCGAAATTCTAAGGTCTTGAATTGGTGATGCAGCACCATGGACATGTAGAAGCTGATGTTGGTGAGATTTACATTCCAGTGATGATTTATTCTGTTTACGAAAGACAGACATCTGAATGAGGACAGACTCTTCAAGAACTTTGGAAAGAAAAGATGGAGGTGACAGCAGGTGGTAGTTGCAGAGAGTTGCTAAACAACTCCTGAGTTATGAACAGCCAAAGATTCCTAACTTATTCACCGACAGAAATTTAAAAAGACTAATGCATCCATATGCAAGTTGCCCTGAGTTTTCCAATTTCAAGAATCTACTTAGATTTTAATCAACTTAAGCTTTTCAGTGGTGGACTTGTTTGCTGAAAACTTTCCCTTCCATTCTTTCTCAAAATTATGGGGTGGGACCCTCGGCTGTTTGTATCAAAATGCAGGGATCAAATTTTTTTTCCATTTTAAATCTGCTTGTTGCAATCATAAACGCATAACCAGAACAGGTATCAGACCTGGGCTGTAGTAGTGAGGTTGTCGTATACATGCCACTAAGGCAGAAGGAAGAGGGCCAGGCTACTGGAATTTGTCTACTTCTCCAAAGGTAAGAAACGGACAGGTAATGTAAATCAGTGGTGTCAACATGGATATCCAAGTCCAATTTCTCCACATCAAGTCAGGTCAAATAGGCCTACCTTTTCATCCAAACTACTTACAGCACTTAGTAGGAAGGCATATTCTTCCACAAGAACACATAGTACAAAATGCAACATGAACTAAAGGAAAAAAAAAACAACAACAATAAAATAAAAGGTCAATGACCCAAAGACACAATGTAGTGGCAGATGCATTAGTGGACAAAGGCTCCAAAAGTGCTCTATGCAAGTCCAATTCATGATGCAAAACAAAGCTGATGTTTGCCACATTGAGGATACTTTTTGCTTTCAGAAATCAGTCATAAAACCCAAGATCAATTGAGGAGTGAATGCATGCAAGGCAAAGTGTTTTAATATGTTTTGGTTTCCCTGACATTTTCTCACAGCTGCATAATTAATGGTGACAAATAAGTTGATCATAAATAAATTGAGGTATAGCTACAATATTCAACAAAGTTGGCAAGCTACATGCTGTCATGCAGCTTTCCTAGTGAATAGAAAGAAATAAATGACCTTGATGTGATTTGAACACACAACCTTCTGATCTGGAGTCAGACGCGCTTCCGTTGCGCCACAATGTCCTGCAAATGCCCCTGTTAGTAAATTATGCCTAGAGGATGTAGAGCTTTTATTTCCCAAGCTCTGATATCTTATTTGAATGACCAATGTAACATTCCATTCCAGAATTTTACTTTCCTTCATTACCCTCATCTCCCTCAATGTTCAAAAATTCAAGAATAGCATTAGGGAGAGGGAAGGAAGAATCAAAGGGAGGCGAACGTCAGGCAGAATCTCTGAGCTCTCTGCTTTCTTCGGAGCCTCAGCCACCTATGCAGGTTGCTGTTTTAGGAACTGCCGAATCTGTCGTCAAGCGATTTAAAGGCTCTACTGCTCTAGGTATTGCTGCTATCTCCTCTTTAGCATACACCCATGATGTAAGCAAATGGAGCACATGCTGGCAGTGACTGGTATGCTACTGGACGTTTGGATTACAACCAAGCCATCTAGACTTTCTCAATAACCTTTGAGAAGTACTATGCCAGGGCTGATTGCAAATAACAGCACTCTGAATGAGTTGCAGGGCTCTGCTGGCACAGAGTACTAGGTGTACATGGAGCAAGTTGGTGTAGTCCGTTCTTCAGATAACACATGTAGCTGAGATCTACACATGTAGCTGAGTGTCTTCTTTGGACAGAAAAGGGTGGATTTTCATTATGTTGCAGATGTGGAAACTACATGAACCACTCAAGGCAGCAATATGAGTAGAGAATGATATTTGCTAATCTTGTGGTAGCCCATGTTTGCGTGCATTGTCAGAGTGATCCAAGAGTCTTCTGGTGAAATTCTAAGGTCTTGAATTGGTGATGCAGCACCATGGACATGTAGAAGCTGATGTTGGTGAGATTTACATTCCAGTGATGATTTATTCTGTTTACGAAAGACAGACATCTGAATGAGGACAGACTCTTCAAGAACTTTGGAAAGAAAAGATGGAGGTGACAGCAGGTGGTAGTTGCAGAGAGTTGCTAAACAACTCCTGAGTTATGAACAGCCAAAGATTCCTAACTTATTCACCGACAGAAATTTAAAAAGACTAATGCATCCATATGCAAGTTGCCCTGAGTTTTCCAATTTCAAGAATCTACTTAGATTTTAATCAACTTAAGCTTTTCAGTGGTGGACTTGTTTGCTGAAAACTTTCCCTTCCATTCTTTCTCAAAATTATGGGGTGGGACCCTCGGCTGTTTGTATCAAAATGCAGGGATCAAATTTTTTTTCCCTTTTAAAGCTGCTTTTTGCAATCATAAACGCATAACCAGAACAGGTATCAGACCTGGGCTGTAGTAGTGAGGTTGTCGTATACATGCCACTAAGGCAGAAGGAAGAGGGCCAGGCTACTGGAATTTGTCTACTTCTCCAAAGGTAAGAAACGGACAGGTAATGTAAATCAGTGGTGTCAACATGGATATCCAAGTCCAATTTCTCCACATCAAGTCAGGTCAAATAGGCCTACCTTTTCATCCAAACTACTTACAGCACTTAGTAGGATGGCATATTCTTCCAGAAGAACACATAGTACAAAATGCAACATGAACTAAGGAAAAAACAAACAATAAAATAAAAGGTCAATGACCCAAAGACACAATGCAGTGGCAGATGCATTAGTGGACAAAGGCTCCAAAAGTGCTCTATGCAAGTTCTAATTCATAATGCAAAACAAAGCTGATGTTTGCCTGATTCAGGATACTTTTTGCTGTCAAAGATCAGTCATAAAAACCAAGATCAATTGAGGAGGGAATGCGTGCAACGAGAAAGTGTTTTAATATGTTTTGGTTTCCCTGACATTTTCTCACAGCTGCATAATTAATGGTGACAAATAAGTTGATCATAAATAAATTGAGCTATAGCTACATTATTCAACAAAGTTGGCAAGTTACATGCTGTCATGCAGCTTTCCTAGTCAGTAGAAAGAAACAAATGACCTTGATGTGATTTGAACACACAACCTTCTGATCTGGAGTCAGACGCGCTTCCCTTGCGCCACAAGGTCCTGCAAATGCTCCTGTTAGTAAATTATACCTAGAGGAGGTAGATGTTTTATTTCCCAAGCTCTGATATCTTATTTGAATGACCAATGTAACATTCCATTCCAGAATTTTACTTTCCTTTATTACCCTCATCTCCCTCAATGTTCAAAAATTCAAGAATAGCATTAGGGAGAGGGAAGGAAGAATCAAAGGGAGGCGAACGTCAGGCAGAATCTCTGAGCTCTCTGCTTTCTTCGGAGCCTCAGCCACCTATGCAGGTTGCTGTTTTAGGAACTGCCGAATCTGTCGTCAAGCGATTTAAAGGCTCTACTGCTCTAGGTATTGCTGCTATCTCCTCTTTAGCATACACCCATGATGTAAGCAAATGGAGCACATGCTGGCAGTGACTGGTATGCTACTGGACGTTTGGATTACAACCAAGCCATCTAGACTTTCTCAATAACCTTTGAGAAGTACTATGCCAGGGTTGATTGCAAATAACAGCACTCTGAATGAGTTGCAGGGCTCTGCTGGCACAGAGTACTAGGTGTACATGGAGCAAGTAGATGTAGACCGTTCTTCAGATAACACATGTAGCTGAGATCTACACATGTAGCTGAGTGTCTTCTTTGGACAGAAAAGGGTGGATTTTCATTATGTTGCAGATGTGGAAACTACATGAACCGCTCAAGGCAGCAATATGAGTAGAGAATGATATTTGCTAATCTTGTGGTAGCCCATGTTTGCGTGCATTGTCAGAGTGATCCAAGAGTCTTCTGGTGAAATTCTAAGGTCTTGAATTGGTGATGCAGCACCATGGACATGTAGAAGCTGATGTTGGTGAGATTTACATTCCAGTGATGATTTATTCTGTTTACGAAAGACAGACATCTGAATGAGGACAGACTCTTCAAGAACTTTGGAAAGAAAAGATGGAGGTGACAGCAGGTGGTAGTTGCAGAGAGTTGCTAAACAACTCCTGAGTTATGAACAGCCAAAGATTCCTAACTTATTCACCGACAGAAATTTAAAAAGACTAATGCATCCATATGCAAGTTGCCCTGAGTTTTCCAATTTCAAGAATCTACTTAGATTTTAATCAACTTAAGCTTTTCAGTGGTGGACTTGTTTGCTGAAAACTTTCCCTTCCATTCTTTCTCAAAATTATGGGGTGGGACCCTCGGCTGTTTGTATCAAAATGCAGGGATCAAATTTTTTTTCCATTTTAAAGCTGCTTTTTGCAATCATAAACGCATAACCAGAACAGGTATCAGACCTGGGCTGTAGTATTGAGGTTGTCGTATACATGCCACTAAGGCAGAAGGAAGAGGGCCAGGCTACTGGAATTTGTCTACTTCTCCAAAGGTAAGAAACGGACAGGTAATGTAAATCAGTGGTGTCAACATGGATATCCAAGTCCAATTTCTCCACATCAAGTCAGGTCAAATAGGCCTACCTTTTCATCCAAACTACTTACAGCACTTAGTAGGAAGGCATATTCTTCCACAAGAACACATAGTACAAAATGCAACATGAACTAAAGGAAAAAAAAAAAAAACAACAATAAAATAAAAGGTCAATGACCCAAAGACACAATGTAGTGGCAGATGCATTAGTGGACAAAGGCTCCAAAAGTGCTCTATGCAAGTCCAATTCATGATGCAAAACAAAGCTGATGTTTGCCACATTGAGGATACTTTTTGCTTTCAGAAATCAGTCATAAAACCCAAGATCAATTGAGGAGTGAATGCATGCAAGGCAAAGTGTTTTAATATGTTTTGGTTTCCCTGACATTTTCTCACAGCTGCATAATTAATGGTGACAAATAAGTTGATCATAAATAAATTGAGGTATAGCTACAATATTCAACAAAGTTGGCAAGTTACATGCTGTCATGCAGCTTTCCTAGTGAATAGAAAGAAACAAATGACCTTGATGTGATTTGAACACACAACCTTCTGATCTGGAGTCAGACGCACTTCCGTTGCGCCACAAGGTCCTGCAAATGCCCCTGTTTGTAAATTATGCCTAGAGGAGGTAGATCTTTTATTTCCCAAGCTCTGATATCTTATTTGAATGACCAATGTAACATTCCATTCCAGAATTTTACTTTCCTTCATTACCCTCATCTCCCTCAATGTTCAAAAATTCAAGAATAGCATTAGGGAGAGGGAAGGAAGAATCAAAGGGAGGCGAACGTCAGGCAGAATCTCTGAGCTCTCTGCTTTCTTCGGAGCCTCAGCCACCTATGCAGGTTGCTGTTTTAGGAACTGCCGAATCTGTCGTCAAGCGATTTAAAGGCTCTACTGCTCTAGGTATTGCTGCTATCTCCTCTTTAGCATACACCCATGATGTAAGCAAATGGAGCACATGCTGGCAGTGACTGGTATGCTACTGGACGTTTGGATTACAACCAAGCCATCTAGACTTTCTCAATAACCTTTGAGAAGTACTATGCCAGGGTTGATTGCAAATAACAGCACTCTGAATGAGTTGCAGGGCTCTGCTGGCACAGAGTACTAGGTGTACATGGAGCAAGTTGGTGTAGTCCGTTCTTCAGATAACACATGTAGCTGAGATCTACACATGTAGCTGAGTGTCTTCTTTGGACAGAAAAGGGTGGATTTTCATTATGTTGCAGATGTGGAAACTACATGAACCACTCAAGGCAGCAATATGAGTAGAGAATGATATTTGCTAATCTTGTGGTAGCCCATGTTTGCGTGCATTGTCAGAGTGATCCAAGAGTCTTCTGGTGAAATTCTAAGGTCTTGAATTGGTGATGCAGCACCATGGACATGTAGAAGCTGATGTTGGTGAGATTTACATTCCAGTGATGATTTATTCTGTTTACGAAAGACAGACATCTGAATGAGGACAGACTCTTCAAGAACTTTGGAAAGAAAAGATGGAGGTGACAGCAGGTGGTAGTTGCAGAGAGTTGCTAAACAACTCCTGAGTTATGAACAGCCAAAGATTCCTAACTTATTCACCGACAGAAATTTAAAAAGACTAATGCATCCATATGCAAGTTGCCCTGAGTTTTCCAATTTCAAGAATCTACTTAGATTTTAATCAACTTAAGCTTTTCAGTGGTGGACTTGTTTGCTGAAAACTTTCCCTTCCATTCTTTCTCAAAATTATGGGGTGGGACCCTCGGCTATTTGTATCAAAATGCAGGGATCAAATTTTTTTTTCCCTTTTAAAGCTGCTTTTTGCAATCATAAACGCATAACCAGAACAGGTATCAGACCTGGGCTGTAGTAGTGAGGTTGTCGTATACATGCCACTAAGGCAGAAGGAAGAGGGCCAGGCTACTGGAATTTGTCTACTTCTCCAAAGGTAAGAAACGGACAGGTAATGTAAATCAGTGGTGTCAACATGGATATCCAAGTCCAATTTCTCCACATCAAGTCAGGTCAAATAGGCCTACCTTTTCATCCAAACTACTTACAGAACTTAGTAGGATGGCATATTCTTCCAGAAGAACACATAGTACAAAATGCAACATGAACTAAGGAAAAAACAAACAATAAAATAAAAGGTCAATGACCCAAAGACACAATGCAGTGGCAGATGCATTAGTGGACAAAGGCTCCAAAAGTGCTCTATGCAAGTTCTAATTCATAATGCAAAACAAAGCTGATGTTTGCCTGATTCAGGATACTTTTTGCTGTCAAAGATCAGTCATAAAAACCAAGATCAATTGAGGAGGGAATGCGTGCAACGAGAAAGTGTTTTAATATGTTTTGGTTTCCCTGACATTTTCTCACAGCTGCATAATTAATGGTGACAAATAAGTTGATCATAAATAAATTGAGCTATAGCTACATTATTCAACAAAGTTGGCAAGTTACATGCTGTCATGCAGCTTTCCTAGTCAGTAGAAAGAAACAAATGACCTTGATGTGATTTGAACACACAACCTTCTGATCTGGAGTCAGACGCGCTTCCCTTGCGCCACAAGGTCCTGCAAATGCCCCTGTTAGTAAATTATACCTAGAGGAGGTAGATGTTTTATTTCCCAAGCTCTGATATCTTATTTGAATGACCAATGTAACATTCCATTCCAGAATTTTACTTTCCTTTATTACCCTCATCTCCCTCAATGTTCAAAAATTCAAGAATAAAATTAGGGAGAGGGAAGGAAGAATCAAAGGGAGGCGAACGTCAGGCAGAATCTCTGAGCTCTCTGCTTTCTTCGGAGCCTCAGCCACCTTTGAAGGTTGCTGTTTTAGGAACTGCCGAATCTGTCGTCAAGCGATTTAAAGGCTCTACTGCTAAAGGTATTGCTGCTATCTCCTCTTTAGCATACACCCATTACGTAAGCAAATGGAGCACATACTGGCAGTGACTGGTATGCTACTGGACGTTTGGATTACAACCAAGCCATCTAGACTTTCTCAATAACCTTTGAGAAGTACTATGCCAGGGTTGATTGCAAATAACAGCACTCTGAATGAGTTGCAGGGCTCTGCTGGCACAGAGTACTAGGTGTACATGGAGCAAGTTGGTGTAGTCCATTCTTCAGATAACACATGTAGCTGAGATCTACACATGTAGCTGAGTGTCTTCTTTGGACAGAAAAGGGTGGATTTTCATTATGTTGCAGATGTGGAAACTACATGAACCACTCAAGGCAGCAATATGAGTAGAGAAATATATTTGCTAATCTTGTGGTAACCCACGTTTGCGTGCATTGTCAGAGTGATCCAAGTGTCTTCTGGCGAAATTCTAAGGTCTTGAATTGGTGATACAGCACCATGGACATGTAGAAGCTGATGTTGGTGAGATTTACATTCCAGTGATGATTTATTATGTTTACGAAAGACAGACATCTGAATGAGGACAGACTCTTCAAGAACTTTGGAAAGAAAAGATGGAGGTGACAGCAGGTGGTAGTTGCAGAGAGTTGCTAAACAACTCCTGAGTTATGAACAGCCAAAGATTCCTAACTTATTCACCGACAGAAATTTAAAAAGACTAATGCATGCATATGCAAGTTGCCCTGAGTTTTCCAATTTCAAGAATCTACTTAGATTTTAATCAACTTAAGCTTTTCAGTGGTGGACTTGTTTGCTGAAAACTTTCCATTCCATTCTTTCTCAAAATTATGGGGTGGGACCCTCGGCTGTTTGTATCAAAATGCAGGGATCAAAATTTTTTTTCCATTTTAAAGCTGCTTGTTGCAATCATAAACGCATAACCAGAACAGGTATCAGACCTGGGCTGTAGAAGTGAGGTTGTCGTATAAATGCCACTAAGGCAGAAGGAAGAGGGCCAGGCTACTGGAATTTGTCTACTTCTCCAAAGGTAAGAAACGGACAGGTAATGTAAATCAGTGGTGTCAACATGGATATCCAAGTCCAATTTCTCCACATCAAGTCAGGTCAAATAGGCCTACCTTTTCATCCAAACTACTTACAGCACTTAGTAGGATGGCATATTCTTCCACAAGAACACATAGTACAAAATGCAACATGAACTAAAGGAAAAAAACAAACAATAAAATAAAAGGTCAATGACCCAAAGACACAATGTAGTGGCAGATGCATTAGTGGACAAAGGCTCCAAAAGTGCTCTATGCAAGGTCCAATTCATCATGCAAAACAAATCTGATTTGCCATATTCAGGATACTTTTTGCTTTCAAAGATCAGTCATAAAAACCAAGATCGATTGAGGAGTGAATGCATGCAAAGACAAAATGTTTTAGTATGTATTGGTTTCACTGACCTTTTCTCACAGCTGCATAATTAATGGTGACAAATTAGTTGATCGTAAATAAATTGAGGTAAAGCTACAATATTCAACCAAGTAAACAATAAAGTTGGCAAATTACATTCTGCTTTCCTAGTGAGTAGAAAGAGACAAATGACCTTGATGTGATTTCTGATCTGGAGTCAGTCGCCCTACTATGGTGCCACAAGTTCCAGGAAACACACCTCAGAGTAAATTATGTCTAGAGGATGTAGATGTTTTATTTCCGAATCTCTGACATCTTAGTTGAATGACCAGTATAACATTCCATTCTAGAATTTTACTTTCCTTTATTACCCTCATCTTCCTCAAAGTTCAAAGTTCAAGAATAGCATTAGGGAGAGGGAAAGAAGAATCAAATGGAGGCAAACCTCAGGCAGAATCTCTGAGCTCTCTGCTTTCTTCAGAGCCTCAGCCACCTATGCAGGTTGCTGTTTTAGGAACTGCCAAATCTGTCGTCAAGCGATTTAACGGTTTGGATTACAACCAAGCCATCTAGACTTTCTCAATAACCTTTGAGAAGTACTACGCCAGGGTTGATTGCAAATAACAGCACTCTGAATGAGTTGCAGGTGTCTGCTGGCACAGAGTAGTAGGCCTACATGGAGCAAGTTGGTGTAGTCCATTCTTCAGATAACAAGGCACTGCACATCTAGCTGAGTGTCTTTTTTTGGACAAAAAGGGGTGGATTTTCATTATGTTGCAGATGTGGAAACTACATGAACCACTCAAGGCAGCAATATAAATAGAGAATGATATTTGATAATCTTGTGGTAGCCTATTGCTAAAAAACTTTCCAAAATGCTGTTTTCTGAGGACAGTGGCCAATATAATTATACTAAGTATGCAACTCTGCTGAAAAGATACACTGTAGAACAATCCCACTATCTCTCTCTTGCTGGGCAAGTGCTCTACCACTTGAGCTATTTCCCCTTCATGCAACCTTTTTTTTCCATTCGCAATCAAACAAAGCAAACATTCTACAATTTGAGAAATGTCACATCTGTCTGCCCAAGCCTATGGATTTCTCTTTGTGATGAGATTGCCAATGCTATCAAAATACCTTTCCACACCTCCGATGACTTGCATCAGTGAAAATTTCCAGACGTTTTAAGCCAACTAGGTTATACATGTTCATGTGACATACTAGCTGCCACATTCCTTAGCTAGCATGAGATGGTTAGCTCTGCTCTCGGCGTGAAGAAAAATGTGCTCATTGTCTTTTTGCTTATACATGATGCTAAGAAACACATTTCCAAATCAAGTGGTATGGATGATGCGAAATATTAAAAGTTGGGGAAAATTAATCTGGAGTGGTATTTATATGTAATATTTAAAAATAAAAAATAAAAATAAATACTTCCAGAATAAGCTATCACATAATTCAGAATACCAAGCCTTATTGGAAATCTTGTATTTATTACTATTAGAATTTCCATACATTTTGTAAGACACATTAATGTTTAGTTATTTACAGAAATCCAAAGCAAAAAAAAAAAGATTTTAAATATATTTTATAATAAATGTGTAGGTATAGCCAAAATCTATTTCCTGTTGGTGTAATAACATTTATAAAAGGCTTTGAAGCTCTCTGTAACAGGTGCAGTATGGTGCAAGACTGTTTAAAAGCTTAAAATTAATAATGTTTCTGGGGTATCTTAAGGTCAGAGACCTTTTTGATTCTGTACATGCAGAACTGAGGCTCTGATGCAGTGTGTTTCAAGGCTTCTGTACATGTCTAAGCCAGAGCACTCTGAACTGTTCCTGTGAGATAATTACTTCTATAGTGTTAGAAAAGATCTCTGTTTTTAAAAGACTTGAAAATTTATTTGAGAGTTCTGTGGCTAAGCAAGGTTTATTATCTTACCATGGGGTGATACTGACCTGCAACATCATCTTGCTGGTGTTTGGGGGTGTGAGTTGAGATCATCTTTGTTTAAAAAAAGGAAAATCTTGTCAAATGGTGTCAAGCTTCAATTTGCATATATTGAATAATGTATGTTTGAACATTGTTGCGGAGATTTCAAACACTAGTATGTAAAGAAGGTGGGGCAATTACACAATCAGTTCTGAAAACTGTATAAAAATGTGTGTTCTTTGTGTGATTGATAGACATATTCCAGACTATGCTTCATTTGTAACATTGACCTCAGAATAAAGAATAAAATACTCTTTTATTAATGCTTGAGTCTGCGTCTTTGTTTTCTATTTAAAGTGCACTTAATAAAATTACTGGAATGTGGGGAAAATCTATGAACCACATGGTATAATTCACCACCGAGTACATTATTTATTTTATAAATGATATGCCTTATCTGAAAGGTTAATGCCAGACCTCATAGCAGTTTTTCTCTTGCTATGGAGAAAAGTCAAACAAGAACAACCCACTGGGGAGTTCTTAAAAGTAACATGCATTTTTGACCTGCAATAAAGTGGATTTATTTTTCATAAACATTCCTGCTCTTGATTTTAAAAAGCCATTTCATTACAAACATCGCTGTTATATTTTGGAAGTTATTTGTGGTTCATTGCTAAACTAAAGTCAGTACGGGGCTTAGCATGGCAGGCCTAGTGAGTCTATGTGGCTATCCTAACTATGAAGCTTCTTAAGTGTTATTTAATAAATGCCATGAAATGTAACCTAAAATGAATTTGTATCCTAAAATTCATGAAATATTTTTTGATAAAATAGGTCCGTGAAATTAACTGACGTTCTTGTAAAATTAGTATAGTCCTATTATAAGCGCCTTCCATTGCACATGGTATTATGACGTCACAACGTTGCCATGTGACCTCACTATTTGGCTACAAATAGGTATAAATACATACGGTCATTTAATGAGACAAGATGCAAAGTTTTGAAAAGAAATTGTAACGTGTCCGAGTTGAGACAGGAACGTTCACTGACGGTGAGTATACATAAATTAAGATAAATATAATAGTAGCTAATTATGCTCGTAAATTTATTCAATTATTTAATACCTGGGGATATATTTATTGTCACATCTTAGGAAATACAAGGTAAACACAATTTCAAAATGCAATTTTTGCTTTCACAATAAGGGCCATTTTGTGAAAGAGCCTAGCACTATACAAGAGTGAAAGGCTTGCAGCTAGATAACTTGGTCATAGTCTAATTTTAATTCTTTATATTCTCTAATTTGCTAGCTAACATTAGCTAGACTGTCATTACAAAGCTAGCTAAATTGACCATATATAAATAAGTGTGGTTTATGTGAATATAATTCGATTGATTTATGTATTTCACTGTCAGCGGGTTTTGTTTTCCTCTATATTCTGTAATCTCATAGGAAATAGCGGACTATCTTGCCAAAGTGAGTACCAGTAGCAATTTTGCTTAATAGCAGGGCAAGTTACTTAGCAACGGTCATTATTACACATTTTAAATTGGGGCGTTCATCGCTACTGGTCTTGATGCAACAGACGTAAACCTGTCTATGAAAATGGTCTTAGCTTCTACCAGTTTAGCAATTAATCCCAGTTGTTGCAACTGGCCTGTGGGGACAAGGTGTCCAATCAGTTCTGTCTCCCATCAAGTTCACATCCCTTTAAGACATTAAATCCTCGGGCACACACATTTACTGAAAAGAAAATTAACTGCGACTGAAACAACTTCATGAAAGGTTTTATGGACTCACTACATAAGTCTGTCATAGGCATTGAACAACACAAGGAGGAGTATCAGCACTGTCACCCCTCTGCATGTGACTGTCCATGTCACTCCCAATCCCCGGACATCTAACTACACCTGCCCTTTATTACCTTGATTCATGTTCGTATATAAAGCCTCTTGTTTGGTATTCCATTTGCAAAATTTCGTTTGGTAAAACGAAAATTTGATACCTGTTATCTGATACCTGTTATTATGGTTCTGATACCTGTTATTATGGTTCCTGCCTTTTCGCTTGTCCTGTTTGGATTGTTTTATCTAGTCTTTATTCTGCCCAACAAAGCCCTAAATGTGAAGTTGCCTGCAACTCCCATTTTGCCCGCTTCTCAAAACTAAAGTTATGGTTTAATATATATTTGTAGTACAGTTATTTTCTGTTTATTTTGATTAAACCATAATTCAAGAAACATCAGTTGTGCTGCGTTTACTATCATGACAACATATCAGCAGGAACGTGTTCTGATTGACATTAAGAGCATAATGCGATTAGATTTATAGACCAAAACAGCATATTAATCAAATTATTTTTAATAAATGAAGCAAAAACAAGCTTGTGAAGGAAATACTAATATTATCTCTATATACTTTCAAGAAGTGGTGGGGAAAAAATTATGTAGTTCACAAAGTGGTGAGGACAGTGTAAATTGCATATATGGTTTGAAAGGACAAATGTGGGGCAATTATTGACAATTTTCTTGGGAATTTCCAGTGCTTTGTCTCATGAGCTGAAAACTTTGTGGTTTACCATGTTCCACAGGTTTTAAACTGACGGGATTTTTGTTGAGACAGCAGCAAGTTCACACCTTTTTCGATACAATTTACATGCTAGACACCCTCCTATAGAGCTTGATATCAGAAAACACATTGCTATTTTGCAGGAGGATACTAAAACCAACAATATAGATGTCGGCACCATTCTGCCGCATCGCAGTGTGAGTTGCCCCTTGTTTCACATGGGACACCACAAGACTGCAGATGAGGAAAAGCGAGGAGAGTGACTGAGGAAGATGAGGGAGGAGCAGCAGACTCTGAAGGAGGAGAGAGATGTGGCAGCCCCTCCTGCAGATGTGAGTAAATGTATGATAAGATATTTTCATACAGAAGCCATTTTATGCATCATCTCTACTTTTCTGTTTATTGGTCTGGAATTGGTATTTTCAAAGCGCCCCATTCTTATTGTCATGGTAACCAAAATGAAGTCATTTTAATAACATTGTAACTTGTAAGAATAATCTTGACTGTGCAATACGAAACACTAATTTTTGTGTTAGGTGTACAGGTAACAGTCTAAGCAGTCACAATGACAGTAAGCTTTTAGAGTGTGTGGCAGCAGTTGTCTGGGCTGTTATGAATAGGAGAGCTTAATTGTTGGTTAAGAGCTTAATTAATTGGTTCTTGTTCCCTCAGAGAGGCTGGATTTCCTAGTTTAAGTTGGGAGTAGAGAAATTGCAGGCAGTTCTTGTGGAGGAAGAAGAGGATGGAGTCCAACAGACAAGTGAAGGGGACCTGATAAAGAAGATGGATAAAAACATGTTGAAAGCAGAGGAAAAAGTCAGAGATAAGTAGAGAAAGACAATAGAAAAAGAGAAGCAAATGGAAATTAAGGAACGTAAGAAACTGGAAAAGGAATAGAAGGAAAGACGGGAGCACTGGGAGAGGGTGATGAGACTGTTTGCAATGTTGGAGGAGATGAATCAGAAACAGTTGCTGAAGCAGCAAGCCAAAGAGCAAAGAAAATCAGCCAAGGAGGCAGAAAAACGGCAGAAGGAGCTGAAAAAATCTGAAGAACTTAAGGAGAAGGCAAAGATGAGAAGGGTAAAGAATGCGAGAAAAAGAAAAGGATGTTTGCAGCAATTGTGGCTCACTATGAATAGAAGATAATAGATTGAAAAATACACAGTCATGCTAAAAACATTACAAATGTAAGGATAGAACACTGAATAATAAAATCATACAACATAAAAACTGATAAAACAGAGTGTAAAATATAAACAGTGAAATAAAAGAGGGATAAAACTAGACTTATGTTATGTTATTTATGTTATTAAAAAAAGGTTTATGGTCCATGTGATTTTCAGACTGTGATGGCCCAAGTGCCGCAGGACAGAGAGTAGGACGCACAGAATCCCTCGACTTTGACAAACATTTATTGACATACAACGTATATGACAATGGTGGCACTCACACATAACATGAATGGTGAACATGAATACACATAATGCTAATGACAATAACCAAAACATTAACAGAGGCTACACAAACAATGACCAACGAGGAAGCACACACCAACAGGTGTGTGCCATCAACACACAACACCAACAACATTATACCTTGTGCAGGTGTGTGCCATCAAGGAGGGTGTGCTCACAAAAGATAAACGTGAATTCTTCTGCATGCGGCGGGCTGTACTATGTGACTGGGGGCGGGGGCATTCCATGACAGTACCCCCTCCAAAGGGGCGCGGCTCCTGATGTGTCCATTCCAGGACTGCGATCCCTAGGCTGCTGTATATACATACACACAAATACAACTAAAGGTAAGGCCTGGTGCCCACCCAACACAAGGTGGGCTAGGAACCACCAACAAAGAAGATCTCTCCATAGGATGCAGAAAAGCAAGAGTCCGTGCCCGTCTCAGGGCAGTCCGATACGCTCCACATATCATGACGATGTGCCTGTAGACACACAAAAGGTGCAGACACACAAACAAACGTGCCTACAGACACACACATAAGGCGCAATAACGCAGCACCTTCTAGCAGCACAGGCACTGGAGGCATGTCCATTGCCCCACTGGACACACAGGGGTGCATGTCCGCCCCGGCTCTGAATGTGCTACTCCCCCTAATGGTTCCCTTTTGCCAGCCACTCTAGGAGCACCCCAGAGGCAGTCCAGCTCAGGGACTTTGAGTGGACCCATCCAGTATTCCTGGTGTATCCGCGGAAGAGGAAGAAGGTGGGCTTTTCCCTCACTAGCTAGAAACTTAGCTGGCTCCACCAAACTGCCTTCACCGTGGTCCCCGTGGAGCCCCTTGGCTCTCTGCTGCCTTGGATTAGTAGCCCTAGCCCCCCCAGGAAATTCCAGGGGGCAATCCATTCCCCTTCCGGAGTGACCGCAAATTCTGGTTGCAGACCTCTCCTCAAGATCCAGGGATCCCGGTAGCAACTTGGGATGTCCTTAGGCACATCCCTATAGAAAGTCTGTTTTCTGTCGAAGGAGTTGGCGTCCTGTGGTAGTTGGTCATTCTGTAACAGCCCGAGTGCCACAGGGCAGAGAGTAGGATGCTCAGAATCCCTCGACTTTGACAGATGTTTATTAACACACGACGTAGACAACAACAGTGGCACTCACACATGTCATTAAAGATAAATATGAATATACATATAACATTATTATATAAACACTGAAGGTGGCTACACAAACGAACGTTACCACTAAATAGACATTGACAGCGACATCTACATAGACAATGACCAACAAGGGACCCCACTGACAGGGGTTTAAATACAGACAAACAATTAACATTAAACTCTGTGCAGGTGTGTGCTATCCCAGGGGGACATGGTTACGAATTAGACAATCGTGAATCCCCCTGCACACGGCGGGCTGTACCACGGGACTTGTGGTGGGAGGAGCATTCCATGACACAGATGCCCCAACTG
Source organism: Electrophorus electricus (assembly GCF_041902795.1). Classification (NCBI taxonomy): domain Eukaryota; kingdom Metazoa; phylum Chordata; class Actinopteri; order Gymnotiformes; family Gymnotidae; genus Electrophorus; species Electrophorus electricus. The sequence continues at coordinate 22,609,562 of NC_137501.1, forward strand.
TGATGGAGTTTGCAGTTCTGCAACCTTCTAAATTATTAGAATGAAACAGCTCAACAGCATTTATTACAGGTCCACCCCACAGGCCCCACGTATGTGTCTACTTAGTCATCGCTCCATGTCACTGAATAAAATCAAGCAGTCCAAGTTGTTTATGGAATGTAATAACAGGCTATGGAAGAACTGAGTGATGGGAGATGAATTATGCATAAACAAAACATAGGCCCACATAATCTTGTGTTTGTAAGTTGAAGTAGAGGAGGCTGAAGAATACACATTTTAGCCATCAGAAATAAAAACAAAGGAACAGTTAGATAATGAAAGCAAAAAGGTGATTAGAAATGGTGTGTTAGCCCTACACATACTCAGCTGCAGTATATGTGAAGTTCACGTCACATGAAATATACCTAAATGGTTTTTTTTTGTTTGTTTTTTTATAAATGATCCCTTTTATGTTTCATAAGTGCTGCAACAATTGCAATTTACTAATTCATTGTGCTGCTATAGCTACAGGGGGTGCATGCGCATGTGTTTGTAATGTTTTGAGCTTGAGTGCAAGCACACATGTGGAGTACAATTGTCTCATATGAGAGAGTATAGAAAGTTATAGTCTGATATATGACATGAAGCCATGACTAAATGACAGCAGGGAATGAATAAAAAGGAGTGAGTTTAATAACACTGTTATGGTATGTCTGTGTGTGTGTTCGTTTTTGTGGCCACACTTTCCCCGACTATCACACCTGTTCCTTGTTTTATGTCGATACTGTGCGTGAATATAAGGTCTTGTTTTGTCATTGATTTTTGTTGGTGTTTAACCTTACATCGGCCTGTGAGCCACATTGTCTTCGTTGTGTGTGAATAAACGTATCACTGTGTTTAACTTGGTTCCTTCCTGCATCTTGCCTAGCCTCCCGCATTATAAACACAAAACAGAAAAGACTAATGGTTCGTAGTATAATCATACTTAACCAAACCAAGAAAAAACAAGAAAACACTATAAAACAAACACATACACGTGACTATAAACGGACGTAAAACAAAGAACAAAGGAGACTAATAGATTAACAGTCATAACAATGGGAGCTTTTGCTTGAACACGGATGAAACACAAATAGACATTGCCTAAATAAATGAGGAACACAGAAATACAAACCAGGCTAAAACGAACAAAGGGAATCCATAATTACATAAGCAAACAGAAAAAAACAAAACACAGTAAGGCAGATAGAATACTAAGAGCATGACCAGAGAGACAGGAGACACACAAGGGGTTTAAATAGGAAGGTTAAGAGGGCAAAAGTAGAAAAGTAGAAACAGCTGGAAATAATTAAGGGAAAAGAACAAACCAAACCAGAAACTCGGAAGTAAAACATTTACCATGGAACCAGGGGAAGGCTCAGGAATGGGAATGTGCCAGTGTTGTTTCTGCTATTTGGACGCAGTTATGATGCAAAACAAATATGGCGGTTACATTACTGCATTTGGAACAGTACCACAATGTTTAATTTAACCTTCTTAAATCCAAACCGATCCAGAGTGACAGAATTTCCCAGTCCAAGTCCAGGATGCAGCCACAGAGGGAGAAGTTAAGACCTAGCAGTCTTAGCTTTTCAACCAGACACAGGAATGATGGTGTTGAATGCTGAACTGCAGTCTATGAACAGAATTCTAACGTATGTGTCTTTTTGTTCAGATGGATGGGGTCAGATAAAGTGAGGACAACTGCATTATCTGTTGAATGGCTGGGATGATGTGTAAACCTTAGGTAAACAGCACTGGTGTCCAGTCTGCAGAGATACACAAAAGCAGCAGCCAAAACGTAAATGCCCTCTTCACCAATCAACCATTCAAATTGTACACCCAGTTTAAGTGCAACAGAATCCTGACTGATCTACCCAGAGCAGAAACAGAACAGTACTGAAAAAACATGTGGGAGAATGAACCATCACAAAGCACCACTATGGGTATGCTCACCTGCTCACCTGCTCTGTAGGTAAGAGAACTTAGAACAGAGCACCACAGTCTCCCAGAGCAGGAACCAATCAGCAGTACAACAGCAGATGTCCAAGAGTGGGTCAGAAACATGAAGAACTAGGAAGCCCCTCGACCTGACATGATCCATGATTAATGGCTAATGAAACTTAACAATCGTGCATGACCAACTAGCAGGAAATCCACCTGTTAAAGACTTGACAGTACTGGTTTAGAAGGCAGGACAATATAGGTCTAGAAGGACACTAGCAAGTACCAAAAATACAAATACAGACCAATACCCTGCTTGAGTTTCCTGTCAGGAATACTAGCCACCAAGGTAGATAAATGCATATGAAAGTACATGAGCACTACTCAGAAGAGGATTGGTAACAACACCAAGGGCTCAAAGCATTACATCCTGACAGACAGAGCTGTTCACTAGGATTCCAAGACCAGACAGACCAACCTAAGTGTCTTCTGGATTCACTATATTGGCACGTACCTGGATGCTCAAAAGCCCTGAATAAAGTCAATGAGATCATAAGGTTCTTCATGCAACTCAATGGAACACAATAGGACAACACTAAAGGCAATTTCACAGACAATTACCTTGGAACAGTGAAAAATTTCAGACCTTTCTAGCCAACTAGGTTATATGCATTCATGTGACCTACTAGCTGCTACAGTACCTCAGCTAGCATGAGATGGGTAGCTGCACTCTCGGCATCAAGAAAAATATGCTCAGTGCCTTTTTTGCTTATAAGGTGTTATAAGGTAAGAAACAAATCGCCAAATCTGGAGGTACGGACAATGCAAGATGTTAAAAATTGGGGGAAAATAATCTTCTCTATCCAATATTACTTGAGACTTGGTGCAATGACTATAAATGGTAAGAATGTAGTTCAGGGATGATCAAGAAGCACTGTCATCTCATACCATTTATGTAGAACTATTTAATGGAAGTGAAAGTGCACCTGAAGGCATGACTGCACTGTGAGGACCTGCCCGACTGGTCCATGGATTTCACAGCTGTAAAATCATTTTCTGAGTACATACCATATTATTGTAAGTGGACCTACATTCATTGGTAATGTTTTAATCATAACCAACCAAATGAAAGCTGCCACTATCTGATATAGCAAAGCTGGGAGAGCGTTAGGTTAAGTTCAAGTTCAAAAGGCTTTTATTGTCATTTCAACTATATACAAGTACACAGCAAAAATGAAACAATGTTCTTCCTGGACCATCGGGCAACATAAAATAAAACTGACTGAAAATCTAAAGGTCCCAAGTTCAATCTTGGGTTTTGGCGTGCCTGAGAGAGCTCCTCATCAGATCTTTCTTTTTTTAATATATTTAAAATCTCATATTTTCTGCCTGAGCAAAAAGTAGGCACTTTTTCTAGCTTTAATCATACCTACTCTTTCTTTGGAAATCTGGTTCATTGCTGCATGAATAAGCAGAGAGATTTGGAGCAATTTTTTGTCTGGGTCTAAGGGGCAATTTAATCAAACCAAAAGATGCTATTTTAGCTAGTTTGTCAAATGAACATGTCAAACCTTCAGAGACAATGTGTCTAGCTACAGAGCTCTGCAAGGTTTAATTCTTGGAAGTATTTGAAGCCATAGAAAGTTATTCTGTAAGCATTGCTTAACTCGTTAAAAAGAAACAGTTAGAGCCAATGGCTGCCAGATCTAACATAGCTCACATTTTATACTGTTTGCATAGCATATCAGAATCTGCAAGAACTATTCCTGTCATTTCAGGAATAAGCTTTTTTGACTTCACAGCTAGATGAAATATTTAGGGTGGATGCAGGATTTGGTATGATCTCCTAGAGAATTGCCATGCCACTGTGTCTTCAGCTTTTGTCCGATCTGCAAACAAGTCCCACTCTAGGAGAACTAGCTCAAGTGGTAGAGTGCTCTTTTAGTATGTGAGTGTTAGTGGGATTGATGCTCACATTCTTAAGTCTAGAATTTGTAGTTTTTTTCTATGATGAAATCATTTCTGATAGCAAATGTTTCTGGAGTCCTTCATTTGTGGTATCTCAGTGTCAGGCATAATCAGATCCCAACACATTTCAGTTCAGACTAAAGGATTTGAACTCCCTGGCACTGCCAGACACCTAACTTGCTATAATTTGATAGAGATGATGCAAGTTATCTGCATGCCTCTTGAATGGCTTCTTTGACCAATTCACACAACGATCTCACACAACGATCAAGAGCCTTACACTAATGCCAAAGTGCCTCTGATTTGATACTTTTCTTTGCAATGTTTAAAATTTGTCAACAAGCACAAATCCATGGATAAGATTGCTAATTGTGAACTCAAGATTACAATCTCATTTTTCTGTCTTAGCAGACAAGCAATGTTATAAGCAACACAAGTTGAAAAATGTGCCTTTTTTTGCAATGTCTGGTTTGTTTGCAAGGAGTCGTTCATCAGCCAAAATCCACATTGCCCATATGGGGATTGAGCCCATGATCTTGATGTTATTAGTACCACTCTCTGACCAACTGAGCTAATCGGCCTTTAACAGGTTATTTAACAGGTTATTTAGCAGCTCTCGGTGCAGCAGTGAAGGGATCCTTTCCATGAAATTGTAGACTTGGTGTCAACAAGATTACATCCATTTTTCGACCAAGCATAGGTGAAAGTTGACACATATTGTTCCCTCCTACAAATGGTCATTCTGCAGCCAACTTTTGAATTAAACTTCAAAAGCAAATGTGTAGAAGCTGTTGTTAAAGAGCAATTCAATGTAGTTGACTCTGTACCGCTATTAGTTATGCAATGGTGTCTCAATACTAGCACTAACTGAACAATGTTCTGTATAAATATGATCTTGGCTGTCATTCTTTTCACTTGTCACTCTAGAAACAGTTAAGCTATAAACAACCACTTAGAGAGAAAATTGAGAGAGAGTGAGAGGGACATATAGACAGCAACATGAACATCCTCACTAAACCAGCTAATGTGTAAGCTTAGTATCACCATGCATTATTGGTTGATTATTTGACATCATTTGTGGGATGAGAAAACTTGCCCTGGTAGGGATTTGAGTATACATATATATCACCAAGAGTGGCTCTTGTTGACAGCTACGGAATGGAGCAACCATCAGCTACCTCCTGTACATAGATGTGGTTCCTTGCTTTTTCCCAAATTCTACTAACATTTATTAAGTACACTGAAATAGAAAAATAAAGATGCAAACTCAAGAATTAAATGAGGCATTATCTGGAGAATGCCTAACAGTCACACAAAGAACCCAGATATTTATACAGTTTTCAGAAGTGATTATATAATCGCCCCACCTTCTTTACGTACTGTTTGAAATCTCCACCACTATATGTAACATACAATGTTCAATATATGTGAATTGAGATCCATCATTCTGTATGTTGAAGCTTGACACCATTATATGCCACTGGAAGAGTTTCCTTTTTTAAACAAAGATGATGTCAACTCACACCACCAAACACCTGCAAGATGGACTTTCTTCTGCACCATTCTGTGCATCTTAAGATAACAAACCTTGCTTAGCCACAGAACTCTCAAAGAGGGTTTCAAGTCTTTTATAAAAAAATGATCTTCCCCAACACTAATGAAGTTATTTCTCACAGGAACAGTCCAGAGTGATCTGCCTTAGACTTGCCTTCAAACCACCTGCATCAAAGCCTCTTTCTGAACTTACAGACCCCAGAAGGCTCTGACCTTAAGATACCCTAGAAATATTATTCATTTTTATGCTTTCAGACACAGTGTAACAGGACTTTGGCCCATTCCATGTGGACAAACTGAAGAGCCAAATGTTAGAGGGATAATGTGGAAAATACATTGCATTGAAAGACTTTTATTTTAATTACATCGCTATCAGAGGGAACAAACTTGCCGATTGCTGGTGTTCTGTAAAGTTATTGTAATTGTCTTACATTGTTCAGGGTGGCCAGCTGACGGTGTAGATAACTACTAGAGTTAATGTATATGTGTAGCTATAGATATATCTATAGGTATTCTCTTCAGATACCACACTGGAATAATAAACTGGTCCAAGGAGGAGATAGAAGCCACTGACATCAAGACAAGGACACTTCTTACAATGCATGGAGGGTATCATCCCAAATCCAGTAATCTGCAACTGTACACTAAGCAGAAGGAGGAGATATTAACAAATCATGACCATTAAACCAAAGGTTTAGGTTCTTAATAACAGCAGTGATTTTGGACAGAAGAATGACTTCTAGGAATCAAGCAGCTATGCACATGATGGTTAGTAAATACTGATTGCCAAAGTTTGTGTTAGGTAGAGGGCCAACACAGTCAACTAGCACATGTTCAAACGCTCCCCAAAAACATGGATGGGTAAAAGAGGACCAGGAGAAACAAACACCCCAGTATATAATAATAATAATATAAACAAACCTGTCCAGATCACCAGAGCAGTCTGGTTGATCAGCTTCTGATTCTGATTTACAAAAACATCTTCCTTGTTGTCATGATTGACTCCTCCTAGTGTCCTGTCTCCATGGTAACCCTGTTTGTGTCCTTGTTTATTTCCTGGTTTCTTTTCCATGTCCTCTTTTGTTGTTGTTCTGTTAGTTACACCCCTCGTTTGGTTTTACAAGCCTTGCTTCATTGCTCTCACCTGTTTCTAGTTAGATCTCATTTGTACTTGTGTATATACAGCCTGTGATTGTGTCAAATTCAGACAAAATATTTTTAGATGAACTCATAATAAAGTAGTATGACCATGACCATGAAAAAAACAGCATTCAAAATCTGTTCCTTTCCATCAAATGGGTTAAAACAAATTGGTGGCTACTGAGCATGCCTAAATTTGCTCTGGCTTTATTGAGTGGGATATTTTGGGACATTTCCCAAACCAGGGCATTTCTGTGAAGACCCCAGTAACTGCTTTGAAAGATGGATTGTATATCTATTTTTCTGATTTTCAGTCCCAGTAGCATACATAGCTAAGAGACAAATATAGGAGGATTAACCAGGGTAGCATAATTTGTAGTGATGAGCAGACAAAGCTATTTGAAGCTTTTAGAGTTTATTCCTGATTGTGCCTGATTGTAAAATAGTCAAAACATTGAAAGCTGATTGCAGAACAGCAACACCAAAAATTATAGCAGGCCTAATTTCAAAACTACGTAGCACTGCAAACTGTACAACACTCCACTTTTTTTAAAATTTCATTAAAAAGAAAATCGAAACTGTCCCACTCCACCCAGTGTTTAGGTGATGTTTCAAATTTCAGATCTCAGTCATGTGGTAACAGTAACTTTCACACATGCTTCAATACAATGTGTCAAGTCAATGGGCTTTGCAATAGTGATATAAGCGATGCCTTGGTATCAAACATACCATCACTAATAATTTGGGAAACAGTTCTGTCATATATGAACCTGTTCTGTCATATATGATAAAGACTTCTTCAGAGAGCTCATTTCGCAGGAAAACAATATTTGGTTTTTGACTGCCCTCTCGTGGTCATAATGAGTATTTATTACCTCTGTATTATTACTTCTGCCCTCACACCTTTGTCAATTTACTCTCCTGTTAACCCTGCACATGGATCATGATAACTTGCCTCCATATACCTTGTTTCATTATGCTTCTATACACAGAGGCTCAATCAACAATAAAACATTAAAACTATGTAGTACAGATTTTGATTCATGAAAAGTGCTTTTTATGTACATGCAGGAAGTGTCAGTATAAAACTCTCCATTCACAGATCCCAACCACAGAGTGAACACATAATCTCACCCCATGAATTTTCAGTATTAGTTTTGGGTTCAACATTAAAGCCAGTTACAGCACAATCCTCATTTCCTCTATAGTCATTGGGTTGCCCTGCCCACCAGTACCTTAAAAGCACACAGGAAATCACTCAGTCCCTGTTTCTCATCTAGAGCTGATCATGCACTGTAACTGTACACTGAAATTTACCTCACAAATGATTTCACAACAGGACATTTCTGAATGGTTAGTTATTACCTTTATTCACTTTGCAGTTTCTTTTTGTATGTTTGTAAATTGGCCCAGGAATTACAATTCCGCTGGCTGTGGTGTCTGTGCATTGCAGAAAACCCACTGCCAGTGATTCAAGTATTTTTATAGTGTTGATGTACTCACATTATTCATGTGTTGCTAAGATGAAATTCATCTTACACACGTTCTGCAAGCAAACTAATAGTGAAGATATTCAGTGAATGAATTTACTGCTTGTAGGTATCTGAAGTGTTCCCATATTGAGTGTCCCTGTACTACAACAGAAGAGTCTACATGGGTGAATCTACATGGGTCTTGTGGGTGAACTGAGGAGTAGATGTTTTTGGATTGTTGACTGGTTTTATTTTGTGAATAAGAGTGTGTTTTTGTATTTTGTTTAGTTCTTACGGTGTGTATGTGTGAACCAAAGAATAAAGGACACAGACCATCAGTTGCAAGCCAATCTATTAATCAGCAGGGATGCTACACCTGTCCTTTATTGCTTTTTCATTATGCTTTATGCAAGGCTCTGCAGAGGGTGGTGAAAATTGTACAGTGCATGGGAGCTGCTCTCCCATCCATTCAGGTCGTGTACAAGAGATGTCTGAAGATGGCCAGCAGTATGTTCTCTGAGCCCTCATAACCCAGCCAGTCCCTGTTCCAACCATATCATCTGGAAAAAGGTACTGGAACATGCGATCCAGAACCACCAAATTTTTCTTAATTTGTATAAGAAAAACCATCCCTGCGAATTTGAATTAAGTCTCTCTCTCTCTCTCTCTCTCTCTCTCTCTCTCTGTCTTTCTCCACCAAATATTTTAAATCAGGAATGCAGCCAGTTTTTACCAGCACAGAATTTTACAGAATTTTAATCAAAATATTGTTCACACTATTAGCAAAAATGCAATTTATCTCAAATATGGTGAGGTTCTAAAAGGAGTAAACACAACTAACTAGTAGGGATCAAAAGGGCAAGGAATAGAAACAGTATTAACAAAAATATGTTGTCTGTATATGTAATTCCAAGGTGATTCATTATAAACTAAGGGACAGTAACACTGTTTTTTATTTAATATGCAGCTGTTTAATCTGTTGTAGCACTTATGGTGAAGGACTCTAAAACATGATAACTCTTCACTCATCAAATACACATCATGACACCAGGACTTGCTTTAATCCAATATTAATAATAGATTATTCCATTCTGTAATGATAAAAACTATGTGATGATAAAAACATACAACATACTGTTTATAATAAACAGTATCTCAATATCAACACAAACAACAACAACAACAAAGGCAAAAACATACCTGCTACCAGGGGGCAGTAAAACTCAGTAGAGTGAACAGAGAATGTGAAAGAGCATTATCCTTATTGCTCTGCCCACTCATCAATAGTCCAACTACAGAAATTGGGAAGTAATCAGTTAGTACAAGTTAGAGAGATGTCATTAGATCCCCAACAAATCACAAGAAATCACAAGAAATGGTATGAATGTGATTCCCAACACTATTAACCACTGTCCTTAACATAAGATTAACTATATGTAACTTTTCACTCAAATTGGGTCATACAAAATGTTACAAATTTGCAATTACAATCACATAGATTAATAGGTCTTCTGACAAATTAAAATAGTAATACATTCAAATGCTTTTAGCCTACTCACAGTTAAGAGTTCAAAAGAGAATGAGAAATGTGAAAATACTGTTGCAGTTTTATTGTGATTTTGTAAGAGGTTTATCAGAAGAAAAAAAAAATTGTCTCTTATATTGCACTTTTTCTTACCCACTGGATGGAGGACTGGAGCCATCTACCCATTGCCAGGTGCCCTCTGTATTTATGTCAGTCAGACCAATCCAAGCATGACTGTTGCTCACCATTGTAAACAAAAATTCCTGCACATGTGTTTGATAAGTAAGAAAAGGCATTGGAAGTTTAACTGTGTTCTCCCTCACATGGGCTCCAGCTCTCTCTCTCTCACATGTTCCTCTCTGCTGTTTATGATCACCAGGTCTGCTCCTCTCTCTACAGTCCTGTCTGTTCTCACTCCATGACTTCTCTTCAGTAGAGATGTAATATATGCTGGAGTTGAAGTATCTCCAGCATTGTTTCCTGGTCTCGACTTGTGGTGGTAATTCCAGAGAAATATGAAATAATCAAAATGTAATCAACTATGTCTTGGAATATTTCAAGAAAGAGCCACATTTATAACCATTTATGAGCACTTGGTGTGTTATTGTCTGATACACAGCACTGTGCAAAAAATCTTAAAATATAGTTTATCTTAAAATCATGTTTACTTTGCATGTAAAACACTATAATACACAGGTAAACATTAGTACGTCATTAATGCAAGTACATATTAAGATAAAAGGATTATTATGATGAAATATAGCAATAATTATTTTTCCTTTTATAATTTAATGGAAAGAACAGGTAGACACATGCCTATTGCACCTCCAGTGGTGCTGAAATGACTTGTAAAATATTTTACTGTGATAATGATAATCACATTGACACACCTGATGCCTGTATAAGTACACATGGAGGAAGAGCAGCACAGAGCCTCACCCTCAGCATAACTGTGTTTAATTACTTGGACAGAACAAAGAAAAAATAAGCTTGGTGCCATTGTGTCACTTTTTAAGTAAATCAACACTTACTACCCATATAACAACTGTAGATGCAGTTTTCTTTGGTGCTTAACACCTTTGCACCGTACTGTAACAGCCTGCACTCACCCATTTCAGAAAACCTTTTTTGGAGTCCTTTTTTCTCTTTCTTTAGCTGGTCTCTCTCTCTAGTCAGGTTGTTGTAACTGGTCTGTAGCTCATCTCTCTCTGCAGTAAGCTTGACCCACAGCCCTGTGATGGCAGCCAGTAAGAGAACATACAGTAGCCCCAGACACAGTGCAGCCAGTCTGGAGCATCTGTAGTGTTGGTTTCTGGAATCATACACATTTAAGAAGAATTACATAATCCAATATATTTTTTTTCAAATTCTCATTATAACCAACATCACCACATGAAGGGAGGTTTATTGCTACCCATAAAGAAACTCCTGATGCAGAGTTCTTGTGCTAATTTTGTATTTACTGGCTGTGTGAAATTCTGCAGTGAGTTACACAAGAGAAATACATTTTCAGCACTTGGCAGCCCATGCTTGAAATCGTAAGTTCCTCTGGATAAGAGTGTCTGCCAAAATGCATAAAATGTAAAAATGCAAATGTAAGTTTCAGGGAGGCGCAATCAAAACTACTTCCTTTGCTGAATTTGTCACACTCCCTGGTCCTGGCTATATTTCTCAGCATTTACCCTCCACATCTGTCACTCCATCCAGCTCCTCCAATCGCCTCAAGGTCATCCCTTCAACCTCTCCTGTTTATCACTTGTCATCACCTGTCTATCATCATTCACCTGTCTATTTAAACCTGTCTGTTAACATGCTTTCTTTGTGAAGTATTTCCATGTCTATTAAATGCATACTGAGTGCTCTCTCTGGTTGCTGTACTGGTTAGCGTCCTGTTTTATGCCTCTTAGTTTCAACACCCTCTGGTTTGTTCACTGTCTTGGACTGATTCTTGGTTTAGAAAGGTTTAGAATGTTGATGCATTTACACCCTTGTCTAGCCCATATGTTTAGTCTTCATTATCTGGCTACTGACCTACATCTGTTCTTTGACTGTGGCTCTGGATTATTCTTTTATGAATAAAACCTCCTCATTTGATTTTATCTGCACAAGTCTGTTTCCATGCTGTAATATTACAGAAGTCTCCAAAATGTTTTTTGAAAGACCTTTCATATACCATTATTAAGTGTATGACACAATACGACGTAGATTGAACCTTTTAGTTAAACCAATTAACCAATCCCCATGTCACGATTTGTCCCTCTCAGCTTCCATGTTCCATGTTTTCCCTGTCTTGTGTATTTCAGTTCCTTGCCGTAGTGACGTTTTCTCCGCCCCAATTTGATTTTCCACACCTGTCCCTTGTTTCTAGTTTTGTTAAGTTCATGCATTTAAACCCTGTCTTGATCCCTGTGTCTGCACTGTTTATGTGTTGATTGTGGTTGTTAGGTTCATTGTGTTTGGTTGTATTGAATGTTTGAATGTTGATTTGGACTCTGTGTATCCTAGCCTTTGTGTTTCTTAGCTTTGAGTTTTCCTAGCGTCTTTTGTTATAGCCTGAGTCCCCTGTTTGACTTTGTATGTTATTGTTTTGTCATGTATTCTCATAATCTCTACATTGGCTCTATGACCCTGGACTACTATAATGACTACGACTCTGCATTTGCCCTTAATCAATCTCGCGCTTCTCCACACTTGCGTCCGCCTTCTTAACGCTCAGTGTTACACCCCAACTTGTTACAACTGACACTGGTATGTTTAGGTAAAGGCCCATTAGTGATAATAATAATAATACAGTATTAGTCAATGGAAAACCCCCATAAATATGTGTTGTTACTATTACTGTGTGTATCTTCTCAATATTCTGGCAATGAACATATTTGTTTTGAATGTCTGATCATGAATTTCCATATTTTCCTCATTTAAATAAATGTCTTCATATTAATTCTCACTGTCATCTCAATCTGCTCTGCTGTCTGAAGTGTAACTGCTCTGATAGTTTCAGTCTTAATACCTGTTGTACTTCTTTTGAATAATGTGTGAGTACACAACACTCTTCAGCTCAAACTGATTCTGTGGGTGCAATTTCAACTTTATGCCACAGAGAGCAGAATGTCATAGAGGGATTTTTCACCTTAAAACAGTGTAATTATCTCTTATGTACGGTACTTTGTGTAAGCAAGAACATGCCTGCTAATTTGAATTTATATTAACAGTAGTGTGTTCAGATGGTCAACAGTGCCTTGTGCTGAAGCTAATATATGCAAATGTGCCTATGTCTAATAATAAATAGCCTAGTCTAACTTAGAGAGATTGTGTGAGACACTGATTCCTGCTATAGATGTGAGGTTGTAACAGGTTGTTACATTCACATTCCGTGTTTCCTTGGTTTCCTCCCTGTACTTCCTTGTGAAATTGAGTGGGAAAAGAATTCAATCTCTTATATCCAAGCTTCAGTATAAACCTGACTCCCTTTCACATACTTGTATTTTGAGGAGTTTATATAGGATTAGTTCTCTTGTTTAATAGTAGTCTATGGGATTAGTTGGTGTAGCTAAATTAAACCCCAGATGAGCAAACATCAAATTTATGTCCTAGGGTGCAAGTCCCTAAGGTAGTGCAGTCAAATTACTTATAGTAGATTGCAGACAGTTTGGAGCAACTGCTCCCTACAGTGTCCCCTCCTATAGTGTGAAATGCACAGACATGTGTACTTCAGGCTTATATTAGCTGAACATTCACATCAACATATCTTTACACTTACATAATCTTGTAATTATGACATTACAAAAAAGATGCGTACAAATATGTGGTGTGTGGACAGGATGTGCAATTTTAGTGCTGTCAGTTAAGGGCTTTGGGGAAGTTGTTCCAAATTGTCATGCGTGATAGGCAGAAGACATGTTGAGCACAGTTTGAGATGTTGAGGTTTAATGAAACCAATAAAGGGGAAATCCAGCGGCAGAGCCAGAAACAGGCTTAATCAACCAGGCAGTGAATGGGCAGGCAAAAGAGGTAAACAGAAGAAACCAGGTGTAACGTTGAGCGGTAAGGAGGCAGACGCATGTGCTGAGAGGAGTGAGATTTAATAGGGGCAAATCCAAAATCAGAGTCGTTTATATGGTCCAGGGTCATAGAGCCGACATGCAGAGTACGAGGAAACATAATTAAACAAAACCAACACACGAAGGCATACACACGGGGAACAGGCTAGGAACTAAGGCTAGGAAACACAAAGACTAAGATAAACACAAAGGCACGGAGTACAAAAAAAACAACAACCATAACACACTCAAACATTAATTCAAACAATGAAACCATGAAACACTGAAACAATGAACAGCCATGACCAAGGCACACAACAGGGTTTAAATACATGAAACAAGGCACAGGTGTAAGCAATCAAACCAGGTGAGGACAAAACAAAACTATGGAACGGAACTAAACACAAAACAGGGAAAACGTGGAACACGGAAGATGGAAGGGACTGATCGTGACACCAGGCATAGGATCAAAAACTGGAGAGCTGGGTGACTACAGTATAGAGCAGCTTCATAACAATAAGGTAGGGCAGAGTGAGACTTCACAAAGAAAGCTACAAATGAGTTTAATTACAGATTAGGCATAATGAGATGCAGGTGAAATCTATAGACTGGGGATGGGAAAGACACAGAAGGATCATGAGGAATGTAGTTATTGGGAGGCATGACCTTATATATATATATATATATATATACATTGACAATATATGCTATATGCAAAAGTTTTTTCCTGGTTGGTATTTGGTATAATTATGGTTAATTGTATTACATTTTGGTACAGAGCAAGCAAAGAATGAATGCAGCTTGAAAAAAAGTGTTTACTACACTCAAGTGGGTGAACTATGGAAAACAAACAAACTGAAAGCCAGGAAGAAAAAAAAACAGATTGGAAATAATAGAACAGTCACTTAGGAAGCTGGTATCTCTGGTGTCAAAACAAATGTGAAGCAATGAAGGTTCTTGTGGGCTTAAATAATATCAGCTTGGACAGGTGTACATAATTGGGGTAATAACAAGGTAGTTGGGGGTGAAGGGAGGTTGTGGGAGTGATTGTGATGTGTGGGAATGTGGGCGTAATAAATTATTTTGTTTATCAGAGAGAGATCCAAAATGATGTTAGTACAAATTCCTAAATTATTAACATACCTTCTAGTTCTGAATTAGCAACAAATAAGTTGTAAACAGAATCTATAACTCCATTCAGCCCTGCTAAAATAAGATTTTGTGCAGCTGTATGTTGAGATTTTATTACGATTTGTGTGGTTGTACTCCACCTCTGTGTTGGAGTCATGTCTTTTGGGGTGGGATAACAGAACTCCCTGTAGTCACAACACGTACAGTTCAGCAGAGAAAAAAAAATTGATTGTTCCATGTCCATGAAGCTCTGCGTGTGCAGCAGAGAAAGGCCAGAGGAGGCTCTGTCCTCTTACATTTTCTGTGGGTGTGTTATTCATTTACAGATTTTTTTTTTTTTTCTGGTGAATTAAATTTATGTCCAGTTGTTGAGGGTGATATTTAAGCATAGATGGAATGAGGGAGCTTTCTTGAATTCACACCTCATCTACACAGTGGTCCTCAGTCTATCTATCACCCTTTATGTGTACACACAGACACACACACCTAGTGTGAGTGAGTTTATGCACAAGCTAAAAAATATTAGTGGTTCTAGAAAACATAACTGGTGCTGTCATGCCCCGGACACTACCCAGTTAGGAAAACACACACAACCACACGCACATACCACACACCCACTCATACCACTTTCCTTTCCCAATAACTCACTTATTAAATCTTGCTTTCACCTGCCCCTTGCTTTCCTCACACCATTTAATCCCCACAGGTGCCGTCCTCCAGCCCTTTGCATTTGGCCTGCTACAGCCTAAAGTGCAAAGCCTGGATCCTTCCTTCCAAATTTTTTTTGGCAGACTTTGTTTCTTTTTATACTTTTATAAGCATTTTCCTTATTTGCCAAAATAAAACACTGCATCACTGGTGTCTCACCCTATGTTAAATGTCACAGCTGCATGTTTAATGTATAGAAAACGGTCTACCTGTGGCATTTTTTTTCTAGGTGGATTTTTTTTTATAAAACTGTATTTGGAAGAGTTTATGGTCTATTTGGTCTTAACTATAGCCTAAGTTTGGATTTCTCTATATAAAAACCCTAAAAAATACTTTGAACAGACTGAAGGTGTGGTGTCTCTTAATCACAGATCAGCACATTCTCACAATGTTCATAAATGGGCCTCTACATCCCTACCAAAAATGACATTTCTTTCAGGATTAATAAAGTATTATTACCTTATCTCTTATCTTAAATCAAGTTTAAGAGAATCATTGCAATCCACTATGCTCTTCTGAAGTATAACCCTCTGCTTGTATTTTTAATTTTAGAATGACAGCTTTCCCCTTTCACTCCTTGTGTCATTTGCTCATGACTTCAGAGGTACACTAATAACCAGCCATGTAATGAATATCTCACATATTTCAAATTATGGATGATCCTTTTTCAGTCTCTGAATCCAACTGAGATGGAACCTCCCCACCCTTCAGTTGGCATCTAGATGTGGCTCAGCCTCAATGCCACCTATACCTGGACCAGTCTCTTCCACCATGTCGTCTACCACCATGAAGTTGTTTGCCTCCCAGCCCACCTGTCCCTGGACCAGTCTCTACCACTCTTTCTAAGTTTTGGTTCCTCTTGAAGCCTCTTCCTCTCAGCCTCAGGAAGTTTTTCCTCACTACTGTCATCTTTGGCTTGCTCTATTGCAGCTTGGAGACATACATGTGTAAAGCTGCTTTGTGACAACAGCTATTGTAAAAAGTGCTAAATAAATAAACTTTGCTTTGTTTTGCTTTTTCACTGTTGTAGTAATGTCACCTTATGTATATGGTGATGCCCTGAATATGTAAGGCTGTTTTATCAGCAACCTACACAGACATTTATGTCATCATCTAACTTAATGTTTAATTTGTCTTTATTTCTGTCACGGTATGACCCCTCCTTCCATACATCTTCCTGTGTGTGTGTGTGTTCGCCCATATGGCCACGCCCTCCCCGTGTTCCACACCTGCTCCTCGTTTTGTATCATTATTGTGCATGTATAAGTCTCTTGTTTAATTGTAAATGCTGTCTGTGTTTAAACTTATGTGTGCCTAAGTGCTACGTTCTCTGTTTTTTGTAAATAAAGGTATCGATCTGTTTCCCACGACTCATCCCCGCATCCTGCTTAGCCTCCACGTGTCACAATTTCATTGTATGCAAATGAAAGAAGGTTTCTGGTTTGTTATTAGTTCAAAATATAGTACACAAAATTTGGCCTTTATACTTGGCCTATATGTGTGTATGCAAAATCGCAATATGTACAGATAATACATCTTTACAAATGAAAGTTCAAAGGGCCTGCATAAGTGAATACAATGCAACTGTTTTAACAAAAATATTCATATATATTCATTCATATATATAAGGTCATTCATATCTGAGGATCTATTAGCTATAATTGTGTGTCTGTGCTTACCTGAGGTCATAGTTCCCTTTTCACTTCTGGTCATGTAAGATTCCAGTACATCATCATTTATGTAGATGTCTTCATATACATTTTTACTGTCACTTGAATCAGATGATCTGTTATCCACCCTATTTCCAGAGTTTGCATAGACTTTGTTACTCATCTTTAAATCAGTTTTCGTCTTTGACAATGCTGAAACAATTAGAACAGTGAAAATGTTTTAAGGCTTAATCTGAACCAATTCTTTTTGAACTGTTTTCAGCTCCCAGAGTGACTCTTTGTATGTAGTCTGGTTAAATATATGCACTGCTCTCAGGACAGGAAGTTGTGGTGAGAGATCCCTTACATGAAACATGTACCACTTTCTGAAATGTGTCTCTAAATCTGCTTTCTTTGATGTATTGGTAGTTTTTTAGACCAGAATCTGGTCTCCTGTAAAATATCATTTTTCTCTAAAGGTCTCTGAGACTTTGTAAATTATTTTGTGAGCTTCACACTGTGCTGTTGTCCTATGTCTCTGTCATCTTTAATAAATATGTGTACTTGAAGATATCATCTCCCATCTCTCTCTCAAAGCCCTCTGACAGCCAGCCAGCAAATTCCTCTTATTCAATTCTTATAATTTCTGGTTTTTATTCCTTTTTATTTTTATCATTAACAGGTGTGTAGGGAGCAGACAAAACTCAAAACAGAAGACACACTTAAAGAGATATATATATATATATATATAAATAACATCTCATTTTAGTAAAGCAATTCCACTGTATATCTTCAGGCATTGTTTTTTCGATCATTGTTTTATGATCATTTTAAGAGATCTGATTTAACATTTTAGAATCATGTAGTTTTTAATTATCACATTCTCATATTTGACTCTTTTTTGCCTGTGTTCTCTTAGACTCTGTTAGACTTGAGGGTGGAGTTGGATTCTGCTCTGGGAGAATGGAGGTGAAGTTCTATCAGTCCTGGACCACAGTGTGTGAGACAGAGTAACTGTCAAGATGCAGAGGTAGTCTGCAGGGAACTGGACTATGGTACTCCAATAACTCTACAGGGGGCACTCTTTGAAGAAGGAAAACACCCATTTTGGAGCAAAGATGTCCAGTGTAAGTCCGGAAGACACAAACCCACCTGCATGCATGCATACACCACACATCTACACGCCAAACGCACACATATGCACCACACATACCCCTATACCACTCCTCCTTCCCAATCACTTCCTTATTGGATCATTGCTTTCACCTGCCCCTTGCTTTCCTCACACCATTTAATCCCCACAGGTGCCGTCCTCCAGCCCTTTGCATTTGGCCTGCTACAGCCTAAAGCGCAAAGCCTGGATCCTTCCTTCAAAGACTTTTCCTTATTTGCTGAAATAAAACTGCTCCTTTTTACCTCACTTGTGTCTCATTCCTGTGTAAAATGTCACAGGTGCCAGTTTAATGCATAGAAAACGGTCTACCTGTGGCAATTTTTCTAGGAGTTTTTTTATGATGTATACTGGGGAATTTATGGTCTGTTTGGTCTTAACTGTGGCTGGCTTTGCATTTCTCTCCATAAGAAAACAAAAAAAAAAATTTTGAGCAGCCTGAAGGTGTGCTGTATCTAAGCACAAGTCAGCACATTTTCACAATGTGAAAGTAAAGAAGGAAAAATGAAAATCCAGCAATACTGTGCACTACTGAGGTATAGTGCTCTGCTTGCATTTTCCTTTTAGAATGAAAGCTTTCCTCTTTCACGCCTTGTGTCATTTGTCCAAGACTTCTGAGGTACAACAATAAAGACCTATATAATACATTTCTCACATATATCAATCGAAGTATGGATGACCTTTTTTCATTGTTGTAATAAAATCACCTTATATATGTATATGGCAATGCTCTGAATACATGAGGTTGTACATCACAACCTACACAGACATAATTTAATTTAATGTTTAATTAATATTTAATTCATTGTATGTACATGAACGAAGGTTTCTGTTTTGTTCTTGGTTCAAAATGTTTGTCTATACCCAAAATATGGTCTTTATATTGAACTAGAGTATTGAAAATTTTGTTTTAACACAGGACATGTGCAGACATAATCTTTACAAGTGAATGTTCAAAGGGCCTGCATACACAAAAAGGTTAGAGAGGCTGTATAAGCTGTTTTAACAAAAATATATTACGGTCTTCATATCTAAGGAACTATTAGCTATAATTGTATGTATGTGGGTGTGTGTGGGGGCTGGTGTCTGTGTTTACCTGAGGTCATAGTTCCCCTTTCACTTCTTGTCACATAAGATTCCAATACAACATCGTTCACATAGATGTCTTCATATCAGTTTTCACTGGCACTTGACTCAGTTGATCTGTTATCCATCATATTTCCAAAGTTTACATTTTTTATTAATCTCTAAAATGGGTTTCCTCCGTTGATGAGCCCAGAACAATTAAATAGAACAGGAAAAATGTTTTAAGGCTTAATTTGAACCAATTCTGTTTTAACTGCAGATATTTGTTATCTACTGCTGTCTGCAGCTCTCAGAGCAACTCTGTGTATGTGGTCTTGTTAAATATTTGCACTGCTCTCAGGACAGGAAGTTGAGGTGAAAGAGCCTTTACACAAAACATGCATAGTTTTCTGAAATAAATCTCTATGTTTAGTTTCTTTGGTGTCTCTGTAGTTGTTGAGACCTGCATGTGTTGTCATGTAAAAATGTCATTTTTCTTTAAAGATCCTTGAGACTTTGTATATTAATTTGTATGTTTCACATTATGTTGTTGTCCTATGTATCTGTCATCTTTAACAAGTATATGAACAGTTAGATCTGGAACAGGTAAAGGTGGCTCTGCCTAATCAGGGGGTGATGGTTGGTTGATATGAACAGGCCCTGCAACAAATTCTCTCTCAGTTGCAGGCCCTGATGGACCACCTGACACTAATACCAGTGCCTCTGGCTGCCCCTAGTTAGGAGGCAGCAGCAGAGCCAGTCCAAATCCTACCCCACCTTGTGCTCAGAGCCATTGCTCCCTACCCCTGAGTGCTATGCTGGTGAGGTAGGGGGTTCCTTCTTCAGTGCTTGCTGGCTTTTGAGCAGCAGCCATCTTGGTTCCCCACAGAGTGAGAAAAGGTGGTGTACATCATCTTCCTTCTGACGGGGTGGGCTCTGGCTCCCCAGTCTGGGGGCACCAAACAGATGTATGTTTCACTGTGCTGGAGTTTACCACTGCCCTCAAGTGAACTTTTGACCATCCAGTCACTGGAGAGGAGACGATTTCCCATCTTCTTTTCCGTCTTCCCGTCAAGGGAAAAGAGCAGTGGCTGATTCCGCGATTGAGTTCCGCAATGTGGTGGCTGAGAGTGAATGGAACCCCACAGCGCTGTTGGCCACTTTTCACCAGGGCCTCAGCAAGGACCTTAAAGATGAACTGATCCACCGTGATACTCCCGCCTCTCTCAATGACCTGATCTGGTCTTGTGTATTGACAATCACGTGTGGTAGAGACGCAGAACACAGGGATCAGAGATCAGTCGAGGCTCCCGTGGAGCTCCGTGCCCCCTTAGCCCTGTTCATATGCATGACAAGCAGGGGGAGTCTGGATCCCAACCAATGCAGCTAGGACACACCCACCTTTCCTGGAGTGAACACAATACTCGGATGTGGGAGGGGGGGTGTCTGTACTGTGGAAGCTCAGGTCATCTCCCTCCAGCTTGTCCTGAGCTCCAGGGAAAAGACAGTGTCCGTAAGGGGAGGGAGGACTTCTGACGGACTTAACCAGTCCTCTCCAAGCCCAGGGGTTGTTCTTAAGTACCACAATTGTCTCCAGGCATTCGTGGACTCGGGAGCAGCAGGCAACTTTCTCGATGCTGGGTTAGCCAACAAGTTAGCCCTTCCACTAGTCCTACTGTATGAACCCTTACCCATTGCTGCCATCGATGGTCTGGTCTGGTCTGGTCTGGTCTGTCCCTGGAGCCAGGGGTTGTCAGCCATCAGGCTCATCCAGTCAACTTGCGAGTCAGCCAACACACTGAACAGATTGTGCCATATATTATCCATGCTCCTGACTTGCCACTGATTTTTGATGTGGACTGGCTGACCCGATCAGTGCTGTGTTGGGGTTTGTCATGTTGGAGCTCCTGCTTGCAGCTACCGAAGCCTCGGTCTGGGTCCAGTCATGGCTCCAGCTGTCCAGACCTGTCTCGAGTCCCGCAGAAATACTGGGTCCTCGGGGAAGCATTTAGCAAACAGAAGGCCCAACTATTGCCTCCCCACCGCCCATATGACATGGCCATAAACCTCCACACAGGCTCCAGTCCCCCTAGAGCCTGCCTATTCTCCCTTTCAGGGCCTGAACCTCAGGCAATGGACAAGTGTATATACAAGAGTCCTTGGCCCTAGGGTTCATCCAGCCATCTACTTCCCCGGCTGGCGCGGGGTTCTTTGTCGGGAAGAAAGATGGTGGGCTACACCCCTATATAGACTACCAGGGCCTTAACAGAATAACTGTCAAGTACCACTATCCATTGCCCCTCATGACCTCAGCAATCGGGACACTGCAGCAGGACTCCATTTTTACTAAACTGGACCTGTGCAGTGCCTACAACTTTCTGAGAATCCGGGAGGGTGATGAGTGGAAGATGGCATTCATCACCCCCTCTGAGCACTACGAATACCTCATCATGCCATTTGGGTTGATGAACGCACCCGCCGTCATCCAACGGTACATCAATGAGGTCTTAAGGGAAGCCCTTGACAGGTACGTGTTCGTCTACCTAGATGACATATTGATCTGTAGTCAAATGGTAGACGAACATATTACCCACGTTAGGCGTGTCCTCCAGCTCCTACTCGAGAACCACCACTTCGTCAAGCTGGAGAAGTCCACGTTCCATGCACAAACCATCTCCTTTTTGGGATTTATCGTCTCCCACAGCACGTTATGCATGGACCCAGCCAAGGTACGGGCTGTAGAAAGGTGGCCTAGACCCACCTCAGTGTGTCTGATCCAATGCTTCCTGGGCTTCACGAACTTTTACTGCAGGTTCGTGAAGAGCTTTAGCACGATTGCAGCCCCACTGACCGCATTGACCAGGAAAGCATCTGGTCGGTTCTGCTGGTCCACTGAAGCCTAGCAGGCGTTTGAAGAACTAAAGCACTGTTTAATCACAGCTCCTATTCTTTGGCGATGCAGAGCTTCCATTTATCGTTGAGGTAGATGCATCTGAGCTGGGTGTTGGTGCAGTTCTGTCCCAGCAATCAGGAGAGTCAGAAGACTGCATCCCTGTGCCTACTTCTCTCGGCATCTGTCCCCAGCAGAACTACGACGTGGGCGACAGTGAATTACTGGTGGTCAAGCTTGCACTCAAGGAGTGGAGACACTGGCTGGAGGGGGCAAAACACCCATTCCTGGTCTGGACAGACCACAAAAACTTGGCCTACATACAGCAGGCCAAGTAACTTAATCTATGCCAGGCCAGATGGGGACTGTTCTTTGTATGGTTTGATTTTACCTTATCATACAGGCCAGGCACTAAGAACATTTAAACCTGGTGCCCTCTCCCGCCAGTGGGAATCCTCGCCGCCCTCTGCTCTGCTCTCGACCATTGTCCCAAGGGCCCGCATCATGGCGCCAATCTAGTGGGGGGTTGAGAAGGCAGTACATCAGGCTCTCATGGCTGAACCAGACCCGGCTGGAGGCCCACCGGGACAGCTGTGTGTACCTAAGGCGGTTAGAGCTCAGCTCCTCGAGTGGGGACATGCATCCCCCTTTTCAATGCACCCAGGAGTCACACGGATGCTTGAGTTTCTCCATCGGCGGTTTTGGTGGCCACGCATGGAAGTCTGAGCATTTGTGAACTCCTGTCGCATCTGCACTCAGTGCAAAGACCCTAGGACAAGGCCTGCTGGTCTGTTGCACCCACTGGCTGTCCCTTCATGCCCTTGGTCCCATCTGTTGCTCGATTTTATCATGGGGCTGACCCCATCAAGGGGCAACACTGTGATTTTGGTGGTCGAAGACACGTTCTCCAAGGCCGACCACTTCGTTGCACTGCCAAAATTGCCATCTGCAAAAGAGACAGCTGAACTATTACTTACTCAAGTTGTCTGTATTCATGGGCTGCCTAGCGACATTGTGTCAGACTGTGGGCCTCAATTCACTAGCTGGTTCTGGGGTGCCTTTTGTTGGTTGTTGGGGGCAGAAGCAAACCTGTCCTCTGGCTTCCATCCCCAATCCAATGGCCAGACTGAGAGAGTTAACCAGGACCTGGAGCACACCCTCTGATGTCTGGCCTCTTCCTGCCCATTCTCTTGGTCTAAGCACCTATTTTGGGTGGAATTTGCCCACAACACCCTGTGGCACTCCTCCTTAGGCATGTCGCCATTCGAGTGCCAGTACGGTTATGCTCCACTCATGTTTGCCGACCAGAAGGCCAACATGGGTGTCCAGTCTGCTGAGCAGACAGTCAGGCACTGCTGCTTGGCTTGGCTTAGGGCACGCAGAGCTCTCTTATCTGCTACAGCTGCTCAAAAACGTTATGCCGACAAGGCGTTATGCCTCCTTTCACATCCTGGACCGTGAACTCATTCGGGCTTTTCAGTGGCATTGTGCAGCTGGCCTTGGGACGTCAGGAGCCGCCCCTGCCAGGGGGGTACTGTAAGGGTTGGCACCAGGCCAAGGCTCCCTCTGGCCACCAGAAGGAGGCCTCGAGTCAACCACGCCACTAATCAGGCTAAACATCCAAGGTCTGTGAACTCTCGTGCTACACCTCAATTCTGTGCTACAAGGGTGTCCATGTTTTTACACGTCCTCTCCTCTCTCCAGTTTTCCCTCTCGAGTCTGTTTCTCTCCAGAGGCTTCCCTTAGCCATTCAAGTCCTACTCATTTTCTGGTTTTGTTTGGGAAGTTTGTTTTCCCCAGTGCATCGGGGTTGCCATTTCTTCCTCTGGTGTCCTTTTTTCTCCCTTTTTTCCACACTCGGCATGGTGTTTAGTTTTTCCTTTTGTTTTACCTGACCCAAGCTCTAACTGTTCAGCACATGGGCCCACCATTGTTAGAGCGTGGTTGTTCACTCAGTAGACTGTTGGTATCATCACCCAGCTGACCCGGGTTTGAGACCACCTTACACTAGTCTCCATGCTCCTCATCATTTTCTTCAATATCAAAGATATAATTTGGTAAGTGGCGGCTGTGCCTGCCTTAAGTTGTCCTGTGCTGTGGCTAGGATCTTACCCATCGTTGGCTGTCCAGCCTACCTTTGGACTTGCCCCATGACTTAGTCACTCTGGAGGAAGCAGGAGCTGACATCATATGGCTGGCACAGCAAGGCAGGATACTAAAGCATTATATGAAAGCTCAACCCATAGCCCATCTGCTGAATTGTCAGCCTCTTGTCATACACCACCCCAAAATGGCATGTTATAACCATCCAAACATCCCCAGCACCACATTGAAGTGACTGAAGCCCTGTACAAATTAGACAACATCCATCAAAATATCAAAGCAGGTGGAGGAAGGGAGTAGCAAAACGTCATGGCAAATAAGTTGTGGCTCAGATGGTGAACTGCTGATATCCAACATACATTTGAGCTGACACTGATTTATTCACTATACATACAATCATACCCCTAATACAATGAATGAGACAACTCCCACAGAATGCTAGATAAACAATTCCTACTACTATGCTAGTTAAGACAGACATAATTATACCCTTCCATTTTCCAAACAAGCTATCAAACCATCCAGTGACACTTGTATCGAACCCAGCATTCCTGGTGACTTCATGTCTCAAAGAATTCAGTTTGGACAGTGGTATACCAATAGAACAATTTGGGACTGTTATGTGGAATGAATGTACAGCAGGATTCACCAAACAGAACACAAACACCTCCCTTTTCTGCTAATAACATATCCAATGCCACCCGATTCTGCCAGGTCATTAATGAAGTAGTCTGTAATTGTTCAGCCACAGCCGATAATGCATCATGAGTATAATTAATAAAACACTGCAGGTTATATGTAGTTTATCTAATCAACATTTTGTTTATAGTAACCCACCAAAGCATTAAGTCCCGAGTCCCACAGCAACCTGATTTCTAGCCTTAAATTAATTTTGAACCCCCCTAGGAACTCCAATAGCATCAAGGTGTACTTTGTCATCAAAACTTTCTGGTACTATAGCACATTTTTCAATGTGATGTATTTGTTGGGCATAATAAGTTTCCATTAATGCAGATTCTGGTACTAGAATAATAGAAAACGGCACTATTAGCATAACTCGGGCACATAAACCTGTCTATTTGACTGCTAGGGTCACATATTGTTCTTACTGACCAATTACTGCATTACTATAGCTAATCACTGATGGGCCTTTACCTAAACATATCGGTGTCATCTGAAACAGAGTGGTAGATTGGTTAATGTAAGTCATTCCTGCATGAAACCTCCCACTTTTTTTTAACACACTCCAGTTTTTGTTTTTTTTTATCAAGTTTCTAAAATTTCAATAGTACTACCTGCATGAAACCTGCCACTTTTACACTCTAGCTGTAACGGTGAGCAAACACAGAGTACACAAAAGCAAACAGGGGAATCAGGCTATAACGAAAGACTAGGGAAAACGCAGGGCTAAAGATAGGAGAACAAACTTAAACACAATGATTCAAATATGCATACACAGAGTCAAGAAACAAGCACAGCCACATAAACACATTCAAATGAACAACAAAAACACAGGGATCAAGACAGGGTTTAAATGAATGAACTAAATGAGGGACAGGTGTTGAAAATCAAACGAGGGGAGGAGAAAACGAAACTATGGAACTAAAAAACACAAGACAGAGAAAACACGGAACATGGAAGGGACTGATCGTGACACTAGCTGTCACAATCTCACATCTATAGCATACATCAGTATCTAACACAATTTATGTACTAGGCTATTTATTATTAGACATATACACTTTTGCATATATCTGCTTCAGCACAAGGCACCGCTGGCCATCTGAACACATATGATGGTACAGACCCTCTCCTGCACTGTTATTCATTCCAGTGCCCGCATACTTTTTACGTATGAAACTATAGTGTTTTCATCTTATCTTTAAACAGATAAACAGATATTTTCTGTAAAAAGACTAGCTAATATAAATACAACACAAGCATTTGGCTATACAGACCAGTCAATTGAAATTAGTAGGAATGTTTTTGTTTGCAAAAAAGCAGAACTAATCAGAAATAGCTCCCCTGTGATTTCCTGCTCTAAAGTGTCATAAAGAGGAAATCACACCCACAGAATCATTTTTACAGTTGGAGAGCGTTGTGAACTCACATTATTCAGAATAAGTACAACTGAAATTAAGATTAAGCAGAATGGAGATTAGGGAGACTATTTATGAAAATTCAGCAATTACTTCAGACAGCAGAACAGATTCAGATGACAGTGAGAATTCCTACGAAGACATTTATACAAATGAGGAAAATATGGAAATACTCAAGATCAGAAGTGCCAAGGAGGCTTTTAGTGAAATAGACTCAGAGAAAAACACACACATTCAAAACAAATATGTTCATTGTGAGAATACTGAGATGATACATACAACAGATCCTCAGTACAGAGGTAAGAGCATATTTTATGGGGGTTTTCCAATGAAAACTTACCGAATTACTATGTTTAATCACTGATATACCTAAACGTATCAGTGCAGGGGTCTTCAGCCAAGGAAATAGTTTTGATTGTGAGTCCCTGAAACAATGAAGTAAGTTTTTGTTTTGTTTTGTTTTTTTTCTGCTCTGTGAGAGTGTCTGTGTTTTTATACATCCCCTCCCTTCTCCAGTTTTCTCCTCAAGTGTGTCTCTCTCCCGAGGCTTCCCTTAGCCATTCAAGTTCTTCCCTGTTTTATGGTTTTGTTTGGGAAGTTTTAGTTTGGTTTTCCCCAGTGCATCGGGGTTGCCATTTCTTCCCGTGGCGTCCTTTGTTCTCCCTTTTTCCACACTTGACGTGGTGTTTAGTTTTTTCCATGTTTTACTTGATCCAAGCTTTAACTGTTCTGCACACAGGTCCACCATTGTTAGCGTGTGGTTGCTCACACTGTAGGCTATTGGTGTTGTCACCTAGCTGACCTGGGTTCAAGCCCACACCTTACACTGACAGTAGAATTGGTTGTGGTGAAAAACATGGTGACTTTGGCATAGACATACTATAAATTGATGCATTTTGGACAACATCTGCTCAGCCACAAAATAGTAGACAACAGTAAGCTGACCTGTGTAAAATTGTTCATCTTATGTTGTGTGACTCACTGCCACTGAACACATTGGCACAAGAGCTCTGCATCAGGAGTTTCATTATGGGTAGTAACCGACTTTCCTTTCTACTGTGATGCTGGTTGTACTGAGAATTTGAAGAAAGTACAGGTAACTCTTCTACACAGTTCTACCACAAAGGGAGTGTAATAAAGTATTAACATCAGTGCAGTTTAACCACACCTTATGTTATCAGATACCAGCAATCTTATTATTTTTGTTAACATTTGAACAAATGTAGTATCATATCAGGTTCTAGAGGGTCCCACACATTTACACACTGTTTGTGGTCTGAATTCCTTGTGAAGCTTTCACTACTCCTATCAGTTTAGCATGTGAAACACTGATATGTATTATTTTATTCTTAAAATTATGACTTATCTTCTAGCTTCAGGAATCGGCACTGCAGGGAGCAGATGCTCCAGACTGACTGTAGTGTGTCTGGGGCTGCTGTGTGTTCTCCTGCTGGCTGCCATCACAGTGCTGTGGGTCAAGTTACAGACTGGATACAACAGCCAGAATACAGAGAAAGACCAGTTACTGACTAATTACAACAATGTGACTGTAGAGAGAAACCATCTACTGACCATGTACAACAATCTGACTGTAGAGAAAGATCAGCTACAGACTAGGTACAACAGTCTGACTGTAGAGAGAGATCAGCTACAGACCAGATACAACAGCATGACAGCAGCACAAGACCAGTTACAGAAAGAGAGCGAAAGTCTCAAAAGAAAGTTTTGTGAATCAGGTGAGTGAATATTTGCAGGCTGTTACAGTACTGTACAATAGTCTTAAGCATCCAAGAAAATTGTGTATAAAGCTTTTAATGAAGGTTTTAAATGTATATTTACTTTGTGTCACCATGGCACCAAGCTGCAGCTTTTCTTTTTTTTTTCTATTCAAGTAATTATAAACAGTTATGTTGAGGGTGAGGCTCTGTGCTGCTCTTCCTGTATGCTCCTCATCATTTTCTTCAATATCAAAGACATAATTTGGTAAGTGGCGGCTGTGCCTGCCTTAAGTTGTCCTGTGCTGTGGCTAGGATCTTACCCATCGTTGGCTGTCCAGCCTACCTTTGGACTTGCCCCATGACTTAGTCACGCTGGAGGAAGCAGGAGCTGACATCATATGGCTGGCACAGCAAGGCAGGATACTAAAGCATTACATGAAAGCTCAACCCATAGCCCATCTGCTGAATTGTCAGCCTCTTGTCATACACCACCCCAAAATGGCATGTTATAACCATCCAAACATCCCCAGCACCACATTGAAGTGACTGAAGCCCTGTACAAATTAGACAACATCCATCAAAATATCAAAGCAGGTGGAGGAAGGGAGTAGCAAAACGTCATGGCAAATAAGTTGTGGCTCAGATGGTGAACTGCTGATATCCATCATACATTTGAGCTGACACTGATTTAATCACTATACACACAATCATACCCCTAATACAATGAATGAGACAACTCCCACAGAATGCTAGATAAACAATTCCTACCACTATACTAGTTAAGACAGACATAATTATACCCTTCCTGTTTTCAGTCAACACAGTTATGTTGAGGGTGAGGCTCTGTGCTGCTTTTCCTGTATGTGTACATATATAGACAGCAGGTGTGTCAGTGTGATTATCATAATCATGCTGAAAGATTTTTCAAAAGTCATTTAGGCTCATTGGAGGTGCAATAGACTCGAAGTTTCTATCTATACTTTCCACTTAAAAAAAAAAAAGAAAAATAGTCACATTTTATAGTAATAATATTTATTTGCAATAATGATTTAATAATGTTTATTAATGTTGTTATATAGTGTTTTACTAGCAAAATAAACAAGACTAGGGTTTTTGTACAGTGCTGTATATCAGATGCTAGCATATAGTTTTCAGAAATGTTTAGAAATGTGGGTCTTTCTTAAAGAAGTTTCCTGAGAAATAGTTTTCCACCTCAGGCTGGAGATGCTTCAGCTCCAGCATGTATTACATCTCTGCTGTGAAGAAGAGCTGGAGTGAGAGCAGACAGGACTGCAGAGAGAAAAGAGCAGACCTGGTGACCATAAACAGCAAAGAGGAACAGGTGAGGGAGGTAACAGAGAGGAAAAAGTGAGGGGGTGGTGGGGGCAAGTAGAGAGAGACTCTGTTTTGACTTTCTATCATACTGCGTTACCACAATGACAGGAGTTCATCAGCAAAACTCTTGGTAGTCTTTCTGCTTGGATTGGTTTGACTGATAGTGAAAGAGAGGGAACTTGGAAATGGGTGGATGGTACAGCACTGACCACTAAGTAAGAGACCACTGAACTAAATCTGATCATGATAAAGTTACTGACTCTTGGTCTTCATTAATTTAAGAAACACACGTGACCCTCTGATTCTCTCTTTCAGATACTGGGGAAGTGGGGAACCCAATAGTCATGCAGGGGATGAGGACTGTGTTATGCTTAATGACGGGAAATGGGCAGATTATCCTTGTAGTTCCTATTTCATTTGGATTTGTGAAGATAAAACTTTTAAATGAGTCTGTATCTTCACCGGTGCAGTAAAGGATTTTAAACAAGATTAAAGCAAATATCTTCACTCTTTTAATGACTTTCTGCCTTCTTGTATAAAGCTGGTATAATGAAATAATTGTGGAAGTGGAGCTACAATTAGCCTTTGCCTTGTCATGTCTATATAACATATAACATTGTCACTAGTAGACTGTGTCACAGACTACAAATTAGATTACAAATTCCTAATTAAAAATTTCTGTTTAGTCAGCAGGCCATGATGACACAAAATATAACAGTTATCAAGCTGACCTTAACTTTGCTCCTGGAAATTTGTAAAACATGAAATAAATAATCTCTATAGCTGATGACTCTGATTTTCTTTCCTTTTTCATTATTGTTTTAAATACCCTATGCATATGTGCATATGTGATTATAAACATACTGAATATATAAAGAAGTCCAGAAATCCCAATGTCTGAATAACTGCTCTATCAAAGTCCACCAAAAAACCTTTAGTATTTATGTGTCAAACCTTGTTCAAGGTGGGGGTAGACATGCTGTAATAAGGACACTGTAACGCGGATTGATTACGAGGCAGACACAAGTGCATAGAAGAGCAAGATTTTATTAACCGCAAATCCATAATCAGGGTCACGTACAGTAAACAGTCAAGAGTCATAGAACCAAGTTCAACAGAACTAGTGTCACAGTTAGTCCCTCCTGGCTTCCCTGTTCCATGGCTTCCCTGTCTTGTGTTTTGGTTCCATTCCATAGTTTCGGTTTTACTGCCCCGCGTTAGTTTTTCCACACCTGTTCCTCGTTTCTAGTCTTGTTAAGTTCATTTATTCAAATCCTCTCTTGTGCCCTGTGTCTTTGCTGTTCAATTAATGTCTGAAAGCCCATATATGTATGCCTGTAAGTCTGTACTCCGTGCCTCCAAGTCTGACTCTTTTTCCTAGCCTTTGTGTTTCTTAGCCTCTGAGCTCTTCCTAGCCTCTGTAATAGCTTGTTTCCCCTGTTTGCCTTTGTGTGTCTTTGTTTGTTTGTAGTCATGTGTTCTCAGAATGTTTATGTTGGTTCTATGAGCCTGGACTACCTTAACAACTCTGAATCTGGATTTGCCCCTAATAAATCTCGCTCTTTTCCACACATGCGTCCACCTTCATATTGTTTACTGATATAACCAAAAGGCATGACAAAAGAAAGAAACCAAAACACAAAGTAAACATGGGACAAATTAGCTAAAAGAAATAAAAGGGATAATGTCTGAAATTTCAGCAACATTGAAAGAACTTGTTAAACAAATGCATTGGGATCCAGTTATTCACAATTGACACATCACCTCCTCATGCAGTGTGGCAGCCTGAGGATTACCAGTGTCTGGTGGGTAGAGATATGGGTCTGTTTCAGGGTCACAGGGTTGTTGGTAAGGGATTAAAGGGGAAAACTATTCTGCTGTGCCATCTTGTGTAACACAGCACTTGCTCTCACAATCCAGCAGACTTTTTCTGGTCAATATAGCACATGAAGCACCTGATAGTCTCCCACTTGAGGCATCCAAATAACGCCACTGGCATTTTAGCACCTCAGTGCTGCATTCCACAACCGAACATGACAGAGGGTGTGTGTCATTGTAGCATCTCTACTCTGTGTTATGTGGGTTAGGCAATGGAGTAAGGTGCCAATGCTTGAGGGGGTAGCCACTGTCCCCTGCAGAAGTGGAAGCCATTAGTTTTAGACACTACTAAGCAAAATGTTGTTATTATGAGGGATAGGCCCCTTCATATGACCATTATATGTTATGCATGTAAAACATAAACTAATACTACAATAATAAGATTACATTTTGCTAAGTCTATGTCATATCAACCTAATCCATTCCTGAGGGGTCATAGTCTCTGTGCGAAGCTGGGGGCCAGCCCCGAGTGGCGTCATACGGATCCTCATGCATGGGCATTACCCAGACATGTTCCTCTTCTGTTCACACTTGTACAAGCTGATGGTTATTGGCCATTGCAGATTGTATCAGTTTATCTAGGAATGACTGCATGCAGGAGACTAAACATGGTCCAACTAGGTATATGGCTATCACAATGATTACTATAGGCATGATCATGGTCAGAATCCAATGTCCCCAACTCCCTAGGAGGTTCTGTAGCCACATGAACCAGGTGTCATCTGCGGTGGGAGGGACAATAATTATGTCGTGCATATGTTTGATTACAATGACAGTCATGTATAAAGAAACAGCATGATGTGTTCAACACTTTACAGACACCAGACAATCTGATTATATAGAGAGAAATCAATTACAGACCAGCTACATCTGACCACAAAGAGTGACCAGTTACTGAGGGAGAAAGAGGAATTTCTGAACTGGGTGAGTAAACAGAAATCAGACTGTAGTGTGCACATAAAATACAAATATGTGTCTTTCTTTAAACAAAATGGTTGAAGGTTTTTGGGGGTTTTTTTCCATTCTGCCAGAAGAGGAAGCCAACATAAAGGAATTGAAGAACTTCAAGTGTGTGTGCGTGTGTGTGTGTGTGTGTGTGTGTGTGTGTGTGTGTGTGTAAGTGAGAGCGTGAGAAAGCAAGAACCAGTCAAAGGTTGCCAGATTTCTACAGTGTCTCCATCCAAAACATGTTTCAAAATCCTCCAAAGTTCATGAAAAAACTGCTCAAAAATACTGACATTTCCAAAATATTCAACAGCATTTCAACAATGTTAAACTAGTTAAACCAACATGGCCTACTAATAAACTGCTGATGTTTTAAAATGTACAGATTAGTAATTATAAATTATAAAGAACCATATTTATGAAGGACCACCCCCCATATTTTTGACATCCAATCTGTTAGCTTGCAGAAATGTAGTAATAGCATCCACATTTCCATTAGCATTCACTTGCAGAAGTTCAACCAGACCCAGGTAAGTGCTCACAGTCAGACCTTTGACAAAGGATTGTGTTACAACCCCAGGTGGGTCATTTTGTTTGTGTGTTGTGTGTACTCTATTTCAGGTTGTCTCATCATCTGCGTCTCCATCGCCATGCCAGGTGCTGATGCTCCTCAGTGATTGCGATGTACCTTGGCCCAATTGGTTGTCCCACCTCACATATACATACCATCCGAGTAAGAAAGGTGACCGCAATACCTTCGTATACATTGAATTGTGATTGCTTTGTGCCTTTGTTAATAAATATATATATTGTGGTTGTGAGTATGCGAGAGTTTGTGTTTCCTTTGGTTACGTCTGTGTAATTCACGAGTGCGTGTTTTATTCTATAGCTCATGTTTTTGTTTGGACAGACCTTCGGTATTCTGACCTTGACTGTGTACCCCGTTCATGAATGTCGATTATGTCCCGTTTGGAATTGGTTGTCGATGTTAATAGTATATACAACAAAGGGAATGTAATAGAATATTAACGTCAGTGCAGTATAGGGACACCTTATGTGTATGTATTTAACATATAACAGCAATCATTTTTCTTTTGCTAGCATTTGAACAAGTGTAGCGTTATATCATGTTCTACAGATCTCACACATTTACACACTGTTTGTGGTCTGAATTCCTTGTGAAGCTTTCCCTGCTCCTCTCAGTTTAGCATGTGAAACACTGATATGTATTATTTTATTCTTAAATAATTCAAGAATCAACACTCCATTGAGCAAATACTCCAGTATTTGCAGTGTGCATTGTGTCTGGGGCTGCTGTATGTTCTCCTCCTGGCTACCATCACAGTGCTGTGGGTAAAGTTGAGAGAGAGAGACCAGTTACAGACCAGTTACAGCAACCTGACTGTAGAGATAGACCAGCTAAAGAAAGAGAGAGAAAGACTCCAAAGAATGTTTTCTTAACTAGGTAAGTGAGCATTTGCAGGACATTTGCAGTACTGCGCAAATGTCTTAATAATGTAAGAAAATTGTGTCTAAACTGTTCATATGGCTAGTAAGTGTCACCATGCTTCTTCTTTTACTCTTTTTCAGTCAAAACAGTTATGTTGAGGGTGAGGCTCTGTGCTGCTCTTCCTGATTGTGTACATATATAGACAGCAGGTTTGTCAATGTGATTATCATAATCATGCTGAAAGATTTTTCAAAAGTCATTTAGGCTCATTGGAGGTGCAACAGACTCGAAGTTTCTATCTATACTTTCCACTTTAAAAAAAAAGAAACATAGTCACATTTTATAGTAATAATATTTATTTGCAATAATGATTTAATAATGTTTATTAATGTTGTTATATAGTGTTTTACTAGCAAAATAAACAAGACTAAGGTTTTTGTACAGTGCTGTATATCAGATGCTAGCATATAGTTTTCAGAAATGTTTAGAAATGTGGGTCTTTCTTAAAGAAGTTTCCTGAGAAATAGTTTTCCACCTCAGGCTGGAGATGCTTCAGCTCCAGCATGTATTACATCTCTGCTGTGAAGAAGAGCTGGAGTGAGAGCAGACAGGACTGCAGAGAGAAAAGAGCAGACCTGGTGACCATAAACAGCAAAGAGGAACAGGTGAGGGAGGTAACAGAGAGGAAAAAGTGAGGGGGTGGTGGGGGCAAGTAGAGAGAGACTCTGTTTTGACTTTCTATCATACTGCGTTACCACAATGACAGGAGTTCATCAGCAAAACTCTTGGTAGTCTTTCTGCTTGGATTGGTTTGACTGATAGTGAAAGAGAGGGAACTTGGAAATGGGTGGATGGTACAGCACTGACCACTAAGTAAGAGACCACTGAACTGAATCTGATCATGATAAAGTTACTGACTCTTGGTCTTCATTAATTTAAGAAACACACGTGACCCTCTGATTCTCTCTTTCCGATACTGGGGAAGTGGGGAACCCAATAGTCATGCAGGGGATGAGGACTGTGTTATGCTTAATGACGGGAAATGGGCAGATTATCCTTGTAGTTCCTATTTCATTTGGATTTGTGAAGATAAAACTTTTAAATGAGTCTGTATCTTCACCGGTGCAGTAAAGGATTTTAAACAAGATTAAAGCAAATATCTTCACTCTTTTAATGACTTTCTGCCTTCTTGTATAAAGCTGGTATAATGAAATAATTGTGGAAGTGGAGCTACAATTAGCCTTTGCCTTGTCATGTCTATATAACATATAACATTGTCACTAGTAGACTGTGTCACAGACTACAAATTAGATTACAAATTCCTAATTAAAAATTTCTGTTTAGTCAGCAGGCCATGATGACACAAAATATAACAGTTATCAAGCTGACCTTAACTTTGCTCCTGGAAATTTGTAAAACATGAAATAAATAATCTCTATAGCTGATGACTCTGATTTTCTTTCCTTTTTCATTATTGTTTTAAATACCCTATGCATATGTGCATATGTGATTATAAACATACTGAATATATAAAGAAGTCCAGAAATCCCAATGTCTGAATAACTGCTCTATCAAAGTCCACCAAAAAACCTTTAGTATTTATGTGTCAAACCTTGTTCAAGGTGGGGGTAGACATGCTGTAATAAGGACACTGTAACACGGATTGATTACGAGGCAGACACAAGTGCATAGAAGAGCAAGATTTTATTAACCGCAAATCCATAATCAGGGTCACGTACAGTAAACAGTCAAGAGTCATAGAACCAAGTTCAACAGAACTAGTGTCACAGTTAGTCCCTCCTGGCTTCCCTGTTCCATGGCTTCCCTGTCTTGTGTTTTGGTTCCATTCCATAGTTTCGGTTTTACTGCCCCGCGTTAGTTTTTCCACACCTGTTCCTCGTTTCTAGTCTTGTTAAGTTCATTTATTCAAATCCTCTCTTGTGCCCTGTGTCTTTGCTGTTCAATTAATGTCTGAAAGCCCATATATGTATGCCTGTAAGTCTGTACTCCGTGCCTCCAAGTCTGACTCTTTTTCCTAGCCTTTGTGTTTCTTAGCCTCTGAGTTCTTCCTAGCCTCTGTAATAGCTTGTTTCCCCTGTTTGCCTTTGTGTGTCTTTGTTTGTTTGTAGTCATGTGTTCTCAGAATGTTTATGTTGGTTCTATGAGCCTGGACTACCTTAACAACTCTGAATCTGGATTTGCCCCTAATAAATCTCGCTCTTTTCCACACATGCGTCCACCTTCTTATTGTTTACTGATATAACCAAAAGGCATGACAAAAGAAAGAAACCAAAACACAAAGTAAACATGGGACAAATTAGCTAAAAGAAATAAAAGGGATAATGTCTGAAATTTCAGCAACATTGAAAGAACTTGTTAAACAAATGCATTGGGATCCAGTTATTCACAATTGACACATCACCTCCTCATGCAGTGTGGCAGCCTGAGGATTACCAGTGTCTGGTGGGTAGAGATATGGGTCTGTTTCAGGGTCACAGGGTTGTTGGTAAGGGATTAAAGGGGAAAACTATTCTGCTGTGCCATCTTGTGTAACACAGCACTTGCTCTCACAATCCAGCAGACTTTTTCTGGTCAATATAGCACATGAAGCACCTGATAGTCTCCCACTTGAGGCATCCAAATAACGCCACCGGCATTTTAGCACCTCAGTGCTGCATTCCACAACCGAACATGACAGAGGGTGTGTGTCATTGTAGCATCTCTACTCTGTGTTATGTGGGTTAGGCAATGGAGTAAGGTGCCAATGCTTGAGGGGGTAGCCACTGTCCCCTGCAGAAGTGGAAGCCATTAGTTTTAGACACTACTAAGCAAAATGTTGTTTTTATGAGGGATAGGCCCCTTCATATGACCATTATATGTTATGCATGTAAAACATAAACTAATACTACTATAATAAGATTACATTTTGCTAAGTCTATGTCATATCAACCTAATCCATTCCTGAGGGGTCATAGTCTCTGTGCGAAGCTGGGGGCCAGTCCCGAGTGGAGTCATACGGATCCTCATGCATGGGCATTACCCAGACATGTTCCTCTTCTGTTCACACTTGTACAAGCTGATGGTTATTGGCCATTGCAGATTGTATCAGTTTATCTAGGAATGACTGCATGCAGGAGACTAAACATGGTCCAACTAGGTATATGGCTATCACAATGATTACTATAGGCATGATCATGGTCAGAATCCAATGTCCCCAACTCCCTAGGAGGTTCTGTAGCCACATGAACCAGGTGTCATCTGCGGTGGGAGGGACAATAATTATGTCGTGCATATGTTTGATTACAATGACAGTCATGTATAAAGAAACAGCATGATGTGTTCAACACTTTACAGACACCAGACAATCTGATTATATAGAGAGAAATCAATTACAGACCAGCTACATCTGACCACAAAGAGTGACCAGTTACTGAGGGAGAAAGAGGAATTTCTGAACTGGGTGAGTAAACAGAAATCAGACTGTAGTGTGCACATAAAATACAAATATGTGTCTTTCTTTAAACAAAATGGTTGAAGGTTTTTGGGGGTTTTTTTCCATTCTGCCAGAAGAGGAAGCCAACATAAAGGAATTGAAGAACTTCAAGTGTGTGTGCGTGTGTGTGTGTGTGTGTGTGTGTGTGTGTGTGTGTAAGTGAGAGCGTGAGAAAGCAAGAACCAGTCAAAGGTTGCCAGATTTCTACAGTGTCTCCATCCAAAACATGTTTCAAAATCCTCCAAAGTTCATGAAAAAACTGCTCAAAAATACTGACATTTCCAAAATATTCAACAGCATTTCAACAATGTTAAACTAGTTAAACCAACATGGCCTACTAATAAACTGCTGATGTTTTAAAATGTACAGATTAGTAATTATAAATTATAAAGAACCATATTTATGAAGGACCACCCCCCATATTTTTGACATCCAATCTGTTAGCTTGCAGAAATGTAGTAATAGCATCCACATTTCCATTAGCATTCACTTGCAGAAGTTCAACCAGACCCAGGTAAGTGCTCACAGTCAGACCTTTGACAAAGGATTGTGTTACAACCCCAGGTGGGTCATTTTGTTTGTGTGTTGTGTGTACTCTATTTCAGGTTGTCTCATCATCTGCGTCTCCATCGCCATGCCAGGTGCTGATGCTCCTCAGTGATTGCGATGTACCTTGGCCCAATTGGTTGTCCCACCTCACATATACATACCATCCGAGTAAGAAAGGTGACCGCAATACCTTCATATACATTGAATTGTGATTGCTTTGTGCCTTTGTTAATAAATATATATATTGTAGTTGTGAGTATGCGAGAGTTTGTGTTTCCTTTGGTTACGTCTGTGTAATTCACGAGTGCGTGTTTTATTCTATAGCTCATGTTTTTGTTTGGACAGACCTTCGGTATTCTGACCTTGACTGTGTACCCCGTTCATGAATGTCGATTATGTCCCGTTTGGAATTGGTTGTCGATGTTAATAGTATATACAACAAAGGGAATGTAATAGAATATTAACGTCAGTGCAGTATAGGGACACCTTATGTGTATGTATTTAACATATAACAGCAATCATTTTTCTTTTGCTAGCATTTGAACAAGTGTAGCGTTATATCATGTTCTACAGATCTCACACATTTACACACTGTTTGTGGTCTGAATTCCTTGTGAAGCTTTCCCTGCTCCTCTCAGTTTAGCATGTGAAACACTGATATGTATTATTTTATTCTTAAATAATTCAAGAATCAACACTCCATTGAGCAAATACTCCAGTATTTGCAGTGTGCATTGTGTCTGGGGCTGCTGTATGTTCTCCTCCTGGCTACCATCACAGTGCTGTGGGTAAAGTTGAGAGAGAGAGACCAGTTACAGACCAGTTACAGCAACCTGACTGTAGAGATAGACCAGCTAAAGAAAGAGAGAGAAAGACTCCAAAGAATGTTTTCTTAACTAGGTAAGTGAGCATTTGCAGGACATTTGCAGTACTGCGCAAATGTCTTAATAATGTAAGAAAATTGTGTCTAAACTGTTCATATGGCTAGTAAGTGTCACCATGCTTCTTCTTTTACTCTTTTTCAGTCAAAACAGTTATGTTGAGGGTGAGGCTCTGTGCTGCTCTTCCTGATTGTGTACATATATAGACAGCAGGTTTGTCAATGTGATTATCATAATCATGCTGAAAGATTTTTCAAAAGTCATTTAGGCTCATTGGAGGTGCAACAGACTCGAAGTTTCTATCTATACTTTCCACTTTAAAAAAAAAGAAAAATAGTCACATTTTATAGTAATAATATTTATTTGCAATAATGATTTAATAATGTTTATTAATGTTGTTATATAGTGTTTTACTAGCAAAATAAACAAGACTAAGGTTTTTGTACAGTGCTGTATATCAGATGCTAGCATATAGTTTTCAGAAATGTTTAGAAATGTGGGTCTTTCTTAAAGAAGTTTCCTGAGAAATAGTTTTCCACCTCAGGCTGGAGATGCTTCAGCTCCAGCATGTATTACATCTCTGCTGTGAAGAAGAGCTGGAGTGAGAGCAGACAGGACTGCAGAGAGAAAAGAGCAGACCTGGTGACCATAAACAGCAAAGAGGAACAGGTGAGGGAGGTAACAGAGAGGAAAAAGTGAGGGGGTGGTGGGGGCAAGTAGAGAGAGACTCTGTTTTGACTTTCTATCATACTGCGTTACCACAATGACAGGAGTTCATCCGCAAAACTCTTGGTAGTCTTTCTGCTTGGATTGGTTTGACTGATAGTGAAAGAGAGGGAACTTGGAAATGGGTGGATGGTACAGCACTGACCACTAAGTAAGAGACCACTGAACTGAATCTGATCATGATAAAGTTACTGACTCTTGGTCTTCATTAATTTAAGAAACACACGTGACCCTCTGATTCTCTCTTTCCGATACTGGGGAAGTGGGGAACCCAATAGTCATGCAGGGGATGAGGACTGTGTTATGCTTAATGACGGGAAATGGGCAGATTATCCTTGTAGTTCCTATTTCATTTGGATTTGTGAAGATAAAACTTTTAAATGAGTCTGTATCTTCACCGGTGCAGTAAAGGATTTTAAACAAGATTAAAGCAAATATCTTCACTCTTTTAATGACTTTCTGCCTTCTTGTATAAAGCTGGTATAATGAAATAATTGTGGAAGTGGAGCTACAATTAGCCTTTGCCTTGTCATGTCTATATAACATATAACATTGTCACTAGTAGACTGTGTCACAGACTACAAATTAGATTACAAATTCCTAATTAAAAATTTCTGTTTAGTCAGCAGGCCATGATGACACAAAATATAACAGTTATCAAGCTGACCTTAACTTTGCTCCTGGAAATTTGTAAAACATGAAATAAATAATCTCTATAGCTGATGACTCTGATTTTCTTTCCTTTTTCATTATTGTTTTAAATACCCTATGCATATGTGCATATGTGATTATAAACATACTGAATATATAAAGAAGTCCAGAAATCCCAATGTCTGAATAACTGCTCTATCAAAGTCCACCAAAAAACCTTTAGTATTTATGTGTCAAACCTTGTTCAAGGTGGGGGTAGACATGCTGTAATAAGGACACTGTAACACGGATTGATTACGAGGCAGACACAAGTGCATAGAAGAGCAAGATTTTATTAACCGCAAATCCATAATCAGGGTCACGTACAGTAAACAGTCAAGAGTCATAGAACCAAGTTCAACAGAACTAGTGTCACAGTTAGTCCCTCCTGGCTTCCCTGTTCCATGGCTTCCCTGTCTTGTGTTTTGGTTCCATTCCATAGTTTCGGTTTTACTGCCCCGCGTTAGTTTTTCCACACCTGTTCCTCGTTTCTAGTCTTGTTAAGTTCATTTATTCAAATCCTCTCTTGTGCCCTGTGTCTTTGCTGTTCAATTAATGTCTGAAAGCCCATATATGTATGCCTGTAAGTCTGTACTCCGTGCCTCCAAGTCTGACTCTTTTTCCTAGCCTTTGTGTTTCTTAGCCTCTGAGTTCTTCCTAGCCTCTGTAATAGCTTGTTTCCCCTGTTTGCCTTTGTGTGTCTTTGTTTGTTTGTAGTCATGTGTTCTCAGAATGTTTATGTTGGTTCTATGAGCCTGGACTACCTTAACAACTCTGAATCTGGATTTGCCCCTAATAAATCTCGCTCTTTTCCACACATGCGTCCACCTTCTTATTGTTTACTGATATAACCAAAAGGCATGACAAAAGAAAGAAACCAAAACACAAAGTAAACATGGGACAAATTAGCTAAAAGAAATAAAAGGGATAATGTCTGAAATTTCAGCAACATTGAAAGAACTTGTTAAACAAATGCATTGGGATCCAGTTATTCACAATTGACACATCACCTCCTCATGCAGTGTGGCAGCCTGAGGATTACCAGTGTCTGGTGGGTAGAGATATGGGTCTGTTTCAGGGTCACAGGGTTGTTGGTAAGGGATTAAAGGGGAAAACTATTCTGCTGTGCCATCTTGTGTAACACAGCACTTGCTCTCACAATCCAGCAGACTTTTTCTGGTCAATATAGCACATGAAGCACCTGATAGTCTCCCACTTGAGGCATCCAAATAACGCCACCGGCATTTTAGCACCTCAGTGCTGCATTCCACA
Source organism: Electrophorus electricus (assembly GCF_041902795.1). Classification (NCBI taxonomy): domain Eukaryota; kingdom Metazoa; phylum Chordata; class Actinopteri; order Gymnotiformes; family Gymnotidae; genus Electrophorus; species Electrophorus electricus. Next base: position 22,650,976 of record NC_137501.1, read on the forward strand.
ACCGAACATGACAGAGGGTGTGTGTCATTGTAGCATCTCTACTCTGTGTTATGTGGGTTAGGCAATGGAGTAAGGTGCCAATGCTTGAGGGGGTAGCCACTGTCCCCTGCAGAAGTGGAAGCCATTAGTTTTAGACACTACTAAGCAAAATGTTGTTTTTATGAGGGATAGGCCCCTTCATATGACCATTATATGTTATGCATGTAAAACATAAACTAATACTACTATAATAAGATTACATTTTGCTAAGTCTATGTCATATCAACCTAATCCATTCCTGAGGGGTCATAGTCTCTGTGCGAAGCTGGGGGCCAGTCCCGAGTGGAGTCATACGGATCCTCATGCATGGGCATTACCCAGACATGTTCCTCTTCTGTTCACACTTGTACAAGCTGATGGTTATTGGCCATTGCAGATTGTATCAGTTTATCTAGGAATGACTGCATGCAGGAGACTAAACATGGTCCAACTAGGTATATGGCTATCACAATGATTACTATAGGCATGATCATGGTCAGAATCCAATGTCCCCAACTCCCTAGGAGGTTCTGTAGCCACATGAACCAGGTGTCATCTGCGGTGGGAGGGACAATAATTATGTCGTGCATATGTTTGATTACAATGACAGTCATGTATAAAGAAACAGCATGATGTGTTCAACACTTTATAGACACCAGACAATCTGATTATATAGAGAGAAATCAATTACAGACCAGCTACATCTGACCACAAAGAGTGACCAGTTACTGAGGGAGAAAGAGGAATTTCTGAACTGGGTGAGTAAACAGAAATCAGACTGTAGTGTGCACATAAAATACAAATATGTGTCTTTCTTTAAACAAAATGGTTGAAGGTTTTTGGTTTTTTTTTTCCATTCTGCCAGAAGAGGAAGCCAACATAAAGGAATTGAAGAACTTCAAGTGTGTGTGTGTGTGTGTGTGTGTGTGTGTGTGTGTGTGTGTGTGTGTGTGTGTGTGTGTGTGTGTGTGTAAGTGAGAGCGTGAGAAAGCAAGAACCAGTCAAAGGTTGCCAGATTTCTACAGTGTCTCCATCCAAAACATGTTTCAAAATCCTCCAAAGTTCATGAAAAAACTGCTCAAAAATACTGACATTTCCAAAATATTCAACAGCATTTCAACAATGTTAAACTAGTTAAACCAACATGGCCTACTAATAAACTGCTGATGTCTTAAAATGTACAGATTAGTAATTATAAATTATAAAGAACCATATTTATGAAGGACCACCCCCCATATTTTTGACATCCAATCTGTTAGCTTGCAGAAATGTAGTAATAGCATCCACATTTCCATTAGCATTCACTTGCAGAAGTTCAACCAGACCCAGGTAAGTGCTCACAGTCAGACCTTTGACAAAGGATTGTGTTACAACCCCAGGTGGGTCATTTTGTTTGTGTGTTGTGTGTACTCTATTTCAGGTTGTCTCATCATCTGCGTCTCCATCGCCATGCCAGGTGCTGATGCTCCTCAGTGATTGCAATGTACCTTGGCCCAATTGGTTGTCCCACCTCACATATACATACCATCCGAGTAAGAAAGGTGACCGCAATACCTTCGTATACATTGAATTGTGATTGCTTTGTGCCTTTGTTAATAAATATATATATTGTGGTTGTGAGTATGCGAGAGTTTGTGTTTCCTTTGGTTACGTCTGTGTAATTCACGAGTGCGTGTTTTATTCTATAGCTCATGTTTTTGTTTGGACAGACCTTCGGTATTCTGACCTTGACTGTGTACCCCGTTCATGAATGTCGATTATGTCCCGTTTGGAATTGGTTGTCGATGTTAATAGTATATACAACAAAGGGAATGTAATAGAATATTAACGTCAGTGCAGTATAGGGACACCTTATGTGTATGTATTTAACATATAACAGCAATCATTTTTCTTTTGCTAGCATTTGAACAAGTGTAGCGTTATATCATGTTCTACAGATCTCACACATTTACACACTGTTTGTGGTCTGAATTCCTTGTGAAGCTTTCCCTGCTCCTCTCAGTTTAGCATGTGAAACACTGATATGTATTATTTTATTCTTAAATAATTCAAGAATCAACACTCCATTGAGCAAATACTCCAGTATTTGCAGTGTGCATTGTGTCTGGGGCTGCTGTATGTTCTCCTCCTGGCTACCATCACAGTGCTGTGGGTAAAGTTGAGAGAGAGAGACCAGTTACAGACCAGTTACAGCAACCTGACTGTAGAGATAGACCAGCTAAAGAAAGAGAGAGAAAGACTCCAAAGAATGTTTTCTTAACTAGGTAAGTGAGCATTTGCAGGACATTTGCAGTACTGCGCAAATGTCTTAATAATGTAAGAAAATTGTGTCTAAACTGTTCATATGGCTAGTAAGTGTCACCATGCTTCTTCTTTTACTCTTTTTCAGTCAAAACAGTTATGTTGAGGGTGAGGCTCTGTGCTGCTCTTCCTGATTGTGTACATATATAGACAGCAGGTTTGTCAGTGTGATTATCATAATCATGCTGAAAGATTTTTCAAAAGTCATTTAGGCTCATTGGAGGTGCAACAGACTCGAAGTTTCTATCTATACTTTCCACTTTAAAAAAAAAGAAAAATAGTCACATTTTATAGTAATAATATTTATTTGCAATAATGATTTAATAATGTTTATTAATGTTGTTATATAGTGTTTTAGTAGCAAAATAAACAAGACTAAGGTTTTTGTACAGTGCTGTATATCAGATGCTAGCATATAGTTTTCAGAAATGTTTAGAAATGTGGGTCTTTCTTAAAGAAGTTTCCTGAGAAATAGTTTTCCACCTCAGGCTGGAGATGCTTCAGCTCCAGTATGTATTACATCTCTACTGGAGAGAAGAGCTGGAGTGAGAGCAGACAGGACTGCAGAGAGAGAGGAGCAGACCTGGTGACCATAAACAGCAAAGAGGAACAGGTGAGGGAGGTAACAGAGAGGAAAAAGTGAGGGGGTGGTGGGGGCAAGTAGAGAGAGACTCTGTTTTGACTTTCTATCATACTGCGTTACCACAATGACAGGAGTTCATCAGCAAAACTCTTGGTAGTCTTTCTGCTTGGATTGGTTTGAGAGGGAACTTGGAAATGGGTGGATGGTACAGCACTGACCACTAAGTAAGAGACCACTGAACTGAATCTGATCATGATAAAGTTACTGACTCTTGGTCTTCATTAATTTAAGAAACACACGTGACCCTCTGATTCTCTCTTTCCGATACTGGGGAAGTGGGGAACCCAATAGTCGTGCAGGGGATGAGGACTGTGTTATGCTTAATGACGGGAAATGGGCAGATTATCCTTGTAGTTCCTATTTCATTTGGATTTGTGAAGATTTTTCAAAAGTCATTTGGGCATCATTAGAGGTCCAATAGGCTGGAAGTATCTACCAATACTTTCCATTAAAAAAAAAATAATAATAATTCTTACTATATTTTATTGTAATAATATTTATTTACAAAAATGGTTTAGTAATGTTGTTATATAGTTATATATATTAATATATATATATATATATATATATATATATATATATATATATATATATATATATAATTCTTTATATATATATTAATTATATATATTAATTAGATCAGATGTTAACACATTATAGTGCTTAGAAATGTGTACGCATGTGGGTCTTTCTTAAAGAACTGTTCCAACTCAGACTGGAGATGCTTCAGCTCCGGTATGTATTACATCTCTACTGGAAATCATCAGAACTGGAATGAGAGCAGACAGGACTGCAGAGAGACACCTGGTGGTCATAAACGTGAGAGAGAGAGAGAGAGAGAGAGAGAGAGAGAGAGAGAGAGAGAGAGAGAGAGAGAGAGAGAGAGCATCTGTCCAGTCACATAAAAGAGCATAGACTATAAGTCCTACTAGTGATATTATATTTAAAGCAAAATTCCTTTTGTCCATCATGTGGGTTACATTTTGAATGTAATTTTAACCAGGGCCACATTTTATTTTCCATAAACAACAGAAATTACATAGAAAACATACAGAAAACAGCAGTACATACATTCTGAGTATCTGGCATATATTCTGAGTGTGTCTGCTTGCCCTCTGCCCTCACCCCTTTGTCAATTTACTCTGTCACGTCCGCAGACCAGAGCATTCCCCGTTTCCCTGTCAACATAGTCACTTCTGGGTTTTTCAGTTTTTGTCTCTCCATAGTTCCCTGTCTCCTCCCCTTCGTCACCAGATGTTCTGAGTTTGTCTCTAATTGTATTCCTATGTAAACCCCGTTCCTGTGGCTCTGGTTTGTCGGTCATTACATTTGTGTTTTTGGTAATATGCGGTCATCCTAGCTCTTTGTCCTAGCTCCTCTGTGTTTGTTTAATTAGATCCTTAGTTTTCCTTCGCTCATATGTGTTTAGTATCTACCCGTTTGTTCTCGCCCCTCATTTCTATGTACTGTCTCCCCACGCTCCCTGTTTAGTTCTCTGCTGTTCCCTAGTTTATCATATTCTCTTCGCTCCATTTAGGTTTCCTTTCCCCGTTCATGTATGCACGTATTGTCTGGTTTCCTTTTTAGTTTTGTTACTTGTGTCTTCATCTTGGAAGTTTTATTTATCTTACCCTGGTTCTGTGTTTTCCCCACCTGTCCAAGTTTGAATGTTCATAGTTGTATTTATCATTGTTGTTCTTTGTTAGTCTTTCTTTAGTTTTTAGTTTCTTTGTTGCCTAAGTCTTGCGCTCACCCTATTAGCCTGTTAACCTGTTACTCTTATGTTGGTCTGTTTATTCTTGGTTCCATTCTGTATTGCGAGTCTGTCTTATTAAACATATTTAGTTATCCTTTTCCATCTGTCCCTTCTATTATGGCTTCCCTGAGTAATTCAGTTTCGTCCAGCACATCGACTCTTCGCAAATGTGTTTACTCACCACCCAACCCACTTTACGCTCCTGTTAAGCCTGCACATGGATCCTGATAACTTGCCTGCATTTACCTTGTTTCATTGTGCTTCTGTACACAGATGCTCAATCAACAATAAAACATTTAAACTATGTAGTACAGATTTTGATTCATGAAAAGTGCTTTTTATGTACATGCAGGAAGCCTCAGTATAAAAGTCTCCATTCACAGATCCCAACCACAGAGTGAACACACAATCTCACTCCATGAATAATCTCACTCCATGAATTTTCAATATCAGTTGTTGGTTCAACATTAAAGCCAGTTACAGCACAATCCTCATTTCCTCTATAGTCATTGGGTTGCCCTGCCCACCAGTACCTTAAAAGCACACAGGAACTCACTCAGTCCCTGTTTCTCATCTAGAGCTGATCATGCACTGTAGCTGTACACTGAAATTTACCTCACAAATGATTTCACAACAGGACATTTCTGAATGCTTAGTTATTAACTTTATTCACTTTGCAGTTTCTTTTTGTATGTTTGTAAATTGGCCCAGGAATTACAGTTCTGCTGGCTGTGGTGTCTGTGTGTTGCAGACAACCCACTGCCAGTGATTCAAGTATGTTTATAGTGTTGATGTACTCACATTATTCATGTGTTGCTAAGATGAAATTAATATTACACACATTGTGTGAGCAAACTACTAGTGAAGATATTCAGTGAATGTTCCCATATAGAGTGAACCTGTACCACAACAGAAGAGTCTACATGGATCTGTGCAGGAGTCCAAGTTGGATTGGATGCTGGGGCATCAGAATGACAATAAATTAATTTAGGAGGTCTAGAGAACTGGGCTCATCACAAGGAACAGTATACTGTTACTAAGAATTTATAATCTTCTTCTTTTGGCCTTTTCTAAAAGCTGTTTTTCTCTTTGCAGTTTTTTTACTTCCCTGTCCTACTATGTTGTTAAAAGAAATCATTTAATTCTGAGGAAAGCATATGGTGAAGATAGAGGAGTAGAGGCAAAACCAGAATATATAAAATAAATGTATTCCAGGGATGTCCTGGCCCCAGGTATGGGTGACGTTATGGCAAAATAGACGAGCTTCGACTCGCCCACCAGAGCTCCATACACCTCCCATTCATGTGTCAAACAGGTTTGCCCCACTAAGCAAGGCATCCTCTGAGAAGCCTGTTGAAAAAGCTCTGGTTACAGGGGACTATTTTGTGACACTATTCAGCTAGGCCACCAGCAGCAGCACTTAACTCTATACCAGGGGCCAGGGTGCTGGACACTGCAAGTAATCTTAATGTCTTAGGTAAGCAATATATACATACAGCCTTACCAGTCAGAGATTACTAAGAATAATATTGCAGAGGTGTGTCAATTGGCGAAGGCGATGTCCGATGCTGTAGTATGCTCTGGTCCCATCTCCAGAAAGCTGGTTATGATTTACTACATATGCACCACAGTATAGTGACCTCACCTCACTACCACACCAGACATGATCACCTCAGCCATTGCAGCTAGATTTATTACAAATCTCCCAGACTTATCATTTGTGACTAGGATGCCCTCAAATCCCACAGACCTTGATCAAATGACTGAAGGCTTAGAATCGGTATTTTGTTGCACACTCAGTGATGTTGCTCCATTTAAAAACAAAGATTTAGACAAAAAATTCTACCTTGATATAATGATCAAATTCGCAATTTAAAATAGAACACTAAAAAGACTGAACTTAAATAGCACCACACACTAAACTTGTACGCTTCCATCTTGCATGGAAGGTGTTCAAAAGGCCGTTGTTCTGACTGGTCGTGGTAGTCATGTGACGAATATGCAAGCTGTAGGACTCCTTTACGTTTCAACTTGATTTAGTTCCTGGTAGAATCGGAGTCGCTTGTGTTCGGATTAGATCATGTTTGTGTGCGTCCATTGAACAAGTGAGTAGATGAACAATGTATGTAATTCTAAGTTTATTGTAATTCTAGGCATTGTTAATTCCGGGTTTGTGAAGGGTTATGGATTTAAGTCTTTGTTCTAGTTATTCTGCTGACGCAACTGTTTTTTATGCAAGAATATTTTGATATAATATATATTGTATATCGTATATTGTATACTGTATATCGTTCATATGATGTCGAAGTATATTTCTTGCATGGTTTATAAGTGCAAGATGATAGATGCACATGGATTCACACTTGTAGAGGGTCACGCGTCAGTAAAACGGTTTAGCCGCTAGGTGGAGCCATTTAGCAAAGTATATTGATAATATATCTACTGTTTCTTTATATGTTCTGATTATGTTTGTTTGTATGTCTTAGGACCACACAAACATACACAACACACCTGTACACAGAAATCAGAGCCGATATGCCAGCAAGCAACTGTATATCACACACCTCTGTACCACCAAATAAACAGGAAATAAAATGTAAGATAATCTGGTATTTTATTCATTCTGATCAGATGACCTATGGTTTTCACAATTATACTCTGTAACCTCACTAATAGGAGAGCCCTCTCAAATATAAAAAGGCACTTATTACTGTTCAAACAGCTTCTCAACCCTAATACAACATAATTTCTATTTTGTACAATTGCACATCAAACTTGGAATAAAACTGACACCAATGCTCACATTACATCACATAGTAGTAGTGAGTTCATGAATTTTTTCAGTGAGAAAACTAAGCACATTAGAGATAACATTCAGAGTATTAATGTGAGATTGGAAAGTTACTTAGAGATCAGAACATCTAAACCAAATAAGAAACTAGAATCCTTTACTCCTGTCCAAGAGCCTATCCAACATCTCTGATCTCACACTCAAAATCCTCCACTTCCTTAAAGCATTCACTGCCCACACACTTTCTTAAAAAAAATTCTACATGAATTGATTGAACCTTTTTTAAATTCAATAAACTCCTCCTTGAACATTGTCTATGTATCTAAATAATTCAGATTAGCAGTAATCAGACCACTTTTCAAAAAATCTAACCTCGACCCATGTCAGATGTCAAACTACAGGCCAATCTCAAGCCTTCCCTTTATTTCCAAGATCCCGGAAAAAAAGCCGTAGCTCAGCAGTTAAGATCATACCTGAATCAGACATATGATACCATACCAGATGTATGAAGTCTTTCAGTCAGGGATTATGCCTCATCATAGTACAGAGACAGCACTGATTAAAGTAGTTAATGAACTGTTGATGGCTTCCAACCAAGGTTATGTCTCTTTCTTTATATTGCTATACCTACTCCTGATGTCATGTTGTTACTGAGCCCTGTTTCAGCTGCCATGGCTCGTTCCACCACCCCCAATGCTTCCCTGCTGTAGCCCACCACACCTCCACCCCAGCCAACTACTATGTTGCCATTGACAGAAATTCTCATGCAAGATGGGATTCGGACACACGTACACCATTGAAACCATGATGACAGCCCCATGTGATTTTGGTTAATGTTTCTGTTTTGTTACAGTACACAATTTCTCAGATTTTTTTTTAACTATCCCTTTTGTAAATAATTGTGCTAAAGGTGCAATTATTTGTAGAGTTATATGACCTCTGCAGAGGGTGGTGAAAATTGCACAGCACATCCCTGCAGCTGCTCTCCCATCCATTCAGGACGTCTCTGACCCCTCACACCCAAGCCACTCCCTGTTCCAACCCTACCATGTGGAAAAACGTACCGGAACATCAATTTCCTAATTTGTGTAAGAAAAACCATGCCTGCTAATTTGAATTAACAGCATTTCTTTCTCTTTCTCTCTTGCTCGCTCGCTTGCTCTCTCTCTCTCTCACACACACACACACACACACACACACACCTCATATTCATGTTAACTGGTCTCTCTACAAAAGAATGGTTGATACCTGTTTAAAGATAAGCTCAAAACACAGTGTGGTATTATTAAAAAAGTATGATGGCACTGAAATGAATAATGTTGCAGGCAAGGGTCTGTACCATCATGTGTTCAGATGGCCAGCAGTGCCTTGTGCTGATATGCAAATGTGTACATGTCTATTTCAAAGAGATTGTGTTAGAAAAAGAGATGTGAGATTGGGAAGAGTTTCAGAGTGGGAGGTTTCACGCAGGTATTACTTTTGACAGAGTTTGAAAAACTTGAGGAAAAAATATGAGAACGAGAAAGGGTTTGTGTAAAGAGTGAGTTACAATGATTTACCCAGTCCTTAGTGTTTGATAGTTAATTTCTATTTGTTGGTAAAGCTTTCCTGCATAGTCAGTTCTTGAATGAGAACTACAACAATCGTTTCTGATTGGCTGAGATTAATAATGTGATTATAAATAGCTGGGAGGAATAAATACTCTCTCTCTCTCCCCTAAATATTTTAAACCAGGAATGCAATCAATTTTTACCAGCACATAAAGAATTTTAATTGAAGTATTGTTCACACTATTAGCAAAAATGCAATTTAGCTAAAAATATGATGAGGTTCTAAAAGGAGTAAACACAACTAGTAGGGATGAAAAGGGCAAGGAATAGCAACAGTATTAGCAAAAATATGTTGTGTGTGTGTGTATATGTAATTCCAAGGTGATTCATTATAAATTAAGGGACAGTAACACTGTCATGATGACTGATTACTCTTCATCAAATATACATCATGACACCAGGACTTTCTTTAATCCAATATTAATAATAGATTATTGCATTCTGTAATGATGAAAACTGAGGGGAGTGGTGGTGATTACACATTAAATATACAACATACAATATGATTAAACTTTTATAATAAACAGTATCTGAAAATCAACACAAACAATAAAAAGGCAAAAACATAGCAGGGGGACAAAGGTTGTGGATGCAAGTGTAGAGTTCATGTGGAAATATCACTATCCAAAGGCATTAAATGAGTCCAAAATCATCCAAGTCATGATTATGAATCATCACAACAAGGCTATAATGAAAATATTTTAAAAACCTTTCCATAACCAAATCTGTTCAACAGAAACACAAGAGAAAATAACAGGACAATACAACCATTATAAACATGACACAAATTAATATGATCAAAAACAATTCTTAAGAAGTAACTTGATAATTCAGTAAAATTATTTCAAAGTTATTTATGATGGAAAAACAACTTCTAAGCAATGGACTGTATTAAGTGCTGTAAAAACGTTACTCTGATACCAGGGGGCAATCAAAGTCCAAGCACCATCTGATTTATAAGATTAATCGGTTTACCAGCAAGTGCTAAGGAACACTTTTCTCAGAGATCCACTTGTTTTTTTTAGAGCAGTTCCAGTCATTCCAGCCCTTCATATCTTTGTAATTCAAAATCTCACCCCAGTCCTTATAACCTACATTGTTTGGCTCCCCCTTAGCCCAGTACCTGAATTTCAGAGAATCAGATCCAAGCTCTAATCAATATTCTGTTAACATTCTGCTCAAACTTTGTAGCCTGTGTCCATGGAAATTCTTAGCTCTGAGAACCAGTGGGATTTTACTAAAAATGTCAGTCAGATAGTACAAAGTTACAGAGATGTCATTAGATCCCCATCAAATCACAAGAAATGGTATGACTGTAATTCCCAACACTATTAACCACTTTCCTTAAAATAAGCTTAACTATATGTAACTTTGCACTCAAACTGGGTCATACAAATTGTTACAAATTTACAATTAAAATCACATAGATTAATAGGTCTTCTGAGAAATTAGAATAGTAATACATTCAAATGCTTTTAGCCTGCTCACAGTTAAGAGTTCAATTGAGAATGAAATTTGAAAATAATGTTGCACTTTAATATTGCACTTTTTCTTACCCAGTGGCTGGAGGACTGGAACCATCCACCCATTGCCAGGCGCCCTCTGTATTTATGTTAGTCAGACCAATCCAAGCATTTCTGCCAAAAAGGTTGCTTTTATAAAGGAAATACTATGTGCTTCAGTGATTCACATACATTCAGCAGTATCCTGTTCCCTAGGAAAAATGTATATGTAAGCAAAGAACTTTAAGGGAGTGAGACAATAGATCCGATAAGCAGGAAAATGTCTCTCCTTTTATTGGCTGCAATTGCTTTATTGCTTGCAATTGTTTTATTGCCTGCAATTAAGGGATGACACTCAAGCAGATGGTTACCAGCCGGCCTGAAAGAGATAAGCAAGGCTTAAAGCTGATTGGTGTATGAGCCATAACAACAAGAGGCAGGAAGTCCGTGATTGGTCAAGGCATCCAGTTAGAATTGTATATCAAGCAATGCTCTGTATGACTCGGGGCTTCTCTTGGTAGTGAGCACCACACTCTGTGGAATCTTTCTTTTCTATTAAAACCTTTTTTACTTATTATCCACATATGACTCCCCGTTTCATTGAATTTCCACCACCCTTTAAAACTCCTGTTAATTTGTAAAAGAATATGAATGAAAATCTGGTAAACAAACACTCTCTCTTACCTTATCCTTTCTGCTGTTTATGATCACAAGATGTAATAAACACTGGATATGAAGTATAACCATCCCAGTCTGACATGATGTAAATACTACAAAATACTTTGAGCAGCTTGAAGGGGTGCTGTCTCTTAAGCACAGATCATCCCATTCTTACAATGTTCAAAATGGGCCTCTACAAGCCTTATCTCTTATATTAAATATTTGATCAACACCATTGCAATCTACTGTGCTCTTCTGATGTATAATCTTCTGCTTGAATTTTAAATGTTCATGTTGTCTGAGGTACAATAACACCCAGCCATATAATGAATATCTTGGGAGTATATCAGTGGGCGTGTGGATGATCATTTTTCAATCTCAAAATCCAACTGAGATTGAACCTCCCTACCCTTCAGATGGAAACCAACCATAGCAAATGAACAAAGATTTCTGGTTTGTTATTAGTTTGAAATGTTTGTCTGAACACAAAATCTGGTCTTTATACTTAATGCAAAATTATGAAAGTTCAAAGGGCCTGTACACATGAACACATTGCAGAGTTTGCATAAACTCTTTTAACAAAAATACATTAAGATCATTCATATCTGAAGATCTCTTATCTTATCTTTGTATTGGGGGTGGTGTCTGTGTTTACCTGAGGTCATAGTTCCCTTTTCACTTCTGGTCACATAAGATTCCAGTACATCATCATTTACATAAATGTCTTCATATATATTTTTACTGTCACTTGAATCAGTTGATCTATTATCCGCCATATTTCTAGAGTTTAAATAGACTTAAATCAGTTTTCCTTCTTCAGTGCTGGAAATGGGGGAAAAAATGTAAGGCTTAATTAGGAAAAATTGTGTTTTAACTGCAGATATTTGGTATATACTGCTGTTTTCAGCTCCCAGAATGACTCTGTGTATGTGGTCTGTGTAAATATATGCACTGCTGTCAGAACAGGAAGTTGAGGTGAGAGAGCCCTTACACGAAACATGCACAAAACACTTTCTGACATCCATCTCTATATCTGTTTTCTTTGGTGTCTCTGCAGTTGTTTAGACCTGTGTTCTCAAATAAAATGTAATTTTCCTCTAAAGGTCCTTGAGACTTATAAATTCATTTGTGAGTTTCAAACTGTGCTGTCCTATGTCTCTCTCATCTTTAACATGCATGTGCACTTTAAGATATCACCTTTTTTATTTTTATCATTAGCAGGTGTGCAGCAAACAAAAGGCACATGGCATGGTTGCTATGGGAACCCTAGTTGAGGGGGTGTTCTGGGCAGGTTCTTGTATTTATCCTTTGCTCTGCTGACACAATTCACAATCGTATTGAAACAATTGTAAATAAAAGCCAAAACCCACAGTATGTTCAGGGTATGTAGGTTACATACCCTGTGGTTTTGTGATGTGACAGCCCGATTGCCGCAGGGCAAGGAACAGGATGCACAGTCTCCCTTGACATTGTGAAACATTTATTAACATGAAACACAAATGACAACGGTGGCCCTCACACAAAAGAACAACAGCGAACGTGAACACACATAAATGTAACATGAACAAACATAAACATTAACACAGATTACATAAACCTCAATGATGGCTAATATACACCGACACTAACATTAACCTTGACAATGACAAACACCGAGGCATGCACTGATGGGGGTTTAAATAGTTGGACAAACACACGACGTTAAAACCCCATGCAGGTGCGTGCCATCATTGGGGGTGTGGCTACATACAAGGGTGAATCCCCCCCCTGCACGCATCCCATGACAGAACCCCATCCCAAGGGGCATGGCTCGCGATGTGTCATTTCCAGAACTGAGAGCCTCAGGCTGTCGTGTACACATACACAAACATTGTACGGCTTTGCCTGGTGCCCACCTAACATGAGGCGGGCTAGGAACCGAAAGCCCGGCAGACCTGTCAAATGGAGGGAGGATGGCAGAATCCCTGCCTCCCTCAGAGCAGTCCGGTACGCTGCTCGTTACATGCGGCGGGGAGGCATTCCCCGATGACGACCCCTCCCTAGGGGCGAAGATCCCGACACATCCCCTTCCAGGATAGCGAACTCCAGGCTGCCGTACACAGACACAGTACAGCCATGCCCAGTGCCCACCCAGCACAAGGCAGGCCAGGAACCTCCCACCTTGGAGACCTTCTTCAGCCAGGGAGAAAGGCAGAGTGCCTGCCTCTCTCGGATCAGTCCAACGCTCTCCCTGCGACATGATGTGCCTAAAAACACACACACAAGGCGAATATACATAAATAATAGTGCCACAAGTTAACACAGTAGTATGAGTCTTAATTCCAGATGTACTTAGTTGTGTATAATGTGTGAGTTCACAACACGCTTCAGCTCTAAAACTGACACTGTGGGTGTGATTTCAGCTTTAAGCCACTGACAGCAGGAAGCACTTTTTTAATTTACACAGGGGGACTTTTTAATTTACAGCATCTCTCTCTCTCTCTCATTCTCTCATTCTTTAAGTGGTCTGTACAGCCAAATACAGGGGTTGTATTTGTATTTGCTGGTCTCTCTACAGAAACTGGTTGATACATGTTTAAAGATGAGCTAAAAAGACAGTATAGTTTCATATTTAATAAGTATGTTGGCATTGAAATGAATATTCAATAGGTGAGGGTCTGTACTATCATGTGTTCAGATGGCCAGCAGTGCCTTGGGCTGAAGCTGATTTATGAAAATGTGCCCATGTGTAATAATAAAGAGCCTAGTCTAACTTAGAGAGATTGTGTAAAATACTGATTCATTCTGACATTTACATTTACATCATTTAGGAGACATTCTTAGCCAGAGCGACATACAAAATTTCTTTGTCATTTACTCATAGAATACATCCTAGCCAGTAGAGTAGGATAGAGTCCAATATACCAATGATCTAGAATACTATAGAAATACAGGGATCAATGCTGATGCCTAGAAGTACAAAATACATAATCTCTATCTTAGACTATGATAGGTTCAATAAACAATAAGTACTAGAGTTTGTTAGTCAACATCAGTGTAATAAACAATACCCTATAATAGGTTTTAGTTTCAGCAGGGTCAGTGGTCATTTAAATATTCCATGATTAGTTGGGTCTTCAATCTGCATTTGAAGAGTGCAAAGGATTCTGCTGTCTGGACAGCAAGCAGATGTTCATTCCACAATCTAAGAGCCAGGAGAGAGAATAGTCTCGAGGATTGTCTTCCATGAGATTTGAAGCATGGTATTTCAAGCCAAGCCATACTTGAGGTTCAAAGTACTCGAGGTATGGATCGAGCTTTGACCTCATGTATGGAGGGGCTGGTTCATTTTTGACTTTGTAAGCAAGCATCAAAGTTTTAAATCTGATGCATGCAGCTATTGGAAGCCAGTGACGTGGGAACTTTGGAAGATTGAAGATGAGTCATGCTTCTGCATTCTGGACAAGTTGTAGAGGTCCGATGGCTCTTAGAGGAAGAACAGCAAGTAGCAACTTGCAGTAGTCTATCTTTGAGATCACAAAAGACTGCAGAAGCACCTGAGCAGCTTCCTGCAAGAGAAAGGGCCAAATCCTTTGTATGTTACAAAGGAGAAATCTGCAAGACCAGCTTAGATTTGAAACCTGAGTTTAGTGTGACAACTGCTTGTCCAAAGTTATGGGCTATGGGCAGCTTCAGATGGTGATACCAGGTACTTCTTGAAAGAAACTGTGAGGTTGGGAGTACCTGGGATGTACTGAAGCGCGGTTTTACTGGGGTTGAGCTTCAAGTGTTAGGCTGTCATCCATGATGTCAGTCAAGCATGCTGGGATACTGTAGCCCACCACACCTCCACCCCAGCCAACTACTATGTTGCCATTGACAGAAATTCTCATGCAAGATGGGATTCGGACACACGTACACCATTGAAACCATGATGACAGCCCCATGTGATTTTGGTTAATGTTTCTGTTTTGTTACAGTACACAATTTCTCAGATTTTTTTTTAACTATCCCTTTTGTAAATAATTGTGCTAAAGGTGCAATTATTTGTAGAGTTATATGACCTCTGCAGAGGGTGGTGAAAATTGCACAGCACATCCCTGCAGCTGCTCTCCCATCCATTCAGGACGTCTCTGACCCCTCACACCCAAGCCACTCCCTGTTCCAACCCTACCATGTGGAAAAACGTACCGGAACATCAATTTCCTAATTTGTGTAAGAAAAACCATGCCTGCTAATTTGAATTAACAGCATTTCTTTCTCTTTCTCTCTTGCTCGCTCGCTTGCTCTCTCTCTCTCACACACACACACACACCTCATATTCATGTTAACTGGTCTCTCTACAAAAGAATGGTTGATACCTGTTTAAAGATAAGCTCAAAACACAGTGTGGTATTATTAAAAAAGTATGATGGCACTGAAATGAATAATGTTGCAGGCAAGGGTCTGTACCATCATGTGTTCAGATGGCCAGCAGTGCCTTGTGCTGATATGCAAATGTGTACATGTCTATTTCAAAGAGATTGTGTTAGAAAAAGAGATGTGAGATTGGGAAGAGTTTCAGAGTGGGAGGTTTCACGCAGGTATTACTTTTGACAGAGTTTGAAAAACTTGAGGAAAAAATATGAGAACGAGAAAGGGTTTGTGTAAAGAGTGAGTTACAATGATTTACCCAGTCCTTAGTGTTTGATAGTTAATTTCTATTTGTTGGTAAAGCTTTCCTGCATAGTCAGTTCTTGAATGAGAACTACAACAATCGTTTCTGATTGGCTGAGATTAATAATGTGATTATAAATAGCTGGGAGGAATAAATACTCTCTCTCTCTCCCCTAAATATTTTAAACCAGGAATGCAATCAATTTTTACCAGCACATAAAGAATTTTAATTGAAGTATTGTTCACACTATTAGCAAAAATGCAATTTAGCTAAAAATATGATGAGGTTCTAAAAGGAGTAAACACAACTAGTAGGGATGAAAAGGGCAAGGAATAGCAACAGTATTAGCAAAAATATGTTGTGTGTGTGTGTGTGTGTGTGTATATGTAATTCCAAGGTGATTCATTATAAATTAAGGGACAGTAACACTGTCATGATGACTGATTACTCTTCATCAAATATACATCATGACACCAGGACTTTCTTTAATCCAATATTAATAATAGATTATTGCATTCTGTAATGATGAAAACTGAGGGGAGTGGTGGTGATTACACATTAAATATACAACATACAATATGATTAAACTTTTATAATAAACAGTATCTGAAAATCAACACAAACAATAAAAAGGCAAAAACATAGCAGGGGGACAAAGGTTGTGGATGCAAGTGTAGAGTTCATGTGGAAATATCACTATCCAAAGGCATTAAATGAGTCCAAAATCATCCAAGTCATGATTATGAATCATCACAACAAGGCTATAATGAAAATATTTTAAAAATCTTTCCATAACCAAATCTGTTCAACAGAAACACAAGAGAAAATAACAGGACAATACAACCATTATAAACATGACACAAATTAATATGATCAAAAACAATTCTTAAGAAGTAACTTGATAATTCAGTAAAATTATTTCAAAGTTATTTATGATGGAAAAACAACTTCTAAGCAATGGACTGTATTAAGTGCTGTAAAAACGTTACTCTGATACCAGGGGGCAATCAAAGTCCAAGCACCATCTGATTTATAAGATTAATCGGTTTACCAGCAAGTGCTAAGGAACACTTTTCTCAGAGATCCACTTGTTTTTTTTAGAGCAGTTCCAGTCATTCCAGCCCTTCATATCTTTGTAATTCAAAATCTCACCCCAGTCCTTATAACCTACATTGTTTGGCTCCCCCTTAGCCCAGTACCTGAATTTCAGAGAATCAGATCCAAGCTCTAATCAATATTCTGTTAACATTCTGCTCAAACTTTGTAGCCTGTGTCCATGGAAATTCTTAGCTCTGAGAACCAGTGGGATTTTACTAAAAATGTCAGTCAGATAGTACAAAGTTACAGAGATGTCATTAGATCCCCATCAAATCACAAGAAATGGTATGACTGTAATTCCCAACACTATTAACCACTTTCCTTAAAATAAGCTTAACTATATGTAACTTTGCACTCAAACTGGGTCATACAAATTGTTACAAATTTACAATTAAAATCACATAGATTAATAGGTCTTCTGAGAAATTAGAATAGTAATACATTCAAATGCTTTTAGCCTGCTCACAGTTAAGAGTTCAATTGAGAATGAAATTTGAAAATAATGTTGCACTTTAATATTGCACTTTTTCTTACCCAGTGGCTGGAGGACTGGAACCATCCACCCATTGCCAGGCGCCCTCTGTATTTATGTTAGTCAGACCAATCCAAGTATTTCTGCCAAAAAGGTTGCTTTTGTAAAGGAAATACTATGTGCTTCAGTGATTCACATACATTCAGCAGTATCCTGTTCCCTAGGAAAAATGTATATGTAAGCAAAGAACTTTAAGGGAGTGAGACAATAGATCCGATAAGCAGGAAAATGTCTCTCCTTTTATTGGCTGCAATTGCTTTATTGCTTGCAATTGTTTTATTGCCTGCAATTAAGGGATGACACTCAAGCAGATGGTTACCAGCCGGCCTGAAAGAGATAAGCAAGGCTTAAAGCTGATTGGTGTATGAGCCATAACAACAAGAGGCAGGAAGTCCATGATTGGTCAAGGCATCCAGTTAGAATTGTATATCAAGCAATGCTCTGTATGACTCGGGGCTTCTCTTGGTAGTGAGCACCACACTCTGTGGAATCTTTCTTTTCTATTAAAACCTTTTTTACTTATTATCCACATATGACTCCCCGTTTCATTGAATTTCCACCACCCTTTAAAACTCCTGTTAATTTGTAAAAGAATATGAATGAAAATCTGGTAAACAAACACTCTCTCTTACCTTATCCTTTCTGCTGTTTATGATCACAAGATGTAATAAACACTGGATATGAAGTATAACCATCCCAGTCTGACATGATGTAAATACTACAAAATACTTTGAGCAGCTTGAAGGGGTGCTGTCTCTTAAGCACAGATCATCCCGTTCTTACAATGTTCAAAATGGGCCTCTACAAGCCTTATCTCTTATATTAAATATTTGATCAACACCATTGCAATCTACTGTGCTCTTCTGATGTATAATCTTCTGCTTGAATTTTAAATGTTCATGTTGTCTGAGGTACAATAACACCCAGCCATATAATGAATATCTTGGGAGTATATCAGTGGGCGTGTGGATGATCATTTTTCAATCTCAAAATCCAACTGAGATTGAACCTCCCTACCCTTCAGATGGAAACCAACCATAGCAAATGAACAAAGATTTCTGGTTTGTTATTAGTTTGAAATGTTTGTCTGAACACAAAATCTGGTCTTTATACTTAATGCAAAATTATGAAAGTTCAAAGGGCCTGTACACATGAACACATTGCAGAGTTTGCATAAACTCTTTTAACAAAAATACATTAAGATCATTCATATCTGAAGATCTCTTATCTTATCTTTGTATTGGGGGTGGTGTCTGTGTTTACCTGAGGTCATAGTTCCCTTTTCACTTCTGGTCACATAAGATTCCAGTACATCATCATTTACATAAATGTCTTCATATATATTTTTACTGTCACTTGAATCAGTTGATCTATTATCCGCCATATTTCTAGAGTTTAAATAGACTTAAATCAGTTTTCCTTCTTCAGTGCTGGAAATGGGGGAAAAAATGTAAGGCTTAATTAGGAAAAATTGTGTTTTAACTGCAGATATTTGGTATATACTGCTGTTTTCAGCTCCCAGAATGACTCTGTGTATGTGGTCTGTGTAAATATATGCACTGCTGTCAGAACAGGAAGTTGAGGTGAGAGAGCCCTTACACGAAACATGCACAAAACACTTTCTGACATCCATCTCTATATCTGTTTTCTTTGGTGTCTCTGCAGTTGTTTAGACCTGTGTTCTCAAATAAAATGTAATTTTCCTCTAAAGGTCCTTGAGACTTATAAATTCATTTGTGAGTTTCAAACTGTGCTGTCCTATGTCTCTCTCATCTTTAACATGCATGTGCACTTTAAGATATCACCTTTTTTATTTTTATCATTAGCAGGTGTGCAGCAAACAAAAGGCACATGGCATGGTTGCTATGGGAACCCTAGTTGAGGGGGTGTTCTGGGCAGGTTCTTGTATTTATCCTTTGCTCTGCTGACACAATTCACAATCGTATTGAAACAATTGTAAATAAAAGCCAAAACCCACAGTATGTTCAGGGTATGTAGGTTACATACCCTGTGGTTTTGTGATGTGACAGCCCGATTGCCGCAGGGCAAGGAACAGGATGCACAGTCTCCCTTGACATTGTGAAACATTTATTAACATGAAACACAAATGACAACGGTGGCCCTCACACAAAAGAACAACAGCGAACGTGAACACACATAAATGTAACATGAACAAACATAAACATTAACACAGATTACATAAACCTCAATGATGGCTAATATACACCGACACTAACATTAACCTTGACAATGACAAACACCGAGGCATGCACTGATGGGGGTTTAAATAGTTGGACAAACACACGACGTTAAAACCCCATGCAGGTGCGTGCCATCATTGGGGGTGTGGCTACATACAAGGGTGAATCCCCCCCCTGCACGCATCCCATGACAGAACCCCATCCCAAGGGGCATGGCTCGCGATGTGTCATTTCCAGAACTGAGAGCCTCAGGCTGTCGTGTACACATACACAAACATTGTACGGCTTTGCCTGGTGCCCACCTAACATGAGGCGGGCTAGGAACCGAAAGCCCGGCAGACCTGTCAAATGGAGGGAGGATGGCAGAATCCCTGCCTCCCTCAGAGCAGTCCGGTACGCTGCTCGTTACATGCGGCGGGGAGGCATTCCCCGATGACGACCCCTCCCTAGGGGCGAAGATCCCGACACATCCCCTTCCAGGATAGCGAACTCCAGGCTGCCGTACACAGACACAGTACAGCCATGCCCAGTGCCCACCCAGCACAAGGCAGGCCAGGAACCTCCCACCTTGGAGACCTTCTTCAGCCAGGGAGAAAGGCAGAGTGCCTGCCTCTCTCGGATCAGTCCAACGCTCTCCCTGCGACATGATGTGCCTAAAAACACACACACAAGGCGAATATACATAAATAATAGTGCCACAAGTTAACACAGTAGTATGAGTCTTAATTCCAGATGTACTTAGTTGTGTATAATGTGTGAGTTCACAACACGCTTCAGCTCTAAAACTGACACTGTGGGTGTGATTTCAGCTTTAAGCCACTGACAGCAGGAAGCACTTTTTTAATTTACACAGGGGGACTTTTTAATTTACAGCATCTCTCTCTCTCTCTCATTCTCTCATTCTTTAAGTGGTCTGTACAGCCAAATACAGGGGTTGTATTTGTATTTGCTGGTCTCTCTACAGAAACTGGTTGATACATGTTTAAAGATGAGCTAAAAAGACAGTATAGTTTCATATTTAATAAGTATGTTGGCATTGAAATGAATATTCAATAGGTGAGGGTCTGTACTATCATGTGTTCAGATGGCCAGCAGTGCCTTGGGCTGAAGCTGATTTATGAAAATGTGCCCATGTGTAATAATAAAGAGCCTAGTCTAACTTAGAGAGATTGTGTAAAATACTGATTCATTCTGACATTTACATTTACATCATTTAGGAGACATTCTTAGCCAGAGCGACATACAAAATTTCTTTGTCATTTACTCATAGAATACATCCTAGCCAGTAGAGTAGGATAGAGTCCAATATACCAATGATCTAGAATACTATAGAAATACAGGGATCAATGCTGATGCCTAGAAGTACAAAATACATAATCTCTATCTTAGACTATGATAGGTTCAATAAACAATAAGTACTAGAGTTTGTTAGTCAACATCAGTGTAATAAACAATACCCTATAATAGGTTTTAGTTTCAGCAGGGTCAGTGGTCATTTAAATATTCCATGATTAGTTGGGTCTTCAATCTGCATTTGAAGAGTGCAAAGGATTCTGCTGTCTGGACAGCAAGCAGATGTTCATTCCACAATCTAAGAGCCAGGAGAGAGAATAGTCTCGAGGATTGTCTTCCATGAGATTTGAAGCATGGTAATTCAAGCCAAGCCATACTTGAGGTTCAAAGTACTCGAGGTATGGATCGAGCTTTGACCTCATGTATGGAGGGGCTGGTTCATTTTTGACTTTGTAAGCAAGCATCAAAGTTTTAAATCTGATGCATGCAGCTATTGGAAGCCAGTGACGTGGGAACTTTGGAAGATTGAAGATGAGTCATGCTTCTGCATTCTGGACAAGTTGTAGAGGTCCGATGGCTCTTAGAGGAAGAACAGCAAGTAGCAACTTGCAGTAGTCTATCTTTGAGATCACAAAAGACTGCAGAAGCACCTGAGCAGCTTCCTGCAAGAGAAAGGGCCAAATCCTTTGTATGTTACAAAGGAGAAATCTGCAAGACCAGCTTAGATTTGAAACCTGAGTTTAGTGTGACAACTGCTTGTCCAAAGTTATGGGCTATGGGCAGCTTCAGATGGTGATACCAGGTACTTCTTGAAAGAAACTGTGAGGTTGGGAGTACCTGGGATGTACTGAAGCGCGGTTTTACTGGGGTTGAGCTTCAAGTGTTAGGCTGTCATCCATGATGTCAGTCAAGCATGCTGGGATACTGTAGCCCACCACACCTCCACCCCAGCCAACTACTATGTTGCCATTGACAGAAATTCTCATGCAAGATGGGATTCGGACACACGTACACCATTGAAACCATGATGACAGCCCCATGTGATTTTGGTTAATGTTTCTGTTTTGTTACAGTACACAATTTCTCAGATTTTTTTTTAACTATCCCTTTTGTAAATAATTGTGCTAAAGGTGCAATTATTTGTAGAGTTATATGACCTCTGCAGAGGGTGGTGAAAATTGCACAGCACATCCCTGCAGCTGTTCTCCCATCCATTCAGGACGTCTCTGACCCCTCACACCCAAGCCACTCCCTGTTCCAACCCTACCATGTGGAAAAACGTACCGGAACATCAATTTCCTAATTTGTGTAAGAAAAACCATGCCTGCTAATTTGAATTAACAGCATTTCTTTCTCTTTCTCTCTTGCTCGCTCGCTTGCTCTCTCTCTCTCACACACACACACACACCTCATATTCATGTTAACTGGTCTCTCTACAAAAGAATGGTTGATACCTGTTTAAAGATAAGCTCAAAACACAGTGTGGTATTATTAAAAAAGTATGATGGCACTGAAATGAATAATGTTGCAGGCAAGGGTCTGTACCATCATGTGTTCAGATGGCCAGCAGTGCCTTGTGCTGATATGCAAATGTGTACATGTCTATTTCAAAGAGATTGTGTTAGAAAAAGAGATGTGAGATTGGGAAGAGTTTCAGAGTGGGAGGTTTCACGCAGGTATTACTTTTGACAGAGTTTGAAAAACTTGAGGAAAAAATATGAGAACGAGAAAGGGTTTGTGTAAAGAGTGAGTTACAATGATTTACCCAGTCCTTAGTGTTTGATAGTTAATTTCTATTTGTTGGTAAAGCTTTCCTGCATAGTCAGTTCTTGAATGAGAACTACAACAATCGTTTCTGATTGGCTGAGATTAATAATGTGATTATAAATAGCTGGGAGGAATAAATACTCTCTCTCTCTCCCCTAAATATTTTAAACCAGGAATGCAATCAATTTTTACCAGCACATAAAGAATTTTAATTGAAGTATTGTTCACACTATTAGCAAAAATGCAATTTAGCTAAAAATATGATGAGGTTCTAAAAGGAGTAAACACAACTAGTAGGGATGAAAAGGGCAAGGAATAGCAACAGTATTAGCAAAAATATGTTGTGTGTGTGTGTATATGTAATTCCAAGGTGATTCATTATAAATTAAGGGACAGTAACACTGTCATGATGACTGATTACTCTTCATCAAATATACATCATGACACCAGGACTTTCTTTAATCCAATATTAATAATAGATTATTGCATTCTGTAATGATGAAAACTGAGGGGAGTGGTGGTGATTACACATTAAATATACAACATACAATATGATTAAACTTTTATAATAAACAGTATCTGAAAATCAACACAAACAATAAAAAGGCAAAAACATAGCAGGGGGACAAAGGTTGTGGATGCAAGTGTAGAGTTCATGTGGAAATATCACTATCCAAAGGCATTAAATGAGTCCAAAATCATCCAAGTCATGATTATGAATCATCACAACAAGGCTATAATGAAAATATTTTAAAAATCTTTCCATAACCAAATCTGTTCAACAGAAACACAAGAGAAAATAACAGGACAATACAACCATTATAAACATGACACAAATTAATATGATCAAAAACAATTCTTAAGAAGTAACTTGATAATTCAGTAAAATTATTTCAAAGTTATTTATGATGGAAAAACAACTTCTAAGCAATGGACTGTATTAAGTGCTGTAAAAACGTTACTCTGATACCAGGGGGCAATCAAAGTCCAAGCACCATCTGATTTATAAGATTAATCGGTTTACCAGCAAGTGCTAAGGAACACTTTTCTCAGAGATCCACTTGTTTTTTTTAGAGCAGTTCCAGTCATTCCAGCCCTTCATATCTTTGTAATTCAAAATCTCACCCCAGTCCTTATAACCTACATTGTTTGGCTCCCCCTTAGCCCAGTACCTGAATTTCAGAGAATCAGATCCAAGCTCTAATCAATATTCTGTTAACATTCTGCTCAAACTTTGTAGCCTGTGTCCATGGAAATTCTTAGCTCTGAGAACCAGTGGGATTTTACTAAAAATGTCAGTCAGATAGTACAAAGTTACAGAGATGTCATTAGATCCCCATCAAATCACAAGAAATGGTATGACTGTAATTCCCAACACTATTAACCACTTTCCTTAAAATAAGCTTAACTATATGTAACTTTGCACTCAAACTGGGTCATACAAATTGTTACAAATTTACAATTAAAATCACATAGATTAATAGGTCTTCTGAGAAATTAGAATAGTAATACATTCAAATGCTTTTAGCCTGCTCACAGTTAAGAGTTCAATTGAGAATGAAATTTGAAAATAATGTTGCACTTTAATATTGCACTTTTTCTTACCCAGTGGCTGGAGGACTGGAACCATCCACCCATTGCCAGGCGCCCTCTGTATTTATGTTAGTCAGACCAATCCAAGCATTTCTGCCAAAAAGGTTGCTTTTGTAAAGGAAATACTATGTGCTTCAGTGATTCACATACATTCAGCAGTATCCTGTTCCCTAGGAAAAATGTATATGTAAGCAAAGAACTTTAAGGGAGTGAGACAATAGATCCGATAAGCAGGAAAATGTCTCTCCTTTTATTGGCTGCAATTGCTTTATTGCTTGCAATTGTTTTATTGCCTGCAATTAAGGGATGACACTCAAGCAGATGGTTACCAGCCGGCCTGAAAGAGATAAGCAAGGCTTAAAGCTGATTGGTGTATGAGCCATAACAACAAGAGGCAGGAAGTCCGTGATTGGTCAAGGCATCCAGTTAGAATTGTATATCAAGCAATGCTCTGTATGACTCGGGGCTTCTCTTGGTAGTGAGCACCACACTCTGTGGAATCTTTCTTTTCTATTAAAACCTTTTTTACTTATTATCCACATATGACTCCCCGTTTCATTGAATTTCCACCACCCTTTAAAACTCCTGTTAATTTGTAAAAGAATATGAATGAAAATCTGGTAAACAAACACTCTCTCTTACCTTATCCTTTCTGCTGTTTATGATCACAAGATGTAATAAACACTGGATATGAAGTATAACCATCCCAGTCTGACATGATGTAAATACTACAAAATACTTTGAGCAGCTTGAAGGGGTGCTGTCTCTTAAGCACAGATCATCCCATTCTTACAATGTTCAAAATGGGCCTCTACAAGCCTTATCTCTTATATTAAATATTTGATCAACACCATTGCAATCTACTGTGCTCTTCTGATGTATAATCTTCTGCTTGAATTTTAAATGTTCATGTTGTCTGAGGTACAATAACACCCAGCCATATAATGAATATCTTGGGAGTATATCAGTGGGCGTGTGGATGATCATTTTTCAATCTCAAAATCCAACTGAGATTGAACCTCCCTACCCTTCAGATGGAAACCAACCATAGCAAATGAACAAAGATTTCTGGTTTGTTATTAGTTTGAAATGTTTGTCTGAACACAAAATCTGGTCTTTATACTTAATGCAAAATTATGAAAGTTCAAAGGGCCTGTACACATGAACACATTGCAGAGTTTGCATAAACTCTTTTAACAAAAATACATTAAGATCATTCATATCTGAAGATCTCTTATCTTATCTTTGTATTGGGGGTGGTGTCTGTGTTTACCTGAGGTCATAGTTCCCTTTTCACTTCTGGTCACATAAGATTCCAGTACATCATCATTTACATAAATGTCTTCATATATATTTTTACTGTCACTTGAATCAGTTGATCTATTATCCGCCATATTTCTAGAGTTTAAATAGACTTAAATCAGTTTTCCTTCTTCAGTGCTGGAAATGGGGGAAAAAATGTAAGGCTTAATTAGGAAAAATTGTGTTTTAACTGCAGATATTTGGTATATACTGCTGTTTTCAGCTCCCAGAATGACTCTGTGTATGTGGTCTGTGTAAATATATGCACTGCTGTCAGAACAGGAAGTTGAGGTGAGAGAGCCCTTACACGAAACATGCACAAAACACTTTCTGACATCCATCTCTATATCTGTTTTCTTTGGTGTCTCTGCAGTTGTTTAGACCTGTGTTCTCAAATAAAATGTAATTTTCCTCTAAAGGTCCTTGAGACTTATAAATTCATTTGTGAGTTTCAAACTGTGCTGTCCTATGTCTCTCTCATCTTTAACATGCATGTGCACTTTAAGATATCACCTTTTTTATTTTTATCATTAGCAGGTGTGCAGCAAACAAAAGGCACATGGCATGGTTGCTATGGGAACCCTAGTTGAGGGGGTGTTCTGGGCAGGTTCTTGTATTTATCCTTTGCTCTGCTGACACAATTCACAATCGTATTGAAACAATTGTAAATAAAAGCCAAAACCCACAGTATGTTCAGGGTATGTAGGTTACATACCCTGTGGTTTTGTGATGTGACAGCCCGATTGCCGCAGGGCAAGGAACAGGATGCACAGTCTCCCTTGACATTGTGAAACATTTATTAACATGAAACACAAATGACAACGGTGGCCCTCACACAAAAGAACAACAGCGAACGTGAACACACATAAATGTAACATGAACAAACATAAACATTAACACAGATTACATAAACCTCAATGATGGCTAATATACACCGACACTAACATTAACCTTGACAATGACAAACACCGAGGCATGCACTGATGGGGGTTTAAATAGTTGGACAAACACACGACGTTAAAACCCCATGCAGGTGCGTGCCATCATTGGGGGTGTGGCTACATACAAGGGTGAATCCCCCCCCTGCACGCATCCCATGACAGAACCCCATCCCAAGGGGCATGGCTCGCGATGTGTCATTTCCAGAACTGAGAGCCTCAGGCTGTCGTGTACACATACACAAACATTGTACGGCTTTGCCTGGTGCCCACCTAACATGAGGCGGGCTAGGAACCGAAAGCCCGGCAGACCTGTCAAATGGAGGGAGGATGGCAGAATCCCTGCCTCCCTCAGAGCAGTCCGGTACGCTGCTCGTTACATGCGGCGGGGAGGCATTCCCCGATGACGACCCCTCCCTAGGGGCGAAGATCCCGACACATCCCCTTCCAGGATAGCGAACTCCAGGCTGCCGTACACAGACACAGTACAGCCATGCCCAGTGCCCACCCAGCACAAGGCAGGCCAGGAACCTCCCACCTTGGAGACCTTCTTCAGCCAGGGAGAACGGCAGAGTGCCTGCCTCTCTCGGATCAGTCCAACGCTCTCCCTGCGACATGATGTGCCTAAAAACACACACACAAGGCGAATATACATAAATAATAGTGCCACAAGTTAACACAGTAGTATGAGTCTTAATTCCAGATGTACTTAGTTGTGTATAATGTGTGAGTTCACAACACGCTTCAGCTCTAAAACTGACACTGTGGGTGTGATTTCAGCTTTAAGCCACTGACAGCAGGAAGCACTTTTTTAATTTACACAGGGGGACTTTTTAATTTACAGCATCTCTCTCTCTCTCATTCTCTCATTCTTTAAGTGGTCTGTACAGCCAAATACAGGGGTTGTATTTGTATTTGCTGGTCTCGCTACAGAAACTGGTTGATATCTGTTTAAAGATGAGCTAAAAAGACAGTATAGTTTCATATTTAATAAGTATGTTGGCATTGAAATGAATATTCAATAGGTGAGGGTCTGTACCATCATGTGTTCAGATGGCCAGCAGTGCCTTGGGCTGAAGCTGATTTATGAAAATGTGCCCATGTGTAATAATAAAGAGCCTAGTCTAACTTAGAGAGATTGTGTAAAATACTGATTCATTCTGACATTTACATTTACATCATTTAGGAGACATTCTTAGCCAGAGCGACATACAAAATTTCTTTGTCATTTACTCATAGAATACATCCTAGCCAGTAGAGTAGGATAGAGTCCAATATACCAATGATCTAGAATACTATAGAAATACAGGGATCAATGCTGATGCCTAGAAGTACAAAATACATAATCTCTATCTTAGACTATGATAGGTTCAATAAACAATAAGTACTAGAGTTTGTTAGTCAACATCAGTGTAATAAACAATACCCTATAATAGGTTTTAGTTTCAGCAGGGTCAGTGGTCATTTAAATATTCCATGATTAGTTGGGTCTTCAATCTGCATTTGAAGAGTGCAAAGGATTCTGCTGTCTGGACAGCAAGCAGATGTTCATTCCACAATCTAAGAGCCAGGAGAGAGAATAGTCTCGAGGATTGTCTTCCATGAGATTTGAAGCATGGTATTTCAAGCCAAGCCATACTTGAGGTTCAAAGTACTCGAGGTATGGATCGAGCTTTGACCTCATGTATGGAGGGGCTGGTTCATTTTTGACTTTGTAAGCAAGCATCAAAGTTTTAAATCTGATGCATGCAGCTATTGGAAGCCAGTGACGTGGGAACTTTGGAAGATTGAAGATGAGTCATGCTTCTGCATTCTGGACAAGTTGTAGAGGTCCGATGGCTCTTAGAGGAAGAACAGCAAGTAGCAACTTGCAGTAGTCTATCTTTGAGATCACAAAAGACTGCAGAAGCACCTGAGCAGCTTCCTGCAAGAGAAAGGGCCAAATCCTTTGTATGTTACAAAGGAGAAATCTGCAAGACCAGCTTAGATTTGAAACCTGAGTTTAGCGTGACAACTGCTTGTCCAAAGTTATGGGCTATGGGTAGCTTCAGATGGTGATACCAGGTACTTCTTGAAAGAAACTGTGAGGTCATGGTAAGGGTTGGGAGTACCTGGGATGTACTGAAGCTCGATTTTACTGGAGTTGAGCTTCAAGTGTTAGGCTATCATCCATGATGTCAGTCAAGCATGCTGAGATACATCTGGAGACCTATATATCAGAGAGTGGAAAAGAAAGAAATTATTGAGTGTCATCAGCATAGCAGTGGTAGGAAAAACCATGAGAAGATATTACATCATCAAGAGAATGAGAATATAAAGAGAATAGGGCCCTCTGCAACACTAGTGGAAAGTCTACATGGTTTGGATGTGAATCCTCTCCATGGTACCTGGTAGGACTGTCCCTTCAGATAGGACTGAAACCAATTCTATACAGAGCCAATCACACCAAGCCTGGAGAGAACAGAGAGGAAAATGTTGTGGTTCACTGTGTCAAAGGCCGCCGAAAGGTCTAGAGGATAAGGAGTTTTTGATAATGACAGAGATGAAAGGAAGCAGATCTATTGAGATCATCAGGAACAGAGTGGAAGAAATGGGATCCAACGGACATGTACTCGGATTTCTGGAAATCAGGAGTAAAATAATTTTGTCTGAGGAGAGAGGAGAAAAAGAAGCCAGAGAGTTGGATGTTGGGGAATGCACACTGGTTGGAAAAGTGAGAACAGAGGAAAAGGATGAATGGATTGCTGCAACCTTCTCCTCAAAGTATATGATGAAGTCCTCAGGAGTAATGGATGAGGAAGGAGGGGGAGGTGGAGGATTAAGGAGAGAGGAAGAAATAGTGAAGAGCTTGTGTGGATCAGATGTTGATGATTTGAATTTTCCTCTGTAGTAGGAAGACTTTCTTACTTCCAGTGAGAACTTGGAAAGGAGAGACTGGTATGAGCTGAGGTCTGATTCTAGGTGAGTTTTCCTGCACTGCATCTCTGCAGTTCTTAGTTCTCTCCTGTGGCAGTGGAGTGTTTCTGTTAGTCAGGGGGGAGGTGGGGAAGACCTTGCAGGTCTAGGAGAGAGGAGAGGAGAGAGGGCACAGAAGATTCGTTTATGAGGATAGTGTAGAAATGAAAGTATTTGTAATTGTATCTAAAGAGAGAGAAGACAGAGAGTCAGGATGAGGAAGGCTGGACAAAATAGTAGAAGTAAGGGAAGATGGAGTTATGGAGTGCAGATTGTGACAGAAGGAG
Organism: Electrophorus electricus; assembly: GCF_041902795.1. Lineage (NCBI taxonomy): Eukaryota > Metazoa > Chordata > Actinopteri > Gymnotiformes > Gymnotidae > Electrophorus > Electrophorus electricus. The sequence goes on from NC_137501.1 coordinate 22,680,859, forward strand.
GAGAAACATGTTGGGGAGGACTGGATGGAAAGAGAAGGAAGGGAGAGAGAGAAGGATAGAAAATGATGGTCCAAGAGGTGGATGGGGGTGACTGCGATGTCAGATGTTGTGGTGGTCTGGGTGAAGATCAGGTCCAGAACATTGCCCGCTTTGTGAGTTGGGGGAGACTGGTTGAGGATGAGGCCGAATGCTGTCAACAGCGGAAGGATGCAGGAGGAATGTAGCTTGTCTGAAGGAAGATTGATGTCTCCAAGCAGAATGAGTGGATTTCCTTCAATGGTGAATTGACTCAGAAGGATGTCAAGCTCATCAATTAAGTTATCTAGGAAACCTGGAGGGTGGTAGATGGCAATGATGTGAAGTTTGGTAGGGAAGCACACTGTAATAGCATGAAATTCTAAAGAGCAGATGGAAAGAGCAGAGAAGGAAAGTGGAGTGAAACATCACTCTCGAGACAATAGTAAACCTCTACCATCACCCTTGCCGAGACGCCTCGGAGAATGTGTGAATGAAAAGGCAAAGGACAGGGCAGCCGGAGTCGCTGATTTCTCAGAGGAGATCCAAGTCTCTGTTAGAGCCAGGAAGAGTAGCGAGTGGAGGGATATTAGGGCTGATATGATGTCAGCCTTCTGGACAGCAGATTGGCAATTCCAGAGCCCTCCTGCCACCAGGATCTGTGATGGTGCCAAATGTTGTGAGTAAATGAGGTTGTCGGTTTTGATGTCTATGACAACAGTGTCGATGAGATCTGTGGGATATGTGGACAGAAATTGTGAGAAATTTCAGATTGGATGCTCGGTTTGTGGATGTATGAGATGAAAGATTGAGAAAGTAAGACAAAAACACACTTAGATGAGTTTGCGAATTCTGGTAGATGACATATAGAGAAGGAGCTGATTGAAAAGCACAACAAAGCCTTTTACAGGTGTTGATTACCGCTACAGACGTATACAGGCAAAACTACACCTGCAGTGAGTTAATTACAGCTAATAACCAACTAGGTTCAGAAAAGAAGCCTTGAATTTCACAGAATCTAAGGCAAAAGTAAATAAACTCAAAGCCTGCCTTAACCAGCCAGAGGATGACCCCAGAAAAAAAAAACAAAGCAAATCTATAGAAGATGACAGATAGGTTGGTTTTTTGTTGGAATTACTTTTGAGAGAGTTTCCTTTAAATATCTGTATAACGTTAACATGTTAAATATCTGTATAAAGTTAATATGTTTTTTGCCCAGTCCTTCAACATCCAGACCTTCCGTTGTGGATGGTGCATCTGATGTGGGATTGGTGTTTCATCTGTAATGTGAGCTTGAACCCAAGTCAGATGGGTGATGACACCAACAGCTTAATGGGCGAGCAACCACGCTCAAATGATGGCGGGCCCATGTGCAGAACAGTTTGATCTTGGATCAGGTAAAACAAGAGGAAAAACTAAACACCATGCCGAGTGTGGAAAAAGAGACAACAAAGGATGCCAGGGGGAAAATGGCAAGCCTGATGCACTGGGGAAAACCAAACTAAAACTTCCCAAACAAAACCAGAAAACAGGGAGGAACTTTAATGGCTAAGAGAAGCCTTGGGAGAGAGACAGACTCGAGAGGGAAAATTGGAGAGAGGGAGGGACCTCGGCCTGGTTCCAACCCTTACAGCATCAAACACCTTGTCACGATCAGTCCCTTCCATCTTTTGTGTTCCATTTTCCGTGTTTTCCCTGTAACCTGTTTACATTTACATGATGCACATTATGTTTGTGAGCTGTGGGAGCTTCAAGGGAGTCTGTGTTTTCTGCTCTTCATCCTGTGGTACTCGGGCCGTTACAATCAGATGTATGTGTGCTGCTGAGACTTCATTCATAAGGTGGGACTAGGCTGTAGTAGTTCCACACATACAACACAACAGAGAATCAAATTAGATTATGTATGTCATATGTGGGCAGTTTTGTTAAATTTTATTGAACCACCCTTTCCACCACCCTTAATATGCTCACATGCACACACACCAAGTCTGTGATTAACTGCACCAGCAAGCTAAGACAAACTTAAATGCTCGGATTATATTTTGTACATAGACACCGTTATAACATATATGATAAGTTCTTCATGACAGTAATAATGCCACTCTCAAAGGGGGAAGAGTCAAATTATCCTAGAAAAAAAGTGGGTCCTTTTACTGCTGGAGTTCAGCCCTTGAGTGTGACATGCACACATAGAGATGGTGATAGCTGCTACTTTGCTACTTTGAGTTCACACTCAACCATGACAGGCAATTTGCATGCTCATTATCTGTCACAATCTACAGTGTCAACATATGTATCATGGATCCTTTAAAGTAGACTAGGCCAGGAGTGTTAAAAAGCTGGTCCATGGCTTCCAAGTATTGACAAAAATAAGAGACTTATTCTCATCAAATTATATTCAAACTCAGGTTGTAATATTTGAGCTCTACATGCAGTCTGCTTTGAGTAATTTGATATGAGTAGAGTGTTTGAATGTGTCCAAGAGTTCAGGTTCTAGAAACTACAACACAGAATATACACAATTCATGTTTGACAGGCCCTTTATTAATAAACTCTATATATACAGAGTCCAGGCTATAAACAAAGAACTGGTACAAAGAGAGAGATGGGATTCCTGCATTTCACCATTAAGCACCATATCCTATGACCATGTCCATCTAAACAAGCACACAGTCTAAGAATTTGCAAAGAAACTGGAAGATGTGACTCTTGGCATGCACTGTTACACAGGGGAGAGTCTCCAAGAACATACCAGCTCACCCACAGCTACACAGCCACTGTGAGCTGGGAGAAGTCAAACAACTTCTGGGGTACATCTGCATAAGACTTGTATAACAGAAAATATAATGAAAAACAAAACAAACAAACAAAAACACATTTAGGTCCCATTTATGCCGCACACATGCATCTGACTCCAATATCAAATCAAGCTTTCTTTTTGTTTTTTGGAGCTTGCACAGGTCACATGCTCTTTGAATTATCACTTCATGTACCAGGTTCAGAAGATAATGTCATATATTTTGTGACGTGCAGAAGCCCATGAAGCAACATTATTAAAGCAGGAAATGAGAATCAGGCGTCAACACACATATATAGAGGGCGTTATTTCAGTTATCCACTTTTCTCTGTTTGACCATCGAAAGTCATTTGAGCTTCACCTGATTTAGACTTCATTGTGAGAGAAGAATGGAAATTACTGAAAATATATATGCAAATTCAGAAATGACTGAACACAAAAGGTTTGATTCGGAAGACAATGAGAATTCATATGAAGACATGAACGATGAACTGGAGGCTCACAAAAAAACTGAGAGCTCAGGCCAGTATACTCATAAGCTTTCTCTCTCTTTCATATTTATGTATTTTATTTATGTAACAAACTACACATCTAGGATGCTCTGTATATTACTTTAATATATCTGTATCTTTGAGATATCTTTCCATGTAATTATTTTTTTTAATTGGAATTCAGGACAATGTTTTTCATACTTAAAAAACATGCTTATGTAACATCGGAGAGGTGACAAGGTGCTGACACGCTGGATGTTATGTAACAAGGAACTAATAGGAGCCGCCATAACAAACTTGACAATAAATAAATAATAGGTTTAATAACAAACAAACAAACCACCAACAGAACCTAAGGACAGATAGCACTAACGGGTAAGACAGTGTAGACAAGAAACAGAGTGATAGTACTAACAATATCTAACTAAACACATAAGGACGAGGAAAACCAAGAACTAACTAAACACATATATGCAAGGAAACACAGAGAGCTAACTAAACACCTACGAGCTGGGAAACACCGAGAGCTAACCAAACACAGATCTTACAGAACCACAAATGTAATGACCGAAACAATGACCAGCAACCAAGAGACATAGGAACAGGGTTTACATAGGACTACAATTAGGGACAAACTTAGAACAACTGGAGACTAAGGGGAGGAGACAGGGAACCATAGAGATGAATGAAAACCTGGAATTGATTCAGTTGCTATGACAATGAGGGATGCTCAGGTCTGCGGACGTGATGGTACCCCCCCCCCCCCCCACTTAATGCGCAACTCCTGAAGTGCAGAACTAGCCAAATTGGAGAAGAAACCAGGAGCAGGAAGAGAAGGACACAGAACATTAACAGGAACCAAACAGGCTAGAAGAGGATCAGGGACAGGACCTAGATGAGACAAAGGAACAGATAAAGAACCAATAGACCCCAAAGAAGACAAAGAAACTGGGGCAACAGGAGAAGGCAGAGAAGTCAAAAGAGGTCCAGGGGGAGGTACAAGATCAGGGACAAGGCCAATGACAGACACAGGGGTAGGGGCAGAATGGGTAACCAAACATGGGGCATGATGGGACAAAGGAGTGGGACAGGAAACACATGCAGGACTGGATCTGGGCACAGAGACAAGAGAGGAAAGAAGAGGAGAACTGTTAGACTCAGGCATAGCTGCAGGAATGGGGACAGTTGCAGAGGCAAAGACTGGGGAGATGATTTGGATTACAACAGCTACAGGTACAGGAACAAAATGTATAAAAGCCATGGCTACAGAGACAGGAACAGGCAGGGTAACACTAATGCCACAAGGCAGGGTCACAGATCTCAGGGAGTTTACATAAACAGTCACAGACACTTGGACAGTTATGAGGATAAACATAGGCAAAAGAGCTGGCAAAACCTGAACTGGGGACATAGACGAAGGAGTCACCGGGGCCGAACTTGGGGTTGGCACAGCAGTCTCTGGGAGCAGAGGGGCCACCAAAGGAGTCTTGGGCACAGGAGAGTGAATAATAGAAACCCCAGGGACGGGTCTGGCATGAGCCATGGGGAGTTGCGGAGTGGCTTCTTTTATTCCAGGAACAGGCAGGCCCGGGGGTGCGGCTGCAGCCTTCAGCAGCGGTGGGTCTGGAGGGTGGCTGCACCGGTCAGCGGCACTGCAGTGAGGTCCGGGAGCGCAGCAGTCACCGGCAGGTCTGCGGGTGTGACAGCGGTGGCCAGTGGCATGGCCGGTGGCCTGTCCGAAGGTGCGGCTGCAGCCTTCAGCAAAGGCAGTTCCAGAGACGTGGCTGCGCCAGGCAGTAGCAGCGGGTCCGGAGGCGCAGCAGTCACCAGCGGGTCTGCAGGCGCGGCTGCGGCGGCTGGCAGCGTGTCTGGAGGTGTGGCTGCAGCATTCAGCAGCGGTGGGTCCAGAGGGCAGCTGCGCTGGTCAGCAGCACTGCAGCAAGGTGCAGGGGCACACCTGCAGGCAAATACTTAACACGGGACACAGGAACAGGTTGAGAGAACTCTTCGGCGACGAGAACAGGTCAGGCAGCCACCACTAGGCCGGGAACAAGCCAGGCAGCCATCACTAAGCTTGGAACAAGAACAGGACTGGTGGCATCCGGCAACTGTTGGGAACCGGACGGGCAGCGTCTCTCGTGGGTCTGGAAGAGCAACGTCTCTTGCGCTGGGGACTGGAATGGGAACTGAACTGATGGAGTCATCTCTTGCGCCAGGGACCGGATCTGGCTGGGTGTCCTTGTTGTCTCTCATGCTGGAGACTGGAACAGGCTCGGGATGGGTGGCCTCTTTCGCGCCGGGAGCAGGAACCGGATCAGGCTTGGCGGCATCTCTCACACCGGGAACAGGCTCAGGATCAGGATGGGTGGTGTCTCTCGCACCGGAGACTTGAACAGGCTCAGGACAGGTGGCATCTCTCACGCCGCAGGCGGGGACCAGATCAGGCTTGGCAGCGTCTCTTGTGTCAGGGACTGGAACAGGCTTAGGACCAGGATGGGCAGTGTCTGTCGCACCGGAGGCAGGGACTGGATCACGCTTGACAGCATCTCTCTTGCGCTGGAGGAAGGGACCAGATCAGGCTTGGTGGGGTCTCTCGCGCCGGAGATTGGAACAGGCTCGGAACAGGCGGCGTCTCTCGTGCTGGAGACTGGAACATACTTGACACCGTCTCTCGCGCTGAGGACTGGAACTGGCTGGGCAGTTGTAATGATGGGTGATGGAGTATGGAGATGGTCAGTGATGGCAGGAGATTTTGGCGGTCTTGACCTTGAAAATCTCTCCCTTAGTAGACCAAAAAACCCCTCTAACGTACCCATCTCTTCAGTTCTATGAATAATTAGAAGATTGACATCCGTGCAGTTTAGGGACACTTTACATATGTGTTACTAACAGATACCAGCAATCATATTACTTTTGTTCAAATTTGAATATAGAGTTACTCAAGCTTTACATGTCCCACACACTTACACACTGTTGCTGAAGCCTTCGCTGCTCCTCTCAGTTTAGCATATGAAACACTGCTATGTATTTTTTTAATTCTTAAAATTACAATTTATCTTTCAGCTTCAGGAACCAACACTGCAGGGAGCACATGCTACAGACCAGCTGCAGTGTGTCTGGGCCTGCTGTGTGCTCTCCTGCTAGCTGCCATTACAGTGCTGTGGGTCAGGTTTACTACAGAGAGAGACCAGTTACAGATTGATTACAACAACCTAACTACAGAGAGTAACCAGCTACAGAGCAGGTACAACAACCTGACTGCAGAGAGAGACCAGCTACAGAGCAGGTACAATGACCAGACTGCAGAGAGAGACCAGCTACAGAGCAGGTACAACAACCTGACTGTAGAGAGAGACCAGCTAAATAAAGAAAGAGAAGGACTCCAAAGAAAGCTTTCTGAAGTGGGTGAGTGAACATTTGCAGGTCATTACAATACTGTGTAAAAGTCTTAAGAACCAAAGAAAATAGTGTCTAAAGCTTTTTATATGGGTAGTAAATGCTGATTTGCTTAAAACATGTTACAATGGCACCAAGCTTCTTTTGCTTTGTTCTGTCCAAATAATTTAACATTTTTGGTGGTGAGGCTCTGTGCTGCTCTTCCTGTGTGTGTACATGTATAGACAGCAGGTGTGTCCATGTGATTATCATTCTAAAAGATTTTACAAGATTTTTACAAGATTTTTCATTTGGGCACCATTGGAGGCTGGAAGTATCTAGCTACCTATATTTTACATGACAAACAACACATCATTCTTGCTACATTTTATTGCAATAATGCTTAGTTATGTATTGTATAGTGTTTAACTAGCAAAATATACAAGACTAAGATGTTGCGGCTCGCGTATCGCAGGGCAAGGACCAGGATGCAGAAGCTTCTTATTAATATGAAACTATACACAGATAAACAAACATTAATGGCACTCACAAGTAACAAACCAAAGGAACATGATATAAACAATAAATAGTTACAGAAACATGAACAGTGAGTATGATAAGTGAAGCATGAACACTAACAATGACCGACAAAGGGTATTACTAACACAAGCGTATAAATACATATGTAAATGGCACAAAGAACAAGGTGTAGGTGTTACAAATGACAGCGTTAACAAGGGGGCATGCTTACAAATAAGAGTGCAGTCCCCGTAGAAACAGTTGACAAAGACGACTCTTGCAGCACGCGGCAGGCCGTACTGCATGATGTGTGAGTAGGGGAGCACACCATTACATAAGATTTTTTGCACAGTCCTGAATATCAGGCAGTACCACATCACAGTGCTTACAAATGTTTACAAATGTGGGCCTTTTTTTTAAGAATTGTTCTCAGAAATTAAAATAGAAATAGAAATCGGGCTGGACATGCTTCAGCTCCAGTATGTATTACATCTCTACTGGAAAATTGCATTGGCTCTGACTCATTTTGTGTGTTCAATCTGCATCATCAGATAAGGCCATTGAGCAGGGATGGAGGTACTTCAAATCCAGTCTTTACAACATCTCTCCTGAGAAGAAGACCTGGAGTGAGAGCAGACAGGACTGCAGAGATAGAGGAGCAGACCTGGTGATCATAAACAGCAGAGAGGAACAGGTGATTGGGGGGGGTGGAGGGGGGACTCTATTTTGAATTTCTATAATACTGTGTTACAACAATGACAGGAGTTCATCAGTAAAGTTATCAGCAGAATTTCTATTTGGATTGGCTTGACTGATGTCGAAAAACAGGGAACTTGGAAATGGGTGGATGGCACAACACTGACCACTGGGTAGGAGACCACTGAACTGAACTCTCCCCAAGATGTAGTTACTGACTCTCGCTCTTGATTACTCTAAGAAATATGTTAATCTGATTGTTTCTTTCAGCTACTGGAGATCTGGGGAACCCAATAACCCAAATGAGCATTGTGTCATAGCTGACTATGGGTCTCATATTGTGTTGAACTGGGCTGACTATCCTTGTACCCACAAGTTTGCTTCTATCTGTGAGAAAGGAGTTTTTATCTGAATCTGCTAACTGAATGATGGTGAACAGCAGCATTTGGACAACATGTGTCTTGAAGTTGAATTATTACTGTGCAAAAAGCAGCAAAATGTTTTTATTTTATTTATAAGCCCTATTGTCTCATGTTAAGTTCTCTTGATTGTATAAAGTATTGACATTGATTCAAAGTGATTTTATCTTTAAACATGCCTTCATTGTCAATGTCAATAAACTTTATTTTTAGAAGTAAATATTAAATCAAAATTATATCAGATGAGATGACCAAAGGAAAAGTTTTCTTGTGCTATTACCACCCCAAAGAAAATCTGAAACAGAGCATTAGCCACCTGTCTTGTGTTTACATTCACTGAAGGAAATGCCTCTGGATATCCCATTTCACCAGTATGAATTTGTCCCTGTCCTGCCATTTTCAAGGGGCCCTACAATGTCCATGCCCATTTTTCAAAAAGAGTTTCAGTGATAGATATTTCAGCTTCCAGATGTTAGCTGATATTCTCCTTCTAGTTAGATGCTTTTAAGTTCATGCCCCAGCACTGCCAAGTTACCACAACTATGTATTTATTTATTTGGAGTATGACTGACATAAGCAAAATGTACTTGAATTGTGATAATTACCTGGATAATTAGTAGTTTGGTAGTGAATAGATGGAAATCTGCAACAACTCACTGTCACTAAATTTCAAAGGTTTATTAATATATTATCAATCATATACAAATGCACATGTAAAATGTAGAAAGTGTATAAAAACAGAAGTGAACAAGTTCAAACACACAACACACAAGTGAACAAGTTTACATGTAACAACACACATACATAAATTATTTTACAACAAATATAACTTTTAATAGGGCTCTCCTCACAGCTTTTCTTGACACCGTGCCACGAATGGTATATTTTCCAATTAAATTTAATTGAATTGTGATTTTCATCCCATCTGCAATATATTTGATTTATTATGATTTACCAATAATCTATTTCTGTCTTTGTCTAAGGCCATACTACTGATCTTTAAGTCATAACCTTAGTAAGGGGGACCCAGATTTAGGCAGTGGCGGTGTTAGTTTCAACATATCTCCAACAAATTCAGAGTTCAAGTCTATTTTGGAGACCTTGGAACATCCCAGGTGCAGTATATTTGACACAACAAAAACAGACTTCAGTTGGGATCCCACGTGCAATATATTTGGCACCATTAAAATATACTAGTATTTGACACCATCCCACATGCAGGATATTTGACACAATGAAAATAAACTTCAATTGGGATCCCACATGCAATATATTTGACATAATTCAAATATACTTGAGGTGGGACTGTCAGAAAGTATAAGTGCACATGTTGGGGGTCAGCCTATGCCCAGCTTTTAACATAGACACTTCAAACTTGGGATACTTCATCTCTTAGATCTAGTATCTAGCTAGTGAGTTTGGGGCTCCTATGTTACACCACTGGTGTTTAGAGACCTAAAACATACACATCAAGGGTTAGGGTTATCATTTCAGGAACAGGACCACATAGGATCACGACATTTCATGGGTGGGATGTAGGATGTCTCTTGGATGACATATTGGGGCAGTGGCCCCCTATGTGATCAAAAACAACAAAAATCAACTGGTGTCCAAAACACGTATATGACATATGAATGGAAATATGCTTGGAGTGGGATCTTTACAAACAGTGTTTAGGGCGAGGCACAGACTTTGCTGCATTGAATGTTGGCTCATCCGGGTGCCCTGAATAACATATCAGAAAGTCGGGTTACTATGCCCTTCCCGAGTCTAGAAAAAAAATCAACAAATGTATTCTTGAAAAATGTTTTCTGCCTGCTCCTTTGTGTCTGTCTCCTTTCAAATCTGCACACAGTGCATGTAGAAATCTTCAGGGCTTTTGTAATAGAAAACAACACAATAGGGTATACTCCTTTCACACACTGTCTCATGGGTTGTCCATGATAAACGTAATGAATTTTTGGATCAATCTGACCTTTCTAAAGGGTGTCAAAAACAAGTACATGGCTTTTGAATGGAAATATGCTTGGAGTGGGATGTTTACAAACAGTGTTTAGAGAGGTGCCCAGACTTCACACCTTCGACTGGTGACTCATACAGATGCTCTGAATAACATATCTGAAGGCTGGGTTTCTATGTTTTACAGCTGCAGTTTAGGGCCATGAAATGTTAATGTGACCTCTCCTATTCATATGCATTGACTCTAAGAGCATATGTTAGGGTTCATCTTATGCCAATCTTTTAACCTAGAGACTTCAAACTCTCTTGGGGTTCTTATGTTTCACGGCTTCAGTTTAGGGCCCTAAAACATACACATCTAGGGTTAGGGTTACCATTTCAGGAACAGGACCACATAGGGTCACAAGACTTCATGGGTGGGATGTATGAGGCCTCATGGATGACATATTGGAGCAGTGGCCCCATAGATCATCAGAAACAACAAAAATCATCTGTTTTATAGGGTGTCCAAAAAATGTATATGACATATGAATTGAAATACACTTAGAGTGGGATGTTTACAAACAATGTTCAGGGAGGTGCCCGGACTTTGCCGCATCGACCAGTGGCTCATCTGGGTGCCCCTAATAACATATCAGAAGGTCGGGTTCCCCAGCTGAGAAAAAAAATCTACAAATTTATTCTTGAAAAATGTTTTCTGCCTGCTCCTGAGTGTCTGTGTCCTTTCAAATCTGCACACAATGCAGGGAGAAATCTTCTGGCCTTTTGTAAAAGAAATCTGCACACAATGCAAAGCATGCTTGACTGATATTGCGTCATGCATGACAGCCCAACGCTTGAAGCTAAACCCCAACAAAACTGAGCTTCTCTACATACCAGGTACTCCCAACCCTTACCATGACTTCATAGTTTCCTTCAAGAACACCCTGATATCACCATCTGAAGCTGTCCATAGCCTGGGCATAACTTTGGACCCACCAGATGCTGATAATCTTCAGGCTGCCACACTGCTTGAGGAGGTGATGTGTTGATTGTGAATAACTGGACCCCAATGCAAAGGTATATTTGTTTAAAGGTATGTTTGTTTAGTTCTTTTAATGTTGTTGAAATTTCAGACATTATCCCTTTTATTTCCTTTAGCTAATTTATCTTTTCAACTGCTGTAATTGTATTTATCCTGTTTTTTCATACATTCAGTATCACTGAAGTTAATGAAAGACAACAACTGAGTTGTTACATGTTTAACATTGCTTAACCATTATTAATGAGGTACTTCAGATGTTCATGGTATTAAATGCATTACTTAACTACTGAAGTTACAGGTTTACTTAATATTAGTTAATTATTGTAAATAATTGTATTGACATTTTGAAGATCCATTGACTGTCTACTGGCAAGTGAGCTCAGAGTGCTTAGAATGGTTTGTCTAACATGAAGTGAAAAACAGGAACTGAGATCAATAAGGCAAGAGGGAGAAACCACTGTTTCAACAGCAATGAGATCAAAAATAAAGATCAAGCATTTATACCTGATTTTGGAAACACGGTGATGATATAATTGCTATTTTGCCCTTTATGCGGTGGAGAAAGCACCAGAGTTCAATCCCCAAATACAATTACTGAAGTGAGGCAAGGGTTGTTGTACTAGGATGGAAAATGGCCCTTTCCTCAATAATCAGACAATCTACTGGATGTGCTCAGTGGAATAAATTGTAATGAAGTGGTTTGTGTAAGAAAGGAAACATCTTACAGTATTAATATATGGATTATCCCTACAGTAAAACTGAGAGTAGATCTTGTGATTTCTACATGCAATGTCATATTTCCTGTCTCCTCTTTACCAAGATCCTTCCATTTGTGATGTCAAAATACAGAAACCGCTGCCCCCAAACTCAAGATAAAGTTGTTGGTTTTTACATGACATTGCAAAGGATTTTGAAACCCCTAGTAGACAGACTCACCATAAGTGTATTGTGGACCACTGGTAGTTATGACAATTCTTCTAAGTCACTTCCTTTACAGACAGTACCACCACTTGGTTGTCACCAGTAACTGTGTCTTATCATGATGTGTTATTGACTGGTTATGAAAGGTCATGAAATTTTGTACATATTTTGTACATAGGTTACAATAAAGGCCAAGCACCATATCTCTAAGAAGAATCAATATATCTCTCTGCATGGAGAATCTGAAGAGAGAAGAGCTATTAGGAAGAGAAGTACAGGGTCTTGGGTCAGAGTTTCCAAATCAGAATCATTCAGGACTGTTTCGCAGTATTCAAATTATTGAGCAGTATTTGGCAGTAGTAAGAATTTGCTTTGGCTTGTTGGTGTTAGACATTTCCCTATAATGTGATTTAGCCCACATCTGACCTAATGTTTGACCCTCTGAGAGCACTAACAAATGGTATCTTTTTGTCCCAGACACAGTTTACACCTCATGCCTCAGCCTATTGTACAGGATTTTTTTTTCTTTACACAGGCCATATGCAGTATGGCTTCCACTCTCGGGTTATCCCTGTTTAAAGTGTCTGCGGTTTGTCAGCTACAACTCACCAACTTAGTGATCTAGAAAACGGGGAAGGAAAATGAATAAATAAGGAAGTAGGTATTCAGAATAAAGCACTGATCCTCACTTGGGAAGCTTTATTTCAGTCAGTCTCTCTCTATAAGTTCTGTGCACTTTGATAATTTGGTCATTTAAAAAATATTTAAAAGTAATCAGAATGGAAATGAGAAGCAATTTATATGCCAATTCAGAAGTTGCTGCAGGCAACAGGTCTTATTCGGAAGCCAGTGAGTACTCATATGAAGACGTTTATGTCAATGAGGACAACATGGATGCTCACAAGACCAGAAGTACCGAGAAACCTGCAAAAATAGGTACAACATACGCTTGTTCTCTCTCTCTTTTCAGTAAACCACATTTTAAAATATCTAAGGTTACCTCATATTAAATTAAATTATATGCCTATGATGTCAGAATTTTCTCTACACTTACAGTATCCATACGGATGTGTTGGTTCTCAGGGCAAATGTACTTTTATATTAGCAAAACTGGCAAACATGTGAGTAGAATTTACCTTCCCAAAATGTATTTAATATTTTCAGTTTTTCAATCTAACCTTTCAGTGTAGCCTAACATCTGTTCTAGAATGCAAAGTATTGTGTTCACATTCCTTTACAAATTCAATACACAATTACTTGTATGATTCAATTCTACAGTGTTTGGTTCATGATCACTTTGCAACTTAGTTTAGCATCTGAACAATTGATATTTAAAAACACTTTAAATATTTTACAGTGATATCTATATCAAGTACACACTGTATACACATGAGTTTCACATGTGTTTTATCATGTGAAACACTGATTTTAATTCTTAGAAATATCTTCTAGCTTCAGGAACCAATACTGCAGGGAGCACATGCCACAGACTGACTGCAGTGTGTCTGGGGCTGCTCTGTGTTCTCCTGCTGGCTGCCATCACAGTGCTGTGGGTAAAGTTCACTGCAGAGAGAAACCAGTTACAGACCAGATTGAACAATGTTACAAACCAAAATGAGCAGTTAAAGGATAACTGCTGTCAGAACAAGCTGGCTGCTATAGGTGAGTGAAAACTTAGTCAGTAACTGAACCAGAACCACACACATTAATAACATGCCTTTGTAAAAGCAAATAGTCATATTGCAATGCTCTTGCAGGGGTAACTTTAAAAATTCAGATATTGAATTGATGGACAGAGTTCAGTAAATGCAGTGTATAGTGGCTATAAATAGTACACACCAATATAACAGAGGCAATACATCAAAGTGAACTGAAGGACACAGTTTTTATAGATAGGACAGCAACAAACAGGTGAAAAACAATTAGTATTCTAGGGGAGACTGAATGCGAGACAGCTGTAGGGTTAGTTGATGGCTGATTGTAGAAGTCCCCTGGGGATTCTGGGAATTGTAGCGTGGTATGGGGCCAGAGGGCTGTGTGACAGTAACCCACGAACCCCCCCCCCGACATGACTAATTTGTGTTAATGCCTTTGCTCTGAAACACTGGTAATATTCTACCAAAGTTATTGTATTATGCTGTATGCAGTAAAGTGGCGAGATGAAAGTACAGTAAAGTGGCGAGATGAAAGTCAAACGACTGTGCAGATTCATTAAAGTAATGGTTTGATATTTTTTAATTAAATGTGGTATATTAATGGCAGACTGTTGGAAGTTTTAGAGCAGTACAGTAGGTTAACTTTTAACAGTTAAACTAAATATGTTTCCTCAATGTAATTATACAAAAACTTGGTTCTTCAACCACACATTTGAGTAAAGAGTGTGGCTTTGTTATTCATAGACATAGTATGTTCTCCCACACAGTCCTTCTGGAATTACACTGGTGCCCTCTTGTGGCTTTGTCATTCAAGAGTTGATGCCATAGTGAAGTTATCAGACTGTGATACTTAGAATGTTTTACTTTATATGAAGGTGATTTAGAAAAAAAACAGGGGACAGTCAATTCACAAAGAAGATTTATTGCATTTGATATAGTATTTGATATTGTATTAGATATGGTATTCGCTGTCACAATAGTACCGGACATGCCTAATTTGCTCAGGCACAGATCTGTATTTTTTATCCTCAATAAACCACAGTTGTGCTCTCTGCTTACTTTGATTTGTAGAAACAAAAAACTGATTCTAAACAAATTTGGATTTGGTACTTAAATAGGCACATCAAATACAGTTATTAACTATTTATAGACCTCGAAAATATTGTGCTAATTTTATTGATGACATTTCTGAACTGCTGTCTGCCATCTCCAAACACTTTACTAGCTTCTTAATAACTGGTGATTCTAACACAAAACAGCAAAATAATGTCTTGCTGTATTCAACACTTTTGGGATCTCACAACATGTACATAAGACGTTTCATTATTATCAAGATTCTTACTATTAATTCTATTAGTTTTAGTATTAGTATTAATCTTTCTAGTAATACTTTTCAATCATTGTTAAGCTCTGGTCCTATTTAACCACTTCTGCATTTTATTTGATATATAAACTGTATTTTTATTTTAATATAGTAAAAAGAAATCCTATCTATATCAAAAAGAGGCACTTGAACAACAACACTAGGGATCAATTTGTTTATAGATGCTTGAAAAAAATAAGCAGAAACACTAAAAATAAACACAAAGTAAAAACCCTTAAAAATAGAAACATGCAGAAAAGCTGAAGGCAAACAGAAAAAGTAGCCTCCAGATTCACTATGATATACAAACAATGCCTTCAAGATTATAATTTAGACATTTAAATAGGCTACCTATGCTTACATTACAGATGTCATTAATAAAAACAATAAGTCCCACACTGTATTTGCCACTGTTGACAGATTAACAAAATTTACTACAGTTATTCATTTTGACCAGTTCAGGGCGCATAAGTCACTAAATTAGCTTTTTTTCATAGAAAAAAATAACGAACAGCAGCCAAGGCATGGAGATCTCAAAGCCACTAAATGAAACTGTTCCCTTCATGCCACAGAAATAATTTAGTTCTAATATCTTACTTCAGCAACTGCTAAACTTAAAGCCTTAATTCTGCTGCTTGACTCCCTACCGGCAGAGTTTCTGAAAAAAAGCCTTCTTCTGCAAATTGCAAATGGGTCATTAAACTCAGGCATCTTCCAAGATTTACTGAAGAATGCAGTTGTTCTCCTAAAAAGAACAATCTAGATCCCACTGCTCTTAATTACAGGCCCATTTCGATTGTAATTCATTACAATCAGAATTCTGACCACACTACAGAAACTCCTAAAGTATAGATTCTAAATGACTTCCACCTAAACACAATAATAATAGCTCTGGTGTAATTGGCTCTTAGTGCTGCCATTGGTAGTTGACCATAATATTCATGTACACAGGCTGGAAAACTGGGCAGGACTTCTTGGAACAATTCCAAATTAGTTCAAATTGTATCTAGATGGCAGGGACTATTTTGTTTCACTTGGCAGGTATAAATCAGAGTGAACGCCCCTGAGATGTGGGATCCTATAAGGATCAATTCTTGGCCCACATCTTTTTAACTTTTACATGGTCTGACTAATCATGCAGGACAACAAAATTGCTTATCACAGCTATGGCGATGAAACTCAGATTTATGCTGATGACACCCACATTTACATCACCTGTACTCCTAATGACTGCACGGCTTATTGATACCTGGTTTCACCTTCATTTCCACCAGTTAAATAACAATTTAGTAGAAAGGACAAAAGGGAAGGATAGTGCTTTTCTCAGTTCTAAAGCTTTAAATGCTAAAACACAAGTGAAAAGCCATGGAGTCTTAATTGATGCAGGGTTAGGGTTTAACAGCCATATTAGAGCCAACAAAGTCAGCTTTTAACCACCTGAAAAACAACAAAATTCTGGGACTTTGAGTGCAGAACACTTTGAATTGAGTATGAAATGTGCAATATAAATACATTTGAACCTCTATCAACATATCCAGATCTGTGTGGATCCTTGACATGTTCCTGGACTGTGGTTTCTAGGATCCTACTTCAGCCACTCTGTCGTGCTGCTGATATTTTTTTAATTTATTCTTTACTCTGTTAAGATTGCAACTAAATAATAATTATGAAGACAGTAAAGTAAAACCTACAAACTCTTAATGTATTGTATTATTGTTATAGTTTCCTCCTCCCGGTGTCATGGTTCCCAGAGCGATACCTACATCTGTCATTTCTTTTGGATTCTGTTTCTGGTTTTGCCTTGGTTCTGTTTTCTAAAACCTCCTTGTTTAGTGCCCTGACATTTATTGGTTTCTGTTGTGTCTTGTTAGTCCTTATTAGTTAATGTAAGCCACTATATCCTGCTGATGTTAAATGTTTGGGGTTTTTTTCTATTATTATTTACACTGCTAGGCTTACAACTAAATAACAATTATTATGAAGACATTAAAACCTAAAAACTCTTAGTGTATTATAAATTTTATACATGTTAGAAGCTTATTATAAAAACATATTATAAAACATATGAAACAAATGTTTAATATTTAGCCATTCATTGTGTTAATGATGTAGCTTATATGGGGAAAATATCTAAACCTAGGCTACACATACACAGATCGCAATTTTATTCCAGCATTTAGTACTTCTCTTGGTTGCTTTAAATCCTTGGACCTATATTCATGTTTATGCGTTAGGTCTTCCTCTTTTTGATTCTTTTCCATTTCATGCCAATGAATTTCCATTGCAATTATTATGCTTCTTAAGAAGAATACTCAGGCTTGTAAATAGGTATTTGATTTGGTCGGATTTGATTGATAATAGGTCATTTCTATAAAAGATATTAATATAAACTCATACCTTAAATTTTAAAAACCTTATTTTAAAATGTAATCATTTATTCAGTTAACACAAATTTAAATACAAAATATAAGTATAGTTTCATGGAAATCTACTGAGATTTTTTCTTCTCAATTATTTTCTTAATTATTTTCTTAAATCTTTTGTTTAAACAGATTTATATGGCCAACAGGGATGGTTTTACTTCAGATCCAAATTGTATTACATATCTCTTGAGATGAAAACATGGAGTGAGGGTAGACAGGACTGCAACAACAGAGGAGCAGACCTGGTGATCATAAACAGCAGAGAGGAACAGGTGAGAGAGAGATTGTGAGACACAGAGAGAGAGAGAGAGAGAGAGAGAGAGAGAGAGAGAGAGAGAGCATCTGTTCATCTGATTTTTCATACTTTGCAACCACATTTACAGGAATTCACGGTTAAAATGGTGGGCAACAGTAAAGCTTGGATTGGTCTGACTGACACAGAAAAGGAAGGAGAATGGAAATGGGTGGATGGCACAGAATTCACTACCGAGTAATTCTGTGTTTTATTTTTAACCAAAATTATCTTTCCTTTCTCATTAGAACTTGTCCTTCTCATTTGTCATCAGTGAGCGAAAATATCCTAATTTATTACCATCAGTTTATATTGTAAAAATGTTGTTTGTAAGATAAAACTACTTATGTTCAATCTTTCAATGTCAGTACACATTGGTTAAAGGAATGAGATGATGGTGTAAAAGTGAAGACTGAGCATTTGATCAAAACATTTGATCAGAGCCTGATTCTGATTCTCTGGGTTTCAGGTACTGGAAAGAGAATGAACCAAACGACATAGATAACAATGAGGACTGTGTTGAGCAAACCAACAAGAAGGGATGGAATGACAATGCATGTTCTGAAAAACAAATGTGGATCTGTGAGAAAAGTGCTTTTTAGTGTTGTTGCTAAAGCACACTAGTCATAAATATGTTATAGAATAAGCCCAATGTACCATAATAGGTACATTTTAAATAGGTGGATTAGGCAAAATCAAGACACAAGTGCAAACTATGAAGGATGGGGAGACAGGGAGGAGATTAAAACAAAATCAAAGCCATATGGTACATTGGTTATACCCATTATACACAATAGAATCATATTTATTTCTCCACAATACTTTTTTTTCTCTTCACAGCTTGTTTTGCCTTCTTTTTCCTCACTGAGAGTTTCTCACTATCCTTACATCTGTTCATATCAGGCATCACTTCTACCACAGGCCATACACAAGAGGATCAGTGCCCAACCAAAGTTTCAGCAAGTCAACCTTAAAGCAAAAATGTTCGATATTTCTTCTGAGTTTAATAAAGGTGCTATTGTAGTGCAGCAGGGTCCCAACTAACTGTCACTTATCTTAACTCTGATGTTGGTGATATATGCGTTGTGTCTTGCCCACGAAATTACCTGCTTGCTTGGACAGAGTTGTCACAATTTATCAAAACCACTGAAGTGTAATGGGGTTCAAGTATGAGTCAGACATATATGTGTTGATTTTTTTATTTAAGGAAATTCCATACCCACATCCTGACTCACATTGCTCACCCCCCCCCCCACAAGTGTTTGTGTTATGTCATTTACCTCATGTATTCATGTTAATTCCCTTGTTTGTAGCCACACCCACTTGTTAGCCTATTACTCAGTACACCTGCATTTTGTTACGCACCTCAATAAGGTATGTCTTTGTTTTTGCAAAGGTTTTTTCACGGTTGGACATAATTGTACTAAACTCTATCTGGTATAAGTATTGAATATCAATTTGCATATGTTAAATAATACATGATATTGACATAATGGGGGAAATCCTGAAAAGTACTATGTAAAAAAAAAGGAAGGCATGAAAAAAAGGAGTGCATGATCTTTATACACTTTCTTCAAGGACAGTTACGTAACTGTCCTTGAAGAAAGTGTATAAAGATCATGCCCTCCTGGGACTGGGACATATGCCAGACTATGCCTCATTTGTATGTTATATTGAGCTCCAAATAAACACAGGACCTGCTATTCTCATCAATTAAGTCTTGAGTCTGCATCTTTAATTTCTATTTAAAGTGAAATAATACAATAATACTTAATAATACAACTGAAATTTGGGAAGAATTAAGGAACCAAATTGATTAAAAAAAATAAAATTTAAACACAATAATAAAATAGTGAGATTAAGGTTGTCAATCAAGTATACGATAACAAATATTTTGTTGCTTTATGAATGTGTCAGAGAGAGTGAAAAAAACTATCAGCAACCATTTAAGTCCAGTTTCCCTCATTCATGGACTGAACTATCATAGAACTCATACATTCAAAGTCTACAAAGTCTGTCATTCCTTCTCACCACAGACATGTTGATTGAGGAATGACATAGACCTTGGACGCAGGACCGAGATATTGTAGCCAAGTGACACAACCTCACAGATTAGCTCAGCAAACAGGAGCAGAACTCCTAGGGATGTGGTTAATAAGCCAAAATTAAAATACTACTTATGTCAGGTGTCTTGAAGTCATGCAAATAGTGCATTTAGACCAACAAAGCCTACATAAATAGCCAGGCAAACAGATAACCTGGCTACTTTATATAAAGCATTACTTTATATAGTTATGCTAGTCTGCTTGAGTGAACATTATCAATGTAGAATGAAAAAAACAACAATTTTTGTACTGTTACCTTACCCCATTTCCCCTGTTCATTTAGTCTTTTTTTCTATTTTTGCAAATGTTGTCTTAATGAGTTGTTTGTTAAAACTGAAAATGGTGATTCTTAGTTCTTCATCTCTTATGACACTTTAATACCAATAACTTGAGTTTTAACATTGACAGGCTTCATACATGTGGTAGAATTTACCTAAACCTACCAGAAGTGTCACTCCTCTGAGAAAGCAAATGCCACAGTAAAAAGTCTTGTGAGGCAGACTCAACACAGCTGTAAGTGGTTGCTTGACATCATAGCAGGAAGGTGCTGTGGATTCTGGTATTTGTAACAGGCTTCCCTGCTCAGCCAAGGCTTCTGATTGGATGGATTCTATAACTTTCTTATGACGACTTCACACCAACACCACGTTCTGTTGGCATTTGAGATTACATAGTGATGTGTGTTCATGATGCATATTTGTTTAGTAACTCACTGTTTCTCAGATATTTGTAAAGGTGCTGCAGTAGGTTGTTCTGCAGTAAATGTAAAGTTTAATGCTGTAACACAATTGAATCAACACCTGAAGAGTTTAATATGTAGCTGAAGCATTGGACAAGGCTTTACAGAGCAGGGAGAGCCTAGATCTGCTTTGGACATGCCTGGGGTAAGTAAAGAGGAGGTACTGACCAAGTCCAATACAGCTAATAATTAATGAGGAGCAGCTTAAGTATGGAATTCCATTTCGACCAGCAGTTTACTACATGTTTAAAATACTGAGCTCATTCAATTTAGGTAACAATGACTTAAATTCAGAATTTTTTGCTCCATCATTACACATGCTCGTAGAGTTGCAGCACTGAGCCAAAGCTTTTCAAAATGTTTTTGAACTAGGTTGACCATGTTTTATTATGTTTGTTAAAATATTTTACCATTCAACAGAAACAGCAGCAACAACAATAAATTGTTTTGTTTTTATAATGCCTTTGTCACTGTCAACAATATAATTAAAATCTCTATCTGAAAAACATAAATAGCATAAACACAGAAGTAAAACAGACATTAATATAATAATCAATATAGGACATACAATCACAATGAGGAGATAAGGATTTAATATAGCTAAATATAGTTTAAATATAGCTGAGATTATCACTTATGATATAAGTATTGATAGTATTGTGTGAAAAGGTAGATTTTGTAGCAGAGACTACAGACATATATTAGTGATGTTCAAAACCACTTTCAGAGCAACTGCACTCATTAAAACACATATGCTTGACTAATCTAAAGTTCAATAACAGGATACGTAAAACACATTTTCATGAATTAAGAAGGTTTTGTATACTGAAACTTCAACTTAGTTTTTGTAATTCAGTTTAACATTTTCTCACAGATTCCAACCACAGGGAAGTCACAGAAATAATCAGCCCAGGTTGATACATTGTCAGCAGCAATCCTGTATCCAGTTATAGCACAGTCTTCATTTCTTCCATAGTCATTGGGCTCACCCTGCCACCAGAACCTGAAAGCACACAGTGCATAAACATGCCCTCTGAAATTCACACCTGGAGCTGCAGACTTAGACCAAGATCAAATGACTGCATGACCAGAGTTCAAATCAGAGACATTATGATTACAGGAGACAGGTCACTATGAATAATGGCTAGGATAGCTTGTATCACAACAATTATATTATGACTATATCGTGCTTCAATAAAAAATAAAAAAAAAAGATTGAAACACCTTGTTGCTAAAAACGTAACCAGACCCATCTTGTTCTTATACTGACACAAGCACAGTGTAGTGATGGTCCTAACTGGTTGTTGAATCAAGATTGACTTGTAGGATCAGTTGCTCCCCTTCAATACCACTGATGAAAACAGGCTTGAGTGGAGATGATTTCCTCCTAAGATCCAGGATTAGCGCTTTTGTTTTAGTGATCTTTCAAATCCAAGACATTCTCCTTCCATATGGAATCAGGTTTCACTCTAGGTGTCGTTTTGATAGATCGAGCCCAGGACAGTGACGTCATCCTCAAATTTAATCAGGTTATTATTATGAAGAGATGTACAGTTATGTGTACAGAGTGAAAATTATTTAGAGGACAGACAGCAACCCTGATGAGTAATGGTGCTGATCATTAATTGAGCAGAAACTCTACTTCCAACTCTTACTACCTGTGATGTTAGAAAGTACAGGATCCCAGTGGAACTGGGAATACCAAGATCAGCTAGTTCCTAACCAGTTTGGAGTTCCCAACTGTATTGACGCCAAGCTGTAATCCAGAAAAAAACATGTGCACACAGACACATATTATATGAAAAGCTATTACACACATTTTCCTTTTGTCCAGGTGTTCAAGGGCAGAATGGAGCACACGGTGTCGTTGACAGACCGGTATGGGTCAGAGGTGAACTGCAGGGGGTCAACGGACTCCTGTGCACGATCTTAGCAATGTTTCCATGCAATAGTTTTTTCCAGGCATTTCCTATCTACCATCATTAATACCACTGGTAGTTAATCATTAAGGCAGGTCACTCTGGCTTTTTTGGGGCTGGAATAATAATGGAGTGTATAAAACAATGAGGAATGATCACGTGGGTGAGTGATCTATTGAAGGTGGGGGGGGGGGGGTGCACGCCAGCTAACTGTGAAGCACACGTTTCAGTACCTTTGGTAGAACACCCCTGATGTCTGCTGGAGTTACTACAGAGTCTTAAAAACTAAAGAATGGGTTACCTGAAGGTTTGACTCACTAAAACCCAGAAGTTTAATGATAGTGTCACTGCTCATAATGTGTATAGAATGAATTCTGTCTGGGAGGGTGCTGTCAGTGCCCATAATAGTAGACATATAGTAGTAGACATAGTTGGACAGCCTAATTCCCTGCCAAATGCTACAGTTATTGTTGCAATTGTAGTGGCCTTTAAATCCTTGAATAATTTATGAGGAGGAGGTCAAGTATGAAAGTCAGTTTCTGCCAGCAGAGGGCACAATTTACCATGTTTCAAAATTTTATCACATGTAATTTCAGTAACAATGACTGAAATTCTGTTTTTGAAACAGCTGGAAAATAGATTTTTGGTCTTACTTGATCCAAAGACCAAAAATTCTTTATGTATTTTTGTACAATTTTACCAATGACTATTAAGTTACCTTGACTATGCACTTTGGATGTATAGGTGTTTTTACATTCAAGTATATCAGAGGTATTATATCACTGGAAATATCTACCCAGGTGTGTTAATAAGATGCCTGCCCAAGTGGACAGACTTATCTCTAAGGATCAGTGAGCTCTTAAATCAGTTCAATCTTACCCAGTGGTCAGTGCTGTGCCGTCCACCCATTTCCAGGATCCCTCGTTGTCTTTGTCAGTCAAACCAATCCAAGCTTCAGTTTGGGAAAATGTTTTACTGATGAATTCCTGTGAAGTGGAGAATTTTTACACACATACACACACACAAACACACACACACACACACACACACACACACACACACACACACACACACACACACACACACACACACACACACAAACACACACACACACACACACCTCACCTGTTCCTCTCTACTCTTTATGACCACTAGGTCTGCTCCTCTTTGCTTGCAGTCATTTCTGCTGTTACTCCAGAATTTCTTCTCAATAGTGATGTAGTAAATACTGAAGTTGAAATAATTCCATCCTTGTGCAGAGCATTTTCACAGACAGACACACAAACACACCCACAAATGTAGTAAATCATAGTAAATGAGTGTTATGAAGGCTTCCGATTCCTGAGATATTTGACCTGTCAACAATGGTTAGAATTTAGATTGCATTGTCATTTACTTATTTGTGTTATGCTGTCATATATTTAAAGGAATCTTTAGAAGTCATTCAGTGTTCTTGTTATATAGGATTAACTTGCTGAGTGTTAGGCAGAACATAACATCACTCATTTTAATAATGGAAATCAAGTGTATAAAACATCTTTTTCAAAACATAATAAATAGCTTAGGCTGAGCAAATACTTATTTTGCCTACTGTAGATATGACATTCTCACATGGATATGTTCTTTGTCCAGGGTCTTTAATGTTCATAGTTATTCTCTTACCATGTATTGAAAGTTCTTTCTGGAGTCCATTTCTCTCCCCCAGTAATTGTTCTTTCATTACAGTCACATTGCTGTAAGTGGTCCATAACTGGTTTATTTCGCTAGTCAAGTTGTGGTTACTGGTCTGTAACTGGTTTATATCTGCAGTGAACTTGACCCACAGCACTGTGTTTGCAGCCAGCAGGAGAACACACAGCAGCCCCAGACACACTGCAGCCAGTCTATAGCGTCTGCTCCATTCAGTGTCACCTCGTATAGTGAGAAGTCATCACAGGGAAATATGCTTTGATGAGGAATGAGACTAGACAAAGACTGGCGACTACGGCTCAGGAAAGCAATGTATAACTGGGAGGGCAATGTAGACACAGAGGGCAATGTAAACTGGAGTACAGATAGAAAAGCACATAGGAACTAAACAAGAGAGATAACTAAACAACAGGAGAAAGACGAGGGTAAACAGAGTGAGCAACTTGGGACGGAGAGAACAAGTACAATGTGACCAGCCGCAAACAAGGCAGAGTCAGGCAATGGCATAGGTATAGACAATGACCAACAAATATGAGACGCAGGAACAGGGTTTAAATACATGAACTTAACAAGGCTAGAATTGAGGAGCAGGTGAAAGCAATGACAGGTGTGGAAAACCAAACGAGGGGTGGAGAAAACGAAACTAAGGACTGAAACCAAAATAACACACAAGACAGGAAAAACATGGAAGAAATGGGAAATGGGATATGGTCTGGTCTTTGAGCATGACATCTACACACTCATTATTCATAATCAATACATTTGTTTACACTGCATTACCACACTGAAATTAAGTGAGATACATTATCTCTCTAAAAAAACGTGGAAATATTCTGGTTTTAATTAATTAATATAAAGTTCTCAGATAAAGAATCTCTCAAAGAAAAGTGCCAACATACCTATTTGTTGGGTTTGTGCGTTCTTCTTTGTATTCATGTCCTCTTTGTTGGGGTCATGATCTCTAACAGCATCTGCAGTCTCATAAATATCCACCACCATCTCCACTCGCTCTCCTCTTCTCAGCTTCTCATCAAAGCTCATCTCATCAGTGGAACTCGGAACCATCTTAATCTACAAAATCCTGTGAATCTACAACTTCTGTGTCTGCCTGTGTCTGGGCTATAACAAAACATATGGAACTCCTAAATAATGGCAACCCTATTGTGATGCAACCAAATGAGGAACTTGCCAAACAGTAACTGAATGAAATAGTTTCCTGTACCTATGACTGCATCATAACTCCAAGACTCATAAGGTTTCTTGGTCCTTCTTCATAAATAAGTCAGAATATATATATATATATATATATATATATATATATATATATATATATATATATATATATATATATATATATATATATTCTGTTTCAGAGAAAACATCTAAGGAGATTGCTGAAACTACTAAAATCGGGTAAAAAAAACTGTCCAACGCATTATTAAAAACTGGAAGGACAGTGAAGAAACATCATCTTCGAGGAAGGAATGTGGTCGGAAAAAAATCTTGAATGATCGTGATCGGCGATCACTTAAATGTGTGGTGAAATCAAATCGTAGAACAACAAGAGTAGAACTCAGGGATATGTTTAATAGTGAAAATAAGAGCATTTCCACACACACAATGTGAAGGGAACTCAAGGGATTGGGACTAAACAGCTCTGTAGCCTTAAGAAAACCACTTGTCAGTGAGGCTAACCGGCAAAAACAGCTACAATTTGCTAGGGAGCATAAAGATTGGACTGCGGAGCAATGGAAGACGGTCATGTGGTCTGATGTGTGCAGATTTACCCTGTTCCAGAGTGATGGGTGCATCAAGGTAAGAAGAGAGGCAGCTGAAGTGATGGACCCATCATGCCTAGTGCCTACTGTGCAAGCCTGTCGGGGCAGTGCTATGATCTGGGGTTGCTGCAGTTGGTTAGGTTTAGGCTCAGCAATGTTATGTGCCCAAAGAATGAGGTCAGCTGACTATCTGAATATACTGAACAACCAGGTTATTCCATCAATGGATTTTTTCTTCCCTGATATATAACTTGTTTTCAGGTAGTTTACTTTTGTGAATAGAAATAAATAAACTCTAATGATGAATCTCATATGAGTATCATACTGTAATTAAGAACTTTTAAAGTGAATTTAGGAAAATATGCAAAAACATAGAAAATGCCCTGAGCCTTCAGTGAGTTAATGATCTTAACACCTGTAGCATTCACTACCAAGATGACTTGTCTATTAACCCTCCTTTGTTCTCTAGGGAACACGATGTCTGCAAAGTACTCAACATGCAAAATACAAGAGGGCAACTGATCCAAACAAGGTTTTCCCTCCTATACTCAAACACTACAGTCCAGATAACATTGAGTTTTACATGCATCTTCATTCAGTTTCCCACATTGCACATATTGTCTGATTTATATTTCATTACAGACCATTTGTGAAAAGGACAAAAGTACTTGCCTTAATAATTATAAGCCATTGATAAATAGAATTTTTAAAATAATCAAATGTTTCATAATCTTATATCTAATGACTGGGTGTTGGCAGGGAGCATTAAATAGTTACCAACTCAGCTTTAATCCAAACAAAAATAACAACCACAGCTACAGGTTAGTGCAACCCTCTGAATATAAATGCAGAAGGAAATGTATGAGGCAGCTAGCAGCTACATTCAAAGAATCCATAAATCTAAGAACACTCAATATAAAATGCACAAACAATTCTGACCCTAACCTACTTTTTAAATACCAGTGTTTAATGCCAAAAGGAATCCAATATTTTTCAGTCGTGACTTGTTCTAAAAACAAGAATTTGGCTTTGCTAAAAATGACAAAAACAAAAGTAATACCAGATTCATCCTCCTGCCTGTTTAAATGACAAGAAAGCTCTCAACGGTGCCAGTGACTTCTCAACAGCAAACTGTACTATACAAAGGCCTACAATTTGTGCTTATTATGCCTGCTGCTAATACATTTAAGTCCATTAATGACACTTAAGACTTTATTAAGCGTTTAAGGCTCATTTTCATAAAGATTCTCTATCCACGTTATTGGTGTTAACGGAAACCTTGATTTATATAAATATCAATTTTCCAAGTCCTCCTGGACACCTTTCATATATACTTGTGAAAGAGAAATTAATAAAATAAATTTCAACAAACCAACTGATAAACTGAATCTACCAAACACATGTTAATTGAAAACCATTCCAGACGGCTATCTCGTGAAGCTGATCGAGAGAATGCCAAGAGTATACAAAGTTGTCATCAAAGCAAAAGGTGGCAGGAAATCATGCAACCTGATACCATCTTTTAGAGGCAGGACAGGTTTTACATCACTCCACAGTTACAGTCTATTTCAACAGGACACCTCCCAGATTCTGCACAGATATCATTTCTATTACTCAGAAATAAGCAGATCTTGAAGGGTGTCCAGCATTGTTTTCCTTATGAATTTTAGTGAGAAGACTAATAGAACTTATATCCCAGTTTCCTCATGACAGCGTTCAACCTGTTTAAATGATTATCCACATCTGTTAAAGACTCTTCACATTTTCTCCAAATCATTGATCATCTGAAAGAACAAAAACTCTCTTTTTTCAATAGATAGATAGGTAGATAGATGAATGGATGGATGGAAGTCTGCTTTGGCTTTCAATAGCTCTTCACAAACCATTTGAGATAATGCTAGTAATCTCATTATTGTTTACTATGTGAGTGCAGCTTTATGGCTGTAGCAGAGTGTTTTATAAGATTCTGTTTAAAATGTATAAAAGTCTTAATATAAAACATAGAATAAGGTTTTGCTTTTATTTTAAAACTTACAAAGAAGAGTTACTTACAGTGATACCCCCACACTGAGGAGATATTCCAGCTTGATAATGCATCACACCATTGAGCCCAAGTTGTCCAGAATTGGTGTAGCCTGCATGTTTGCCCAACAAACCCAATCAACCATTTATGGGATGTGGTGGATAGGTCCATTTGCACCTGAGCTCCTGCACCTACAAATACCACAGAGCTCTGCGTGACTATCCAGACAGCATGGCTCAATATCCATGCAGACATCTTCCGTCCAATTGTGGAATCGATAAACCGATTAGGACCGAGTGAAAGGCATCCCTGTCTCCCAGGGATCATGAACCAGGGAACTGGATCATGACTCATCTGATGCTTTGGATGCTGACTGACTCTTGGTTTCAACTGTAGCCATGCAGGGCAACTTGTGCACACAGACAGTGTTCCAGGCATGACAAAACCAACCAAACCTGATATATCACAATAAGTAAGGCTATAACTTCCTGTTTACTTGTAAACTTTGATGTTGGCCCTCTTTGTAAATTACTAAAGATCAGGACCCTTTTCAGAGAAAGTATAGTTAATTAATAGTAATAGGTTGTTTTTAATTTTGTTTGTTTTGTTGTTTCCCTATTGCTCGGTCCAACATACATACTATAGTGCTAGTGATTAAATGTCCTATATACAAGTCTTCTAGTTAATCCTATTGTAACAAGGAGGCTGAGCAGAATGCAGGGACGAGACTCACAAAACTGAAACATACGTTTATTTAAACATACAACATGGAATACTTAGCACACAGGCCAAGGGGGTCAAACACCAACAATAGTAGCATGTAAGCAGTAGATACATGCAACAGACACACAACGAGGATCAGGTGTGGAACACAGAGAGGGCATGGCCATACTGATGAAACACACACACACACACACACACACACACACACACATGCGGAGGCGTTTGGGAGGAGGGGATGTATCATGACACCTATAGGTTATATTTGATTCTCATTCATTTATTCTCATTTGTCTTATCAGGTTTTTTTTTATCTCTCTCTATTACCTTAATAGCTCAATGCATTATCCAGTATATGATTAATGGCTACTTAATAAACATTACATTAGTTGTTAAGTTTGTGGGTATACTGGTGGTATTTTAGACATTGAGTAGATGGTCACGAGTTACTATCAACTTACTTCTTCCAGTTGAGACTGAATCAATGAATTAACTTTTAATTGAAATTAATTAAAAGTCCCATGTATCAAGAAATCTATCATGTTTTTCACAAAATAGTTTAAACTTATCATCTCATAAGCATTTAAAATAATAAGTTCAATAAAACATAAGCAAGACTGATATGAGAAAAGTTACTATTGTGTTTTTTATTTATATTTTTTATCTATTTATGTTTTTCTTAACATACTGACAAGTATATAAAAATATGAGTTTTGGGTTTTTTTGTATAGGATAGAGACTCATCACAGCTTGGATCAAGCACAACTGTTGAAAGAGAATGTGCAGGTCTTCAGAGGTCTGCAGTGAATTACCCCAACAGGGCAACACTGTTCATCAATTGTTGGTCAACTCATAAATCATGAATGATAAGCCTTTGGTCAAATCATAGCCAAATCAGTACCATGTCATTAGATGCTGATATTAAGATCTTGTGTGTGTGGGTGTGTGCATCTCAAACATGAGCTCAGCTGATAATGACCAGACCAAGCCATAACTATTAATTACTTATGTGGTATATCATTCAGTTTTACTTATTCTGTTCCTCTCTGTATTAGTTTTAATATTGAGTAACTGCTGTAATAAAGTAAGCTGTCTACATAGACAGTATTTCATCAAATCTGTATCTCAGGCATCAACACTGTATCTAATATTAGACTATGAAACTATAGGCCTAAATACAGGCTAGCTCTGTGGGCCATGATAAATTACATGGCCCTCAATTTAAAATAGCTTCTATGTTGCCATATCTTTGACAATGCTCAATGTTTCTAGCTATTGAGACATGTTCATTATAACTGTTTTAAATTCCAGACATCAAATACTACAAGATCCAAATGATCCAGATCAGACTATTTCCTCTACCATCACATGGGGGAGAATTTGCAGCATTAAAATATGAAAAATAAGACTGATTAACAGTATTCACAAGCTATACATATTTTAAACTAAACTGATTAACCTTATTTGGCTAATTCATTCATTAAATCATTCATTCATTCATTATTTTTCATTCATTCCCACTCAAACCATGGGACTTATAAGCTTATATTAATGAATTTTAAAAATTTCACTTACACTAAGGAGACAACATATCTGAAATATTTGAATGGTATGGACTATGGGAAAAAACTTTGGGAGGGGCACTAGAGAGCAGCAGAACTATTCACAAAAAATATTAGTGTGAAGTAAACTGTGTAAGGATCTCTAACTATTGCACTGTAATCATCAATTTACACTCCAGTAACAATGCACGTAATTATTTGTACAATAATTATAGGAAAAACAAAATAGTAATCTGCTTTAAATAAGCTAAACATCAATATGACTTAGCTGTGTGCCAATCAAACTCTTTGTGACATGATCACAGAAATATAATTTTGAAATAATGTGAAATACTGAAACATGAAAAAATAATATATATAATGTCACTCAAATGGCACCTGCCGATATATCTGCTGATATATTGATCTTTTAATTAATGTGTCGAAGTGTTTCTGTGTCCCTTCAGTGATTATACTGTTTTCCTAATATCAGGACAGTATTTGCTTCTCACAAATCCAGAAGTGTGATTCTTGGCAATTTTTGTCATTCCATCCTTTCCCAGCAGCAGACCCAGTTACAGCACAATTCTGCTCAACCCATCCATTGCTATTGGGCTTTCCAGGCTCCCAGTACCTAAAAGAGCACAAATCACATCAATTGTCATTTCCACATAGCCGGTGCCTCATCTTCATGATCAGTGGTTGTTGTTGTTTTGTTTTTTTTCCCAAACCCACATTCAGATTCAGTAAGTGAATCTAAAACTGAATTGTTAGTTATATATAGCAGCTGTTGACATACTGCTGTAAAATGATAATTCACGTAGTTTCCAGTTTAGTTCAAGGACTCAAAGCAACGACTGAAGGTAACTGATCTGTGCAGATCAGCATGCACAACAGCAATAACTTGAAGCTTCTCTATTCTAATGTCTAATTAGTTAACTTTGCACTAAGGAATTCTTACATACTGTCTTTAAAAATTAAAATCGCCTTTATTTTTAAGGCAAATCCATTTATGAGAGTTCACAAGGCTGGGGCACAGAAAACTCCTCATGTAACAGCCATGGCTTTCATAGTAGCTACTGAGTTGAGTGATTATTGCAAAGCAAAATTTTAGTTAGTAGTCATAGCTTTGTTGTGTAAAGGTTCTTGTAAAAGTCTTTGTATAATATGTTCTACTTCCTGTTTCTGTGTCAGCTACAAGGGAATGCGTGGTTTATTGGGTCAAAGCTCAGTTCAGTCAGTGGTCTCTTACCCAGTGGTCAGTACTGTGCCATCCACCCATTTCCACACCCCTTCTGTGTCTTCGTCACTCAGACCAATCCAAGTTCTTGAATCTCCTCTCAACATCTCAGTGAAGTCCTGTGGAGGGATTATTTGTAATACCAATAATAATGCCAATCTCTCTCTCTCTCTCTCTCTCTCTCTCTCTCTCTCTCACCTGTTCCTCTCTGCTGTCTATGATCACCATGTCTGCTCCTCTCACTCTGCAGTCCTGTCTGCTCTCACTCCAGCTCTTCTTCACAGTAGAGATGTAATACATGCTGGAGCTGAAGCACCTCCATCCCTGTGTTTTTCCAGCTGTACATCATACAGAAAGACCTGCTCTTAAGTGTCCATGCAGGATCACATACATCCCTGCACTTGAGAAATGTTAACCTACCCAGATCACATTCATCTTTCTCTTTTTGCAGTGCATTATAGTTGCTTTGTAACTGGTCTCTCTCTGCAGTGAACCATCCACCCAGAACTATGATGGCAGCCAGCAGGAGAACACACAGCAGCCCAAGACACACTGCAGCCAGTCTGGGGCATCTGCTCCCTGCAGTATCAGTTCCTGAATCTAGAGAACAGTGCACATTAATGGCAAAAAATGTGACAGGTTTAATTTGGTTTAATTTGACAGGTTTAAATTGTCAGTAGCTCAGAAGGTAATGCAAGTGCTGTGAGCTGTTCAAGGTGTGTGTGTATGTTTTTGTCTGTATGCGTGTGTCTGTCTGTCTGTCTGTCTGTGTGTGTGTGTGTGTGTGTGTGTGTGTGTGTGTGTGTGTGTGTGTGTGTGTGTGTGTGTGTGTGTGTGTGTGTGTGTGTGTGTGTGTGTGTGTGTGTGTGTGTGTGTGTGTGTGTGTGTGTGTGCGCGCATGCACGCGGTACACAGAGTGTTTCAAAGTGTCCTGCAAATGTTTACAAATGCAAAAAATGCTAAGTTCAAGGAACAACATACAATGCACTAGATTTAGAATAATGTCAAAAAGCACATAAAATTACTTTTTAACAGTAGTTTGGAAAAATAAAAATGTAGGCATCTTTATAGCATGGAGAACACTTTAATGAACATAAATCTGATTAGTAACAATGAAAAGCAGACAAAAAAATGTAAGATGTCCTAAGATTTTTAATGGGCAGTGTGTATGTTACTGGTGCATTAGTTGGTTTGCTCATTACTCTAGACCTGGGCTGTCTGTATAAATTATTTCTGAAAAGCTCCTTTGTGACAATACGTGTGGTAAAAATTGTAAAAATAATTTTGAATGAGTTACCCTGAGAATGAGTATATTATTTAAAATCATAAGCCTTGCACTGTTGTACACTAAACTCACTGTGCTTCTGTAGTGTATGTGTGAAGGTATACTGCACCAGAGATAGCAGGAGGCCTGTTGATTCTGCCCGAATGGCTCATGTCTTCATATATATACTTGTTGTCCTCTGAGTCAAACATGCTGTCTGCAGTAGCTGCGGCATTTATATTAATAGGCTTGCTCATCTCATCATCTTCTGTGTTGCTTGTTTCACCTCTGATAAAAGGACCAGTTCTACAGTGTCTGAAGGGTATCAGTTTTAAATGCTGGTCTGCCTAGTTCTCTTTAACTTATTGAGTGTTCCGCCTCTGATACAGGAAGAGGCGGGCCTTTCCTTTTGGGCAGTACAATGTCAAAGACAAGGAGAAGCTTGTGGTTAAGACCACAAGTTTCGTTTAACTTGAGAATACTTCATATTCGGCTTATTGTTGTTAACCTTCAAAGCTCTGAGTTCAATGTCATAAATGATACATGTGAAGACAGCTAAATCCCATTAGCCAGGCTAATTAATACAACTTTTGATTGATTGTACTTTAAAAATGTATACACAAATCAGACTAAATTGCTTAAGATTATTTCTCAGACAAATATAATTTGAGAAAGGTGGTAGAGTATATATTAATTCATTTTCAAAACACACAAAATTTTAGATGCACCCTCAGCAAATAGTTTTCTTTCAGAACTTTAGTTCCTCACCCTACAAGAGCTCTGTATATGTGAGAATATGAACACCAAGAATATGTAAAGCTGTCATCAAAGTATAGGACCGTTACTTTAAAGAATCTAAAATCTAAGATAGTCAATATTTGTTTTTTTAATGTAGAAAATAGTAAAAATTAAAAAAGAGTTGGTGTGTCCAAACCATTGACTGGTACTGTAAACAGGAAGCATCAAATAGACAGAGAGTCTTTGTACATATATTACAAATGTGGATATTCCAAATTAGTCTTGTTTAGGACACCACTGGATAAGAGGAGCCTGTTTTTAGATTTTGAATCTTGATTCCAAGGGTAGAAAAAAATAAAACAAATTTAAGATTACTGTACATCAGTCATAAATCCAGCTTCATCATATTGGTTATTTCCATGAAAAAAAGCAAAGGCTAATCCAAGTCTCACCTATACTCTCCCCTTCCACAAGAACAATCAGCAGACACAGAAAAATATATACTTTATCACTGTCATTTGCCACTGTTTCTTGTCATAAAGACTCAATGAAAAATTTTCCTCTCACATATCCAAGCAAATTTGTTATCACAGGGATAATCAGCCCAGATGTTCTTGCTATCAAACCCATAGTTATATATGACACAGTGCTCATTTTGTCCATTGGGCTCTCCAGATTGCCAGTAACTGAAATAGAGAATCAGAGTTTCCACCATTTCTCAGAATAATGAAGCGCAAGAGTCAGTAACTGCATCGTGAGCAGAAAACAGGTCAGTGATCTCCTACCCAGTGAGCAGCGCAGTGCCATCCACCCATTTCCAGGTTTTCGTTTTGCTTGGGTCAGTCAGACCAGTCCAAGCTTTTATATTTCTTGTTAGCATCACCACAAAGTCCTGTTGAAGTGCAGTAACTGTTACATGTTCCAAGCAACCCAGCGCACATACACACTCTGCATACATAAACACTTAGTCATTTGCACAAAATTGAACAAGGTTCTCTTTGATGAAAAAACATCTTGAAACAAAGTCTAGAAGAAATTGAGAGGGACATTTTGGTAAGTTCTTGAGGACTTTAGCATTAAGCTATAACCTGTTCTGTAAGCTATGCTAACCCATGTAGGGAAGGAAGGCTTTGAACATTGAGCACTGGAGTCTTAACTTTTTTTTTTTTTTTCGTTTGTTTTTTGTGTTTTTCTCCCTCACCTGTTCCTCGCTGCTGTTTATGATCACCAGGTCTGCTCCTCTCTCTCTGCAGTCCTGTCTGCTCTCACTCCAGTTTTTCCTTCCAGTAGAGATGTAGTAAATACTCAAGTTGAAGTAATACCATCCTGGCATGGTAATGTCTCTCTCTGTTCATAAAGTAGTTTGGAAGCCATTCATAACTAGTCAATTTTCAGTTAAGCCAGAACTGAATACTTCCAATAATCACTCACCCAATTCCAAAAGCCTAATCAAGAGACTTTCTCTCTCCTTCTGTAACTGGTCTCTCTCTACAGTCAGGTTGTTGTTACTGGTCTGTAGCTGGTCTCTCTCTACAGTGAATTTGACCCACAATACAGTGATGGCAGCCAGCAGGAGAACACACAGCAGCCCCAGACACACTGCAGCCAGTCTGAAGCATCTGCTCCCTGAAGTGAGACTTTCTAGGGGTAATGCACATATGCTTTAATCATTAATAGTGATCATATTAATTTAAACAACATAACCTTATCTATCACAATGAGCATCCTCTCTATCATTAATTTTCTAATTTATCAAAAATATACATTAGACATGTTTGTTTGGTTGTTATTTATGTATTTATTTATGAAACACTGAATGTGATTGGGAAACTAAAAATTGCTTATACTTAAAAGCAGGGGTTTACTGAATGTGTCTTTGCCACGGTTAGTCCCTCCCATCTTCCAGGTTCCATGTTTTCCTTGTCTTGTGTATTTTATTTCCATGCCGTAGTTTCGTTTTCTCCGCCCCTTGTTTGATTGCTCACACCTGTCCCTCGTTTCTACCTTGTTAAGTTCATGTATTTAAACCATGTCTGATGCTCTATGTTTCTGTTGTTCGTTTCGTGCGTTTGTGTGGAATATGCTGAATGTTTGAATGTATTGGATGTCTGTAAGCCCGTCTTTGTTTCAAAGCCTCTCTGTCCGTTGGCCTGTTTGATTGTAGCTGTTTTGTTTTTCCTTACTTCCGTACGTTCTTCTTAGTTTCTGTTATAGCCTGCTTTCTGTTTGCCTTTGTGTGTTTTTGGTTTGTCATTATTAGCCTTCGTTTATCCTAGCCCTTAGTTTATTTATCATGTATCCCCGAAATATGTGTTGGCTCTATGACCCTGGACTACCCTAACGACTCTGATTTTGGATTTGCCCTTAAATCTCGTTCTACTCTGCATATGCGTCTGCCTCCTTACTTCTCACCGTTACCGAATGAGCAGCCTAAGAAGGATGCAGCGAGAGCGCAAGACTCTGGGAAACGGTTGTTCCGCTGTTTCCACACAGTGAGTTCGTTACATCCCGGCACCACCAAACCAGAGACGGCGAATCTCCTAGCGCTGCGGATACATGGGCATCTCGTCGTTCCTGGAAAAAACAGGATTCTATGTATTTTGACGATGGCGAGATCCAGGTAAGCGCCAAGATTCTACCTGTCTTGACCAATGCTGCAGGGGGGAGCGGCTTGCAGTGCAAGAGGTGAGTAGGCGGAGTGAATGCTCACATAACCCGTTTCTAGGTACTCGGTTGGTGCTCAAGCATAAATGCGAGCTCCTTATAGCCCGTGTGCACTCTGAGAACTGCCCAAAAGGTTCTGTATCTGTGTTCCTCCAGGATTATTCCACCAGTGGCTATCCAGCAAGCTATTCAGTCTGATCTAGATATGCAAACTTTGGAGGTTTTTTTGGTTAGAGCCAGATTTTCAGCACCTACATCTGGTAACTCCCCAACCATCTCGATGTTCTTGATGCCTGCAAGTCCTGTCTGACACCATCCTGTTCCCGGCGTGAGACGTTGCCCGTCTGATTCCTGTTCCCAGCTCCTCAAAGTTCTCCTGTACCTCAAAAGGTTGCCACTGCCATTTTGCCAGTCTCTTCTGTGTCCACAGAGCTGCCTCCTTATTTAGTCTTCATGTTCCCTGCCCTTCCCACCTCGGCCTGTCTCCTAGTCCCTGTATGCCTTGTCTGTTTCTGTGCCTGTCTGTGTGTCTTTGTTCCTGGCCTGGTCGGTTTTACATTTTTGTAATTCTAGTCCTTCCTCGCAGCACTCCTCGTTCCCAGTCAGTTTCTGTTGGTTCTGCTCCTGCTGCTACTTCTATTTTGGCTCCTGTTCCTTTTGGTTTTTGTCTTGGTTGCTGCCTCTGGTTCTTGTTCTGTCTGCTCCTGTTGCCCTGGTTTCTCTGTCCACTTCTGTTGTCTTCTGTTCCTCATTGTACTCCTCTCCCTGTTCTGCACCTTGCCCATTCTGTTCCTGTTGGTGTCTCAGCCTAGTCCTGTTTGGTTTTGGTGGTTCTTGTTTGCGCTCCCTTGTGTTGCATCTGCCTCCTTACCACTCATGTTATAGTTCTCTACAGTATAATGGTGAAAGCAGTGTTTCCCCATTCTAGTATAGT
Source organism: Electrophorus electricus (assembly GCF_041902795.1). Taxonomy (NCBI): domain Eukaryota; kingdom Metazoa; phylum Chordata; class Actinopteri; order Gymnotiformes; family Gymnotidae; genus Electrophorus; species Electrophorus electricus. The sequence goes on from NC_137501.1 coordinate 22,718,162, forward strand.
TCTACAATAGCATCCAAAACAGATGAAATGCCACAGACCATAAGAACATGATGACAGTGAGAATCTCTTTTGCAGGAACTAAAGTATGTTTCAGAAATTAACATAAAGGAATTTGTAATGACCTGTGCAGTAAATGTGTGGGTTCCCTTTTGTGTTGGTGTCCTCAGCCTCGATGTTGGTCTCATGGTGTCTAATGTTGTCTCCACTCTCATAGATATCCACCATCATCTCCACTCGCTCTCCTCTGTGCCACTCCTCAATGTAGTCCACATTACCATAAACATTCTGCAGCATCTGTAATCTGTAAAAGGCTCCCCAGAGTGCTTTGTCTGTGCGATAGGACCAGCGGTACAGTTGCTATGGTTTGCTTTTGTGATCTACCTGTGACCACATTATGCGACACTTCCTGATCTCACAAAGCAGAATCTGAACTGCATTTCAGCATCTTTAGTGTTGCAATTGACCCCAAGCTCCAATGCAAGAGGGTAAGTGAGGCAAGACATGCAGTTTGTTCCACACTATGGAACTAGCCTGTCATGCCTTATTGGATAGGTTGCAGTTATATGGGCCACATGGTTCTCGCACAAGACTGTAGGACTGAATCTTTATTTAACGAGCTGTGTAACACGAAGATTATTTGAGTGTTCCTGTAACTCACTAGAAATATAGCAGTAAAACATCATTTGGCTGCTGTTAGATGAGCTATAAAGTTCATTTTGAACTTGTGTTTATATTTACATTTGGCATTTTGCAGATGCTGTTAGCCAGAGCAACTTTCTCATTACTCATAACACTTTTATTACATTATGCAGATTCCTGCACTACTGCTCTTTCAGTTCTGAGCAATTGATGCATTCAAATTTATTAATAAATGTATTCCTTTCTAGATACACAAGTCCTTAGGGTGCAGATGCTCCAGACTGGCTGCTGTGTTCTGCTGGCTGCCATCACACTGCTGTGGATTAAGTTCACTGTGGAAAGAGACCAATTACAGACCAGTTACAACCACCTGACTAGAGAGAAGAGACCAGTTCATCAATTATGATGGTCACATCAATTAGTGAGGGGGAATGCTTCTGGAAATTTCCTAGTGTGGGTAAGCTCATATTCTCTGAAATTACATGCCATTACCCCATATGCCTTCACTTTCCAAATATACATTGTGAATTGTGACAAAGTAGTGATCTTAACTCATAGAAGGTTTTCAACCTTAAAAGCTGATGTAAGTGTTTGAATCTGAATTTCTTGGATCTGAATTCTATTCATGTAACAATTAATACACTAATTGGTTCCTGAAAGACAGACTCGCTTCATCAGCCCTTGTTACATAAAGATATTTAATTTAGTGTGCTAGAAGATGCTTAAGAATAAAGAACTGACAGAACATGAGGCCACTGACATTTCTATGGAATAAATACACAAGACACAGATCCCAGTATGTGGCTCTTTAGTACTTCATATGTCCTAACAGCACTGAAAGGTGCTGCTACAGATGGGCTAAAAAATTTCACTTTGATAATGGTCCTCTCTGTGTGTATGCTTATAGTGCTTCCCTTGACTGTATATGGAATATAGATACAGCATGCCTATAGATGCAACCACTGTACAGAGAAGAAAGACAGGACTTCAAAAACACAGGAGCAGATGTGGTGGTCATAAACTGCAGAGAGGAACATTTTAAAAAGCAGTGCTCAGATCCAAACTAATGATAATTTCACCTTACTCGCATGTTTAATGTGAGTAGAGTGAAATTCTTCTCTTCACTCAGTGTCCAATTCTAATCCTCCACCCTCCCTGCTCAATCCAGAATAAATGTTTCTTAATGTTTACTTAAACATTTAGATTTTAAAAAACACTTTAAGAAAACTGTAATGTTCATGTTTTAATGAACCAAAGCAAATCCAACAGCAGGCTACAACAATGGGCCCTTGTCACGTTTTACACTGGAGCAGTACGGGTGAGAGCTGAGACCAAGAGAAGACACCAATGCTCCACTTGTATGAAAACCTGCTCCTCACTCCAGGCCAACTCCTTGCTCCACTCTGCACTGCTCACATACTAACAGAGTTCTGTCTCTGGATCACTCATGCTTTGTCTTAGCAAAGGCATATATTAACACAAAATGACAGAAGCTAGTTTAGGTAAACGTGATAGAGTGGACATTTCAATCATATCATCACCCCAGTGAACGTGGACAGCCAGAGGAACAGTGTGGCATAGTAGTGGGCTTCTACAGGTGGTGTGGAGCCGTCATCATGACCCGCTGTGTTGATTGGTGTGATAAACCGCATGATAAACTTCTAAGACCAATCACAGTATTGATCAATTTTAGAATAAAATAAAATGTCAATTTGGAGTAGAAAATGTTACATGATAACCTGTGAGGGACATGATCCTTGGTACTGTTGTTCTGATGCTGTGCTATGCTTATATAAAGGAAGGGCTTAGTTAAAGCGAATATAATCAGCTCTTACTACCTTCTTTCAGACTTAACCATCGAAAGAGTTAACCCCCACTCTTCAATACCATGAACTCCGTCAAAACTATCACATTTGCAGCCTCCAGCCTGTGTCCATCAAACTATGATGAACTTGAACCTTGAAATGAGAATTAAAAGAAAAAATACAGTATTTCAATGTAGCATGATTGTAATTAGATTAAACTGAAAGAAAAACATTTGAGGTTTGAGAACCTTAAACTGAGAATCACATGGAAGGTACTGCAAGAGAAGCATCTCACTAATAAATCTTGTAATAAATTACCCACCAAATGTGCTGGCAGTATGTTTATGCTATGTTTAATGAATACATTAAATTCAGAATAACTCAGATGGAGATTCCCTTCTTGCATATAGAAACAAAGCGTTCAGAACACACATAATCATTCCATGTGTATAAAGGATCATTTATGGGTCTTGTCTCTTCAGGCTGATAGCCAACTATAACACAGTCCTCATTTCCCAAATAATTATTGGGCTCCCATGGCAACCAGTACCTTTGAAAACAAAGAAAGAGTCAGAATGACCTCATCCAGCCAGGCAGGCTGGGATCAGATGTCAATAAATGCATTATGACCTGACTTCATTTAAGTGGTCTCTTACTCAGTGGTCAGTTCCATACCGTCCACCCATTTCCACACCCCCTCTGAGTCTCTGTCAGTCAGACCAATCCAAGCACTCTTATTTCTTCTCAACATTTCAACAAATGCCTGTTCAAGTGTAAGAATTGGTAGATCAGAAATTAATAGCCCCCCCCCCCGATGTGATGTGTTCTCTCTCTCTCTCACCTGTTCGTCTTTGCTGTTTATGGTCACCAGGTCTGCTCCTCTCTCTCTGCAGTCCTGTCTGCTCTCACTCCAGCTCTTCTCTTCAGTAGAGATGTAATACATGCTGGAGGTGTAGTACTTCCATCCTGGCTGATTAATGTTTTCACCTGTCCATTTGAGTAAATTAAAGGCATTGCAGAATATTTTTTCGTCTTGATCAATTTTTTTAACCTTGTAGCTAGTTACAATTATCTGCATACTTCTATGTCAGAGCTACATAAAATATGCATAACGATGCATATTCATGGTCTGTAAGTTATATCACAGCTCACTGAGTTCCAGACGGCAAAGAGAGTGTGGCTACCCGTAGAGTAAGAGTGCCAACTGTGCATGAGAAAACCATGATTGAAAAGTGAAGCCAAAATGTATTTATAAAATTATTTATTTATATTACTGGTCACACACATAAGTAAATTAAGCACAACCCAAGTTAACATTTCAAGTTACATAGCCAATCTTAATCTTCCCCAGTATTTTTCTTGATAAGAGGCATGTTCTTCAGAAGTTTTAGTTAACACTTCAGTTAGCACTCCATAGCTATTTGATAGCTTTAAGCACAAACCATGGCACAGTGAACATCTCTGCCACTGGACCAATTTGAGAATTGGGGTTTTGGTAATTTGGGGTTGATTATTTAGACAGCACTCTCTAACCATTAACAGGAAGTTCTTAGCAAGCAGGAAGTTCTTAGCAGGTTCTTAGAAGGTTTTTTGGAGGGTTTTGGGGGTGAGGTTAAACTTGATTGATGCCTAGCTAGTTGCTAGCTTACATTAGCATATGTATATATATATATATATATATATATATATATATATATATATATATATATATATATAAAATCTCCAAATCCAACTGGCATTTACAAATTACATTATTCCAACTGAATTTGACTATAAATAATTATAATTGTTGTTGTTCTTGTAACATTGCTGATATCAGTTGACAACAGTTTTGATTACCTAACTGCAAATCTAGCATTTCTCAGGCTGTTAAAATATTACATTCAAATTTACACAGACTCCAACCACCTGGGAGTTTCATCGCACAAATTCACCAAAGCTGATGATCAGCAAATTGTCTGTGAATAATGAATTTCATGTAGCTCCCCTATATTGGTCTTGAAGGGTCCAAATTAGTTGTTTTTTTAAGAGCCATGTGATGGACCTGGCTTAACTTCTCACCAGGCTATTAAACCCCGATAGCCAATCATGACTTTTATTAATTACAATTGGACAATGCACTTGTTTTTATATTAGGCACAAAACCGACGATCTTCATAATACCTTGTGAAGCCGAACGATTCCAAGGACAGCAAAAGCGGAAGCAACAAAAATCCACGTACATGGGTAATAAAAACTAAGACAATTGTTGCAACGAAATAACTTAATTATGACTTATTAGTGTACACATATTTAGCTTGCTTGCATATTGGTTAAATGTGTATAGCTGAATAGATAATAAACGTATTGGAAGTGAATTGATATAAATCTAATTTGTGTTTGTTCTGTACTCATATGCTTTTGAGCTAAAAAGTACAAAGTTTAGTTTTCTTTGGAAATTATTTGGATCTTAATGCTATGTTCCATGTCCAGGTTATCCAGGTTTATTTTTATTTTTTGCTGCTTTTCTCGTTTGGCTCCACACAGTTGAATGGAAACAGCTGACAAAAAAGGGGGAAATGCACTTCTTTCAAGGTCAAATTTGTGAATAATATCTAGAAGACAACTGAAAATGTAATTTTGTCAACCTTGATTTTTTTGCCAAAAAATAAATAAAATAAAATCAATACACCTGTGCGAGGTCATCGAGATTTTTTTTCACTGGTTCTCCAATGTCGATGACACAAAAGCATATCAACGAATCAGTAAATTCTATCTGCCAACATAAGCTTCTGGTACTTAAAATGAATACAGAAATTGCTTTACAATTAAAAACTATAAATCCTCTAAATTACTTACGTAGTTCAGAAAGCCTCTTCTGGAGTTCCTCTTTTTCCTTACCTTCACTGATGTAATCGGTCTGTAACTGGTCTTTCTCTAAGGCCAGGTTGTTGTACTTGGTCTGTAATTTGTCTATTTCAATAGTCAGGATGTTGTATTGGGTCTGTAACTGGTCTGTCTTTATAGAGTAATTGTTGCAGCTTGTAAGCATCAGATCTTTGCCTTCCTGAAAAGAAACTGGAAAGTAAAGAACATGATGGACATAAACAACCAGAAAAATATAAATTGCAAAAATAAACACAAAAAAGGGCAAAAATAAGCTCAAGAATGAAAAATAACCTACAGTATAGCCTCAGGACAATGTTGAGAGTTGCTTGAAGAATACATATCAAACCAAGGCACCCTGCAGCCAGCCTTAGTGCTCCTAAAACATGATAAACACACACCAGCATGCTTTTCGTGTGTTTGTATTGCTCCCATCGAGTTTCTCCTAGCAAGTGTTCTTACCTCTGTAGTGATCTCCTCCTGTATGAGGTTGAGGAGTCTTGGGCCCTCTCTCTATATTCTGGTAATGAACACCCTCACTTCGAACATCCACGTCACGAGTCACAGCCATAGGCGGCTTTGATGTCAAGCTATGAGGATGTGACCACGCTTAGCGACTGCTCTATCTGCGACTGCTTATGCTCTTTAGTCTTACATGTGAAAACCAGGAAGTGAGAGCAGTGAGTCAAATCAGAGGGGGAATCTAACCTTTCACTCCCAGTGAACTCAGTGATGATTATGTATTCCTAGGTTCACACTATGTGGACTAGGCAGACTCCACAGGTCCACAGTGACATCATGTTTATTGCTCACTTGAGAGGCCTTATTTTTATAGCATACTGCAAAAATGACATTAAGAGTTAATTTAGCAATTGCAGATAAGGGTTCTTGCAGATGTGGTTAGTGTTGCATTCAGTGGCACTACCTGCCAGTGTATGGCCAATGTAATGGGGAAAACACTGTCCCACTAGACATATGACTACACTGGAAACAAGAACAGAATGTAATTATTATGCATTTCATATGCCTACGCATTGCCATATTTCTTTTTTTCCCCCAGAATTTGGCCAGTGTCAAAATACAGAAACTCCTTCCTCTGTCATAGCGATGTTTCAGTTTGCTGCAATGACAGGATTGTTTTGTAAGGATACTTCCCCCCCCCCAGAAGTTACAATGACTTCCTTTTGGTACAAACTCCAAAAACAGTTAAATATTGATTTGCCAGCTATTTCATAGTAAGCCAATGATTGTAAGGTTACATTACAAGAACCTTTGAGGTACTGAGTTGATCAAAGTTTTTTTTGGTTTTTTTTAGATAGCATGTCCACTAATGTACCTCAATATAATTAAGAAAGCATTTAGAAAATGTGTTAATGAGGACACTGCTGTTCCTTTGTTTATCTTAATATAACAACCACCACACTTTCTTTTAGAAACTTTAATTCCCTGATGAAAAATTAAAATCAGAAGTTACTCCAGTCATCTACCTCAGAGCCTTCATTCCCCTAATAATAAAAAATTAAAAAAAACAAACCAAAAAAAAAAAAAAAAAACCACACACACACACACCAAAGTTGCACACATTTCAGGTAATGTACAATCTCTCTACATACCAGCCGCTGGTTTTTGCCCACTCCTCCTGCCCCCTGGCCCAATAATTACACACCATAATTAGACGAGTAAGGTGATTCAATTAGAATGAATAGACTACTTATAGTGGTAGAATTAGAAAACCACATCATAAACAAGGTCAATCTTGCTGTGATACAAAAATATATATATTCCACAGTGTAAATTAAGTATTATTAAAGTACTTTGACAACAAAAATATTGGCACAAGCACAGTAACAAATTCATAATGTAATACAGTGACTCATTAAAGTGCCCTGTAAGAGAGTAATTTCCCTTCCAGTTCATATACTTTACTTGATCCCTGCTATGATTATTCTTCAGTTAAACCAATTCTCTCAAAGTCTTGATGTTGTGCAATTCTTTCTCCTACTTTTGACAATATTTGAAAACGACTTTTAACTTTTCCAACAGTGAACATTGCCAAACGACTTAAAAGAAAAATTATTCTGACTGATACTGGTCACTCTGTTGTGTCTTGCTTTGGAATGTCACCCTCTTGTGATGAAGCTGCAGTTACACTTTGGAGAACGCAGTGAGTAATGCCCCTGTCAGCACCAGGCAAAAGGCCAGAACAAGAACCAGGTAATTCCGCAGTCCCTGAATAGAAAAGGATGGAAGACACAGTCAAATCAGTACATAGTCAAATCTTTTTTTTTTTTTTTTTTTTTTTTTGCTCTCTCTCTCTCACCTTCACTTCCTTAAAAACTACAACACCCCAAATAGCAGCAATAAGACCAGGAACCTGTTAAATAAACAAAGCACACACATGAGCATTACTGCCTCATGGTCATCATAACAGGTTTGTTTATGAGGTCACAATATTATGGTTTTCTAAGTTGATCCTGCAGATAAGGGACCTGGTGCTATGACATAGAACAACCCCCCAGAGCAATCAACTGTCAAGCGAATATGGGCAACTAGAAACATTTATTAAAACACTTACTAAATGAGCTGATATCACAAAACTACACTTAGGCTCATGGTTGTAAACAACTCATTTCTGGGACTGAAAAATGCCCCATGGAAGCCTATGGGAAGTCATAATTACTATATAAACATTTTATAGTTTTCTTGAACACTTAAAAGCTTTTGAAATTTAGCTCTAAATATTTTTATTAAAAAAAAAAAAAAAAAAAAAGTACATTTATTTAAAAGAAACTCCCAATTGCAGCTTTAATGTGAGTAAGGATTAGTCCAATGAACTTTCACTCACTGTGGTGATGATGGGAAAGCTGACCACTGCACTGAGGTAGTGATTGGCCAGGAACCAGCAGCATGTGGCCACACCCCACATCACCCCAGAAACAAAACCTGCACAGGGCAGCGGCGCGCACGCGCGCGCACACACACACACATACACAAAACATCACTGCTGACTGCCACGTCATCGACACCAGCGACGGGTGTGGGCTAGGATATTGCCAGGCAGCCCAAAGCTAGGGAGGAGTAACTGAGGGTAAAGGGCCTTGCTCAGGGGCCTTATGGTGGCAACTCTGCAGCGGCAGGGCTCGAACCAACAACCTCCCAAGCACAAACCACTGCCCTCATATTATATAATTACACACACACAAATACCAAATATGTAACTGTCTTACCTGGAAGTATAGCTTTAGAGAACACCTGTGGTTTATTCTTTTTGAAGGTGCAATAGATGACAAAATACACAGTACTTGTGAGAAAGATCCCACTGAACTGAGCAAAGACATAATCCAGATCTGAGAACACACACACACACCCACACAGTCAGTCACACTCACTCATTTACAATAAGTGGAGTCTCTGACATCAATAGATCTTACCTAATTTAATTAGTTTGTCCAAACAGTTGTTTAGAAGTTACAAATAATTTGGATTACAATACCCTGAATTTGGATGCAACATTTGTTAGCAGCAGTGTGGTCAGGACTTACCAAACTGACTTGCCCCGCTGAATCTTGTATCCTGATTGGCCGCGCGATTTTTGATGTACAGCACAGGGATGAACGAGGAGCCATAAAGGAGTCCCGCACCTACAGCAAGCACCGACCCACTGCAAAGCATCATTATGGGACACACAGCATTTTACGACATGGACAGCAACATCGCAGCAGAAAAAAGAAAAAAAAAAAAGTGAGATTTCTCAGTTAATCAATAAATGTCAGAACCAAAACTGAAGAAAAACAAGAATACACATGCCTATTAAACAATTAATCTTGCGCTCCGACTTAAGTAATCTGGCTAATGGATACATCCTGCTTTCAAAGAAAAAAAAAAAATCTAACTCTGTTCACAGTTAATTCATGGTGGTGTTTATACATACACAACACGTTTGGTGCGTGGTGACAGCATGTCCACCCAGGATTTATCTGATGAGGGCCGATTCAAAGTGTTTACACTCTGAAACAAAGCGCACAGGGAATATCACTCCAGTACAGCTCAGCGAATACCACAGCGAATACCACACTTCCTGACCACCATTTACAGGCCTGCTAACCAGTAACAGGTGGATGTCTACACATGAAGGTGAGGCCGCAAAGAAAGGGAATAAAGGACACTTACATTGTCTATGAGTAGAGGTGTTTCTTCAGATGTGGTTGGTCTCTGAACGTCACTCTTCACAAAGAAAAACACAATTGCACTGTGTGGACACAATAAGAGATTGTGTTACTCAAAGGTTAATGGCAAGTATCTAAAATCATTACATCACACGTGTGTGTGTGTGTGTGTGTGTGTGTGTGTGTGTGTGTGTGTGTGTACGTCACCTGAACAAACACAGACCAGCTCCACAGTAGTTGAGTGTTGGATGGGCAACAGTTTCAGCTTCAATACCAAACCAGCCAAATCTGAAAAGAGAAACTTAGGGTATGCATTAATGTGTGGCTGTAGTGCACAAAGAATGCTTAATTTGCTTGGAAAATAAGATTTGAAGTGAGTAACTGCAGTGTACTGTAGTAAGAGATGTAGAACTATTCAAAATTGTAAAAAGTACACAAAGTTCCCACAGAAATAAGACATTTCAGACAGAGGTCCTTCATCAGCTGTGCAAGCTAAGTGCAAATTACAAAACACGCTAACCAACATTAATGTACATTTTAACCATATAATGTGTGAACACGCCATTGTCATCTTAAGCTTACCGTGAGCTAGCCCAACCCATAAGAAGATTAAAAGAAGCCCATATCAACAGGCCGAGTCCGAGACCAATAGTCTTTACTATCGGAACCACCGTGATGTTACCTACAGAGTAAAACACACACACACACACACACACACACACACACACACACAGTGAACTGCAGAACACAAAATATTACTAACACACTCTGCAAACATCAACTTGTTTTGTTTCAACACATTCATAAAGTAACATCACTCCATAATCACTGCTTCACGGTAAACGCGAGAGGTACCTGTGGCCCAAATAGCACCCCCTAGCATGGCCAATGGCCAAAATTTTGGCGACCTCAAGATTATGTTGGCTACAAGGGACACGGTCCACACGGCGGCACATAAGACCCATTGGAAAAACATTCCTGTAATAAAGAAATACACACATTCTCGCGTTAGGAAGTATAACTCACCATTTCTGGCAGTTTTAGGTACACAAGTAAAACACCGGCATGGTGACTCGAGGAGGTCGGCACGTTAACGAAGACAGAAAAACAAGACTAAAGTCACAGCTGTTAATGCCAGGCTGCGTGACTTACCATCACCAGTGTCGATCTTCTTCACTGGGACAAAGTTGCTCCCGTAGAACAGAACCGAGACTGCGCAGGACACGAAGCCATAAGTCAGGTCACTAGCGTTTGTACCATTAGAAGAAGTCCGGATATGGTGGGAAATATCTACCAGCGACTCCATCTCTATCAATTAAATCAAAGAACACGTCAATAGACAGTATATATTTGCATTTGAGAGCTACCGTGTGTGTTGTATAGTAGCTAGCTAGCTAGATTAGCCAAGTTACCTTTATCCAGGTGCATAGTGGCACTAGCAGAGAATGCGCAAAACAGCGCAGTAATGAGAGCGGCAGTGCGAGAATCCATTTTGTACAAATGCTACTTGGTCCAATAAATTAATGGGAAATCATGCTTTAGAAAGAATCGCGCAAAGAAACACTCTAATTCATTTCAGTGGAACAAAACAAAGCTTGTATATTCCGTGTAGCTGTCACATGACTTTTAAAGTGCCTGTGGCTGGGAGTTCAGTGAAAAGAGAAACAGTGGCTGGAAAACACGTTTGACTTTCCGTCAAAATAAAAGACAGCGCAGAACAACCTGTAAATTGTACAAACAGACAAAAGTGAAAAATAGAGGTGCTCACAGTTATCCAAAGACCTTTATTTACCTTTAGTTTTCTTAAATGCCAGTGAAAAAAGTCAAAAAATGTCATTTTAGTTTTCCTTCTCACGGTTTGTGAATTGATTTTGAGTTTTTAATCAATTTATAATTTATGAATGTTTTCCCGCATAGTATGTTTTGAATTTTAAATATACGTAGAAGGAGCTACTTTTAATTTGACAAAGATTGATTCGCGATGTGACTGAGAGGTAATAATGCATGGCGCCTAAATCACTGTAAATGCTCCCCATGTGCCGAGGAACAAAGATATAAAATATGTCCCCCACACAGACAGACAGACACACAAATATTTCGTCAAAGGGCCTGTTTTACTGCAATGCCAAAACTGTGCCGCTAGAGGGAATTCTTGCTCAGATTATGTATTATTTAATCGTATTTGATGAAACAATACGTTCCAAGATCTCACATTCCAGCACTGGGCTATGTTTCATGTTCAGATCAGCTTTTGCATTCATTAATGCAAATTCTGGATCTCGCCCCTTCTGGATCTGCGCCCCTTCTGCATTTAGCCGTCTTATGTGTCAGATGATAAACACGACGGAATTGTAGCATAATTTAGCGTGAAGCGTTTAATAGAACTTTGCGGTTAAATCATTAATTTCACGCATGCCTACATATTAAGCAGATAAACAGTTCACTGAATGACACCATACTTCGAAGAGAGAGGCATGCTCCCATAACCTTGAAAAATGTTAGCTTCCAGCTCTTTCAATATCATTCATTTTGATTTTACAAATAAATAATCAAAATTGTAATTCCCTTTCATTTAGTAGGTATGTCTCCGTTGTCCCAAATGTTATTTGAAGTTTTTTTTACATATAAAATGAAGCTTGGGAGACAACGAGAAAGCTTTTTTAATGGTCTATTGATTAACTGCTTAAATCTACAATTCATTCAGAAGACTAGTAATGAACTACCTGTTGAACACAGGCCTTGGGAAATACACGCGCGTGTTCTCATGGGGTCCACTATACACGTCTTATAGACTTTGGAACTGCAGTCTGCTCTTTAAGAGGGTGATCAGTGAGGTGACGTCTATAAAACTTATCGATTTCACCCAGCTTTCGCTATCTAGGATAAATGTAGGTGACGCATCATTCAGTGTTTCGCCTACACATCTGGTACCCTTATTTGTCTTTTGGAAATAGCGATGTTTTCAACTTCTCCAGCTATATCACTATTTCATTAATTGATGAAAAATACATGGCGTTATATAATACATTGTTACAACTTGCCCCACTATTGGGGTAAACTGTAACTCAATCTGCACTACTACCACTTGTCGTGTCCGTTGATGCAGGAAAGAAGAGACAGGAACCAGTGCGTTACCCTGTGGCCTTTTATTAATGCAGAGCTCTGGAGATGTCACTTCACAACGCAGTGCGAGTGAGATCCTGGCACAGGTGTTCAGAAGCAATGAAAAGTTTATTTATAGGTATCTCTTCCTGTACATACAAACGCAACACAGATATTAAAACAACTGATAAATGTATTAAAAGCCAATACCTGATTATGTCTAACACGATAACCTGCACGCTAATCAGGTGTTCAATGGGCTTGTCTGGAGTGAAGTGCAGAAATAGAAATCTGCTGCCCCAGTCAATGAAGCACACACCAGATCCTCCTGCCAGTGAACTGAATACTTTTTGACTGATACAATATGCTGTCTTGATCATTGTCATTTCTTGCAGTATCTGCTCAATGTCACATGTTAAAACTGTGATTGATATTGTAAATATCAACATGGACAGACTGTAATATATTTTCTTGCTGCCCATTCTGCCGTCGATGTAAATTTATAAATGTATGTTTTGGGGCCTTGCTGTGAATGACATTTCTTTACACTCGTGTTTTATGCCAATAAAGACTCTTACTAACTTAGGTTATCCCTTATTGGTAAACGTGGTGCTGTTACCACCATCCCTTTGTTACAACTATCCGTTTGTTACAACCATCTCTGTTGTCCCCAATATTTACTCATGATTTTGGGGTTTGTTTGTTTTTGGGGGCATTTCCATTAATGAAATACATATAATACATATTAAACACTTTTAAGCACAGAGCAGAATAATTTGAAATACATATATAGCAGGATAATTGATTCATTACTGGACCTTAAATGTTTTGGGTTTGTTTTTTTTTCTGAGATGACTGACACTGTGCTGTGATTGGCTAGATAAGTCAGTACTGTTTTATGATTGGCTGGGTATGTTCATGAGCAAATGATCTCAGTAAGAGGAAACTTGACTGCTGAGTTGCAGCTGCCACTGCAGTCTGTTTGCCCAGGGGCTTTGCCCTTTGTGTGTGTGTGTGTGTGTGTGTGTGTGTGTGAGAGAGAGAGCGAGAGAGAGAGAGAGAGAGAGAGAGAGAGAGAGAGAGAGAGAGAGTTCAAGATGAATAACCTGTATCATCTGAATAACAAGTAGCAGGCACAATTTACTCACAGACACACAAAGCAAACAGAACTGAATGCAGTATATTTGTGTGTGCTGGAGAATCCTCTGGTATTAAAGTGTGTTTGTGTATGTCTTCAGTATGCTTCCCTACTGAGCCGCATCTGTCGCTGTTCCATGAGAAAACTGAACGTGCTAAAAGTGCTTTGAGTCAAAAACACCAACAGAGTTCTCTTATGACTTTTTTAAGACCACTAACCCAGTTCATCAGTGGAGATGCAGGGACTCAAAAAGCAAAAGTTTGTGTGTGCATGTGTGCATGTGCAATTAGCACCTAGTGAGCTTGTTTAGTGTGTGTATGTGTGTTTGTGCCCAACACGTAGTGAGCTGTTTCTGTGTGTGTATGTGTGCTCAAGTGTGTGTGTTTGTGTTTAACACCAAAAGTGGTGTTTGTCTGTGTGTCTGTGTTTGTATGGGTACCTAGCACCAAATGGGCTGATCGTGTGTGTACGTGTGCACTAGGGATTTAACAGTGAAACGGTCTGTGTCAAACAATCTGGTGTCATTGATGTGATGTATAAACATGGATGCATTCATATCTATTTTCTCACCTGATCCAACGTTATACCCATGATTTCTCTCTTTATGCCCTAATGCTGTAGGTGCCAACATGGGTGAGGTTAGGCCTGTTTTATGGGGGTTATAGCTGAAAAACCTCTTAAAGAACATCACTGAAAAACTTGCTATAGATTAAACTCTACAGCCCCTGTAACAGCAGCCTCCAGTATTGAACTGAATTGCATTGCATCACAGCAAAATATTGAGGTATCAAAAATCACCAGATCATTGGCATCATGATGACACTTGTGATTTATACCCCTGGTGTGCACATGTGTGTCTGGCACATCTCATACTTCTACACTACAAATCTGGTCATAGCAATAATGGTGAAAAAATCTTACATCTTGTATAGCTCTGGAAAAATTAAATGACCACTCCTAAATTTCAACTCTACACATATATTAGTCATTCCATTCCAGTGTCTGTTGAATTCCAACATACATGCCTCATTCTACTTAATGAGGTACTGATTAGAGATCACCTGAATTGAATCTTGTTCAATAAGCAATATGAATGTCTGGTGGAGAGCATGCTATGATACTCTTGAAAATCTGGTTGAAAATCTTGGTTAATCCACCAAATATTGATTTCTGAACTCTTCCTATATCTACCTACCCACTGTGTCCTCTATGTTTGTCCTACCTGTATGCTGCTGGAACACTCTAACTTCCCTTTGGGGATTAATACAGTGTTATGTTATTTAAGTTAAAATATTAGTATTGTGGTGAAGAAAGTTCTAGTCATCTAAAGTTAGGGGTCAATACATCTGAAGCTGAACAGAGCCCTGCCTTCATCACAACTGAAGCTGAACAGAACCCTGCTTTCAATACAACTGAAGCAGAACAGAGCCCTAACTTCAACACAACTGAATCTGAAATGGAGCTGTGTCAATACAACTGAAGCAGAACAGAGCCCTACCTTCAACACAAATGAAGCTGAACAGATCCCTGCCTTCATTACAATTGAAGCATAACAGAACCCTAATGTCAACAGAACTGAATCTGAAATGGAGCTGTGTCAACTTATGATGACCAGGACCATTGAATACGGAACAAATATCAGCCAAAAGAAGCCTACAAGAACTTACACATGTGGACACTTACTGCCACACAAAAACTGTTTTAAACATACATTTTTGAAGATTTACATTTAAGATCTTTGCATGTAGACATGTAGCTGTGTGTTTACTTCCCTGCCCCCTACCCAAATCCCCTCTATCTGGGTGGCATAAGAAGTCAGACAATGAAAAGCAGCAGTTTCTCAGCCTCAGTTTATTCAAAAAGTCCAAAAAATAAAGCAGTTGACCCACATTCCATTTACAAAAACCTCCTCTGGTTAAGCTCTAAAGAGACTCTCCAAATGAGAATGTTGTGTTGATTCAAGTCCATTTGTGGGTCAATGTGTGTATGTGTGTACCTTCATGGGTGTGGATTGGCATTAAGGAAGCTTTCGGAACTGTCAACTTTCCAGTGCAGCTTGCACCAACCTTTTGTATATATGTACTTTGTGTGTGTTCATACAATAAGATATTCAGATGCATTGTCTCTGTTTGTATACAGAATACATATACATATAAAACTATTGGATAAGATTGCAGATTTACAGCATGGCATAGAAAAGGGTGTTCCGCATAGTGTTTCAATAGAATTCATAGTCATCAAATAATAAATGAAATACTCTTGGTTTCAATTTTTCAGGTCACTTTTGACTATGATAGTTCTAGTCATCCAAAGTCAGTGGCAATATAATTTTATCATCATCATCATCATCATCATCGCTTTTAAAACAAAGATTAAACTTAAGGTTGTCATGCGTTTCAGTTAGGACTGCATAAATTAGTGCACATCATTTAATGTACAACATATTTAAGGACACATAGGAAACATAATTTAAATTAGATTTATATAAGAGGAACATGGCATGAGGTGTCTATATTGAGTCCTTCCCAGTTCCTCACAAATATTCAGTATTACCTTGCCAGGAGTGTTTTGGCACGAATGACTAGTTGGCATTTAGAAATACTGTACTTAAGCGTATCTATATTTTCATATGCAAATTTGATCCAGATGTTATTTTTAGAAGGATTCCTACAAATGGGAAACATGATCGTTTAAGTAGTGGATGTTTGGGGTTGTTTGTTTTTTTTGACAACATAACTATAAAACTACTACTTACATCATCCATGTCAAACAGGACTGCAACATAATGA